>NC_091283.1:174668771-175268771 GCF_032444005.1 Ranitomeya imitator
ACTACTTTATGACTTTTTAATCTGCAAGAAAAGTCAATAACACCCGACGATGTGATATACAAATGCTAATGACTTTTTATAGATTTCATACAACCAAAACTCCTTGCAGATGTTGTCCTTCGTAGAATTTAAACCCAGGACCCCAGCGCTGCAAGAAAACAGTACTAACCACTGAGCCACCATGCTGTCGTAATAAAATCTCAAGAGATTCTAAACCCTTGAGAGGTCCTCATCTTCTAGGTTGTAACATATTCATTAGACTGGTAATTTAATGTTCTGAATCCACCTCATCCTGCGCCAATATAAGGTGGAGGAGTCTCAGAGAGCTGGTGAAGTCCATGGAAGCAGTAATATTGGTTACCAGTCCATGAATGGAGCTAGAAACCTGACTACTCCCCACCAGTCACCGTGCACAGGTTCAGGAGAGACCAATTCATTAATCAACCGATTTGGTTTTGCAGTGCAGAATGAAGACAGAGTGCCAGGAAATAATCATTGGAAACATACCCCACTTGGATTTATTCTCATAGGCTCCAACTCCGTGATCCTGAAAACTGTGCCAACCTGTACTGAGGATTGAAGGGTCACATGAGGGCTCATGAATTTTAAGTAGAAGACATAGGATGCTCAAAAAAACAAGAGCTTTCTCTTAGGAGTTGAGACAGGAGACGGATGGGGAGGTGGCGAGAAAGCACGATGTGGACCCATGCGGAGCTGGAGAGAAGGGTCGCCTGCCAAATGGAAGAGAACTTTGCCCAGGAGTATTTATCACATAGAAGAACATGACCATTAGTGATCCGGGTGCTGATAGGTCGAGTCCTAAGGAAGATCGCACAATAAAAATAGCTGTCAGGTGGTTCTGAATCACAATGGACCATGTGGAATGGACACAAAGGGAAGTCCAAGCACGAACCAAGGTCAGGACCAAAGTGGAAGAGGCTGCCATACTGGAATGAGGGCATGTGTAGGATGCATAAAGTGTGGTATTATTGTCCCAAGGCAAGAGCCTACTGTACGGCATATTTAGAGGAATCCACAACTCTTGAAAAGCAGGGTCCCGGTATGAGGCGGTCATCAGATACACAGTAGACATTGAGATCTTGGCGTGAGACTGCGTGAGGTATCACAATTTCGGATCTGGTCTATGTGAGGTGATCAAAGGACTCGAGAAAGGTTAAAGGGTTGCTCTCAAAATTCTTAACAGGAAAGGGGATAACTTGCTCATCGCCAAAGGACCAACCGCTGGGACCACCAGGGATCGCAAGAACGGGGCTTCTTGAATGGAGCAGCAGCGCACATGCTCGACCGCCATTCCATTCATTATCTATGGGACTGCCAGAAATAGAGGATGGCTGTACTCTGCTTTTCCAGCAGTCCCATAGACAAGGGATATAGTAAAGTTGTGCAGGCAAACCCAAGCTCCATTCAAGACAGAGCCCTGTTTTGAGAGTACCAGAACCCCATTCTCAGGGTTGGTGGAGGTCCCAAAGGGCGGACTCCCAAGTTGATCTCTTATCCACAAGAAAGAGGTTATTTGTTGTTCTGGAATTAACTTTTAAGGAATTGTGCCACTTTATGAACTGAAACTGCAAAGATTCTGCAACCCCTATGAACGTTGAAACCTATAAACATATTGCTCCTTTTAAAGTGACAGTAACAAAAAAAATGCATCACTGTATCTTTGGTTGTTCTGAACTGTTTGAATGACATTTGTCTGCGATTGTCTTTTTAAAGGGGGCCACTCAAGAAAATCCTGTTACACTGCATCCAATAATCCATAAAATCTAGTGATCCAGACTGTAGAATTAATGTAGAAATTCAGAAGACAGGAAAGAACCGTTAAGAAATTGTAACTTTTCCTGTAATGTTTGGCTCGGGGTTAGGTAGTATGAGCCTTCGCTGTGTACAATTACCACTATGCACATAAACAACATATTAATGTAATTGCGCTGGGGTTAATGTGGCCTGACACAGATCTGGCTGTGGGATAAGGCGCAAATCATTATAGACGGCATCGGAGAACAAGGCCGCGAAGGTGAGTGAAGGTCAACAACAATCAATGTAAAGAAACGCCTCCACGCAATAAATGTGATTCTCCATTGGCAATCAGAGTTTTACTGACTAGTTCCATCCTTCTTACTGACAGAATTGGTATGACATTGTAAAATGCATGAAAAGATCTCTATGAATGCCTGCGGTCGTGCACGGACATTGCAGCTTTTATAACCCAACCCAGCCTAGAGTTTTTTTTGTATCCATACAAAAATAATGCCCCTAGTGAAGCCCCTTCATGTTTCCTATTACTGTAATATCCCTTTCACGAACCCCATACAGCATAAGGCCCCAACACTACACATCTTCCATAGTGTCCTGCCTTACAGTATGATGCAGCTCGCAGTGCCCTCCCCTAGTATTATTCCCCTTCAACCCACTCAGAATAATTTACTGGCTCAATAAATAAAATCAGCACAACACGTAAGCCCCATTCACACAATGAGCTGATCTAGTCTGCACTGTGTGTGGCTCTGCGCAGCGTGATCAAGTGGCGCCATTGTGCCTGGTGCACGGAGACACAGTGTCAACGATGACTTCCTCCAAAATTGCTTTCAGTTGTAGCCGCGTCCTGAAGATGCAGACACAGTTGAAATCAGCATATAGTTCCCAAATCTAGCATTGTCCTTGCTGTATCTGGGAAGGTTGGGAGATGTACCCACTAAAGTCCCACACTGTAGCATTGAATTATAGAAGTAGTTGTCCTTAGCCACCTATCTCCCAAGATGCTGCACCCAACTAATATACCGTAATAATATTTTAACCCTGCCGTCCTCTCAACATACTCATTATCATAATTAAAGACAGGATCACAATTATAGTTATCACCTAAAAGTAGAAAATGCATGACCCTCCCATGTCACAGCTCACCTCCTCCTCCTGTATAATGACTGATAACACCTCTATATACAGGAGATAACACAGGATCCACCAGTCACAATAGGTGATGTCACAGCTCACCTCCTCCTCCTCTACAATGACTGATAACACCTCTATATACAGGAGATAACACAGGATCCACCATTCACAATAGGTGATATCACAGCTCACCTCCTCCTCCTGTACAATGACTGATAACACCTCTATATACAGTAGATAACACAGGATCCACCATTCTCAATAGATGATGTCACAGCTCACCTCCTCCTCCTGTACAATGACTGATAACACCTCTATATACAGTAGATAACACAGGATCTACCAATCACAATAGGTGATGTCACAGCTCACCTCCTCCTCCTGTACAATGACTGATAACACCTCTATATACAGTAGATAACACAGGATCCATCATTCACAATAGGTGATGTCACAGCTCACCTCCTCCTCCTGTACAATGACTGATAACACCTCTATATACAGTAGATAACACAGGATCTACCAATCACAATAGGTGATGTCACAGCTCACCTCCTCCTCCTGTACAATGACTAATAACACCTCTATATACAGTAGATAACACAGGATCCACTATTCACAATAGGTGATGTCACAGCTCACCTCCTCCTCCTGTACAATGACTGATAACACCTCTATATACAGTAGATAACACAGGATCCACCATTCACAATAGGTGATGTCACAGCTCACCTCCTCCTCCTGTACAATGACTGATAACACCTCTATATACAGTAGATAACACAGGATCCACTATTCACAATAGGTGATGTCACAGCTCACCTCCTCCTCCTGTACAATGACTGATAACACCTCTATATACAGTAGATAATACAGGATCCACCATTCACAATAGGTGATGTCACAGCTCACCTCCTCCCCCCTCCCTGCACTATGACCTCCACACAGGTTACAGAGCATGCCTACAACACTATTCCACTGACGTCCATGAACATGTCCTGACTATCGTTTATTATGGTCCTTGTCTCGTTTTCCTGCCTGGATAGAGGACCTCCAGAACAGCTCACATGCCGCCATCGCTTATTATGGTAATCTGACAAGTCTGATATCTCAGCTCGGCTGCTGGTTCGGATTTAGTGAGATTCCAGATTAGGAAGCACACATGGGTGTAGATATGGGGGGGCGCAGATATATGCGTCTTCCCCGTCACATGGCGGTATTATAGCTGACACTCGGTAGGTGGGGGGCTCGGTTACAGATTCTGCATGGAGGCCCCAGAAGTTTCAAGATCCATATAAAAAAAAAGTGCAGGTCCAGCAGAATTATTGAACTATGAAGGTGTAAAGGAATCTCTTATCTGTCAGTTTATCGTTTTTGTCGGACATCTTGTAAATTATTTATCAGCTTTAGAACATTGAACTATGTGTAAAGAAAAAAAAAACAAAACAGGATGACGTTGGAAGCTTCTCTGGACTGTGTTACCGAAATGGCAAAGTTCCCCGCGGAGGCTTCATCTATGGGTCCAAAACGGCACCATTTAAGGGGGAACGCCGAGGGAACACATCTGTGCTGAAAAACAGACGCTTTCTGGCCTTCGTCCGTTTCCCTTTAATGGCAGCTTGATTGCGCAGTTTTGGAATTTGGCTTGGTCACTCTTATTTTTCCAGTTATACAAAGTTTGCCAAAAATCCTGTTTCTCCTATCTACAGACCACGACTTTGTTTCCTTTTACAAAATATTTTTGCTAACGACACATCCAGGAAACTTGAGCTCAAAAAAAAAAAAACGAAGAGATAATACTTATTGTTAGAGCGTGGGATCAACGAGATTATTCTCTCCTCATCCTATAAATAGGGTCCACGTTAAGGCGAAATTCACAGATGCGCTGAGATTTTTCTGCAGCTCTATGCACCTTCTAGTGGTCTTCTAAAAAGCAGTGCATTCTGGGTGCAGATAACAGTTAAAGGGGCAGTCTCATCACTCCTGACCCCTTTGTTTTGACATTCCTGAGACCCCTGGACAAAAATAGAATTGATTTTGCAGCAGGAAAATGCCATCAATTTGCAGAGAAAACAAGACAAGGAGGTGTTCAGATCAGATCAAGGCCACCATGATACAGTCATGTTCTGCATGGGTGCAACTATCCTGAAAAAGTCCCCCCAAAGTGCAATTTAGGGGGCGATCATCTGATCATGAACCTGAAAAACGAAGACCACATGTTATAGTCCTATTTCTGTCCTACTAGTTACCCAATTATTCTGACTCATGGATATGTAGAACGTAGTGGTGTCTGGATAGACCTTTCTTTTTAGGCGCTTCCGTATTCACCTGTACTCCCGTTCATACCGATTAATCAGACAGCTTAACTCAGCCACGATCTCATGTAAGAAGACTCCAGGAAAAGAGGGTTGCTTTAACTGAAATTCTTGTATTATGATGAAAGTAGCAGGTAAAAAGGAATATTCAACAGAGGACATGTAGTAGGATGCATACAGATGGAGGAATGATAACAAAACGGAGAATAAGGGCGAGAACAAACATACATCACAGGACTACAGTGAGAGAGTTGGGCCAAAATACAGGGAAAGGCAAACTTCTGCCTAGAAAGAAGGATAGAACACAAGCAATGCAAACATTGAATGATTTCCTAAATCGTGAGACATGACACTCCCCGTCTGAAATCCTTGGATTTCACGATGTCTGTAATTCTTCGAAGTCGTTCGAACCTGAAAAAACAAGAGGAAAGAAAACATGCATGCAATAATAAACATCAAAGATTTTAAAGTCCAAACTCGTTGTTGTCGACCCGTAGATCAAACCGAAAGTCCAAATATATTAAACCCATCTTCAGATTGGGGAAGCCGCAAACATGCCAACTCTTCCACCAACCCAGAATCCAATGGGAATGTTAACAGTTCAATCCAATGGAAAATGTCAATATTCAATAAAACTGGGGGATGAGGAGGAATGCTCCCCGCCGTGAGCAACGTCCAGGAGCATGTTCAGTTCATGTGATGTCCTCCTTTCGTAGAAGCAGCACGAGTTCAGTGACCGGGCGGACGAAAGTTCGGGTAGAGCCCCCTTTTGTCACCTTAACTTTTACCTTACGAGTCTTTCCGTCCTCACTGGGTAGGACCTTGGCGATAAGTCCCATTGGCCAGTCATTGCGATGAGCCTCTTTGTCCTTTAAGAGAACGAGGTCTCCTTCTTGGAGATTGGGACTGGGCGTCTGCCATTTGTGACGGTTTTGAAGCAAGTGCAAATATTCAGTCTTCCAGCGATGCCAAAACACGTTAGCCAGATGTTGTACTTGCCTCCACTGACGTTTGTAAATGTCCTTGTTATCGAAATTCCCAGGCGGAACTGTAGCAGCTCCAGTCTTCTGTGTAAGAAGTGTAGCTGGAGTAAGGATCGCTGGAGCATCGGGGTCGGATGATACTGGAACCAAAGGTCTAGCATTTATTATGGCTGACACTTGGAAGGTGAAGGTGTCCCGTTTGATATCCCACAGTAGACCAAGGCTGCGCTGTGTTGGAGGAACATCAGAACCCAAGTCGAGGTCTTTTAGGTTTGTGGCATGGTCCCCAGATGGAAACGCGTTCATTACCTCTTGACTGTTAGAGATAATCTTGTGGAGTCTGAGGTTTGATGTGGATAGCATTTCCTGTGTCCTGGAGAGTAGGTCAATTGCATCTTCACTTGTGGGTAAGGACTTGAGCCCATCGTCCACGTAGAAGTTCTTCTCTACAAATTGCCGAGCATCGGATCCGTACTCTCTCTCACCTTCCTGGGCTGTCCGTCTCAGACCATAGATCGCCACAGCAGGTGAGGGACTATTGCCGAAGACATGGACCTTCATCCGGTAGTCTATGACTGGATTGTTGACATTGTTGTCTTTGTGCCATAGGAACCTAAGATAGTTTCTGTTGTCTTCTTTCACGATGAAGCAATGAAACATCTGCTGAATGTCGGCCATTATGGCGACAGGTTCTTGTCTGAAGCGGATCAATACTCCAAGGAGGCTGTTGTTCAGGTTGGGCTCAGTTAGGAGCAGGTTATTGAGAGAGAGGCCTTCAAACTGAGCACTGGAGTCAAACACGACTCTGATCTTATTAGGCTTGCGAGGGTGATAGACACCAAAGGATGGAAGATATCAACATTCTTCTCCCTCCCTCAGTGGTGGCGCAGGTTCAGCATGATCTCTGTCAAAGATGTTCTGCATAAAGTCAATGAAGTGCTTCTCCATCTCTGGTTTCCTCTTTAGGGTACGCTTTAAGGATGAGAACCTTGCAGTTGCTTGCTGCAGGTTGTTTGGCAACCTCACTCTTGGGAAACGAAAGGGTAAAGGAGCTACCCAACTGTTGGAGTCATCTTGAGCAAATTCTTTATCCATAACCTTTATGAATTCTTTATCTTCCCTTGAGGGTGCCAACTTGTTGTCACTACTTGTAGAGTCGAACACTGATGACCCGAGGTTTTCATCCCAGGGCTGGTGCGTGTTCATGTTGTTGAAGGATTCCTGTTGCCACTTGGTGTTGCTCACTTTCTCTTTCACCCAGTAGTGATGTGGGCATGGTTGGAAATGGGTGCTGCGACCATTTGACAAGATGTGTGTTTTGTAAGAGGAGATGTTGTTAGGTCTCTTCATCTTGTGTATGCAAACATTGCCTACGATTACCCAGCCTAGATCTAAGCGTTGGGCAAATGGTGCATCGTGTGGTCCGTTAATTTGCTGACGTACCTTGTGCAGCTGGAGAATGTCTCTGCCCAGCAGAATCAGGATATCTGCATTGTTGTTGAGGGCTGGTATCTTGTTTGCTATCCTCTTGAGATGTTGATGATGAAGAGCAGCCTCTGGCGTTGGGATCTCTTCTCGATTGGATGGAATCTGGTTGCACTCGACCAGTGTAGGTAACGGTATCTCGACGGTGTTCTCGAGAGATGTCGCTGTAAGACCACTGGCCCTTCTCCCAGAAACCTCTGTAACACCACTGCAGGTACCTAAGGTGTAAGGGTAAGCATTTCCCTTTAAGTTAAACATATCAAAGAGTTCTGACCTTGCAAGTGATCGGTTGCTCTGATCATCCAGAAGGACATACACCTTCACGGCTTTCTCTGGGTGACCGTTGGGATACACGTTCACCAGGCAAATCTTCGCACAGGACTTGTCCCAGAGGTCTTCTCCGCAGACTTCTGTGCATGAAGAAGATATTGTGGTATGGCTTGCAGTTTGAGCTGCGTCCTCCCCGCCATGGCTCGTGGTGGGGGAAGGAG
Source organism: Ranitomeya imitator (assembly GCF_032444005.1). Classification (NCBI taxonomy): domain Eukaryota; kingdom Metazoa; phylum Chordata; class Amphibia; order Anura; family Dendrobatidae; genus Ranitomeya; species Ranitomeya imitator. The sequence continues at coordinate 174,676,956 of NC_091283.1, forward strand.
TAAGTGTAGAGTCAGGACGGAATGGGTGGAGTGCTTGTACGTGGTCCTCACTGTCACACTCCATGCACTTAATTGTAGTGTTACAGTCTTTAGCAAGGTGTTCAGTAGAAGCACAACATCTGTAGCATACCCCGAACTTCTTTAGAAGCTCCTTACGTTCTTGGAGCGGTTTCTTCCTGAAGCCAATGCACTTTTTTAAGGGATGTGGCTTCTTGTGGATGGGACATTCACGATTTGGGTTCTCTATCTTTTCACCCTTGTTACTCTTGCCTGGGGCTGATGTTGGTAAGGGAAGAATATCCGTCTTCTTCACTGACACTGGACCCCTGCGGTTTCTGTCATTCGAGCGTGTGCTGACGTATTTAGAAGGTGAAGCTGGGCCACTGGATTCTTCGTAGGAAAAGCTTGGTTCGTTCTTACGCTCTGCCACGTCTTTTATAAACTCACAGAAGTAGGAGAATGGAGGAAATGACACTTGATTGTCTTTCTTGTATTTTGACCCTAGTGTAGTCCACTTTTCTTGTACGTTGTACGGTAGCTTGGAGATAATGGGATTTACTCCACGGGCAGTGTCCAGGTAGCTGAGGCCAGGTAGGTGGGTGTCTGCCTTGGCCAGCTGGAGCTCTAGCAGCAAGTCACTGAGCTCTAGGAACTTTGAACTGTCTTTGCTTGATATCTTTGGAAAACTCTGTAATCGTTTGAACAGTGCATCCTCTATGGCTTCTGGACTGCCAAAGTTTTTCTCTAGTCTTTCCCATGCAGCCATGAGACCAGCCGTTGGATTATTGATATGTACAGACCTGAGTCTCTTAACACGCTCTGTGGATTGTGGTCCTAGCCATCTGATTAGCAGGTCCAGCTCTTCGGTAGCAGTGATGCCAAGGTCACTAGTTACGGTTCTAAAGGCATTTTTCCAACCTCTGTAATTTTCAGGTTGGTCGTCAAACCTTGTGAGACCGGTTTTAGTAAGTTTGCGGCGAATCATGTACCTTGCGAAGTCGGACATGTCTGTTCTTTCTGACTTAGGATGCACGAATGTAGGCTGAGTAGTGTTGTACATAGGGGTGGAGACGTCCTGGCCTTGAAACGTGGGTAAGTATGGAGTGGCATATGCATTTAGTCCAGCAACCGGTTTGGTGGGTATAGTCTCTGCTACATGCGGAGCTGGCACTGCGCGGTTGTCGAGAGTATAATGACCTGCCGGCATATTGGGTTGCGTGTAGATATTAGCCTGTGGAGTTTGGTGCGATGCGGGGTCTTGGCGCATACTGGAATACGAAGGAAGTTCAAGTTTGGGAGCATTGTACTGACCTTGAATGCAGGGTTCTGTAAGTGGATCGGCATCCTGGTGCCCTGGAGAAGCATGAACGCCATCAGGAATGTTAGTAATGATCTGCGGTTCGCCATTTTGGCTTATCACGTAGTCTCTTGTGCGTTCAATAGGGTCTTCTGCCTCCACTTTACACAAACTGATGCTGTCACTTTGACTCCCACTGATAGCTCGCTCCAGGATCCTTAACTCTGCCATGGCTGTCGCGTGCTCACATTCCTTCTCCATAGCTTCCTTGCGTGCTGCATCTGCATCCATTTCTGCTCTCTTTTTTGCTGTGACTGCATCCATTTCTGCTCTCTTTTGTGCTGTGACTGCATCCATTTCTGCTCTCCTTTGCGCAAAGGCAGCTTGTATCTTAGACGTTTCTGCCTTAGCACGTGCTCTTATAAGCTGCTTGCTGAGAGTGGTATATTTTGATGAACTTGACCTAGATGAGCGTTTTGAGTGCTTGGACAATTTAGATGAGCGAGTTGATGCGTCTGGTGTCCGTGCAATTTTAGCCTCTAACTTGGTTTTAATGTCACGTACAGTGCAGTCTCTTTCAGAATTAAGCTGCTGGAAACTTTGCAATTCGTTTAAAGTCTCTGGCAGATTCAGTTTTTTCAGGAGAATAATGTATTGGTCAGTCTTCTCCATATACATTTGGTATGCTGTGCATAATTGTTCTAGGACTCCCTCAAGTGGTAACTCATGAGAAGCAGGTCTTGATACGGTGTCTATGTGATTCAGCACTTTCTCCCACAGTGAAGACACATCACTATATACGACACATTTTGCAGTCTCTAAATTCTCCATGACTTTCCATGTAGGTTTGACTGTACGTTTTCCCCTTTCACTAGCTGGTGGATGGGGATCTGGGTCTCTTTCCTGTGTTTGTAAGTCTGGTAGGGACATTGTATTCCTTGCTTCAGACATGATTTGATTGCAGGCAGGAAGAGTGGAGGATGAGGGTTATACTTCTCCCTGTTTATCTGCAGTGTGTGCTTCTTTGCACGCTGGGGTCTGGCTGGGAACTGGGTTACTATCTATCTGGGAAATGTCCTTTTCCACTGAGGTTCAGCACAGACCTTGAGTTACTGTCTCTGAAGGCAGGCTATTCCTTTTTACTATTCTGACTCATGGATATGTAGAACGTAGTGGTGCCTGGATAGACCCTTCTTTTTAGGCGCTTCCGTATTCACCTGTACTCACGTTCATACCAATTAATCAGACAGCTTAACTCAGCCACGATCTCATGTAAGAAGACTCCAGGAAAAGAGGGTTGCTTTAACTGAAATTCTTGTATTATGATGAAAGTAGCAGGTAAAAAGGAATATTCAACAGAGGACATGTAGTAGGATGCATACAGATGGAGGAATGATGACAAAATGGAGAATAAGGGCGAGAACAAACATACATCACAGGACTACAGTGAGAGAGTTGGGCCAAAATACAGGGAAAGGCAAACTTCTGCCTAGAAAGAAGGATAGAACACAAGCAATGCAAACATTGAATCATTTCCTAAATCGTGAGACATGACACCAATTGTGCCTCCTCCTGCTGCTTGTTGGGAAAATTCTGCAGAAAAAGAGATTCTCAGCTTTTTCGGAAACTATGACAGTCAGAGGGTTGCATAATCCAATACAGATTTTATGCCCTGATAGTGACTGTAGGAGAACATGCAATTAATGACAGAAGCAAAAGATCTGACCGCACCAGATATACTGGGCTGTACATAGAGAATATGGAACAAGGGTAAGGGCTAAGCAGAGCCCCAACACTGTGCAGCCAAAAATTCAATTATCTCTGTGTGACCCCGATGTGTGGTATATTGTACTTAAAGCAACGGCCTGGTCACAAGCTCAAAAATAAAAGTCAGTTAATAATGGTAACAATTACCTGCCATATACACTGCTCCAAAAAAATAAAGGGAACGCTAAAATCACACTTCCTAGATATCACTGAATGAAATATTCCAGTTGCAAATCTTTATTTATTACATAGTGTAATGCGTTGAGAAGAATAGAACATAAAAATTATTAATTTAAATCAAAATTAATATCCCCTGGAGGTCTGGAGTTGGAATGATGCTCAAAATCAAAGCGGAAAATCAAATTACAGGCTGATCCAACTTCAGTGGAAATGCCTCAAGACAAGGAAATGATGCTCAGTAGTGTGTGTGGCCTCCACGTGCCTACAACGCCTGGGCATTCTCCTGATGAGGGGGCGATAGTTCTCCTGAGGGTTCTCCTCTGGAGTAAAGCATCCGTTAACTCCTGGACAGTCTGTGGTGCAAGGTGGCGGATAGAACGTGACATGGTGTTTTAAGAGGTGTTCGATTAGATTCAGGTCTGGGGAACGGACAGGCCAGTCCATAGCTTCAATGCCTTCATCTTGCAGGAACTGCTGACACACTCCAGCCACATGAGGTCTGGCATTGTCCTGCATTAGGAGGAACCCAGGGCCAATCGCACCAGCATATGGTCTCACAAGGGTCTAAGGATCTCATCTCGGTACCTAATGGCAGTCAGGCTACCTCTGGTGAGCACATGGAGGGCTGTGCGGCCCTCCAAAGAAATGCCACCCCACACCATTACTGACCCACTGCCAAACCGGTCATGCTGAAGGATGTTGCAGGTAGCAAAATGTTCTCCATGGTGTCATGTCTGTTACATGTGTCAATGTGAACCTGCTCTCATCCGTGAAGAGCACAGGGCGCCAATATCGAATCTGCCAATCTTGGTTTTCTCTGGCAAATGCCAATCGCCCTGCACGGTGTTGGGCTGTAAGCACAACCCTCATCTGTGGATGTCAGGCTCTCATACCTCCCTCATAGCGTCGGTTTCTGACAGTTTGAGCAGACACATGGATGTTAGTGGCCTGCTGAAGATCATTTTGCAAGGCTCTGGCACTAATCCTCCTTCCACAAAAGAGGAGGTAGCAGTCCTGCTGCAAGGTTTTTGCCCTCCTACGACCCCCTCCATGTCTCCTGGTATCTGCCCCATGCATTGTACACTGTGCTGACAGACACAGTGTCACAGGTTTACCACGACAGAGAGGAGCCAGAAGACTGCAGCATTTGATTTCTCCTACTCCTGCACTGAATAGAAGCACTTCAATTTCATATTAAATGGTGTAAATTTCTTTGGGCAGTACAGGGGTTAATCTGCTCTGTTGAGAGCTCTTGGAGATAAGGCTCTCAGCTGTGCACTGTAAGCCAGTCCCATCTCCTATATAATCTGGGTCCCGGCTAGCACTCATTGTCAGAAAGGGCTATGCTGCATGGCTAGGAGGATAGGTGTTGGTGGTTATTTGAGTAGTTGGTTGGTGGATTTATCTGTGACAATTGCTTGATTTTGTGAGTGTGATTATTCCCTTTCTTCTCCTACTTTGGTTTTACCCCATCCTCCACTCCTCGATGCATCCCTCTGCTATATGTGAGTGTATAATTGTATGTTTGGTATATTTCGCTACCCCTGTTCTTATTACCTTCTTAGTCTGGTTGGTGTACTATGGTGAAATACTACTCCCCTCTCCCCTGGGTGGGGGAAGGGGACAGACTGAGGGGTGAATAATGAGCTAAGGCAAGGTACGTGGCCCTGGCATCTTCACCTTCAGAAGTAACCTGGGGAATAAAAGAGCCTGGGCACCCCTAGCATTAGGGACAGGGAAAAAGCCACTAGTTCAGGGACACTTGATAAACAGAGTTGTGACACACAGTTAGCCTTCTTGCCACAGCTCGCATTGATGTGACATCCTGGATGAGCTGCAGTACCTGAGCAACTACTGAGGGTTGTAGATCCCGCCTCATGCTACTGTACAGTACCTCTAGGGATGAGAGCAGTGACTAAATGCAAAAGTGACCAAAACAACAGCCAAAAAGCATGAGAACTTATAAATGGTCTGTGGTCACACCCTACCTGTAGAACCACTCCTTTATAAGGGTTGTCTTGCTAACTGCCTATCATTTCTACCTGTTGTCTGTTCTATGTGCACAACAGCAGGAGAAATTGATTCACAACCAGTGTTGCTTCATAACCGGACAGGTCGATTTCACAGAAGTGTGATTGACTTGGAGTTACATTGTGTTGTTTCAGTGTTCCCTTTATTTTTTTTTGGCAGTGCATTCACCTTAATTCTTGTTTTTTGCCAACTTTTTAGTTCAGCCATATGGGCGGGGTTTTCGGGTGTTTGATTCACCCTTTCCTTACCCGCTGGCTGCATGCTGGCTGCAATATTGGATTGAAGTTCATTCTCTGTCCTCCGTAGTACATGCCTGCACAAGGCACTGCTGTGTTCTGTGACTGCAACATAGTGACAGTGTCTAGTTGAGTCTAAGGTAGTCCAAGATGAATCCCCGTTTTCTGATTGGTTCCAACTCGTGCTCTCCCCCTTCCTCTGCAGTTCAGCCTCTTCGGATTCACAGGATCACCAGGAAATCTGGGTATGTAGGTCTGAGATCCACCACAGTGAGGACAGGGGCAACTAAGACTACTAAACCACGAGTGAGAAAAAACAAATCATCAGACGTCTGCCACAGAAGTACTGAGGCACCTGAGCCGTCGTAAGGCTGAGCCTGGAGGAACCCTTTAATTCACGAGCAGAATGAAGGTAACCCACAATGTGGTTTCTCAAGGAAACCTGGGAGTGAGCTGCCCACAGATGTACACGAGAAAATTCCAGGAGGAAGAAGAAAATTACAGTCTACACCCATCTTCTCAAAATAAAACAACCTCCGCTTTTTCAGTATAAGAGAGCAAGAAACAGATGTCCCATAAGTTATGAAGCACAGTAGCAGGCGAAAATTAAGGGGTTTTCTACTTTTTTTTAAGTAAATAAAATAAAGCAATACTGACGTCACCGATTTCTCGCTTCTCCCAGTTCCCTACTGGTCTCTACTCCCTGTTGCAGCAATGACATCCTGACACAGGGACATGTGACCAGCTACAACCAATCACTGTCTGGTGAGGGCCAATGCTTCGAGCGGTGATTGGGTGAGCCTTTAGTTCTGGTGTGAAACGGGACCGTGAAGTAGAGAACAGCGGGCAGCTTCAGGACAGGAGCGGTGGGAGATCGCTCAGGTGAGCAACACTTTATTTTCTTCTTTCCGCAAGTTTGACCATATTAAAAAAAGAATCTGTTAGAATCCTTCTAAAGCTGGAGACTGTGCCCTATAAATGCCAAATACCTTCTTTAGCGTTCAGCCATAGTCCCTAGAGTTCCCCTTTACAAACTGCTGCTCTGACCAAAGAAAAATAGCAAATAATACTTACATCTTATACCCTCCGTCACTGCCCATAGGCCTCACACAGACAGTGATTGGGGGTCTGGTAATAGACCAGCGTCTTCTGCAGGTGACAGTCAGAACTAGAGGAGGTGCAGTACACCTCAGGGTCCAGTTACAAAGTCTTTTAAACCTTTTCAGTAGCCAAAAAAAACTTCTAGATGCAATGGCTCCTGGTTACCAGCATTCATTCCGTCTTGGTCTAGACTAACTGCATCACTGTCCCAGATTTCAGGATCAGAGAACAGCCATGTAATACCATATAATAATAATAATAATAATAATAATAATAATAATAGTACTACATGTAAACAACATAAGGTACTTAGAAAATGCTATTTTGATTTTTTTTAAAAGAATAAAAAAGTCATCCGGCCACGACAAGGTGTACCCTTCGGGAAGGTACCCAAGTCTTGTAGTTCACCTGACTATGTGTCAGCAGACATCTAAATAGATAAGGGCAGGACAGGAGCGATCCTGACAGTGGAGAGATGCATAAGCAAAACGGACAGCCCAAAAGAGGAGAGCTGCCCCTGCTTGTACCGAGTACAAAAAAGTGAAACAAAACCAAAAAATTAGAATGGGTACACCTTGTCGCGGTGGGATGGCTTTTACATTTTTTCCCATCAAAACAGTATTCACTACATACCCCATGTTATTTGCATGCACCATTACTAGTCGCTTACTTATTACAGGGTGCTGGCTCATTATCTTAGGTTCTGACAGGTAGGAGAAAGACGAGTGCGGCTCTCCGCTGTTCCATGGACAATGAATAGAGCGGAAGCCGGGCATGCACATCTGCGCTCTGTTCAATCCGGGACCCCGTCATGTGCCCAGATACACTGCTGGCCAGTCCACTGCTTGGCAAAGGACATTGGTTTTGTCTCGGCACACGTGATGGGGTCTGGATGCTAATTTCATTAATTAAGCCAGCCCCCTCCTCTGTCACAACTGATGTAAGGAAAAGGGGTCGACCAAGCTACTGAAATGAGCCGCCAGCCAGCCCCCTTCACACAAAACTCCAGTCACATACTGACAAAGGCAAGGCTGTCCTATATCGAGCAAAGGACCGTAAAAGCAACGTGGCTAAGGTAAAGCGGCTAGTAGAGTATGGCAGCAGCTGACCAATACTAATGAGTACTCGAAGCTTTTATAGATACATTTGGGGCTAGAAAAGCCCTTTAATAACTATCAGCATATGCTGTTAATAATAATAATAATAAATATTTATTCTTAAAGCACCATTACTTCCAGGGCGCTGTACTGAGTATATATGTTTATACATTAGAACAGAGACAAGAGAAACAATGTAACAAAACCCAGCTCCCTGGATACAGTGGCTCCAGTCACAGGCTGGAAGGTGTGGGGGCCGCACAGAATGTATCGCAGTTGTTGCACCATTTCTGCAGCTTCTGTATCAAGGCCACGGCATATAAAGCATGGCAAGGAGCACAGAACTTCAGGGCCACGGCTTGGAAAGTTGGGGGCAGAATGATAACAGTATAACTGTGAACACTGACTACAGAGAGGGGTTTGTTTGTAGTCTGTTACCATAGAAACACATCAATTGTATGGGAGCTGAAGACAAGCACTGAGTAAGTAAATGCTATGGAACAAAAAGAAAGCCCTGTTCACTTCCCGTTCTCCCGAGTCTTTATTTATGAATGGCCAGAATGTGACAACGTTCTTAGCGGCCAGTCCGATGCCGTTACACCGGGTGGGCCGCCAGACCTTCTGCGTATCGCGGTGATGTGCCCTCTGCTGGATGAACTTATATGAACTCAAGCCTGGGAACCTTTTAGAATATTTTCCCACGCTCGAGTTCATATGAGTTCATCCAGCAGAGGGCGCATCACCGCGACTTGTCGTAACTACAGTACATTCCCGTGCATTCCATTCATTCATCAAGTTTTACAGTCAGGAGCACAGCTGCATTAGCAGAGCTCCTGGGTGTAAAATGATTTAACCCCTTCAGATGGATTTACAGCGTGGGACAAGACTAACGATGGAATGTATGGGATATTGTTGTTTGTTTTTTTTTAACTTTGTTTCAGGTGACAAGGGTCTTCAGGTGGATTAAGAGTATAATAAAATATTAAAACACCATGTGTCTTTATTTCATTAAAATACTTTTTAATAATGTGTGTGTTTTATTAACCATTTCGTACTATTGGATTAATAATGGATAGGTGTCATAATTGACGCCTCTCCATTATTAGCCTGGCTTAATGTCACCTTACAATAGCAAGGTGACATTAACCCTTCATTACCCCATATCCCACTGCTACAGGGGAGTGGCCAAGTGCCAGAATAGGAGCATCTTCCAGATGTGCCTTTTCTGGGGTGGCTGGGGGCAGATGTTTTTAGCCAGGGGGGGGGGGGGGGCCAATAACCATGGACCCTCTCCAGGCTATTAATATCTGCCCTCAGTCACTGGCTTTACTACTCTGGCGGAGAAAATTGTGTGGGAGCCCACGCCAATTTTTTCCGGGATTTAACCCTTTAATTTTGATATCTAGAATCCCCAAATTTGACACAAAGACACTTCTTACATTACTAAAGAGGAATATGTAATAAAAGAAGGGATATGAGATGGTTTACTGTATGTAAACCATGTCTCATATCCTGTCGGGTTTGTGAAGGAGATAGAAAAAGCCGACAATTGAATTACCGGCTTTTCTGCTATCTAGTGCTGTATTAAATATAAATATATATATGTCTACTGACATATATATATATATATATATATATATATATATATACTGTACATATGTTTTTAGGAATATTTGAGCCGATGGATACATGATATGTCCATTTTGCAAGCCTGCGAGAAAAAAATCTCCGTACGGATGCCATTCTGATAAATTTGTCTGTAAAAATCGCATCCTCGCATTGAATACGGAACAGTGTTTTGGGACAATTACTTCGTATTACGACCGTAAAAAACGGACCATATTTACTTACGCCTAGTGTGACGCCGGCCTAAGAGCGGCCGTAGGACTCACAGACGAGCCAGGAACGCGCTGAAGAAACTCTACAATCTGTCATTACACAATGCAGAATAATTATTACCTGGTAAAAGCAGTGAGCAGAGGCTGGTGGGATTCCAAGTGCGACTATAAGTCCCAGCATGCCATCCAATGCTGCAGACCCCGTATGTCTGGCTCTACAATCCTGCAAATTTCAGCACAATTCAGAGGAATTTTACCATGAGAAAATCATTCCAGAAACAGAAAAACATTCATCCAAATATCAAATCTGTTTACTGCACCACCAGGACAGCTCAGCAATCAGTGTAATGTAACAGCACCACCAGGACAGCTCAGCAATCAGTGTAATGTAACAGCACCACCAGGACAGCTCAGCAATCAGTGTAATGTAACAGCACCACCAGGACAGCTCAGCAATCAGTGTAATGTAACAGCACCACCAGGACAGCTCAGCAATCAGTATAATGTAACAGCACCACCAGGACAGCTCAGCAATCAGTGTAATGTAACAGCACCATCAGGACTGCACACAGATAAGTGTAATGTAACAGCACCTTCAGGACTGCTCAGTAATCAGTGTAATGTAACAGCACCATCAGGACTGCTCAGCAATCAGTGTAATGTAACAGCACCACCAGGACAGCTCAGCAATCAGTGTAATGTAACAGCACCATCAGGACTGCTCAGCAATCAGTGTAATGTAACAGCACCATCAGGACTGCTCAGCAATCAGTATAATGTAACAGCACCACCAGGACACTGCTCAGCAATCAGTGTAATGTAACAGCACAATCAGGACTGCACACAGATAAGTGTAATGTAACAGCACCATCAGGACTGCTCACAGTTAAGTGTAATGTAACAGCACCACCAGGACTGCTCACAGATAAGTGTAATGTAACAGCACCATCAGGACTGCACACAGATAAGTGTAATGTAACAGCACCACCAGGACTGCTCACAGATAAGTGTAATGTAACAACACCATCCGGACTGCACACAGATAAGTGTAATGTAACAGCACCATCAGGACTGCTCACAGATAAGTGTAATATAACAGCACCATCAGGACTGCACACAGATAAGTGTAATGTAACAGCACCATCAGGACTGCTCACAGATAAGTGTAATGTAACAGCACCATCAGGACTGCACACAGATAAGTGTAATGTAACAGCACCACCAGGACTGCTCACAGATAAGTGTAATGTAACAACACCATCCGGACTGCACACAGATAAGTGTAATGTAACAGCACCATCAGGACTGCTCACAGATAAGTGTAATATAACAGCACCATCAGGACTGCACACAGATAAGTGTAATGTAACAGCACCATCAGGACTGCTCACAGATAAGTGTAATGTAACAGCACCATCAGGACTGCACACAGATAAGTGTAATGTAACAGCACCATCCGGACTGCACACAGATAAGTGTAATGTAACAGCACCACCAGGACTGCTCACAGATAAGTGTAATGTAACAGCACCATCAGGACTGCTCACAGATAAGTGTAATGTAACAGCACCATCAGGACTGCACACAGATAAGTGTAATGTAACAGCACCATCAGGACTGCACACAGATAAGTGTAATGTAACAGCACCACCAGGACTGCTCACAGATAAGTGTAATGTAACAGCACCATCAGGACTGCACACAGATAAATACTCTATATAACTTTGTCACCCCGAGACTCCCCTCAGGTCTGGTCTCTTCCCCCCATTGTTCACATAGAGACTACTCCTAAGTGCAGCCCCATCCCCCTATAAGAAGCAGTGAGGGTCTGACCTGTGACTGGGGCTCTGCCCGGGGAGAGAGGCTGCTGCTCACAGGCAGAGGACCCGGAGATCCCGCAGAGATCGGTGAGCGGTATGCGGCACCCTCAGCACTGACGGTCAGCCAGATCCTCACCCCAGGACATGGTGATCCGCTCTGCTGGGACACGCTGCTCGGCTGGGGGAGGGAGGGAGGCTCGGGAAACTCCGCCCGAGGAAGGAGTGGAAATGTGCAGCTCAGGGAGCACATCAGCTGCTGCAGAACGTCCAGGCATGACTGACAGCTGGGATGGATGACTGACAGCTGGGATGGATGACTGACAGACGTGATGGATGACTGACAGCTGGGATGGATGACTGACAGACGTGATGGATGACTGACAGCTGGGATGGATGACTGACAGACGTGATGGATAACTGACAGCTGGGATGGATGACTGACGGCTGCGATGGATGACTGACATACGTGATGGATGACTGACAGCTGGGATGGATGACTGACAGACGTGATGGATGACTGACAGCTGGGATGGATGACTGACAGACGTGATGGATAACTGACAGCTGGGATGGATGACTGACGGCTGCGATGGATGACTGACATACGTGATGGATGACTGACAGCTGGGATGGATGACTGACAGACGTGATGGATGACTGACAGCTGGGATGGATGACTGACAGACGTGATGGATAACTGACAGCTGGGATGGATGACTGACGGCTGCGATGGATGACTGACATACGTGATGGATGACTGACAGCTGGGATGGATGACTGACAGACATGATGGATGACTGACAGCTGGGATGGATGACTGACAGACATGATGGATAACTGACAGCTGGTATGAATGACTGACAGCTGGGATGGATGACTGACGGCTGCGATGGATGACTGACAGCTGGGATGGATGACTGACACGTGGTGGATGAGTGACAGATGTGTTGGAGGACAGGAAGCTTTGATGGATGACTGACATATGTGGTGGATGATTGACAGCTGGGATGGATGACTTACATACGTGATGGATGAGTGGCAGCTGTGATTGATGGGTGACAGCTGCGATGGATGAGTGGCAGATGCAATGGATAACTGGCAGTTTTAATGGATGAGTGACAGCTGTGATGGATGAGTGGCAGCTGTGATTGATGGTTAATAGCTGAAATGGATGAGTGACAGATGCGATGGATGAGTGACAGCTGGGATGCATGGTATATTAGACATTGTACTGCCTGAGGATGACTGACATGTGATGACAGAATGATTGCCAAGTTTTGTAAATAATGTTTAATGATTGACATCTGATGACTGATATGATGATTGACAGCTCTAATAGATGTATAATGATTCACAAGAGGAAATGTACATTATGGGACAACTGTAATGTATTTAGTTATGTGATATCGAAATGACTATAAATACAAATATATTGGCCTGCACTCTACAATTGAGTCGGGGTGCTGGTGTGACAGACCATAGGGTCTATAACAAGTATTAAAATAAAGTCCACCGCACTCCCTATGTGGAATATCTTATACAGAAATTCAATTTTTTGAAATTTGCTAATTTATTTTGTGCAAAAGAACAATCATTCAGGTTATTACAAAAATTGTGAATGCGACTCAATATGATTTCCGACGTTTCGACCCTTCCCGGGTCTTATTCTTGTAGTCGCACTGTGAATATAAAACGATATATACAAATCTGAACATCGATAACAAACATAGATTATTAACAAATACAATACAACAGACAAATATATGGTACAATATATACATTATAATTAGATTCTTTAGTAAGTGCTCCCCATCTGTAAACTATTAATACTATGAGGCTGGGCTCTGGTGAACACTGTGGAGGGAGTCTGTCAAGTGACATAGTATCTCACGAGAACTTCAATCTCATCAAGTGGGATTATTACCTTAGTCCAGGCTACGTGAATAGTTCTTAGAATAGAAATGATGTCCCTGTAATATTCAGGGGCTATGGAAAATGATAATTATATAAATAAAATTAATATCCGGTGGTGAATATCATAAGTCAGAGTCAGGTATATGTATCTAGGAGGGTAAATTACCAGGTATAGTCTTTTGGTATTTAAATGCAGCCTCGAGATTGATCTGTCTCTGGATGTGACCTGTAAAGTCACATACAACTGTGAGTAATAGTGGGTAATAGAATCCCAAAGAAATTGGACAAAGTGGTTACCTTGATAAAGACCAATGGTGATGTTTCAGTGTCCTGCTGATGATTGTTATTTAGTTTAGGGGCTGGTTCGCCTTTCGGTACAATCTGGAAAGTCATATGTATAGTGATAAATATGATATAGAAAGTAAAGTAGATAAGATGCCCCATAATCATGGTAAAAGGTAATTACCTCCTCCGGCCGTAATGATTTATGTACTATAAGTAATAGGTAAGGTGCATGTAGCCTTCTGGGTATAGTGTTTCCAGGGAAAACCTAAAATATCATAGATTGATCCAGTGAGAAACGGTTATTTATATAGGAGTGTCCCAGGTAGGGTGAGCAATCATTACCTTGGACTGTGGTAACAGCGGCGCATCCGCGTCTTGCTGTTGTTTGTAATGGTATATAACCCTATAGGGATCAAAATCAAACAAATAGGTGTGATATAGTGTGTGGCACCTACTACCAGAAGTCATGAGGGGTCTGCATAATTGTACCTGTAGTGGCCGGTGAATCGCGCACCTGTATCCTGATGTGAGGCATGTTTTCTGTCCTGTGGAGCCCCTTATGTACTATCGTCACTCTATGAATGACCGGAAGTGATGTAATGCGCCCTGGAACAGTGTGTGTGCGCATGCCCCGGCGTTCCATGTGGATTCATGGCGCCGCTCTAAGCTAGATGCAGAGGGCCAGTGATAGGTGCGTCATACAGCGCCTCTTGTGCGCTTGTGCGCATGTCTCTGAATCTGCCTGGCGCCGCTGCGTGTGAGAGAGATATCCTTAGAAGGATGTGGCATAGCGCTGTAACAGGGAGGGGGTGTGTCAGGATGTAGCGTCCTATATGGATGTGCTATCGTTCGTCCCAGGGATAAGTCATGGCTACTCATAGAAGGAAGCAGGAAATTATTAATGTCCCTATCTATATCTAGAGGAGCTTGGAGGGCTGAGGGATATATCATCCTACCGGATATAAGATAAAGTAATGCAAATAAATAAAATGAAAATAATGAACAAAAGTGAAATAAATAATAAAAATATATAAAAAAACAAAATACAATAAGCCTGGATGGAAAGCCGGAAAATAATGAAATAAATGAAAAAAGATAAAAAAATAAAATAAAAAAATAAAAAAATAAAAAAATTAAAAATAAAATACCAAGGGGGGGGGGGGGGGTTTGAAAAACAATTAAATGCATCTGTCGACAAAAGTAAATATAAAAATGGAACAGAAAAAATGGAACAGAAAATTAAAAAGGAAAAAATAGAAAAAATGAAATGAAAAAAAATAAAAATCGAAAACAGAAAAAATGGCACCCGGGGAGCCAGGAGTAGACACTCACCTAGGACCGAATGGCATCAGCGTGTCTAAAAAAGAAGTAAAAAGGAAGAACGGTTAGTATTATATTAGCCAATTGATTTCCCTATTCAGACCCCTGGGTTCTAACGTATCCAGGGTGTGAATCCAATAACTCTCCCTTTGTTTAAGGGTCCTCACACGATCGCCCCCACGTCTAGGGCGGTCTATTTGCTCTATTACTTGAAATTTGAGTTGTGCTATCGAATGGTGATTTTTTAAGAAGTGGTCTGGTAGGGGGAGCCAGGTCTTGCTGCATCTTATGGTGGATTTGTGACTGGATATCCTGTCTTTTATATGTTGTGTGGTCTCTCCTACATATAGGAGGCCACACGGGCATTTCACCAGGTACACAACAAAGTTAGAATTGCAGGTATAATATCCTTTTATGGGGTAGGATTTACCAGTTCTGGGATGTACAATATTTTCCGATTTTATGACATTAGAGCAGGAAGCACAACTGAGGCAGGGAAATGTACCATTACGTCTCGTACCCAATAGTCTCTGTGTGACTGTTGGTTGAGCGCTGCCTATATCCGCTCGTACCAGTTTGTCTCTCAGATTGGCTGCCCTCTTGGTGCACATTAATGTAGGGTTATTGAATGATTCAATATTGGGATAGGCCCGGGCCAAAAGTGGCCAATGTTTCCTAATAATAGAGTGGACTTTAGGCATAAGGGGATGGTATGTATGCACAAACGGCACCCTTTCATTCTGTTGCATACGTGGAGGAGGTGAAGATGGAATGAGGGCTCGGATTTTCTCTTTGGCTATTAAGTTAGATGGATAGCTGCGTTCTTGAAATTTTTTTGCCATTGTTTCAAGTCTGGTAGTGGCTGTGGTCGTTTCAGAAACAATTCGTGTAACCCTATGGAATTGTGAACGAGGTATGCTATTTTTTGTACTCTTGGGATGGCAACTAGTATAGTGCAGTATACTGTTGCAATCCGTAGGTTTACAGAATAAATCAGTCTGGAGATTGCCCATTGAATCTTTGACTACTAATGTATCAAGGAATGGTACGGAGTTGTTATCATGGTGAATGGTAAACTTTAATTCATGGTAAATGGAGTTAAGGAAGGTAAAAAATGTGTCAAGAGTAGTGGTCGTGCCTTTCCAGATGAGGAATATGTCATCTATGAACCTGTGATAGCAAATAGCATTTCGTTGGAATAATGGATTAGTAAAGACATGTCTAACCTCAAAATGGTTCATAAAAGCGTTAGCATAGGCCGGTGCCATGTTAGACCCCATCGCGGTACCCCGTTGTTGATTATAGAACGTGTCTTCATATAGGAAATAGTTCTCATAGAGAACCAAACTCAGAAGGTCCAGGCAAAATTGGACCGTATCTGGTGTGTGATTGGATTCCTCTAATAGTGATTTGGTGGCCTCAATCCCCTTGTCGTGTGAGATTGATGTATAGAGGCTATTAACGTCAAAGGTTACTAGTAAACTGTCCGGGGGGACTGACCCAAGTTGTCTGAGGATGGTTAGGAAGTGTCCGGTGTCCAATAGAAAGGACTTAGTTTTCCTAACTAGAGGAGTTAGTATCTTTTCCAGGAAAACAGATAGGGGCGAGAGGATGGACTCCGTTGAAGCTACAATTGGTCTCCCTGGCGGGTTGATGAGTGATTTGTGTATCTTTGGTAGGATATAAAACACGGGTGTGATCGGATGAGGGTGTGACAGAAAAGTGGCTGTTTTGTGGTCTATGATATTCCGGTCAAGATATGATTTAACTATATGTTTAATCTTTCGGTCAATATCAAAAGTGGGATCCCTTGATATGGCTCGGTAGGTCTCAGTATCTGACAATTGTCTATGGACTTCCTGGCAATAAGTATGTCGGTCCATGACTACAGTCGCCCCACCCTTGTCCGCTGGCTTAATGATAATCCCCTTATTCTCAGTCAGTGACTTTAGTGCCCTTTTCTCACTTGGTGCTAGGTTAGGGTGTGTAGGAAACAAACCCAGTTTTTGTTGGTGCGAGAGTTGCTTAACCTCTCGATCCACTAGCTCAATAAAGGTCTCTGTGGCGTGGTAGGAACGTGGTGGTTGGTAGTTGCTGGGATTCCGTAGACCCAGTGATGAAATAGATACCACCGGAACAGGGGTTGTTCCTTGCGATACTGTAGCGTTGTTGTTGGTATCATCCTTTGTTCCAAAATGAGTCTTGAGTCTAACTGTCCGAAAGAAGCGCTGTAGTTCCCTCTCCAGTTGAAAATCATCCCAACTGGGGGTTGGGCAAAAGGATAGCCCTTTCTGTAGAAGTGATAACTCTGCAGGGGAGAGAAGGTAACTCGAGATATTAATTACCAGGTTTGTGGACTTACCTGGGACCTTGTGGTCATCCTTTCGCCTCGATCTTCTGGTACGTCTGTATGTTGTAGTCCTCCCCTGCGGCCCTTCGATAAAAAACGGTATCGGTTTGTGTTGGCTGAAGAGTCGCTGCTGGAACTGAAGGATCCTTGTCTCCTTTGGTTGGGTGGTCGACGCCAGGTAGTGTAGGAGGTGTTCCATCTATAGACCTGATCTTTCAAGTAATCCTCGTTGTCTCTTTGAAACTTTTGCCTCTTCCTTTCCTGTAGAGTCTTTTGATAATCAGTCAGAATCTTGTCCGTTTTACTTTTAAGGTTAGTCCATTCAGTTGAAGAAAGGGTGGTGGATAATTGTGTCTCAATCGCCTGTATATTCAATTTAGTCTCACTAATTGATTTCTGAAGATATTCCACAGTTAGAATAATGAGATCTAGGGAGCATTTATTGAGAATTTTCTTATATTTCTCACAAAATTCCTGATTATCAGAGAACAGGGTGGGACGTAAATTACTCCTAAGTCCCCTGGGGATTTTATTCTGTTTATGATACTCTGCCAGAGTGGTGCAGTGGAGATCATATGAGATAAATCTACGTCTTTCTTTTTCGTAGTCACGAGTCTTTAGTTCCTGTACCGGAGTATGAAGAAACTCGTTTGACCCAGTCACTAATGACAAAATGTTAGAACTTGTGGCCTCATCGTATGCAAATGTCTCAGTAGACATGGGGAAGTAGGTGCTAGTGCCAAGAAAATAAGCCTATAAATACAAATATATTGGCCTGCACTCTACAATTGAGTCGGGGTGCTGGTGTGACAGACCATAGGGTCTATAACAAGTATTAAAATAAAGTCCACCGCACTCCCTATGTGGAATATCTTATACAGAAATTCAATTTTTTGAAATTTGCTAATTTATTTTGTGCAAAAGAACAATCATTCAGGTTATTACAAAAATTGTGAATGCGACTCAATATGATTTCCGACGTTTCGACCCTTCCCGGGTCTTATTCTTGTAGTCGCACTGTGAATATAAAACGATATATACAAATCTGAACATCGATAACAAACATAGATTATTAACAAATACAATACAACAGACAAATATATGGTACAATATATACATTATAATTAGATTCTTTAGTAAGTGCTCCCCATCTGTAAACTATTAATACTATGAGGCTGGGCTCTGGTGAACACTGTGGAGGGAGTCTGTCAAGTGACATAGTATCTCACGAGAACTTCAATCTCATCAAGTGGGATTATTACCTTAGTCCAGGCTACGTGAATAGTTCTTAGAATAGAAATGATGTCCCTGTAATATTCAGGGGCTATGGAAAATGATAATTATATAAATAAAATTAATATCCGGTGGTGAATATCATAAGTCAGAGTCAGGTATATGTATCTAGGAGGGTAAATTACCAGGTATAGTCTTTTGGTATTTAAATGCAGCCTCGAGATTGATCTGTCTCTGGATGTGACCTGTAAAGTCACATACAACTGTGAGTAATAGTGGGTAATAGAATCCCAAAGAAATTGGACAAAGTGGTTACCTTGATAAAGACCAATGGTGATGTTTCAGTGTCCTGCTGATGATTGTTATTTAGTTTAGGGGCTGGTTCGCCTTTCGGTACAATCTGGAAAGTCATATGTATAGTGATAAATATGATATAGAAAGTAAAGTAGATAAGATGCCCCATAATCATGGTAAAAGGTAATTACCTCCTCCGGCCGTAATGATTTATGTACTATAAGTAATAGGTAAGGTGCATGTAGCCTTCTGGGTATAGTGTTTCCAGGGAAAACCTAAAATATCATAGATTGATCCAGTGAGAAACGGTTATTTATATAGGAGTGTCCCAGGTAGGGTGAGCAATCATTACCTTGGACTGTGGTAACAGCGGCGCATCCGCGTCTTGCTGTTGTTTGTAATGGTATATAACCCTATAGGGATCAAAATCAAACAAATAGGTGTGATATAGTGTGTGGCACCTACTACCAGAAGTCATGAGGGGTCTGCATAATTGTACCTGTAGTGGCCGGTGAATCGCGCACCTGTATCCTGATGTGAGGCATGTTTTCTGTCCTGTGGAGCCCCTTATGTACTATCGTCACTCTATGAATGACCGGAAGTGATGTAATGCGCCCTGGAACAGTGTGTGTGCGCATGCCCCGGCGTTCCATGTGGATTCATGGCGCCGCTCTAAGCTAGATGCAGAGGGCCAGTGATAGGTGCGTCATACAGCGCCTCTTGTGCGCTTGTGCGCATGTCTCTGAATCTGCCTGGCGCCGCTGCGTGTGAGAGAGATATCCTTAGAAGGATGTGGCATAGCGCTGTAACAGGGAGGGGGTGTGTCAGGATGTAGCGTCCTATATGGATGTGCTATCGTTCGTCCCAGGGATAAGTCATGGCTACTCATAGAAGGAAGCAGGAAATTATTAATGTCCCTATCTATATCTAGAGGAGCTTGGAGGGCTGAGGGATATATCATCCTACCGGATATAAGATAAAGTAATGCAAATAAATAAAATGAAAATAATGAACAAAAGTGAAATAAATAATAAAAATATATAAAAAAACAAAATACAATAAGCCTGGATGGAAAGCCGGAAAATAATGAAATAAATGAAAAAAGATAAAAAAATAAAATAAAAAAATAAAAAAATAAAAAAATTAAAAATAAAATACCAAGGGGGGGGGGGGGGGTTTGAAAAACAATTAAATGCATCTGTCGACAAAAGTAAATATAAAAATGGAACAGAAAAAATGGAACAGAAAATTAAAAAGGAAAAAATAGAAAAAATGAAATGAAAAAAAATAAAAATCGAAAACAGAAAAAATGGCACCCGGGGAGCCAGGAGTAGACACTCACCTAGGACCGAATGGCATCAGCGTGTCTAAAAAAGAAGTAAAAAGGAAGAACGGTTAGTATTATATTAGCCAATTGATTTCCCTATTCAGACCCCTGGGTTCTAACGTATCCAGGGTGTGAATCCAATAACTCTCCCTTTGTTTAAGGGTCCTCACACGATCGCCCCCACGTCTAGGGCGGTCTATTTGCTCTATTACTTGAAATTTGAGTTGTGCTATCGAATGGTGATTTTTTAAGAAGTGGTCTGGTAGGGGGAGCCAGGTCTTGCTGCATCTTATGGTGGATTTGTGACTGGATATCCTGTCTTTTATATGTTGTGTGGTCTCTCCTACATATAGGAGGCCACACGGGCATTTCACCAGGTACACAACAAAGTTAGAATTGCAGGTATAATATCCTTTTATGGGGTAGGATTTACCAGTTCTGGGATGTACAATATTTTCCGATTTTATGACATTAGAGCAGGAAGCACAACTGAGGCAGGGAAATGTACCATTACGTCTCGTACCCAATAGTCTCTGTGTGACTGTTGGTTGAGCGCTGCCTATATCCGCTCGTACCAGTTTGTCTCTCAGATTGGCTGCCCTCTTGGTGCACATTAATGTAGGGTTATTGAATGATTCAATATTGGGATAGGCCCGGGCCAAAAGTGGCCAATGTTTCCTAATAATAGAGTGGACTTTAGGCATAAGGGGATGGTATGTATGCACAAACGGCACCCTTTCATTCTGTTGCATACGTGGAGGAGGTGAAGATGGAATGAGGGCTCGGATTTTCTCTTTGGCTATTAAGTTAGATGGATAGCTGCGTTCTTGAAATTTTTTTGCCATTGTTTCAAGTCTGGTAGTGGCTGTGGTCGTTTCAGAAACAATTCGTGTAACCCTATGGAATTGTGAACGAGGTATGCTATTTTTTGTACTCTTGGGATGGCAACTAGTATAGTGCAGTATACTGTTGCAATCCGTAGGTTTACAGAATAAATCAGTCTGGAGATTGCCCATTGAATCTTTGACTACTAATGTATCAAGGAATGGTACGGAGTTGTTATCATGGTGAATGGTAAACTTTAATTCATGGTAAATGGAGTTAAGGAAGGTAAAAAATGTGTCAAGAGTAGTGGTCGTGCCTTTCCAGATGAGGAATATGTCATCTATGAACCTGTGATAGCAAATAGCATTTCGTTGGAATAATGGATTAGTAAAGACATGTCTAACCTCAAAATGGTTCATAAAAGCGTTAGCATAGGCCGGTGCCATGTTAGACCCCATCGCGGTACCCCGTTGTTGATTATAGAACGTGTCTTCATATAGGAAATAGTTCTCATAGAGAACCAAACTCAGAAGGTCCAGGCAAAATTGGACCGTATCTGGTGTGTGATTGGATTCCTCTAATAGTGATTTGGTGGCCTCAATCCCCTTGTCGTGTGAGATTGATGTATAGAGGCTATTAACGTCAAAGGTTACTAGTAAACTGTCCGGGGGGACTGACCCAAGTTGTCTGAGGATGGTTAGGAAGTGTCCGGTGTCCAATAGAAAGGACTTAGTTTTCCTAACTAGAGGAGTTAGTATCTTTTCCAGGAAAACAGATAGGGGCGAGAGGATGGACTCCGTTGAAGCTACAATTGGTCTCCCTGGCGGGTTGATGAGTGATTTGTGTATCTTTGGTAGGATATAAAACACGGGTGTGATCGGATGAGGGTGTGACAGAAAAGTGGCTGTTTTGTGGTCTATGATATTCCGGTCAAGATATGATTTAACTATATGTTTAATCTTTCGGTCAATATCAAAAGTGGGATCCCTTGATATGGCTCGGTAGGTCTCAGTATCTGACAATTGTCTATGGACTTCCTGGCAATAAGTATGTCGGTCCATGACTACAGTCGCCCCACCCTTGTCCGCTGGCTTAATGATAATCCCCTTATTCTCAGTCAGTGACTTTAGTGCCCTTTTCTCACTTGGTGCTAGGTTAGGGTGTGTAGGAAACAAACCCAGTTTTTGTTGGTGCGAGAGTTGCTTAACCTCTCGATCCACTAGCTCAATAAAGGTCTCTGTGGCGTGGTAGGAACGTGGTGGTTGGTAGTTGCTGGGATTCCGTAGACCCAGTGATGAAATAGATACCACCGGAACAGGGGTTGTTCCTTGCGATACTGTAGCGTTGTTGTTGGTATCATCCTTTGTTCCAAAATGAGTCTTGAGTCTAACTGTCCGAAAGAAGCGCTGTAGTTCCCTCTCCAGTTGAAAATCATCCCAACTGGGGGTTGGGCAAAAGGATAGCCCTTTCTGTAGAAGTGATAACTCTGCAGGGGAGAGAAGGTAACTCGAGATATTAATTACCAGGTTTGTGGACTTACCTGGGACCTTGTGGTCATCCTTTCGCCTCGATCTTCTGGTACGTCTGTATGTTGTAGTCCTCCCCTGCGGCCCTTCGATAAAAAACGGTATCGGTTTGTGTTGGCTGAAGAGTCGCTGCTGGAACTGAAGGATCCTTGTCTCCTTTGGTTGGGTGGTCGACGCCAGGTAGTGTAGGAGGTGTTCCATCTATAGACCTGATCTTTCAAGTAATCCTCGTTGTCTCTTTGAAACTTTTGCCTCTTCCTTTCCTGTAGAGTCTTTTGATAATCAGTCAGAATCTTGTCCGTTTTACTTTTAAGGTTAGTCCATTCAGTTGAAGAAAGGGTGGTGGATAATTGTGTCTCAATCGCCTGTATATTCAATTTAGTCTCACTAATTGATTTCTGAAGATATTCCACAGTTAGAATAATGAGATCTAGGGAGCATTTATTGAGAATTTTCTTATATTTCTCACAAAATTCCTGATTATCAGAGAACAGGGTGGGACGTAAATTACTCCTAAGTCCCCTGGGGATTTTATTCTGTTTATGATACTCTGCCAGAGTGGTGCAGTGGAGATCATATGAGATAAATCTACGTCTTTCTTTTTCGTAGTCACGAGTCTTTAGTTCCTGTACCGGAGTATGAAGAAACTCGTTTGACCCAGTCACTAATGACAAAATGTTAGAACTTGTGGCCTCATCGTATGCAAATGTCTCAGTAGACATGGGGAAGTAGGTGCTAGTGCCAAGAAAATAAGCCTATAAATACAAATATATTGGCCTGCACTCTACAATTGAGTCGGGGTGCTGGTGTGACAGACCATAGGGTCTATAACAAGTATTAAAATAAAGTCCACCGCACTCCCTATGTGGAATATCTTATACAGAAATTCAATTTTTTGAAATTTGCTAATTTATTTTGTGCAAAAGAACAATCATTCAGGTATATCAGATCAAATCAAAAAATTATTACAAAAATTGTGAATGCGACTCAATATGATTTCCGACGTTTCGACCCTTCCCGGGTCTTATTCTTGTAGTCGCACTGTGAATATAAAACGATATATACAAATCTGAACATCGATAACAAACATAGATTATTAACAAATACAATACAACAGACAAATATATGGTACAATATATACATTATAATTAGATTCTTTAGTAAGTGCTCCCCATCTGTAAACTATTAATACTATGAGGCTGGGCTCTGGTGAACACTGTGGAGGGAGTCTGTCAAGTGACATAGTATCTCACGAGAACTTCAATCTCATCAAGTGGGATTATTACCTTAGTCCAGGCTACGTGAATAGTTCTTAGAATAGAAATGATGTCCCTGTAATATTCAGGGGCTATGGAAAATGATAATTATATAAATAAAATTAATATCCGGTGGTGAATATCATAAGTCAGAGTCAGGTATATGTATCTAGGAGGGTAAATTACCAGGTATAGTCTTTTGGTATTTAAATGCAGCCTCGAGATTGATCTGTCTCTGGATGTGACCTGTAAAGTCACATACAACTGTGAGTAATAGTGGGTAATAGAATCCCAAAGAAATTGGACAAAGTGGTTACCTTGATAAAGACCAATGGTGATGTTTCAGTGTCCTGCTGATGATTGTTATTTAGTTTAGGGGCTGGTTCGCCTTTCGGTACAATCTGGAAAGTCATATGTATAGTGATAAATATGATATAGAAAGTAAAGTAGATAAGATGCCCCATAATCATGGTAAAAGGTAATTACCTCCTCCGGCCGTAATGATTTATGTACTATAAGTAATAGGTAAGGTGCATGTAGCCTTCTGGGTATAGTGTTTCCAGGGAAAACCTAAAATATCATAGATTGATCCAGTGAGAAACGGTTATTTATATAGGAGTGTCCCAGGTAGGGTGAGCAATCATTACCTTGGACTGTGGTAACAGCGGCGCATCCGCGTCTTGCTGTTGTTTGTAATGGTATATAACCCTATAGGGATCAAAATCAAACAAATAGGTGTGATATAGTGTGTGGCACCTACTACCAGAAGTCATGAGGGGTCTGCATAATTGTACCTGTAGTGGCCGGTGAATCGCGCACCTGTATCCTGATGTGAGGCATGTTTTCTGTCCTGTGGAGCCCCTTATGTACTATCGTCACTCTATGAATGACCGGAAGTGATGTAATGCGCCCTGGAACAGTGTGTGTGCGCATGCCCCGGCGTTCCATGTGGATTCATGGCGCCGCTCTAAGCTAGATGCAGAGGGCCCTGCATATTTGTTTGATTTTGATCCCTATAGGGTTATATACCATTACAAACAACAGCAAGACGCGTAATTTACCCTCCTAGATACATATACCTGACTCTGACTTATGATATTCACCACCGGATATTAATTTTATTTATATAATTATCATTTTCCATAGCCCCTGAATATTACAGGGACATCATTTCTATTCTAAGAACTATTCACGTAGCCTGGACTAAGGTAATAATCCCACTTGATGAGATTGAAGTTCTCGTGAGATACTATGTCACTTGACAGACTCCCTCCACAGTGTTCACCAGAGCCCAGCCTCATAGTATTAATAGTTTACAGATGGGGAGCACTTACTAAAGAATCTAATTATAATGTATATATTGTACCATATATTTGTCTGTTGTATTGTATTTGTTAATAATCTATGTTTGTTATCGATGTTCAGATTTGTATATATCGTTTTATATTCACAGTGCGACTACAAGAATAAGACCCGGGAAGGGTCGAAACGTCGGAAATCATATTGAGTCGCATTCACAATTTTTGTAATAATTTTTTGATTTGATCTGATATACCTGAATGATTGTTCTTTTGCACAAAATAAATTAGCAAATTTCAAAAAATTGAATTTCTGTATAAGATATTCCACATAGGGAGTGCGGTGGACTTTATTTTAATATCGAAATGACTGGCAGCTGTGATACGTGATGCTAAAATGAGCCAGATGTAGTCACACCGAAAGGACAGAGAGATGTATGTTAGATAGGAATAACTGACAGATGTGATGTAATGGTGATGGACAGATTATGCACTTGATGTAAGGATGATGGACAGATTATACACCTGATGTAAAGATGATGGACAGATTATACACCTGATGTAATGGTGATGGACAGATTATACACCTGATGTAAGGATGATGGACAGATTATGCACCTGATGTAATGGTGTTGGACAGATTATACACCTGATGTAAGGATGATGGACAGATTATGCACCTGATGTAATGGTGTTGGACAGATTATACACCTGATGTAATGATGATGGACAGATTATACACCTGATGTAATGATGATGGACAGATTATACACCTGATGTAATGATGATGGACAGATTATACACCTGATGTAAGGATGATGGACAGATTATACACCTGATGTAAGGATGATGGACAGATTATACACCTGATGTAATGGTGATGGACAGATTATACACCTGATGTAATGGTGATGGACAGATTATACACCTGATGTAATGATGATGGACAGATTATACACCTGATGTAAGGATGATGGACAGATTATACACCTGATGTAAGGATGATGGACAGATTATACACCTGATGTAATGGTGATGGACAGATTATACACCTGATGTAATGGTGATGGACAGATTATACACCTGATGTAAGGATGATGGACAGATTATACACCTGATGTAAGGATGATGGACAGATTATACACCTGATGTAAGGATGATGGACAGAATATACACCTGATGTAAGGATGATGGACAGATTATACACCTGATGTAAGGATGATGGACAGATTATACACCTGATGTAATGATGATGGACAGATTATACACCTGATGTAAGGATGATGGACAGATTATACACCTGATGTAAGGATGATGGACAGATTATACACCTGATGTAAGTGTGACGCCCAAGAGACCGGGGTACCCAGCACCGGACCAATGGGGTCTGTCTCTTGAGGGGGGTGTCACGGGTGGCTTGACCCGGTGCTGTGGCCTCAGGCAATGCACAGTGTAAAGGGTATCGTGAGGGAACAGGCACTTACTAGATCAGCAGCAGGTTCTCCCAGCGGTGATGATCCCAATCCTGGATAGATGGCTATTGTCCAAATGAAAGACTGAGGCACTGAAACGTTTAACCAGTTTACTTTAACAAAAAAGGATTTACAACCAGTCCTGTCACCGGAGTCTGTATGGGAACTCTGAGTTACTTTGACCCTGCAGGGGTCTTCGCCTCTTATTGTACGCAATATCTGTGTGGCCCTGCTGCTGTATGTGAACTGGCTGCCGGCCCAATCTGTCCCCTCCGGGTCCTGGTTCGACGGGCAACCCGAGTCCTTTTATCGGCTTACCCCCTCCAGGAGTACCGCTGAACTCTGTGTCTGTTGCTGCGTCCGACCCTAGTGAAGCTGATATCACCTCACGTTTTTCCGGTTGCTGTATTATATGTAATGAATACAGCCATGGATCCGATATCCGTCTTTGCGCCTGTTCTGGGTAGTGATTAATGCTACCCGGTTCTCACAATGTCCTTTTTCTCTATCCCTCTTCTCCTCAGGCCGGTGATTTAGGCCTGGTAACAGTCACAGGGCTGTTAGAGATTCAACTGTATGACCTCTCACTTTCAGCTCCTTAGCCCAACTGCCAGTTCTTCTCTCAGACCAGAATGGATCAAGGGGAGTCTCTGGAGCTCCCCCTTCTGGCCGGAGGTGGTAGTGCAGTCTTGCTATTTTAGTATTTGCATTTACTGTCAGTAACTATTTTTGTGGCAAATACCCCTAGGGGTGCCACATTCCCCCTTAGTTAAGAACAGTACTCCGGGACTGTGGGACAATAACATTTTGAAATAACAATTAATATGTACAGAGTCTTAAAAATGAAAAGTTACAAAAACCACTCGAGGAAACAAAAATATAGTTCTGTACAAAGTCACTTCAAATAGCGTCCATTAATACAGTTCTATCCTTGAAGGTATTAGGAAAGGCACTGTACTTAGTGTCCAGGAATTTAGTTCCATTTTTCCAACGGAGTTATCAATATAAAGTCTAAAGAAAGTTCAAAAAGAGCGAGGAGCAAAGTTCAAAAAGCAGTCTTTCCGGAGCTTTGATTTAGTGCCTCCGGGCTGATAAAAAGTTCAAGAATATGCAAGAAGTTCATACAGACAAGTCTCTGTAGGCACTGGGCTTAAACGTTGCAGACTGATAACAATGACTATACTACATTTTCTGTTTAACTATATACGGCATAACATATATACAATTCACATTATGAGCTTTATAGTTGGTAATCTGCATACCTGGCCGGTAATTGACCCTGGGTACTACGCTGTGATCTACGTAATAGCGGTGTCTCTTCATGTGGTGTACTACTGTCTACTGCAGATGTAGTATCTGCCCGCTCTGCTAAAGATAATTCCACGACTATGGAGTTGGCAAGTCCACCGTGAATGGGATTACTCTGACCAGGAATCTGTTCTTCCTGGCCTGGAACCTCCTGTAGTACGGGGTCAGCCTCTTCCTGTCTTGGGACTTCTGGTATTGGGTTTGGTGTTGGGTAAAAGGCCACCATGGGAACCACTACTGCACCATGGTATGTTAGTAGGGTTTTGGGAAAGTCTCCTATACAGGTGTGATACACTTCCTCTTCTTTTTCCTTTACTGGTTGAACCTGTATGGGTTGAATAACTTCTGGTTATGGCTGGACAACGTCTGGCTCTTTCAATGCTTCCGGACATAATTTAAGATTGTCTCTTGACACTAGTACAGATGTTAAGCCTCCGTTTTTGCTAATGAGACACATTTTAGGATTATCCACTCTTGTTGGTAAAACTGTGTAGGGTACGGCTTCCCACTGATTGTCCAGTTTATTGGTTCGACGACTTCTCTTGAGCACTTGGTCACCTGGTCTTAATGGGGTCGCTAGAGCATTCTGGTTGAAAGTTCGCTCTTGTCTTTCTCTAGTTTGCTGAAGGCTTCTTTCCACACTCTCTTGCACTTGGCGATACTGCTTTTGCCGTATGATATCCCAATTGGAGTCTTGGACTTCTGCGTCTGGTTTCAGAATTCCCATTTCTAGATCGATTGGTAATTGGCCGGGTCTTGCACGCATAAGGTAAGCTGGGGTGCAATTGGTGGAACTCACCAGGACATGATTATACAGATCCACCAAGTCAGGCAATTTCTCTGGCCATTGATTCCTTTCTGCCTCAGGTAAAGTCTTTAGTAGTTCTATTACAATATGGTTCATCTTCTCGCATAAGCCGTTTGTTTGTGGATGATAGGCCGTCGTCCGGATCTTTTTGCAACCATACATATTACAGAATTCTCTGAAGATCTCTGATTCAAAGGCTGTACCTTGGTCGGTGAGAACCTGTTCCGGATATCCATGGGGTCTACAAAAGTACGTTTGGAACGCTTTGGCTGCTGTTTTTGCTGTCAGATCTTTTACGGGTACTACTACCAAGAAGCGTGAATAATGGTCCACGATGGTCAAGGCATAGACATAGCCAGACCGGCTTGGTGTCAACTTCACGTGGTCCATGGCTACAAGTTCAAGTGGTTGTTTGGTGATTATGGGCTGCAGTGGTGCTCTTTGGTTCTTTTGATCGTTTCTTCTGAGGTTGCACGGGCCACAATTTCTGCACCACTGTTCGATTGATTTTCTCATCCCGACCCAATAAAATCTTTCTCTTAGAAGTACTTCTAACTTTTTCCAACCGAAGTGACCAGCACCATTATGGTAAGCTTCGAGGACCATCTTGACATCTTGTTTAGGCACGATAATCTGCCAAACCAATTCATGTGTTTTCGGATTGGTGTACCTTCTACAGAGCTTCCCTTGATACAGGAACATTTTGCCTCTCTCTTTCCAGAGTTGATGCGTCTCTTCTGGGGCATCCTCATCGGGATATGCACTTTGCTCAGTTAACAGTTCCTTCACCAACTTCACAGCCGGATTGCTGTCTTGGGTGTCAGCCCATCTATGGTGTGCTAACGGATTTAAATTCACCTCTTGTTGTTTCTGATAGGTACTTGACTGATGATGTTTTGCCTTGGGATGATGGAAGGCTGGTAGTTCAATTTCTTCAAGCTCCCCCATTTCTTCTTCTACATCTCTCAAGTGTGGCATCCGGGATAGGGCATTGGCATTTCCATTCTTGCGACCTGCTCGATACTTGATCTTGAAGTTGTAATTAGATAACCGGGCTCTCCATCGCTGTTCTAACGCACCTAATTTGGCTGTGTCCAGGTGGGTCAACGGATTGTTGTCAGTATAGACAATAAATTCTGCAGCGGCCAGATAGTGTTTGAAACGTTCAGTCACAGCCCAAACTACTGCCAGTAGTTCCAATTTGAAGGAGCTGTAATTTTCTGAATTTCTTTCAGTAGGCCGGAGCTTTCTACTTGCAAAGGCGATGACTTTCTCCCGACCTTCTTGCTTTTGTGACAGCACCGCTCCTAGTCCCACATTACTGGCATCGGTGTAGAGGATGAAAGGTTGATGGTAATCTGGGTATGCCAGAACCTCTTCTCCGGTTAGTGCCTTCTTTAGTTGTTCAAAGGAGTCTTCCCTTTCGTCGTTCCACTGAAAAGGAGGGTTTCGGTTTGAAGGTTTCTTCGTCTGCCCTACCAAGGTGTCTTGCAAGGGTGCTGCCAACTTGGTAAATCCTTTTATAAATCTGCGATAGTAACCCACCAATCCCAGGAATTGTCTCACTTCTTTTGCGCTGGTAGGTCTTGGCCAATCCCTTATGGCGCTTATTTTCTCGGGATCTGGTGCTACTCCCTCCGAACTCACGATGTGTCCCAGGTACTGTACCTTTGGCTTGAGAAGGTGACATTTGGATGGCTTGACTTTCATGCCATACCTGGATAAGGCTTCGAACACTTCTGCCAGGTCTATTAAGTGTTGTTCGTAAGTCTTTGAGTAGACGATCACATCATCTAGGTACAGGAGGACGGTCTCGAAGTTCTTGTGTCCGAGCCAGCATTCCATCAGCCGCTGGAAGGTACCGGATGCGTTGCAGAGTCCGAACGGCATGCGATTAAATTCACATAGACCCATTGGTGTGGTGAATGCCGTCTTTTCCTTATCTCGCTCAGCCACAGGGACTTGCCAATACCCGCTTGTTAAGTCTAAGGTGGAAAAATAATTAGCAGATTTCAAAGCAGTTAAGGACTCTTCTATCCTAGGCAAGGGGTAGGCGTCTTTATGGGTGATGTTATTAATCTTCCGGTAGTCTACACACATTCTCATGGTTCCGTCCTTTTTTTTGACAATCACTAGAGGGGCCGCCCAGGGGCTACAGCTGTCTCTTATTACCCCGGCCTGTTTCATCTCCCTCAGCATATCTTTTGCACATTGATAGTGAGCGGGCGGTATGGGTCTATATCTTTCTTTTATTGGGGGATGGTCACTGGTGGGGATTGTGTGTTCTACCCCTTCTATCCGTCTGAAGTCCAATGGGTGTTTACTGAAGACTTGTTCATATTCCGTCACTAGCCTATACACCCCTTGTTTTTGATGGGTAGGTGTTGAATTTATGCCCACGTGTAGCTGTTGGCACCAATCCTCCATTTCTCCATCTGAGCCATTGCCTTCCACCTGACAGGTTGGTTCTAAGGGCTCAATGGTTGTGATGGCATTGTTGTCAACAGTATATAGCTTTGCCATTGTAGCATACCTTGGCAAAGTGACCTCTTCCTCTCCACAGTTCAAAAGTCGTACCGGCACTCGTCCCCGGTGTACCTCGACTATCCCTCGTGCTGTGAGTATAGTGGGCCTGCTGTCGGTGTACACTGGTTCTATTAAGGCTTGATAATCTCGTCCCTTAGTACCAATGGCTGCTCTACACCATACCAGCATTTCTGTTTTTGGTGGGATTACAATGGATGTTGGATCACTTACCCTCACACTGCCGATTTCTCCACCTGCAACTTCTACCTGTTGCCTTAACATCAATACTTTTATTTCCCTCCGGAGAACTCTCTGCTGGCAGGATTGGGCAGTTTCAGCAATTTGCTGTAAGACAGAAATGACTTCGGAAAAGCAGTTCTCTAACACATTAATTCCTATCAATACAGTTGGTTCACAGTTCCGCCGGTCAACATCAACAACAATTATACCCTGTTTCTTCAATTCTACTTTACCAATCTTTATGGTCATCTCCCTGAATCCTAGTTTCGGTACCAACTTACCATTACTGGCCCATATATCTAGTTCAACATCAGAGGGCCCTTTATCAATATCTGCATCAGCCCAGTACCTCTTATAAAGGATATACGGTATAGATGAAATCTGGGAACCTGTGTCCAGCAAAGCGTTGAGGGGCATTCCGTCCAGCACGATAGGGATAATGGGTCGTCCTCCGATGTACCTGTCGTGCCAGGGTGTTGGGCCTTGAAAGTTCATTCCTGCGAAGCGGCCCGCATTCCCAGGGGATTCCCGTTTAAATCACAATCTCGTGCAAAGTGGCCTGGCTGCTGGCAACGGCGGCAAATGGGCTGTCCATCCGGTTGGTAGCGGTCGCGGGGTCGTCCTCTCCATGTCGGGTATCTCCGGGGTCTCATCCATGGAACACCTTCTCTACGGTTTGACAACTCCATCTTGGGTCCTCTCATCTCCTGCATGGTTTTAGCCATTGAAGCAACAACATCAGTTAAAGAGTCAAGCTTTTGTTGAAGAGCCTCATTAGTACTGGGCCCCAGGGGCTTAGCAATGGCCCCGGACATAGCTGATGTCACTGGTACTCCATGTTGTTGAGGAGCCTCTGCCATGAGTTGCGCAGGATCCTGATCCCGAGGTGCCTCTGCCAGCTGGAGACGTATAACGCTCTCCTTTAATTGGGCAAATGTCAATTCAGGGTTCTTAAAAACAAGCATGCTCACATGCCCCCGGTGAGAAGGGGTGTAAAGTCCCTCAATAAATTGATCTCTTAGCAGTTTATCCGCTCCGGTGTTAAAAATGGGTTCAGCCAGTGTAAGTGATTTAAGGGCTTCCTGCAGGTTTAAGGCAAAGTCTCTCACGCCCTCATTAGCTTTTTGTTTGCAATTAAAGAATCGTACTTTAGCTTTGCTGCTGGCAGTGGTTTCAAATGTAGCTTTTAATCCAGCAAATATGCGTTCAACAGTGCCTTTTAGATCAGCTGCCCATGCTGTGACTTCTCGCTTAGCATGGCCACTTAACTGCATCATCAGGAGACTAACACGCTGAACTTCACTCACAGGGAACATGTCAAAATGGGCCAGCATCTTTTCTCTGAAATCGTCAAGGGTATTAGGCTCAACTTCATACATTGGAAGCCATAGGCCACCCGGGGTATATGGCATCAGCACCGGCATGATGGGCGCCACTCCTTGCACCGCTGCGCTACCGGACTCTCTATCGACACTCTGTCTTTCAGCTGCATTAGCGTCGCCGGGTGCTGCGGCGTCTCCGTGCTGCGACATACTGTGCCCCCTTAGTTAATCCGGACCCTTCCGGTCCTCCGCTTCCGTCGGGATAGTGTAGATTCGTTCCGCTGTGCAGCAGGATCGATTTTCCCCTTGCTCTGATGTCAGAGCGCTCAGCTTGGTGCCGCCCACAATGACACGCCCCCTGCTGCTCCCACCCACCGCGCTCTGTAATGGCGGATTCTGAAGTTTTTCAGTTAGACTGGGGCTCAGGTGATGGCGTAGCTCAATTAACAGTCTCGTGCCTAACGGTTATGAAGTGATTACCTCAGGGGATGGCGGCCATCTTTACTCCATTATAACCAATGGGGAAAAGTCACTTTCAATAGTTTTCAATGGAGAATGGATTTTTCTTTAATAAAGTCAATTTTCAAGATTTTTCATCCAAGTTTTCACAGTTCCAATCACGGCACACAATACCCGGTATACGGGCTGGCTAGATCCTGTTCGTGACGCCAATTGTGACGCCCAAGAGACCGGGGTACCCAGCACCGGACCAATGGGGTCTGTCTCTTGAGGGGGGTGTCACGGGTGGCTTGACCCGGTGCTGTGGCCTCAGGCAATGCACAGTGTAAAGGGTATCGTGAGGGAACAGGCACTTACTAGATCAGCAGCAGGTTCTCCCAGCGGTGATGATCCCAATCCTGGATAGATGGCTATTGTCCAAATGAAAGACTGAGGCACTGAAACGTTTAACCAGTTTACTTTAACAAAAAAGGATTTACAACCAGTCCTGTCACCGGAGTCTGTATGGGAACTCTGAGTTACTTTGACCCTGCCGGGGTCTTCGCCTCTTATTGTACGCAATATCTGTGTGGC
This sequence comes from Ranitomeya imitator, assembly GCF_032444005.1. Taxonomy (NCBI): domain Eukaryota; kingdom Metazoa; phylum Chordata; class Amphibia; order Anura; family Dendrobatidae; genus Ranitomeya; species Ranitomeya imitator. The sequence goes on from NC_091283.1 coordinate 174,710,659, forward strand.
CCTGCTGCTGTATGTGAACTGGCTGCCGGCCCAATCTGTCCCCTCCGGGTCCTGGTTCGACGGGCAACCCGAGTCCTTTTATCGGCTTACCCCCTCCAGGAGTACCGCTGAACTCTGTGTCTGTTGCTGCGTCCGACCCTAGTGAAGCTGATATCACCTCACGTTTTTCCGGTTGCTGTATTATATGTAATGAATACAGCCATGGATCCGATATCCGTCTTTGCGCCTGTTCTGGGTAGTGATTAATGCTACCCGGTTCTCACAATGTCCTTTTTCTCTATCCCTCTTCTCCTCAGGCCGGTGATTTAGGCCTGGTAACAGTCACAGGGCTGTTAGAGATTCAACTGTATGACCTCTCACTTTCAGCTCCTTAGCCCAACTGCCAGTTCTTCCCTCAGACCAGAATGGATCAAGGGGAGTCTCTGGAGCTCCCCCTTCTGGCCGGAGGTGGTAGTGCAGTCTTGCTATTTTAGTATTTGCATTTACTGTCAGTAACTATTTTTGTGGCAAATACCCCTAGGGGTGCCACATAAGGATGATGGACAGATTATACACCTGATGTAATGATGATGTACAGATTATACACCTGATGTAAGGATGATGGACAGATTATACACCTGATGTAAGGATGATGGACAGATTATACACCTGATGTAAGGATGATGGACAGATTATACACCTGATGTAATGATGATGGACAGATTATACACCTGATGTAAGGATGATGGACAGATTATACACATGATGTAAGGATGATGGACAGAATATACACCTGATGTAAGGATGATGGACAGATTATGCACCTGATGTAAGGATGATAGACAGATTATACACCTGATGTAAGGATGATGGACAGATTATACACCTGATGTAAGGATGATGGACAGAATATACACCTGATGTAAGGATGATGGACAGATTATACACCTGATGTAATGGTGATGGACAGATTATGCACCTGATGTAAGGATGATGGACAGATTATACACCTGATGTAAGGATGATGGACAGATTATACACCTGATGTAAGGATGATGGACAGAATATACACCTGATGTAAGGATGATGGACAGATTATACACCTGATGTAAGGATGATGGACAGAATATACACCTGATGTAAGGATGATGGACAGAATATACACCTGATGTAAGGATGATGGACAGATTATACACCTGATGTAAGGATGATGGACAGAATATACACCTGATGTAAGGATGATGGACAGATTATACACCTGATGTAATGATGATGGGCAGATTATACACCTGATGTAAGGATGATGGACAGATTATACACCTGATGTAAGGATGATGGACATATTATACACCTGATGTAATGGTGATGGACAGATTATACACCTGATGTAAGGATGATGGACAGATTATACACCTTATGTAATGATGATGGACAGATTATACACCTGATGTAATGATGATGGACAGATTATACACCTGATGTAATGATGATGGACAGAATATACACCTGATGTAAGGATGATGGACAGATTATGCACCTGATGTAATGATGATGGACAGATTATACACTTGATGTAATGATGATGGACAGAATATACACCTGATGTAAGGATGATGGACAGATTATACACCTGATGTAATGGTGGTGGACAGATTATACACCTGATGTAAGGATGATGGACAGATTATACACCTGATGTAAGGATGATGGACAGATTATACACCTGATGTAAGGATGATGGACAGATTATACACCTGATGTAATGGTGATGGACAGATTATACACCTGATGTAAGGATGATGGCCAGATTATGCACCTGATGTAAGGATGATGGACAGATTATACACCTGATGTAATGATGATGGACAGATTATACACCTGATGTAAGGATGATGGACAGATTATACACCTGATGTAAGGATGATGGACAGATTATACACCTGATGTAAGGATGATGGACAGATTATACACCTGATGTAATGATGATGTACAGATTATACACCTGATGTAAGGATGATGGACAGATTATACACCTGATGTAATGATGATAGACAGATTATACACCTGATGTAAGGATGATGGACAGATTATACACCTGATGTAAGGATGATGGACAGAATATACACCTGATGTAAGGATGATGGACAGATTATACACCTGATGTAAGGATGATGGACAGATTATACACCTGATGTAATGATGATGGACAGATTATACACCTGATGTAAGGATGATGGACAGATTATACACCTGATGTAAGGATGATGGACAGAATATACACCTGATGTAAGGATGATGGACAGATTATGCACCTGATGTAAGGATGATGGACAGATTATACACCTGATGTAAGGATGATGGACAGATTATACACTTGATGTAAGGATGATGGACAGAATATACACCTGATGTAAGGATGATGGACAGATTATACACCTGATGTAATGGTGATGGACAGATTATGCACCTGATGTAAGGATGATGGACAGATTATACACCTGATGTAAGGATGATGGACAGAATATACACCTGATGTAAGGATGATGGACAGATTATACACCTGATGTAATGATGATGGACAGATTATACACCTGATGTAAGGATGATGGACAGATTATACACCTGATGTAAGGATGATGGACAGATTATACACCTGATGTAATGGTGATGGACAGATTATGCACCTGATGTAAGGATGATGGACAGATTATACACCTGATGTAATGATGATGGACAGATTATACACCTGATGTAATGATGATGGACAGATTATACACCTGATGTAATGATGATGGACAGAATATACACCTGATGTAAGGATGATGGACAGATTATGCACCTGATGTAAGGATGATGGACAGATTATACACCTGATGTAAGGATGATGGACAGATTATACACCTTATGTAATGGTGATGGACAGATTATACACCTGATGTAATGATGATGGACAGATTATACACCTGATGTAAGGATGATGGACAGATTATACACCTGATATAAGGATGATGGACAGTTATACACCTAGGACGACAGGAGAACAAATGAGTCAAACAGACATGCCACTATTAAACAAACGTGAAAAATCTTTATTAAATATAAGGTAAGATAAAAAACACAGAGCTGTTATAGAGCATATATACAGTGCAGCAGAGCAATAAATATATCAAGTAACGGCATAATAATAATAGGTGTAGGACAAAATTCCAAATGATAAGGAACGGTGAGACTATGCCTCCATAATCGGTACACAGAGTTTGAAAAAAAAATATATATCTCCAATAACTACGGTACAATATGTGGGAGAGAGGTAAGAGCCAGATGGGTAAGTAAGACTAGTTACATAATGTATAAATATACAGGGAAACAGGGGGAGGGGGGCCTATATATGGAGCACAACAGGTCGAGTGGCCTCCATTGCTCTCAAGCACACCAACACCAAATAACCCATAAAGTATTGGTAGCCAGTCAGATAGATATTAACAACATCCCCAAAATGAGCCGCAGCCATGAGAGAGATAAAAGAGATAATTACCCATGTTATGAGAGGCAAGTATAACCGGTCCTTGGTCCCCAACGCACGTTTCGCTGCGGGTACACCTTCTTCAGGGGGCGTGGTCACCACGCCCTCTGAAGAAGGTGTACCCGCACCGAAACTCGGTACCGGTCCTCTCTGGCTCAGTTCTGGGGTTGTCACGGTGGCTGGACCCGGTCCGTGACCCTGCTAAGGGGCGTCCAATAACAGGTGATGCAAGTCTGTCAAGGTTTTGTGACGCCACCTGTGGTATTCGGTCAGGGTGACCGACGCTGCTTGGGGTCCACTGGGGTGATGTGATGGCAGCTAGATGGTTTACCTTCCCACAGGTGAAGTGAGTCCCCAGGGCTTCCCAGTAGTGTAGGTGGTGATGATGTGAGGTGCAGACAATAACGAGGACACAGGGTTGCAGTCTCTTTACCTCTTTACTGGTGACTTCAGGATCCTCAATCCAGAGCACTGCTAACAGGGCTTTTTGAGACCAGCTGGTCCGAAGGCACATCCAGAGTTCCCTTTGCAGGTGGAAATCGTTGCCTACCACTAGCACCTGTGTGTTGTAGTGCTTCCCTGCTGAGCATTCGGGATAGTCCTCACAACTTCTATTCTCGTTCGTTCCAGTTCTTTCTAGTTCTTTCTCGTTCTTTCTATTCTCTGTCCCCCAGGTTTGTTATGGCTAGGACGCACCCGTATGACGGGAAGGCTCAGAGCTCTTCCGGGACCCTAGAGACGCCCCTCTCCACACGTTGCCCCCTATGTCTGCCTAGGTGATGTAAGGTAGACAGCCAACCTATAATTAACTGTCCTGCGGTATTTGAAGTAAGGCATAAAGTCAGTTACTTCCTCGGTGTTCCGGGCACCGGCTACGCGCCTCAGTAGGATGTTGCCATTCTCCGGGCACGACTCCTACTGGCTCTCCTTTGTGCTTCATCTCGTTTCTCACTGTCCACAATATCCTTCGCTTCGTGTCCTTTCTTTGGATGCCGCCGCAGATAGCGCAGGCGCGGCTCCGTAACGTTCTATCCTTGTCGCTAGGTGCCTGCCAGGTTCCCACGCCTGACAGGGACCCCCCTGAATCTTCTCCCCGCAACACCCCCTGCCACGGGATGTTGCCTGAACAAAACCCAGTTAGCTTCTGACTAACTTCCTATCCAACCCCTAGTTTTACCAGTGTGAGGAGTGGCCTAATAAATAAAACCTTTTGCTCCCCCTAGTGGCCGGAGTGTGAAGTGTAATGTGTGCTGGTGATACCTGGTCAGATGAACTCCTTTAGTGCCATCAGACATACCATCACTTCCCTTAGTGGCAGAGCGACACTACTGCAACGACCAGGTCTCTGGGGCGCTGCATTATACACCTGATGAAGTGATGATGGACAGATTGTACACCTGATGTAAGGATGATGGACAGATTATACATCTGATGTAATGTAGACAACCATCTAAAGTAGAAGTGTTACAATTCTCTCAGATGGTAAATGTTGGGAGAATGCCAATGTCACCAATCCTTGTATAAACAGGTGCCCCCCGCCCCCCGCTAGAGGTGTCTGGGGTCTCACTCTCCTCTCCCCACTGAGAATATATAATGAGCATGCTTGTGTGTTGGGGGGTATCAGGAGACATCCTCTTGGACAACTGAACGTTTGGCTGACAGCTATTTAGAGTATGTGGCCTCTTTATTTCTTGCTCTGTATGACGTGGGATATCTATGCGCCATAAGAATAGCTCATTGATTCATATGAGAATTCTGTAATACTTCACTTCTCCTGTGGTGGCGCTGCAGAGAAAGGAAACACTCACTGCTGGGTTCCTCCACAGATTACAGCTGTTTGATGGTAGTCACTTTGGGATCAGCTTGTTTTTATTAGATTGTACATGGCAGACAACTATTTTAACAGGGAACACCATGTAAAATCCAACAGGTCAGATGATGACATTGCTGATGATGACAGTTGTGAACGCGTAGTACAGCTGGCACTAAGAGCTGTCACCCATATGCATCTCCATGACGTGTCAGAGGATGAAATTAGGTGGAATCCCCTTTAATGTCATTTTCATTGTCTCGCTTGGACATCGGGGATAAGGGACGGCTCATTATAATGCAGAGCTCTTGGATGCATGCATTAATATTAATTGACGGGCGCAGGCCGCACAGACCCAACGTCTACAGACAGCAAGATTCAATTAGGCAAGACCTTGAAACAGCATGGAGGAAATTAACCCTTCAGTCATGTGGATTATTGCGTCCTTGCGATGTCTCTATGAAAAGACACTTAGCCCCCATTCATTGTTTGCAGGGTTTTTTAAGTGATTTTTTTTGGATGCCTTTCTTTTCGCACTGGAGGGTTTTGCACCTAATGCATCAAAATGGGCACGTTTTATCAGTGGTGGTGACTAATTGTAATTTTCTATTTTTGTCTTTTTGGCATTTGCTGACGTTTTTTTGTGGCAAATTTTTCCAAATGATGCAGGCGGTCCATGATTTTGACCCAAAATAAAATTATTTTAACCATTTTTAAGGGGGAAATTTTAGTACCAAAATTGAAAAAATGCACCAAATTGAAAGGTCTACTAGAAGCCTTATACCGGGGATGGGATTTGAGTGAGATGCATCAAAAACCTAAGCCATCAATATCAGATGGGTGGGAGTCCTCCCTGGTGGTAAGCAACAATGGGATGGCTGACATAAGAGTTAGTGGTGGGAGTCGGACCTTCACCATCAGTCCTAAAGATGGGTCCTCGAGAATTTTGAACACATCCTGTTGTGCGCCTTTGTCATAGGAGTCATGTCCTTGTTCGGGGGGTTTAGACACTAGTGACTATACCATATACATTATGCACTTTTTATAGGAGGTGGTTAGTAGGAACGGTTTTCTCTGAGCATTTTATACATACCCTGGAGACAGGTGACCTCTAAAAGAATGAACGTTTTGGAGAACCGGTTTACGTATGGCCTATTAGACCATATAGAGGAACCAGATGGGGCATATGGCTAGAAATCCCCTTTCTTACACAGATCTGCGGCCTTTAGCAGCAACAACGGATTTTGGGAAGTGTTAAAATGATGAATGGTCACAATTTGATTCATGAGATTCCACCGCACTGGACCATAACTTCCACTATCAATGTATTTTCCTGTTTTAATTGCAAAATTTTGGAACTCTTCAGCAAAACTCAAGACCACATGCCAAATCGGGCGTACATAATCAGCACAGGGCCCCTGTGCAAAGAGAATATATGGGTCCCTAATAGAATGCACCCTTGTAGATCTCAAAAAAATTAAACTAAGAAATAAATGAGATCAGACTGTAGGAGACTGATCTTAAAGAGGACCTGTAACTCGCCATAAATATGTCATTTCCTACCCGGTGTAAATGATCCTGCTCCTCTCCGTTCCTGAGATATAGCCCCTTCTTCCCATTCTATAAATCTAGTCTTGTTAGCCAAGTGGGCGTGGTCCTCTTTTCTGCACCCATTTCTTTGGAACAATGCCTACTTGGATAACAAGAATAGATTTATATGCAAGGAAGAGGAGGCCGTATCTCAGGAAAGGAGATTTCGTATGGCATAGAGGGATTCTGTAGAACCCAGAAAAGCCTTAGAATAGGTCTTCAACACCCAATCTGTGTGGGTTTGACACCCGGCACTCCCACCCATCTGTTGATTATAGCTCCCGCAGCATCTGGAGATAAGGATAGTCCATCAATACGTCGGTTCTGGACAACACGTCCAGGATCTCTCCATTGCTAATCAAAAGACAGAACACTGAGAGTCACAGAGTCTAGGGCCCAAACCAAAACGGGCTAGGTTGACCCCAACCATTATATACTTTTCATACTAATAAATAGTATTTAGGTTATATGCACAACATCATAATTTATGCAAAATTGTTATACGTCCAGGTGCCATTTTTGAGAATATGGTGTATGCATATTGCTTCTCCAGAGAGAAAGAGGACTTGAACTCTATAGCGCCACCTGTTGGAAGTAGCGATCCTACAAGTCACAATCACCCCTTTAATGAGTCGTGCAATATGACTTAGGATAAAAGCCAAATCAGAACCTCAATTCGCAAACACGGTGTTTCGGGCTATTGACCCTCGTCAGTGCAAAGTATGAGAACTGATTTGGCTAGGTGAGAGGCTCTGGACTGGGGTCTAAGGGGTAAGGTTTCTCCTTATGGAAAGTGACATACCATCTCTGGATTGTCATATATGAATATGGTGATCATCCGTTTTTTATCAAATGTGTCCTGATAGCGTGTAGTATGGACGACGGGTAGTAAAACACTGCCGCCATCATGTGACTAAAAGCAAGCATTGCACAGGGAAAAAATGTGATAAACAAAACTTGAAAAATATCGAAGAGTTCAGCATCAGTCAAATACTCTCCATGTTCTGCATTTCTCCATATTTAGGACACTCAGCGATCTGATAACTATTTGGGTTTAAGGCTTTTATGAATCCCCACAGTTGTACCGTAATGACACTTATGGTCCTCTAGATTAATGGTTTACTTAGCTTGGTTGTGCCATTTTTATCAAGATGTCGGACACATTGCATAAATGTAGCTGTGGTATAAATGTGGTATGCCAAATGTACTCAAATGTAATCTGACACACTGCTCTTCTATATGGTGGATAGATACAGTGGGGAAAATAAGCATTTGATACACTGCCGCAATTTGCAATTTTTCCCACCTACAAAGAATTGAGAGGTCTGTAATTTTTATTGTAAGCAAACTTCACCTGAGAGACAGAATGTAAAAATAAAACTCAAAAAATCACATTGTATGATTTTAAATAATTAAATTGTATTTTATTGCATGAAATAAGTATGTGATCACCAACCAGCAAGAATTCTGGCTCTCACAGACCTGTTAGTTGTTCTGTAAGGCCGGCGTCACACTCAGCGTAGAGAAGTACTGTCCGTATTTTACAGGCGTAACACGCAGAAATAATCCCAAAACAGTGATCCGTATGTCATCCGTAGGCAGGGTGTGGCTGCGTATTTTGCGCATGTAAACCTCCGTATGTAATCCGTATGGCATCCGTACAGCGAGATTTTCTCGTACATTCACAATGAAGGCATCAAAACTATGAATTAACACATGTGGAATTATATACTTAACAAAAAAAAGGGTGAAACAACTGAAATTATGTCTTATATTTTAGGTTCTTCAAAGTAGCCTCCTTTTGCTTTGATGACTGTTTTGCACACTCTCGGCATTCTCTTGATGAGCTTCAAGAGGTAGTCACCGGGAATGGTCTTCCAACAATCTTGAAGGAGTTCCCAGAGATGCTTAGCACTTGTTGGCCCTTTTGCCTTCACTCAGCGGTCCAGCTCACCCCAAACCATCTCGATTGGGTTCAGGTCTGGTGACTGTGGAGGCCAGGTCATCTGGCGTAGCACCCCATTGCGGCGCCCCAGGGTCCTGGTCGTTGCAGTGGTATTGCTTTCCTCTCAGGGAGAGTGATGCTACGTTTGGAGGCAATGAAGGAGAACTCTTTGTCAGGTAACACAATGCATGCAACATGTTCACACTCCAGACCAGAAGGGGGAGCTCTAACCCTGTTTAAGGTGAACTCCCCTATAAGAACATCTTGATCTGGAGGGAAAGGGTTCAGTTCCTGTCAGGGAGACAGAGGGAAAGGAAACCTAGGAGCCGTGTAGCCTAAAGTGCTGCAGCTCCTAGAAAACAGACGGATAGAAAGCCGAACAGATTGCAGAGTGCGTGAAGGAAGTCAAAGCAAAGGAGAGGCTATCAGAGGGAGACTAGCCAGGAGCAGGCTGCCTCCTTCTGAGGCGCAGAAATCCAGTAGCCGGAATACCAAGGGAGTAAGGATCTCTACGCTTTACTTCAGAGACCAGCAGGACAGCTAATTTCACGTTACCTGTCGCCCTACACCCAGGAGGCACGGTGGCACTCCTTAGAGGCTGGGGCATGATAGAGTCCCTATAAACCGCCTAAAGCCACCAGTCATACGAGTTTGTGCTATCCTAACCGGGGGACAGAGAGAGACACATAACATCTAGAACAGTTCTGAGGACCTTATGAGAAGCTTAGCTGTAAGGGACTACAACAGTGCAGCGCAAGGGAAGGCTACTGATTTCCACCTGAACAAGGGGACTCTGGACTTGCCTCCAAACCGGCCTGCCTGCCCTGTGATCTGGTGCCCTGAACTGTGGATGCTGAAGTCTTCAGTAAAGGTAAAGAGACTGCAACCTCGTTCTTCTCTGTGCCTCTCACCATCCACCATTTACACACCGGGAAGCCCTGGGGACATACTTCACCTGTGGAAATGTAAACCATCTAGCTGCCATAACATCACCCCAGCGGACCCCTTAAGCAGCGTCGGTCACCCTGACCGAATACCACAGGTGGCGTCACGAACATAAACTCTATCCCTTTAAAGACCTTTCCCTTTAACACAGACGTCCCAGGGTCACGGACTGGGTCAGCCACCATGACAACCCCCTGTGAACCGAAGAACTCGGCACCGAGTACCCCACGGCCCCATGGGGGCGATCCACCATCACTCTCCTTCTTGGTCTAATAGCCCTTACACAGCCTGGAGGTGTGTTTGGGGTCATTGTCCTGTTGAAAAATAAATGATGGTCTAACTAAACGCAAACCGGATGGAATAGCATGCCGCTGCAGGATGCTGTGGTAGCCATGCTGGTTCAGTATGCCTTCAATTTTGAATAAATCCCCAACAGTGTCACCAACAAAACACCCCCACACACCCCCACCTCCTCCTCCATGCTTCATGCTGGGAACCAGGCATGTAGAGTCCATCCGTTCACCTTTTCTGCGTCGCACAAAGACACGGTGGTTGGAACCAAAGATCTCAAATTTGGACTCATCAGACCAAAACACAGATTTCCACTGGTCTAATGTCCATTCCTTGTGTTCTTTAGCCCAAACAAGTCTCTTCTGCTTGTTGGCTGTCCTTATCAATGGTTTCCTAGCAGCTATTTTACCATGAAGGCCTGCTGGACAAAGTCTCCTCTTAAGGCCGGAGTCACACAACAGCGAGATACGGCCGAGTCTCGCAGGTTAAAAACAAGCTCTGGCATCGGCACTCCAGAGCGGAGCGTGCAGCCGCATAGCAATACATGGAGCCACACGCTCCGCTCTGGAGTGCCGGTGCCAAAGCTTGTTTTTAACCTGCGAGACTCGGCCGTATCTCGCTGTTCCCAGGGCTTCCCAGTAATGTAGATGGTGATGATGTGAGGTGCAGACAATAACGAGGACACAAGGTTGCAGTCTCTTTACCTCTTTACTGGTGACTTCAGGATCATCAATCCAGAGCACAGTTAACTGGGCTGTCTGAGACCGGCCGGTCCGAAGGCACATCCAGAGTTCCCTTTGCAGGTGGAAATCGTTGCCTACCACTAGCGCCTGTGTGTTGTAGTGCTTCCCTGCTGAGCATTCGGGATTGTCCTCACAACTTCTATTCTCGTTCGTTCCAGTTCTTTTTAGTTTTTTCTCGTTCTTTCTATTCTCCGTCCCCCAGGTTTGTTATGGTTAGGACGCACCCGTTTGACGGGAAGGCTCGGAGCTCTTCTGGGACCCTAGTGACGCCCCTCTCCACGCGTTGCCCCCTATGTCTGCTTAGGTGATGTAAGGTAGACAGCCAACCTATAATTAACTGTCCTGCGGTATTTGAAGTAAGGCATAAAGTCAGTTACTTCCTCGGTGTTCCGGGCACCAACAATATACATACCTTCCGAGGATCTTTAACGTCGCCTCACCGCGAATGAAGGTAACTACAGGTCATTGACCTAGTTTCCATTCATTCGCTGGGGTTTTACAGTCAGGAGCACTGCTGCATTATAGCAGAGCTCCTGGCTGTAAAAAAAATTAACCCCTTAAGATAGATTTACAACGTGGGACGTTACAGATCCTCAGAAGGTATGTATATTGTTGGTTTATTATTTTTTCTTTGTCACAGAGCGAGGGTCTTCAGCCAGTGGATTGAGCGTACAATAAAATATTACAACAAACGGTGTGTTTATTTCATTAAAATACTTTTTAATAATGTGTGTTTTTTTTAACTCTTTCATACAATTGGATTAATAACCCCTTCCCGACCCATGACGCCACGTAGGCGTCATGAAAGTCGGTGCCAATCCGACCCATGATGCCTATGTGGCGTCATGGAAAGATCGCGTCCCTGCAGATCGGGTGAAAGGGTTAACTCCCATTTCACCCGATCTGCAGGGACAGGGGGAGTGGTGCTTCATCCCCCCCCCCCCCGTGGCTACGATCGCTCTGATTGGCTGTTGAAAGTGAAACTGCCAATCAGAGCGATTTGTAATATTTCACCTATTATAACTGGTGAAATATTACAATCCAGCCATGGCCGATGCTGCAATATCATCGGCCATGGCTGGAAACACTAATGTGCCCCCACCCCACCGATCGCCCCCCCAGCCCTCCGATCTGTCCGGTACACTGCTCCGGCTCCCCTCCGTCTTGTGCTCCGCTCCCCCCCGTGCTCTTGTCCGCTCCCCCGTTCTCCAATCACCCCCCGTGCTCCAATCACCCCCCCTGCACTCCGATCCACCCCTCCCCGTGCTCCGTACCACCCCCCCCGTGCTCCGTTCAACCCCCCGTGCTCCGTTCCACCCCCCATGCTCCGATCCCCCCCCCCCCCGTGTTCCCTCCCCACCCCATCATACTCACCGATCCTGCCGGGGTCCGTTCGTCTTCTCCCTGGGCGCCGCCATCTTCCAAAATGGCGGGCGCATGCGCAGTGCGCCCGCCGAATCTGCCGGCCGGCAGATTCGTTCCAAAGTGCATTTTGATCACTGAGATATAATCTATCACAGTGATCAAAATAAAAAAAAAATAATAAATGACCCCCCCCCTTTGTCACCCCCATAGGTAGGGACAATAAAAAAATAAAGAATTTTTTTTTTTCCACTAATGTTAGAATAGAGTTAGGGGTAGGGGTAGGGTTAGGGGTAGGTTTAGGGTTTTGGTATGTGCACACGTATTCTGGTCCTCTGCGGATTTTTCCGCTGCGGATTTGATAAATCCGCAGTGCTAAACCGCTGCGGATTTACCGCGTTTTTTCTGCGCATTTCACTGCGGTTTTACAACTGCGATTTTCTATTGGAGCAGTTGTAAAACCGCTGCGGAATCCGCAGAAAGAAGTGACATGCTGCGGAATGTAAACCGCTGCGTTTCCGTGAAGTTTTTCTGCAGCATGTGTACAGCGATTTTTGTTTCCCATAGGTTTACATTGAACTGTAAACTCATGGGAAACTGCTGCGGATCAGCAGCGTTTTCCACAGCGTGTGCACATACCTTTAGAATTAGGCTATGTGCACACGGTGTGGATTTGGCTGCGGATCCGCAGCGGATTGGCCGCTGCGGATTCGCAGCAGTGTTCCATCAGGTTTACAGTACCATGTAAAGCTATGGAAAACCAAATCCGCTGTGCCCATGGTGTGGAAAATACCGCGCGGAAACGCTGCGTTGTATTTTCCGCAGCATGTCAATTCTTTGTGCGGATTCCGCAGCGTTTTACACCTGTTCCTCAATAGGAATCCGCAGGTGAAATCCGCACAAAAAACACTGGAAATCCGCGGAAAATCCGCAGGTAAAACGTAGTGCCTTTTACCCGCGGATTTTTCAAAAATGATGCTGAAAAATCTCACACGAATCCGCAACGTGGGCACATAGCCTTAGGGTTAGGGTTGGAATTAGGGTTATGGCTACAGTTGGGATTAGGGTTAGGGGTGTGGGGGGGTTAGGGTTGTGGTTAGGGGTGTGTGTTGTGAATTCTGTGGCAGAGCTCCCTCCTGTGGTCACAAGTGGTACTTCGGCTGGTTCTCTCTGTGAGCTTCTGTTGGTGGAGGAAAGTGGTACTGCGGCTTCTGAGTTTCCTTCCTCAGGTGAGGTGGTGAAGTCGTTAGGTGCTTCTCTATTTAACTCCACCTAGTGCTTTGATCCTGGCCTCCAGTCAATGTTCTAGTATTGGACCTGTTTCCTCCTGGATCGTTCCTGTGGCCTGCTGCTCTGCATAGCTAAGTTCCTCTTTGCTATTTGTTTGCTGTTTTTTTCTGTCCAGCTTGTCAATTTGTTTTTTACTGCTTGCTGGAATCCAGGAAGTTTTCACCTGCTGAGCGTAATTATGATGTGGGCAATCGAGAGTTGCTGGCCATGAAGTGGGCATTCGAGGAGTGGCGTCATTGGCTTGAAGGAGCTAAGCATCGCGTGGTGGTCTTGACTGATCATAAGAACTTGACTTATCTCGAGTCCGCCAAGCGGTTGAATCCTAGACAAGCTCGTTGGTCGTTGTTTTTTGCTCGTTTTGACTTTGTGATTTCATACTTTCCGGGCTCTAAAAATGTGAAGGCGGATGCTCTGTCTAGGAGTTTTGTGACCGACTCTGCGGGTGTATCTGAGCCGGCGGGTATCGTCAAAGAGGGAGTAATTGTGTCTGCCATCTCCCCTGATTTGCGGCGGGTGCTGCAAAAATTTCAGGCTAATAAACCTGATCGTTGCCCAGCGGAGAAACTGTTTGTCCCTGATAGGTGGACGAATAAAGTTATCTCTGAGGTTCATTGTTCGGTGTTGGCTGGTCATCCTGGAATCTTTGGTACCAGAGAGTTAGTGGCTAGATCCTTTTGGTGGTCATCTCTGTCGCGGGATGTGCGTACTTTTGTGCAGTCCTGTGGGATTTGTGCTCGGGCTAAGCCCTGCTGTTCTCGTGCCAGTGGGTTGCTTTTGCCCTTGCCGGTCCCGAAGAGGCCTTGGACACATATCTCTATGGATTTTATTTCAGATCTTCCCGTCTCTCAAAAGATGTCAGTCATTTGGGTGGTCTGTGATCGCTTCTCTAAGATGGTCCATTTGGTACCCTTGTCTAAATTGCCTTCCTCCTCTGATTTGGTGCCATTGTTTTTCCAGCATGTGGTTCGTTTACATGGCATTCCAGAGAATATCGTTTCTGACAGAGGTTCCCAGTTTGTTTCGAGGTTTTGGCGAGCCTTTTGTGGTAGGATGGGCATTGACTTGTCTTTTTCCTCGGCTTTCCATCCTCAGACTAATGGCCAGACCGAACGAACCAATCAGACCTTGGAAACATATCTGAGATGCTTTGTTTCTGCTGATCAGGATGACTGGGTGTCCTTTTTGCCTTTGGCTGAGTTCGCCCTTAATAATCGGGCCAGCTCGGCTACCTTGGTTTCACCGTTTTTCTGCAACTCTGGGTTCCATCCTCGTTTTTCTTCAGGGCAGGTTGAGTCTTCGGACTGTCCTGGTGTGGATACTGTGGTGCACAGGTTGCAGCAGATTTGGACTCATGTAGTGGACAATTTGACTTTGTCCCAGGAGAAGGCTCAACGTTTCGCTAATCGCAGACGCTGTGTGGGTCCCCGACTTCGGGTTGGGGACTTGGTTTGGTTATCTTCTCGTCATATTCCTATGAAGGTTTCCTCTCCTAAGTTTAAACCTCGTTTTATTGGTCCGTATAGGATTTCTGAGGTTCTTAATCCTGTGTCTTTTCGTCTGACCCTTCCAGATTCATTTTCCATACATAACGTATTCCATAGGTCATTGTTGCGGAGATACGTGGCACCTATGTTTCCATCTGTTGATCCTCCTGCCCCGTTTTGGTGGAGGGGGAGTTGGAGTATATTGTGGAGAAGATTTTGGATTCTCGTGTTTCAAGGCGGAAACTCCAGTATCTGGTTAAGTGGAAGGGTTATGCTCAGGAAGATAATTCCTGGGTCTTTGCCTCTGATGTCCATGCTCCCGATCTTGTTCGTGCCTTTCATATGGCTCATCCTGGTCGTCCTGGGAGCTCTGGTGAGGGTTCGGTGACCCCTCCTCAAGGGGGGGGTACTGTTGTGAATTCTGTGGCAGAGCTCCCTCCTGTGGTCACAAGTGGTACTTCGGCTGGTTCTCTCTGTGAGCTTCCGTTGGTGGAGGAAAGTGGTACTGCGGCTTTTGAGTTTCCGTCCTCAGGTGATGTGGTGAAGTCGTTAGGTGCTTCTCTATTTAACTCCACCTAGTGCTTTGATCCTGGCCTCCAGTCAATGTTCTAGTATTGGACCTGTTTCCTCCTGGATCGTTCCTGTGGCCTGCTGCTCTGCATAGCTAAGTTCCTCTTTGCTATTTGTTTGCTGTTTTTTTCTGTCCAGCTTATCAATTTGTTTTTTACTGTTTGCTGGAAGCTCTGGGACGCAGAGGGTGTACCTCCGTGCCGTTAGTTCGGTACGGAGGGTCTTTTTGCCCCCTTTGCGTGGTTTTTGTAGGGTTTTGTGTTGACCGCAAAGTTACCTTTCCAATCCTCGCTCTGTTCAGAAAGTTGGGCCTCACTTTGCTAAATCTATTTCATCTCTACGTTTGTCTTTTCATCTTAACTCACAGTCATTATATGTGGGGGCTGCCTTTTCCTTTGGGGTATTTCTCTGAGGCAAGGTAGGCTTATTTTCTATCTTCAGGCTAACTAGTTTCTCAGGCCGTGCCGAGTTGCATAGGCAGCGTTAGGCGCAATCCACGGCTGCCTTTAGTGTGGTTGGAGAGGATTAGGGATTGCGGTCAACAGAGTTCCCACGTCTCAGAGCTCGTTCTTGTTTTTTGGGTTATTGCCAGGTCACTGTATGTGCGCTGACCTCTATGTCCATTGTGGTACTGAATTACCTTTCATAACAGGTGTGTTGGGGTTAGGGTTGTAA
Organism: Ranitomeya imitator; assembly: GCF_032444005.1. Taxonomy (NCBI): domain Eukaryota; kingdom Metazoa; phylum Chordata; class Amphibia; order Anura; family Dendrobatidae; genus Ranitomeya; species Ranitomeya imitator. The sequence goes on from NC_091283.1 coordinate 174,726,866, forward strand.
TTAGGGTTATAGCTACAGTTGGGATTAGGGTTAGGGGTGTGTTGGGGTTAGTGTTAGAGGTAGAATTGAGGGGTTTCCACTGTTTAGGCACATCAGGGGTCTCCAAACGCAACATGGTGCAACCATTGATTCCAGCCAATCTTGTATTCAAAAAGTCAAATGGTGCTCCCTCACTTCCGAGCCCCGACGTGCACGCAAACAGTGGTTTACCCCCACATATGGGGTACCAGCATACTCAGGATAAACTGCGCAACAATTACTGGGGTCCAAATTCTCCTGTTACCCTTGTGAAAATAAAAAAATGCTTGCTAAAACATCATTTTTGAGGAAAGAAAAATGATTTTTTATTTTCACGGCTCTGCGTTGTAAACGTCTGTGAAGCACTTGGGGGTTCAAAGTGCTCACCACATATCTAGATAAGTTCCTTGGGGGGTCTAGTTTCTAAAATGGGGTCACTTGTGGGGGGTTTCTACTGTTTAGGCACACCAGGGGCTCTGCAAACGCAACGTGATGCCCGCAGACCATTCCATCAAAGTCTGCATTTCAAAAGTCACTACTTCCCTTCTGAGCCCCAACATGTGCCCAAACAGTGGTTTACCCCCACACATGGGGTATCAGCGTACTCAGGAGAAACTGGACAACAACTTTTGGGGTCCAATTTCTCCTGTAACCCTTGGGAAAATAAAAAATTCTGGGCTAAATAATTATTTTTGAGGAAAGAAAACGTATTTATTATTTTCACGGCTCTGCATTATAAACTTCTATGAAGCACTTGGGGGTTCAAAGTGCTCACCACACATCTAGATAAGTTCTTTTCGGGGTCTAGTTTCCAAAATGGGGTCACTTGTGGGGGGTTTCTACTGTTTAGCCACATCAGGGGCTCTGCAAACGCAACATGACGCCCGCAGAGCATTCCATCAAAGTCTGCATTTCAAAACGTCACTACTTCAATTCCGTTCCCCGGCATGTGCCCAAACAGTAGTTTACCCCCACATATGGGGTATCACCATACTCAGGAGAAACTGGACAACAAATATTGGGGTCAAATTTCTCCTGTTACCCTTGGGAAAATTAAAAAATTCTGGGCTAAATAATTATTTTTGAGGAAAGAAAACGTATTTATTATTTTCACGGCTCTGCATTATAAACTTCTGTGAAGCACTTGGGGGTTCAAAGTGCTCACCACACATCTAGATAAGTTCCTTTCCGGGTCTAGTTTCCAAAATGCGGTCACTTGTGGGGGGTTTCTACTGTTTAGCCACATTAGGGGCTCTGCAAACGCAACGTGACGCCCACAGAGCATTCCATCAAAGTCTGCATTTCAAAACATCACTACTTCACTTCCGAGCCCCAGCATGTGCCCAAACAGTGGTTTACCCCCACATATGGGGTATCAGCGTACTCAGGAGAAACTGGACAACAACTTTTGGGGTCAAATTTCTCCTGTTACCTGTGGGAAAATAAAAAATTGCAGGCTAAAAGATCATTTTTGAGAAAATATTTTTTTATTTTTATTTTCATGGCTCTGCGTTATAAACTTCTGTGAAGCACTTGGGGGTTCAAAGTCCTCACCACACATCTAGATTAGTTCCTTTGGGGGTCTAGTTTCCAAAATGGGGTCATTTGTGGGGGATCTCCAATGTTTAGGCACACAGGGGCTCTCCAAACGTGACATGGTGTCCGCTAATGATTGGAGCTAATTTTCCATTTAAAAAGCCAAATGGCATGCCTTCCCTTCCGAGCCCTGCCGTGCGCCAAAACAGTGGTTTACCCCCACAGATGGGGTATCAGCGTACTCAGGACAAACTGGACAACAAAATTTGTGGTCCAATTTCTCCTATTACCCTTGGCAAAATAGGAAATTCCAGGCTAAAAAATCATTTTTGAGGAAAGAAAAATTATTTTTTATTTTCATGGCTCTGCGTTATAAACTTCTGTGAAGCACCTGGGGGTTTAAAGTGCTCAATATGCATCTAGATAAGTTCCTTGGGGTGTCTAGTTTCCAAAATGGGGTCACTTGTGGGGGAGCTCCAATGTTTAGGCACACAGGGGCTCTCCAAACGCGACATGGTGTCCGCTAACAATTGGAGCTAATTTTCCATTCAAAAAGTCAAATGGCGCGCCTTCCCTTCCGAGCCCTGCCGTGTGCCCAAACAGTGGTTTATCCCCTCATGTGAGGTATCAATGTACTCGGGAGAAATTGCCCAACAAATTTTATGATTCATTTTATCCTATTGCCCATGTGAAAATGAAAAAATTGAGGCGAAAAGAATTTTTTTGTGAAAAAAAAGTACTTTTTCATGTTTACAGATCAATTTGTGAAGCACCTGAGGGTTTAAAGTGCTCACTAGGCATCTAGATAAGTTCCTTGGGGGGTCTAGTTTCCAAAATGGGGTCACTTGTGGGGGAGCGCCAAAGTTTAGGCACACAGGGGCTCTCCAAATGCGACATTGTGTCCGCTAACGATGGAGATAATTTTTCATTCAAAAAGTCAAATGGCGCTCCTTCCCTTCCGAGCTTTACCATGTGCCCAAACAGTGGTTTACCCCCACATGTAAGGTATTGGTGTACTCAGGAGAAATTGCCCAACAAATTTTAGGATCCATTTTATCCTGTTGCCCATGTGAAAATGAAAAAAATGAGGCTAAAAGAATTTTTTTGTGAAAACAAAGTACTTTTTCATTTTTACGGATCGATTTGTGAAGCACCTGGGGGTTCAAAGTGCTCACTATGCATCTAGATAAGTTCCTTGGGGCGTCTAGTTTCCAAAATGGGGTCACTTGTGGGGGAGCTCCAATTTTTAGGCACGCGGGGGCTCTCCAAACGTGACATGGTGTCCGCTAAAGAGTGGAGCCAATTTTTCATTCAAAAAGTCAAATGGCGCTCCTTCCCTTCCAAGCCCTGCCGTGTGCCCAAACAGTGGTTTACCCCCACATATGAGGTATCAGCAAACTCAGGACAAATTGGACAACAACTTTCGTGGTTCAGTTTCTCTTTTTACCATTGGGAAAATAAAAAAATTGTTGCTAAAAGATAATTTTTGTGACTATAAAGTTAAATGTTCATTTTTTCCTTCCATGTTGCTTCTGCTGCTGTGAAGTACCTGAAGGGTTCATAAACTTCTTGAATGTGGTTTTGAGTACCTTGAGGGGTGCATTTTTTAGAATGGTGTCACTTTTGGGTATTTTCAGCCATATAGACCCCTCAAACTGACTTCAAATGTGAGGTGGTCCCTAAAAAAAATGGTTTTGTAAATTTCGTTGTAAAAATGAGAAATCGCTGGTCAAATTTTAACCCTTATAACTTCCTAGCAAAAAAAAATTTTGTTTCCAAAATTGTGCTGATGTAAAGTATACATGTGGGAAATGTTATTTATTAACTATTTTGTGTCACATAACTCTCTGGTTTAACAGAATAAAAATTCAAAATGTGAAAATTGCGAAATTTTCAAAATTTTCGCCAAATTTCCGTTTTTATCACAAATAAACGCAGAATTTATTGACCTAAATTTACCATTAACATGAAGCCCAATATGTCACGAAAAACAATCTCAGAACCGCTAGGATCCGTTGAAGCGTTCCTGAGTTATTACCTCATAAAGGGACACTGGTCAGAATTGCAAAAAACGACAAGGTCTTTAAGGTCAAAATAGGCTGGGTCATGAAGGGGATAATGGATAGGTGTCATAATTGACGCCTCTCCATTATTAATCTGGCTTAATGTCACCTTACAATAGCAAGGTGGCATTAACCCTTCATTACCCCACATCCCACCGCTACACGGGAATGGGAAGAGAGTGGCCAAGTGCCAGAATAGGCGCATCTTACAGATGTGCCTTTTCTGGAGTGGCTGGGGGCAGATGTTTTTAGCCGGGGTAGGGAGGGCCAATAACCATGGACCCTCTCCAGGCTATTAATATCTGTCCTCAGTCACTAACTTTACTACTCTGGCGGAGAAAATTGCACGGGAGCCCACGCCAATTTTTTCCGCCATTTAACCCTTTAATTTAAAAGCTAGAACGGCCAAATTTTGCACATACACACTACTAACATTAGTAGTGTGGAATGTTATGACCTGGTGGTTAGGAGCACCCGGAATGACCTGATAGTTAAACCTCATACAGGACGAGCTCTGGGATGTGGGAGCTCTGCTGACCGCAAGCCCTAATCCTATCACACACACTAGAAATAGCCGTGGAGCGCTCCTGACCAGACCTAGGCGCCTTGTCACAGCCTAAGAACTATCTAGCCCTAGAGATAAAAAATAAAGCCTACCTTGCCTCAGAGAAATTCCCCAAAGGTAAAGGAAGCCCCCCACATATATTGACTGTGAGTAAAGATGAAAGTCACAAACGCAGAAATGAAACAGGTTTCAGCAAAGGGAGGCCAGACTTACTAAATAGACAGAGGATAGGAAAGGTAACTTTGCAATCAGCACAAAAACCTACAAAAGACCACGCAGAGTGTGCAAAAAGGACCTCCGCACCGACTCACGGTGCGGAGGGCCACTCTGCATCCCAGAGCTTCCAGCTAGCAAGACAAAATCATGATAACCAGCTAGACAAGAAAACAGTGAACAAATAATGACTATCAGGAACTTAGCTTCTGCAGGAGAAGGCAGGTCACCAGAGAGATCCAGGAGCGAACTGACCCAATGCAAAAACATTGACAGCTGGCATGGAGTAACGATCTGAGAGGAGTTAAATAGAGCAGCCAACCAAAGGATAAATTACGTCACCTGTGTAAGGAACCTCAGAAGCAGCAGCTTCACTCATAGCCACCAGAGGGAGCCCATAGACAGAACTCGCCGAAGTACCATTCACGACCACAGGAGGGAGTTCGACAACAGAATTCACAACAGTACCCCCCCTTGAGGAGGGGTCACCGAACCCTCACCAGAGCCCCCAGGCCGATCAGAACGAGCCAAATGAAAGGCACGAACAAGATCGGCAGCATGAACATCAGAGGCAAAAACCCAGGAATTATCTTCCTGACCATAACCCTTCCACTTGACCAGGTACTGGATTTTCCGTCTCGAAATACGAGAATCCAAAATCTTCTCCACCTCATACTCCAACTCCCCCTCGACCAACACCGGGGCAGGAGGTTCAACGGAGGGAACCATAGGCGCCACGTATCTCCGCAACAACGACCTATGGAACACATTATGGATGGCAAAAGAAGCTGGAAGGTCCAAACGAAATGACACAGGATTAAGAACTTCAGAAATTTTATATGGCCCAATGAAACGAGGCTTAAACTTAGGAGAGGAAACCTTCATAGGAACGTGACGAAATGACAACCAAACCAAATCCCCAAAACGAAGTCGGGGACCAACACAACGCCGGCGGTTAGCGAAACGTTGAGCCTTCTCCTGGGACAATGTCAAATTGTCCACCACATGAGTCCAAATCTGCTGCAACCTGTCCACCACCGCATCCACACCAGGACAGTCCGAAGGCTCAACCTGCCCTGAAGAAAAACGAGGATGGAAACCAGAATTACAGAAAAAAGGAGAAACTAAAGTAGCCGAGCTGGCCCGATTATTAAGGGCGAACTCAGCCAAAGGCAAGAAGGACACCCAATCATCCTGATCAGCAGAAACAAAGCATCTCAGATATGTCTCCAAATTCTGATTAGTTCGTTCGGTCTGGCCATTAGTCTGAGGATGGAAAGCCGAAGAAAAAGACAAATCAATGCCCATCTTAGCGCAAAAGGACCGCCAAAACCTCAAAACAAACTGGGAACCTCTGTCCGAGACGATGTTCTCTGGAATGCCATGCAAACGAACCACATGCTGGAAAAACAAAGGCACCAAATCAGAGGAGGAAGGCAATTTAGATAAGGGTACCAAATGGACCATCTTAGAGAAGCGATCACAAACCACCCAAATGACCGACATCTTTTGAGAAACATGGAGATCAGAAATAAAATCCATGGAAATATGCGTCCAGGGCCTCTTCGGGATCGGCAAGGGCAAAAGCAACCCACTGGCACGAGAACAGCAGGGCTTAGCCCGAGCACAAGTCCCACAGGACTGCACAAAAGAACGCACATCCCGTGACAAAGAAGGCCACCAAAAGGATCTAGCCACCAAATCTCTGGTATCAAAGATTCCAGGATGACCAGCCAACACTGAACAATGAATCTCAGAGATAACTCTACTAGTCCATCTATCAGGGACAAACAGTTTCTCCGTAGGACAACGGTCAGGTCTATCAGCCTGAAACTTTTGCAGCACACGCCGCAAATCAGGGGAAATGGCAGACAAAATTACCCCTTCTTTAAGAATACCCGCCGGCTCCGGAACACCCGGAGAGTCAGGCACAAAACTCCTCGACAGGGCGTCAGCCTTCACATTCTTAGATCCCGGAAGGTATGAAACCACAAAATCAAAACGGGAGAAAAAGAGCGACCATCGAGCCAGTCTAGGATTCAACCGTTTGGCAGACTCGAGATAAGTCAAATTCTTGTGATCCGTCAAGACCACAACGCGATGTTTAGCTCCTTCAAGCCAATGTCGCCAATCCTCAAATGCCCACTTCATGGCCAACAACTCCCGATTGCCCACATCATAATTGCGCTCAGCAGGCGAGAATTTTCTAGAAAAGAAGGCACAGGGTTTCATCATCGAGCCATCAGAACTTCTTTGCGACAAAACAGCCCCTGCTCCAATTTCAGAAGCATCAACCTCAACCTGAAAAGGGAGCGAAACATCTGGCTGGCACAACACAGGGGCACAAGCAAAACGACGCTTCAACTCATGAAAAGCCTCTACAGCCGCAGAGGACCAATTGACCACATCAGCACCTTTCTTGGTCAAATCAGTCAACGGTTTAGCAATACTGGAAAAATTAGCGATGAAGCGACGATAAAAATTAGCAAAGCCCAGGAATTTCTGCAAGCTCTTCACAGATGTCGGCTGAGTCCAATCATAAATGGCCTGCACTTTAACAGGGTCCATCTCGATAGTAGAAGGGGAAAAAATGAAACCCAAAAATGAAACCTTCTGAACTCCAAAGAGACACTTTGACCCCTTCACAAACAAGGAATTCGCACAAAGGACCTGGAACACCATTCTGACCTGCTTCACATGAGACTCCCAATCATCCGAAAGGACCAAAATGTCATCCAAATATACAATCATGAATCTATCCAGGTACTCTCGGAAGATGTCATGCATAAAGGACTGAAACACAGATGGAGCATTAGAAAGCCCGAATGGCATAACCAGGTACTCAAAATGGCCCTCGGGCGTATTAAATGCCGTTTTCCATTCATCACCCTGTTTAATTCGCACAAGATTATACGCACCACGCAGATCTATCTTGGTGAACCAACTAGCCCCCTTAATCCGAGCAAATAATTCAGACAGCAGCGGTAAAGGATACTGAAATTTGACTGTGATCTTATTAAGAAGGCGGTAATCAATACAAGGTCTCAAAGAACCATCCTTCTTGGCCACAAAAAAGAACCCTGCTCCCAATGGTGACGACGATGGACGAATATGACCCTTCTCCAAGGATTCCTTTATATAACTCCGCATAGCGGCGTGCGATAAATTAAACAGACGGCCCTTAGGAATCTTACTACCAGGAATCAAATTAATAGCACAGTCGCAATCCCTATGAGGAGGTAGGGCACCAGATTTGGGCTCTTCAAATACATCCCGGTAATCTGATAAATACTCAGGGACTTCAGAAGGAGTGGAAGGCGAAATTGACAGCAATGGAACATCACCATGTACCCCCTGACAACCCCAGCTGGACACAGACATAGATTTCCAATCCAACACTGGATTATGGACCTGTAGCCATGGCAACCCCAAAACGACCACATCATGCAGATTATGCAACACCAAAAAGCGAATATCCTCCTGATGTGCAGGAGCCATGCACATGGTCAATTGAGTCCAGTACTGAGGCTTATTCTTGGCCAAAGGCGTAGCATCAATTCCTCTCAATGGAATAGGATACTGCAAGGGCTCCAAGAAAAAACCACAGCGCCTGGCAAACTCCAAGTCCATCAAATTCAGGGCAGCGGGGAGAGTGATGCTACGTTTGGAGGCAATGAAGGAGAACTCTTTGTCAGGTAACACAATGCATGCAACATGTTCACACTCCAGACCAGAAGGGGGAGCTCTAAGCCTGTTTAAGGTGAACTCCCCTATAAGAACATCTTGATCTGGAGGGAAAGGGTTCAGTTCCTGTCAGGGAGACAGAGGGAAAGGAAACCTAGGAGCCGTGTAGCCTCAAGTGCTGCAGCTCCTAGGAAACAGACGGATATAAAGCCGAACATATTGCAGAGTGCGTGAAGGAAGTCAAAGCAAAGGAGAGGCTATCAGAGGGAGACTAGCCAGGAGCAGGCTGCCTCCTTCAGAGGTGCAGAAATCCAGTAGCCGGAATAACAAGGGAGTAAGGATCTCTACGCTTTACTTCAGAGACCAGCAGGACAGCTAATTTCACGTTACCTGTCGCCCTACACCCAGGAGGCACGGTGGCACTCCTTAGAGGCTGGGGCATGATAGAGTCCCTATAAACCGCCTAAAGCCACCAGTCATACGAGTTTGTGCTATCCTAACCGGGGGACAGAGAGAGAGACATAACATCTACAACAGTTATGAGGACCTTATGAGAAGCTTAGCTGTAAGGGACTACAACACTGCAGCGCAAGGGAAGGCAACTGATTTCCACCTGGACAAGGGGACTCTGGACTTGCCTCCAAACCGGCCTGCCCTGTGATCTGGTGCCCTGAACTGTGGATGCTGAAGTCTTCAGTAAAGGTAAAGAGACTGCAACCTTGTGTCCTTGTTCTTCTCTGCGCCACTCACCATCCACCATTTACACACCGGGAAGCCCTGGGGACATACTTCACCTGTGGAAATGTAAACCATCTAGCTGCCATAACATCACCCCAGCGGACCCCTTAAGCAGCGTCGGTCAACCTGACTGAATACCACAGGTGGCGTCACGAACATAAACTCTATCCCTTTAAAGACCTTTCCCTTTAACACAAACGTCCCAGGGTCACGGACTGGGTCAGCCACCATGACATCCCCCTGTGAACCGAAGAACTCGACACCGAGTACCCCACGGCCCCATGGGGGCGATCCACCATCACTCTTCTTCTTGGTCTAATAGCCCTTACACAGCCTGGAGGTGTGTTTGGGGTCATTGTCCTGTTGAAAAATAAATGATGGTCCAACTAAACGCAAACTGGATGGAATAGCATGCCGCTGCAGGATGCTGTGGTAGCTATGCTGGTTCAGTATGCCTTCAATTTTGAATAAATCCCCAACAGTGTCTGTTATGATCTGGTGGCCTTGGAGCAGCATGAGACATACTCTGGAGAAGGTGGCACCTGTACTGACCGCAAACCCTGAACTAGCAGCGCAACTAGAAGCAGCCGTGGGGGGTACCGAACGCTCCCTAGACCCCTCGACACAGCCTAAGAATTAACTACCCGTAAAGACAGAAACAGGAAACCTATCTTGCCTCAGAGAAAATCCCCAAAGGATAGAGAGCCCCCCACAAATATTGACTGTGAGAGGAGAGGGAAATAACATACGCAGACATGAAATCAGGATTTAGCATAGGAGACTATACTAGCTAAAAATAAAGGATAGGACAGAGTACTATGCGGTCAGTATTAAAACACTAGAAAATATCCACCACAGAAAAATACAAAACACCACATCTGACTAAAGACATGGAGGGTATATCTGCATCTCCAGAGACACAGCTAGGCTGCTAAAAATCCTTTACAACAAAGCTGGACAAGACAAAACATGAAAAATGCACAGAACTATAAGGTCCACAGCAGGTGGACAGCAAAAACAAAGCCAGGACTTATCTTTGAAGAAAAGCACAGCGAACAGGAGAGACCAGAAGGGATGTGAATCCTCCATAAACAATGGACAACTGGCACTGACGAAAGGATCAAGCAAGGCTATATAGCCCAGCCCAAATTGCAAAAAATAGATACACCTGATAAATGCTGTGATCCAAGTACCGCAGCACTACCACTCATAACCACCGGAGGGAGCCCAAGAGCAGAATTCACAACAGTACCCCCCCTTGAGGAGGGGTCACCGAACCCTCACCAGAGCCCCCAGGCCGATCAGGACGAGCCAAATGAAAAGCACAAACCAAATCGTCAGCATGAACATCGGAGGCAACAACCCAAGAATTATCATCCTGGCCATAACCCTTCCATTTGACCAGATACTGAAGCCTCCACCTCGAAAAACGAGAATCCAAAATCTTCTCAACCACATACTCCAACTCCAATCAGTATCATCTATATAACATATATACATCAGTAGCAGTATTGCCTATATAACATATAGACTGCTATATGTAAATTATATAGGTGGTATAGTGATTATATACAGCAGTTGCACCTATATAATGTGTATAGACTGCTATATATACATTATATAGGTGATACTGCTGTATATAATCGCTATACCACCTATGTAACGTACGTATAGCAGTCTATATGTTATATAGGTGACACTGCTACTGATGCGTATATACCTTATATAGGTGACACTGTGGGGTGTGTGTATATATCACACCACTGTATACACAGCAGTATCACCTATATAACGTATATACACATCAGTAGCAGTATTGCCCACATATATAAGATACAGATTGCTATATATACATTATATAGGTGATACTGGCTGCTACTGCTGTATATAATCACAATATCACCTATATAATGTATATACAGCAGTCTATATATAGGCAATACTGCTACTGATGTGTATAGTTGTAGTATTACCTATATATTGTATGTGATACTGTGACTGCTGTACATACATTATATAGGTGAAACATATATATATATATATATAAATAATCAGTTTCACCTATATAATGTATGTACAGCAGTCACAGTATCACATACAATATATAGGTGATACTACAACTATACACATCAGTCGCAGTATCAACTATATATTGTATATACAGTAGTTTCAATGTGATATATATTCAGCAGTCGCGGTGTCTCTTATGTGATGTATGCATCATAATATAGTATAATGCTGTCTTAAATAAATATATATATATATATATTATATAATTGTCTAAGGGTCACTTCCGTCTGTCCTTCTTTCTTTCTGTCACGGTTAATCATTCGCTGATTGGTCTCGCCAGCTGCCTGTCATAGCTGCCGCGACCAATCAGCGACGGCCACAGTCCGGGAAAAAATGGCCGCTCCTTCCTCCCCGCAGTCAGTGCCCGGCGTCCGCATACTCCCCTCCGGTCAGCGCTCACACAGGGTTAACGCACTCGGTTAACGCTGCTATTAACCCTGTGTGACCACCTTTTAACTATTCATGCTGCCTATGCATCATGAATAGTAAAAATATCTAATGTTAAAAATAATAAAAAAATAAAAAATAGTTACATACTCACCCTCCGGTGGCCCCCCCGGATCAGGAACCGGCCTTTTCCGCTCCGCGCGACGCCCCGGTGACCGCTGCATGCATTGCGGTCTCGCGAGATGATGACGTACGTTCTTGCGAGACCGCAATGCAATCTTCAGACCGGACCGCGCGCCAAGCATCGGGGAACGGACGCTTCGATCCGGAGGCTCCAGGAGGTGAATATGTAACTATTTTTTATTTTAATTCTTTTTTTTTTTTAACAGGGATATGGTGCATACTACGTGACTGGTCAATATACTACGTGATTGTGCTGTATACTACGTGATTGTGCTGTATACTACGTGACTGGGCAGTATACTACGTGGCTCTGTGCTGTACACTACGTGGCTGGGCAATATACTACGTGGCTGGGCAATATACTACGTGGCTGGGCAATATACTACGTGGCTGTGCTGTATACTACGTGGCTCTGTGCTGTATACTACGTGGCTCTGTGCGTAGCTGGGCAATATACTACGTGAACTACGTGGCTGGGCAATATACTACGTGGCTGGGCAATATACTACGTTGCTCTGCTATATACTATGTGGCTGGGCAATATACTACATGACTGGGCAATATACCGTACTATGTGGGCTGTGCTATATACTATGTGGCTGGGCAATACGTCACTGGGCAATATACTACATGGCTGGGCAATATACTACATCGCTGAGCAATATACTACGTAGACATGCATATTCTAGACTACCCGATGCGTTAGAATCGGGCCACCATCTAGTTCACTTATATTTGTTTTGTGTGTGCATGGTATGTGATATGAGGGTATGTTTCCACGTTCAGGAAACGCTGCGTTTTTGACGCTGCGTTGAGCCGCAGCGTCAAAAACGCAGCGTCCAGATGCTACAGCATAGTGGAGGGGATTTCATGAAATCCCGTCTCCACTATGCATTAAAAGACGCATGCGACAGACCCGTGAAAACGCACATGTGGCGCGTCTTTTAAGAACGCAGCATGTCCTTACATTGCAGAAAAAAACGCAAGGACAGCGCAGGTGACCTGCCAGTGACCTCAGGTGCAGATTTGGTCAGGATTTTACCTGCATAAAATGCTGACTAAATCCTGATGCAATCGTGAACGTGGACACATACCCTTATAGTCTTCAATGGAGTATGTAAAAGAAGAGGTTGGACAAGGAACTGACATCACAATTATTATTTTTTTTTGTTAAATAATATATCTTTATTTAGCTTACAAAAACGCATACAAATCTGCAGAGAAAGCCGCATGAAAATCCGCATCAAAAATGAATCAAACCCACGCGGATTTTTACCTGTGTTTTCTGGCAAGGGAGGAAGAATCAGCGCAGAAAATTCCACAGGCAAATCCGCAACGTGTGCACATAGCCTTATATTGCCGTTGTCTGCACCGATCAGGAGATATTTCATTACACTACATGCGGACATCACAGAGTGGATCCTTCTTTGTATTCTGGTGATATTTGTGTCTCACTTTGACTGTAGTAATATAGGCAGACAGATACCTCTGGATTATATTATGCATTTTTTGAATAGCAAACTGCATTAGATGGTATTAACAGGAATATATGCAATGATAGTGTTTGTGCGGCTGTGCCAGTCTTATAAGTGCATTTGCTCAGTAGAACACTTAAAATCATCTGATAGTTATTGATTTAATGATAAAGGCTTGACTTGCTATGAGAATGTTTTAGAATGGGATAACAGCACCATTTTTTATGACTAATTGTGGAAATAGCAACTACTGCTTCATATTATGATTGTATTTAATGCACAAATGAAATTTGTACCTTTTTACTTTGGATCAAGTCCAAAAATAATCATCACCAAATACTGATAGCGGCTATATGTTCTATGTTATTAAAACAGCATTCATTAACATGAACACCCGGCACTGGCACTCTGGACCGAAGTGTGAGGCTGCATGTTTTTCTATGCCAGCGCCGAGTGTTCATGTGAGAGACTCGTGCAAGCTTCTCGCATCACACACGCTAGTGTGAAACCAGCCTTAAAGGAAACCTAGCATGTGACATGTCCCCAAAAGCTATTACGCTGCAGATATGTGGTTAGTCTGCAGGTTAATAGTGTTCTGACACCGTAAAGTCATATTGTTATAGAGTGTAACTTTATGGCTGAAATGTCATATTGAGCCTTTTTGTTTAGCCATTCTGCTTCTATAATTTTTTTTTTTTTTATGGTGTTAGTTGTTTGTAGCTCATAAATAAATATGGAGAGTGGAAAAATCAAAAAGAGGTAAAGGGGGTGCTCAGAAAGCTCGAGAGAAAAGGATGAAAGAGCTTGATTTAGCTGGAAAGGATCCAAAACAAATGAGACTGTCTTTTACAGTGGTATGTAAAAAGTTAATTGTTCTGAATACAGATCAGGGTTGCCAGCCTTCCATAAATTCTTGGACAGTCCATAAAAACAGAGCGCCCTTCCTTTTGTGTGTCCTGTCATTATTTCGCTTGATGAGGTTTCATAGGTTATTGTGATTTTACTAATTACAGATAATGTTGCTAATGTCTTGAATAATATCAAAGCTGTAGATAGAAATAACTTATGTTCTTTATTCATTAGGGTTTTCAATTTGTCCACCACAAAAATGTCTGGCGCTGACTTTTGATTAAGTTATACAGATAGAATTAAAAATATCAAATTGGCAACCCTGATTTTGTTTCAGCTGGTTATAAGACCTATATCTACTGTCCTTTTGTAAGTGTGGCATTTAAAATGCAAGTGAAAAATGCCAAGTTACATCATCTTTATTACAGGGAACCTCGTTTTGCCGCTATAAGATGTGGCCACCGCCTTTCAGGGCTTATCTATAGAATCCTGTAGATAAGCCCCCGATCTGACCTGAAAGATAAGAAAAAAAGTTTTATTATACTCACCCGGGGGCGGTCCTGTCCAATGGGTGTCGCAGGTTCGGGTCCGGTGCCTCCCATTGTCTTAGGATCACCACCCTCCTGCTTGCTTTGGTGCTCCCGATATCGCGCTCCCGCCCAGGTGTATTCATCTGCTCTGTTGAGGGCAAAGCAAAGTACTGCAGTGAGCAGGCACTGGGCCTCTCTGACCTCAACAGGGCAGATAAGTACACCTGCGCAGGAGCATGATGTCAAGAACCATGAAGCAAGCAGGAGGGCAGCGATCATAAAACGATAGGAGGCCTTGGACCTGCGATACCCATCAACCGGACAGCCCCGCAAGTGAGTATAATAAAACTTATTTTTCTTATCTTTCAGGTCAGATCGGGGGCTTATCTACAGGATTCTATAGATAAGCCCTGAAAGGCGGTGGCCACATCTTATAGCGGCAAAACGAGGTGGCAGGTTCGCTTTAAAAAAGGGCAGTAGGTCGTAGGGCTGTATGCAGTCACTCTTACTTGTTTATAAAATAAATTACTCTTTCCTTATGTATTTCTTTAAATTATGGATGAAAATGTTTAAAAGGTACCAACCATATACAAACATTTTTTAAATATTATAAAGGCTTCTGTGCTTCCTGTCATTGGGGTACAGGTGCTAAGGCATTCACCGATTAGTCAAAAGAATGCTCTGAAATGCCGAGCTCCTGCCTTTCAGTCTGACTTATATGGCCCTCTAACTGCGCCTTAAGAGGGATATGATATAGCATGCTTTAACATAATTACAATGTTAAAGAAAGATATTACAAATAATGGTAGTGATTGTAAGAGTGAACATACAGCACCCGATGTTTGCATGGTGTTTTACTTTGAGTTCATGGATTTTCTTGAGCATGTTATGCTCAGTTGGTTTCTGATTGAATGTCTTTAAGCCGCAGTAACACCTAAAATGTATGATCATTTTCATTATCCACTAAAATGGTTGAGCTTTTAGCAGTTTGAAGACCAATCAAATGTCATCATGTCCATATTGCTTTAAACATTTACACTTTTCGAATGTTTAATAGTAAAGCTCATGGAAAAAAAACAATGCACTTGTCAGATCCCAGGGCTACTGACGGGCCAGACCTATATTGGTTTAGGTGGTAGTGCGGCATAAAAGCGCTATAAACTAAAGACCTTTGTTTTTACTGACATAAATCTTTTCTTAGGGAACCGATGAATCCCAGAAAAGTAATACTGAGGAGATTTTTGCAGATCCAAGTGAACTTTCAAGCTCTCCAAAAATGTTACATACGAAGGAAGGAGATTTGGATGCTAATGCTAGTGATATGGAGGTTTTCCCTGAAGTCAGCTCACAGCAGAGCTTTCAACCACAATCACACAGTGCTTCCCAAGAAGAACAAATGAACCTTCCAGAGCAAGAGGTCACCATGATATCAGAAAGCAATGACATGAATGTAGTAAAATCTACCAGCCTTTCATTTGTGCTATCTTCATCAAGTTCTATTGCTGAAAAAATTGCATTTGTTGAACAACATCCTTATCAACCTACCACCTTGGATTGCGACCATATCCCATTTAAGGAGGCAGATTTCTATTATCGGAGGAAACAAAATGGAGATCATGTTATGCGCTCTTGGCTAACATTGAAGGTGATAAATCGAAAAATTGAAGCGTTTTTCTGCAGCATATGCATTGCCTTTTCAAATGCTGTTTCACCTTTTATTGATGGGTCTACAAATTTTAGACACTGCTACCAAGCTGTTGCAAAACATGAATTATCAAACAGTCATTATGATGCCGCTAATGCATACCTCATTGCAAAGCAAAACAAAACTATCGACATATTAATAAACCCAGATCAAGCTTCAAAACGAAAGAAGGAAGTACTTCAGAATATTGAAGTCATAAAACGCATTGTTGATGTTGTAAAACTATTAGGGAAACAAGGCTTGCCATTTCGTGCCCATGGAACCAACGAGTCACTCTACAACCTTAACAAAAGTGAAATTAACCATGGTAATTTTTTGGAAATTATCTTACTGTTATCCCATTATGATGTACCATTAAAAAATCACCTTGAAAAAAAGTATTAAAGAGAGTGAAAAAAGAAAAACACGTTTGGAAAAAAAGAGGAAAAGCTGGGAAAATGGCAGCTGGTCGTGGAAGTTTAGTGACATTTTTATCATACAAGACCTGTAATAAAGTTTTCATGGCAGTGGTTCATTGTGTAAAGCAAGCCATAATTTCTGGAATTGGTGAAAAGAGATTTAGCATCCAAGTTGATTCCACTCAAGATGCAGGGATTGTAGATCAAGCAACAGTTGTCATAAGGTATGTGAAAAATGAAGAGATTCAGGAACGACTCATTTCTGTTCTTCCAGTTAAAGATGCATCTGGTCGAGGATTTCATGAACTGTTAATGGCTAACTTCAAAGTACTTGGACTTGACTACCATAAAATCGCTGGAGAATCATTTGATGGTGCAGCAAATATGCGAAGTTCATATGTAGGCTTACGAGCACAGGTTGCTAAAGAAGTGCCTGACTCTATTTACATCTGGTGCTACAGTCACATCCTCAATCTCTGTATCTCCGATTGTTGTGAAGTCCTTGAGGCAAAAATTTTTTTTGGGCTGTTAAATCGCATGGCATCCTTTATTGGAGATTCACACAAGCGAATGAACATTTGGGGAGAACAACTTAAAAAACGCCATGGTCATGAAAAACTTTTACGATTACAGAAAATTGGAGAAACAAGATGGTGGGCAAAGGAGAAGGCTCTTAATTGGCTATTTGGGGAGAAGCAATCTCTTTTTCTGGATGCCATTGAGGTTTTATTTTTAATCTCACAAATGCACAACTGTGATTCAAGAACTGCATCTGAGGCTACATCCCTGTATGAAAAGCTGTGCGAGTTCAAGACCATTTTAACAGCACACGTGTTTCTTCCTATTTTTGATGTTATCGGGCCTGTTTCAAAAAATTTGCAGACAAGTGGCCTTGACTTTATGGTAGCCTGGACAATGATTGAAAATGCGATTGACCAGCTTAAGAAGATAACATTTGAACATATTAAAGAAACTGCTACACAGTTTGCATTAACAATGAATGATATAATATCAAGTCGTGATATTATTTCATTCTTGGAGATTGAAACAGAGATCCAAGTGAAGAGGACTGGCAGAAAGAAAAGAATGGCAGGTGAAAGCTCAGTTGATGAACGGCCAGCTGATCAAACACAACGTTTTCGTGTGGAAGTATACAGGCCAATTTTAGATCAAATTTTGGCAAGCCTCACTGAAAGATTTTCAGAAAATAAACAGTTGATAATTGATACCCAATTTTTGCAGCCAAAATTTTTTGAAAATATTCAAAATGACCCGAACCTACTCAAGGAAGGCACCCTAACAAGAATCTCAGAATTATCAAAAGTTAATGAAGAAGCTCTTATCAGTGAGCTCAGAAGTTTTGCAAACCTCTTTCCTAAATTGATGGTACAATTGGATGAACCAGAAAAAACAACTGCAGCTACAGAAGAATATGGAGGAGATGGAGATGAATGGGGTGTACCTGCACATACAGACCTTGTCAAAATTAAATGCAAGTCATGTAAAAATTGCTTCCTCTGCTGTCACCGATTACTCATGAAGTACAATCTCTATTCCGCTGCCTATGAGAATCTGTCTGTGGCATATGAGTACTTATTGACTCTATCTTTCACACAAGTTGCATGTGAAAGAGCATTCAGCAAGCTGAAACTCATAAAGACAAGACTGCGTGTCACAATGGGACAAGACCTGCTTGAAGCCTTTATGATCATGTCCGTGGAGCGAGATCTCTTGGAACTAGTTCAATTTCAAGATGTGCTGGAAATTATTCGTGAAAGTTCACCTCTGATGAGATCTTTGCTAACTGTATGAGAATTCTCGGTGTTTAAAGCACCACTCTAGCGATTTGTTTTTCTTCAGTGTTGGAGTGGTGTTTAAATGTAAATCTGCCCCCTGCTTTATACTCACCCTCCGCCATCATCTGTTTCCAGTGTTGCTCCCATTGGGCTCCTTCGTGACCTTCCGGCAGCTCCAGTGTTTCATGGAGTGTATCGGAGATCACAACTCAATACATTTCTGAGAGCCTCACTCTGGCACCATTCTGGCTCTCAGAGATACATAGGGAGCTTGTGATGTAACTGGCCAGTCAGAAGTCATGGGCACAAGATTGCGCCACGGGACTGGCACACTGCTGAAAAAGGATGGAGCCACTACAGGGTGAGAATAAGACAGGGGGCTTACATTTAAAGTGCTACTCCATAGCTGAAAGAAATGCTGGAGTGGTGCTTTAAAGAGATACCTGTTATATCTCCTGTCATGTCTTTTTGTATATATATATTTTTTTCTTCCACAAAATAAAAATGAGGCTGAAATATCAGCTAGTTGTATAGGCACTACTACAACCACTACTGATAATTTAGTAAAATTAGTATTAGCATAAACTGGCGGTGGTGGTATAGCGTGCCGAGGGTTCAGAGAGCTGGACCTGCAGCAAGGCAGGATTTGTGCTGATAACAATGTTATGGTATGCTGTGGACCCCTGGCTGACATGCTGATGTGAAGCAAATGAGAGAAATAAATTTGTTAATTGAGCACTTACTTGTGTTATCGGTGGTGATACACTAACATAGCATTTTTTCTATTGACAAGTATTTATTGTTCCTCAACCATTTTTATGAAATGGGTAGTTAGAATGTGTACCTCTGTCGCACATGTGCTATACTCAAGTGCTACTACAGGAGACCCAAGCCTTAAAGGGACACTGTCACCTGAATTTGGAGGGAACAATCTTCAGCCATAGGGGCGGGGTTTTCGGGTGTTTGATTCACCCTTTCCTTACCCGCTGGCTGCATGCTGGCTGCAATATTGGATTGAAGTTCATTCTCTGTCCTCAGTAGTACATGCATGCAATCTTGCCTTGCGCAGGCGTGTACTATGGAGGACATAGAATGAACTTCAATCCAATATTGCAGCCAGCATGCAGCCAGCGGGTAAGGAAAGGGTGAATCAAACACCCGAAAATCCCGCCTCCATGGCTGAAGATTGTTCCCTCCAAATTCAGGTGACAGTGTCCCTTTAAGATGGGCCGTGGGCCGCGTCACAGTGGGCCACTGCATTGTGCTTGCCCCCCAGGCTAAAATTTGCCAGCCAGCCCCTGGGAACCAACACACCGACGACGGTTAGCAAAACGCTGAGCCTCCTCCTGAGACAACACCAAATTGTCCACCACATGAGCCCAAATCTGCTGCAGCCTGTCAACCACAGAATCCACACCAGGACAATCAGAAGGCTCAACCTGCCCTGAAGAAAAACGAGGATGAAAACCAAAATTACAAAAAAAAGGCGAAACCAAGGTAGCAGAACTAGCCCGATTATTAAGGGCAAACTTGGCCAATGGCAAGAAAGCCACCCAATCATCCTGATCAGCAGACACAAAGCATCTCAAATAAATTTCCAAAGTCTGATTAGTTCGCTCGGTCTGGCCATTTGTCTGAGGATGAAATGTGGAAGAAAAAGACAAATCAATGCCCAGCCTAGCACAAAAGGCCCGCCAAAACCTAGAAACAAACTGGGAACCTCTATCGGACACAATATTCTCCGGAATCCCATGCAAACGAACCACGTGCTGAAAAAACAACGGAACCAAATCAGAAGAGGAAGGCAAATTAGGCAAAGGTACCAAATGAACTATCTTAGAAAACCGGTCACAAACCACCCAGATAACCGACATCCTCTGGGAAACCGGAAGATCTGAAATAAAATCCATAGAAATATGCGTCCAAGGTCTCTCAGGGACCGGCAAAGGCAAAAGCAACCCACTAGCGCGGGAACAGCAAGGCTTAGCCCGCGCACAAATCCCACAGGACTGCACAAAAGAACGCACATCCCGCGACAAAGAAGGCCACCAAAAGGAACTACCAACCAAATCTCTGGTACCAAAAATCCCAGGATGGCCAGCCAACACAGAACAGTGAACCTCAGAAATCACTTTACTAGTCCATCTATCAGGAACAAACAGTTTCCCCACAGGACAGCAGTCAGGCTTATCAGCCTGAAACTCCTGAAGAACCCGTCGTAAATCAGGGGAGATGGCAGAAAGAATCACCCCTTCTTTCAGAATGCCGACCGGCTCAAGAACCCCAGGGGAATCAGGAAAAAAACTCCTAGAGAGGGCATCCGCCTTAACATTCTTAGTACCAGGAATGTACGAGACCACAAAATCAAAACCGGAGAAAAACAGGGACCATCGAGCCTGTCTAGGATTCAGCCGTTTGGCAGACTCGAGGTAAATCAGATTCTTATGATCGGTCAGGACCACAATACGGTGCTTGGCCCCCTCAAGCCAATGTCGCCACTCCTCAAATGCCCACTTCATAGCCAACAACTCCCGATTGCCGACATCATAATTGCATTCCGCAGGCGAAAACTTCCGAGAAAAGAAGGCACACGGTTTCATCAAGGAACCATCAGAATTCCTCTGAGACAAAACGGCCCCTGCCCCAATCTCAGATGCGTCAACCTCAACCTGAAATGGAAGAGAAACATCCGGCTGACGCAACACAGGGGCAGAAGTAAATCGGCGTGTAAGCTCCTGAAAGGCAGAAACAGCCGCAGAGGACCAATTCGTCACATCAGCGCCTTTCTTCGTCAAATCGGTCAGAGGTTTAACCACACTGGAGAAGTTGGCAATGAAACGACGATAAAAATTAGAAAAGCCCAAGAATTTCTGAAGGCTCTTCACAGATGTGGGCTGATACCAATCATGAATGGCCTGAACCTTAACCAGATCCATTTCTATAGACGAGGGAGAAAAAATGAACCCCAAAAAAGAAACCTTCTGCACTCCAAAGAGGCACTTTGACCCCTTCACAAATAAAGCATTATTGCGGAGGATCTGAAATACCATCCTGACCTGTTTCACATCAGACTCCCAATCATCGGAAAAAATCAAAATATCATCCAAATATACAACCATGAATTTATCAAGATAACTCCGAAAGATATCATGCATGAAGGACTGGAACACAGATGGAGCATTAGAGAGTCCGAATGGCATCAGAAGGTATTCAAAATGGCCTTCGGGCGTATTAAACGCAGTTTTCCTTTCGTCACCCTGCTTAATACGAATAAGATTATATGCCCCTCAAAGGTCAATCTTAGTAAACCAGCTAGCCCCCTTAATCCTAGCAAACAAATCAGTAAGCAAAGGCAACGGGTATTGAAATTTGACCGTGATCTTATTCAAGAGGCGATAATCAATACAGGGTCTCAAGGAGCCATCCTTCTTGGCAACAAAAAAAAAACCTGCTCCCAATGGTGAAGAAGATGGCCGAATATGCCCCTTCTCCAAAGACTCCTTAATATAGCTCCGCATGGCGGCATGTTCTGGCACAGACAGGTTGAAAAGTCAGCCCTTAGGGAACTTACAACCTGGAATCAAGTCAATAGCACAATCACAGTCCCTATGTGGTGGAAGGGAACTGAATTTGGGCTCATCAAATACATCCTGGAAATCTGACAAAAACTCAGGAATTTCAGAAGAGGGGGAAGAGGAAATTGACATCAAAGGAACGTGACCATGAACCCCCTGACAACCCCAACTAGTCACGGACATAGATTTCCAATCCAACACCGGATTATGTAGCTGTAACCATGGAAAACCCAGCACAATATCATCATGCAAATTATGCAACACCAGAAAACGACAATCTTCCTGATGGGCTGGCGCCATGCGCATGGTCAGCTGTGTCAAAAACTGAGGTTTATTTTTAGCCAACGGTGTAGCATCAATGCCCCTTAAAGGAATAGGGTTCTGCAAAGGCTGCAAGGGGAAACCACAACGTCTGGCAAATTCTAAGTCCATTAAGTTCAGAGCGGCGCCTGAATCCACAAATGCCATAACAGAAAATGATGATAATGAGCAGATCAAGGTCACAGATAACAGAAATTTAGGTTGTATAGTACTGATAGTAACAGAACTAGCGATTCTCTTTGTACGCTTAGGGCAATCAGAAATAAT
Source organism: Ranitomeya imitator (assembly GCF_032444005.1). Classification (NCBI taxonomy): domain Eukaryota; kingdom Metazoa; phylum Chordata; class Amphibia; order Anura; family Dendrobatidae; genus Ranitomeya; species Ranitomeya imitator. The sequence goes on from NC_091283.1 coordinate 174,749,239, forward strand.
ATGAGCAGAATCGCCGCAGTAAAAACACAACCTATTCTGACGTCTGAATCCTTGTCGTTCAGCTTTAGACAAAATCCTATCACACTGCATAGGCTCAGGGCTCCGCTCAGAGGACAACGCCACAGTGTGCACAACTCTGCGCTCGCGCAAGCGCCGATCAATCTGAATGGCCAGAGACATAGAATCACTCAGACCAGCAGGTGCGGGGAACCCCACCATAACATCCTTAACGGATTCAGAAAGACCCTTTCTGAAAATTGCCGCCAAGGCATCCTCATTCCATTTAGTCAGTACAGACCATTTTCTAAATTTCTGGCAATACGATTCTGCCGCTTCTTGACCTTGACACAGGTCCAGCAAGATTTTCTCAGCTTGATCCACAGAATTAGGCTCATCATACAACAACCCCAATGCTTGAAAGAAAGAATCAACATTAAGCAAAGCAGGATTGCCAGTTTCCAGGGAAAATGCCCAATCCTGTGGGTCACCATGCAGCAGGGGTATGATGATTTTAACCTGCTGAATGGGATCACCAGAAGACCGGGGTCTCAATGCAAAAAACAGTTTACAGTTATTTTTGAAACTCAAAAATTTGGATCTGTCACCAAAGAATAAATCAGGAGTGGGAATCCTAGGTTCTAAGGCAGGAGTCTGAACAATATATTCTGAAATACCCTGTACCCTAGCAGCAAGCTGATCCACACGAGAAACTAACTCCTGAACACTCATGTTATTACTTGGTTCCGCAGCCACCCAGAGATAAAGAGGGAGGAACAGACCAAACAGGCTAAGGAAAAAAAATGGCACAAAATCTTCCCTCCCTTCTTCTGAGAAGCAATTAACTCATTGTTGGCCAGTTGTACTGTTATGATCTGGTGGCCTTGGAGCAGCATGAGACGTACTCTGGAGAAGGTGGCACCTGTACTGACCACAAACCCTGAACTAGCAGAGCAACTAGAAGCAACCGTGGGGGGTACCTAACGCTCCCTAGACCCCTCGACACAGCCTAAGAATTAACTACCCCTAAAGACAGAAACAGGAAACCTATCTTGCCTCAAAGAAAATCCCCAAAGGATAGAGAGCCCCCCACAAATATTGAATGTGAGAGGAGAGGGAAATAACATACGCAGACATGAAATCAGGATTTAGCATAGGAGGCTATACTAGCTAAAAAGAAAGGATAGGACAGAGTACTATGCGGTCAGTATTAAAACACTAGAAAATATCCACCACAGAAAAATACAAAACACCACATCTGACTAAAGACATGGAGGGTATATCTGCATCTCCAGAGACACAGCTAGGCTGCAAAAAATCCTTTACAACAAAGCTGGACAAGACAAAACATGAAAAATGCTCAGAACTATAAGGTCCACAGCAGGTGGACAGCAAAAACAAAGCCAGGACTTATCTTTGAAGAAAAGCACAGCGAACAGGAGAGACCAGAAGGGATGTGAATCCTCCATAAACAATGGACAACTAGCACTGACGAAAGGATCAAGCAAGGCTATATAGCCCAGCCCAAATTGCAAAAAATAGATACACCTGATAAATGCTGTGATCCAACTACCGCAGCACTACCACTCATAACCACCGGAGGGAGCCCAAGAGCAGAATTCACAACAAGTGTCACCAGCAAAACACCCCCACACCCCCCCCACCTCCTCCTCCATGCTTCACGGTGGGAACCAGGCATGTAGAGTCCATCCGTTCACCTTTTCTGCGTCGCACAAAGACATGGTGGTTGGAACCAAAGATCTCAAATTTGGACTCATCAGACCAAAGCACAGATTTCCACTGGTCTAATGTCCATTCCTTGTGTTCTTTAGCCCAAAACAAGTCTCTTCTGCTTGTTGCCTGTCCTTAGCATTGGATTCCTAGCAGCTATTTTACCATGAAGGCCTGCTGCACAAAGTCTCCTCTTAGGGCCGGAGTCACACTACAGCGAGATACGGCCGAGTCTCGCAGGTTAAAAACAAGCTCTGGCATCAGCACTCCAGAGTGGAGCGTGCAGCCGCATAGCAATACATGGAGCCACACGCTCTGCTCTGGAGTGCCGGTGCCAGAGCTTGTTTTTAACCTGCGAGACTCGGCCGTATCTCGCTGTAGTGTGACTCCGGCCTATCAGTTGTTGTAGAGATGTGTCTGCTGCTAGAACTCTGTGTGGCATTGACCTGGTCTCTAATCTGAGCTGCTGTTAACCTGCGATTTCTGAGGCTGGTGACTTGGATAAACTTATCCTCAGAAGCAGAGGTGACTCTTGGTCTTCCTTTCCTGGGGCGGTCCTCATGTGAGACAATTTCTTTGTAGTGCTTAATGGTTTTTGCCACTGCACTTGGGGACACTTTCAAAGTTTTCCCAATTTTTTGGACTGACTGACCTTCATTTCTTAAAGTAATGATGGCCACTCGTTTTTTTTTACTTAGCTGCTTTTGTCTTGCCATAATACAAATTCTTACAGTCTATTTAGTAGGACTATCAGCAGTGTATCCACCAGACTTCTGCTCAACACATCTGATGGTCCCAACCCCATTTATAAGGCAAGAAATCCCACGTATTAAACCTGACAGGGCACACCTGTGAACTGAAAACCATTCCCGGAGACTACCTCTTGAAGCTCAGGGGGGCCAATAACCATGGTCCCTCTCCAGGCTATTAATATCTGCCCTCAGTCACTGGCTTTCCCACTCTGGCGGAGAAAATTGCGCGGGAGCCCACGCCAGTTTTTTCCGCGATTTAACCCTTTATTTTAACAGCTACAGCCCCCAAATTTTGCACACACAGTCTACTAACATTATTAGTGAGGAATATGCAAAAAAAAGAAGGGATATGAGATGGTTTACTGTATGTAAACCATGTCTCATACCCTGTCGGGTTGGGAAGGAGATAGCAAAAGCCGACAATTGAATTACCGGCTTTTCTGCTATCTAGCGCTGTATTAAATATAAATATATATCTATATACATAATTGTCTAAGGGGTACTTTCGTCTGTCTGTCTGTCCTTCTGTCACGGATATTCATTGGTCCTGGCCTTTGTCTATCATGGGAATCCAAGTCGCTGATTGGTCGCCGCAAAACAGCCACGACCAATCAGCGACGGGCACAGTCCGGAAGAAAATGGCCGCTCCATACTCCCCGCGGTCAGTGGCCGGCACCCGCTCCCCGCAGTCACTGTCCCCGGCGCTCCGCTCCCCGTAGTCAGTGTCCCCGGCGCTCCGCTCCCCACACTGTGTCCCCGGCGCTCCTCTCCCCGCACTGTGTCCCTGGCGCTCCGCTCCCCGCAATGTGTCCCCGGCGCTCCGCTCCCCGCACGCTCCATACTCCCCTCCGGTCACCGCTAACACAGGGTTAATGCCGGCGGTAACGCATTCCGTTACCGCCGCAATTAACCCTGTGTCTCCAACCTTTACTATTGATGCTGCCTATGCGGCATCAATAGTAAAAATATGTCATGTTAAAAATAATAATAATTAAAAAAAAAACCTGCTATACTCACCCTCCGCCGCCTTTCTCGCTCCTCTCCATGCTCCCGGAATCGCTCCATTGCAAGCGGCAGGTTCCGCTCCCGTCCCAGGGCTGGTGTGGGACAAGTACCTGCCGTGACGTCACGGTCGGTCATGTGACCGCGACGTCATCATAGGTCCTGCTCACACCAGCCCTGGGACCGGACCGCAAGCTGCCGCTTGCAATGGAGCGATCCCAGGAGCGTGGAGAGGAGCGAGAAAGGCGGCGGAGGGTAAGTATAGCAGGACTTCAACGGGCTATAGGTGATGTTATATAACACAAAGTACCAAAGGATATCCAATAAAAAAATATATAAATATATATACACATAAGTATTAATAAAACCCAAGTGGTGCCTTTGTGCAAGAAGTAGTGATTAAACACTGAAGGTAGAGAATTAAGCCACAACCTAAACCCGGATAGCCAAGAAAGTGTATCCACACAGAGAGTTATTTAAACATAAGCCTTTATTTATGTTGGCAATTGCCACAAAATTAAAATTAATGCATAGTACGCGAATATAACAGGACAATAAAAAATGTATTAAAAAAATTATTTTATAGGATATAAATAGGTGACCCTGGAAAAAATTATTGATGGATATACATATATATATATTTCATTTGATGATAGCCAAAAAAATAATAATTGATATAAAAAAACATCAATTGAGAAAATATATAAAGGAAAAAATTATTTGTATAAAAACAAATAAGTGCACTACAGTATAAAAACACACGTAAAAATCAATTATGGTGAAAAACAAATACTAAAAGTATATGCCCAAAATAAGTATGTGCTTCCACAAAAGTAATAACAATAGAGTGCGAAAAGAGCTAATTCAATCAAATATAAAAATACAAACAGGGCATAATATGTGCCACAATCAGGTAGATAAACTACACCACTGAAAGTGCAATGTGCAGTGTACAAATAACGCTATCAATCGATTAACAAGGCGCCTATAGGGCACAATATGTGCCACAATCAGGTGGATAAGCCTGGTGGATAAGCCACGCCACTGAAGTGCAATGTGCAGTGTGCAAATAATGCTATCAACCAGCTCACAAGGAGCAATATATCTCCACCATGTACCTTGTTCCAGGAGTCACTGTGTCCCGTGATCGCGCACCCCGACGCGCGTTTCGGAACTTGTCCTTCGTCAGGGGGTCAACGAAGGACAAGTTCCGAATCGAAGTTATCCACCAGGCTTATCCACCTGATTGTGGCACATATTGTGCCCTATAGGCGCCTTGTTAATTGATTGATAGCGTTATTTGTACACTGCACATTGCACTTTCAGTGGTGTAGTTTATCTACCTGATTGTGGCACATATTATGCCCTGTTTGTATTTTTATATTTGATTGAATTAGCTCTTTTCGCACTCTATTGTTATTACTTTTGTGGAAGCACATACTTATTTTGGGCATATACTTTTAGTATTTGTTTTTCACCATAATTGATTTTTACGTGTGTTTTTATACTGTAGTGCACTTATTTGTTTTTATACAAATAATTTTTTCCTTTATATATTTTCTCAATTGAAGTTTTCTTATATCAATTATTATTTTTTTTGGCTATCATCAAATGAAATATATATATATGTAGATCCATCAATAATTTTTTCCAGGGTCACCTATTTATATCCTATAAAATAATTTTTTTAATACATTTTTTATTGTCCTGTTATATTCGCGTACTATGCATTAATTTTAATTTTGTGCCAATTGCCAACATAAATAAAGGCTTATGTTTAAATAACTCTCTGTGTGGATACACTTTCTTGGCTATCCGGGTTTAGGTTGTGGCTTAGTTGGGCTATAGGTGAGTATATGTTTTTTTTTTTTAAGTCTCTATACTACGTGGCTCTGTGCTGGGCAATATACTACGTGGCTCTGCTATATACTACGTGGCTGGGCAATATACTACGTAACTGGGCAATATACTACGTGGCTGGGCAATATACTAGGTGGCTGGGCAATATACTAGGTGGCTGGGCAATATACTACGTGGCTGGGCAATATACTACGTGGCTGGGCAATATACTACGTGGCTGGGCAATATACTACGTGGCTGGGCAATATACTACGTGGCTGAGCAAAATACTATGTGGCTGGGCAATATACTACGTGGCTGGGCAATATACTACGTGGCTGGGCAATATACTACGTGGCTGGGCAATATACTACGCGGCTCTGTGCTGGGCAATATACGACTTGGCTGGGCAATATACTACGTGGACATGCATATACTAGAATACCCGATGCGTTAGAATTGGGCCACCATCTAGTATATATATATGTGTGTCTCACTGACATATATATATACCCCTATACTATGTGTACACATTTATTCTATCTATTCTATCCTGTCAGTGTGATTTTACTGTACACCTCGCTGAATTGCCGGCTTTTCTCTAGAACACCGCTGCGTATTGCGCTCAAGTCACACTGATGGTCCATGTGAAATCCGTATTTTTCTCGCCCCCATAGACTTTCATTTGGCGGATTTTTTGCGCAATACGCTGACAAACGCAGCATGCTGCGATTTTCTACACCCGTAAAATACAGCTGAGTAATATACGGCAGATAGGAGCTGCCCCATAGAAAATCATTGGTCCGTGTGCAATGCGTTGTTTTTGCGCCTCTCATACGTCCGTAAAACTCTCTAGTGTGACGCCGGCCTAAGAAGCCTTCAACTCTGCACTCATTACCTGGATTAATTGCACTTGTTACCTGTATAAAAAACACCTGTCCACACTCAATCACACTTCAACCTCTCCACCATGGCCAAGACCAAAGACTTGTTTAAGGACGCCAGGGACAAAATTGTAGACCTGCGCAAGGCTGGGGTGGGCTATAAGATATTAGGCAAGCAGCTTGGCGAGAAGACAACAACTGTTTGCACAGTTATTAGAAAATGTAAGAAATACAAGATGGCTGTCAGTCTTCCTCAGTGTGGGGAACCATGCAAGATCTCACCTCATCAGCCAAGAACTACAAGGGAGAACCTGGTCAATGACCTGAAGAGAGCTGGGACCACAGTCTCAAAACATTATCGTTAGTAACACACTATGCAGTCATGGATGAAAACCCTGCAGGACATGCAAGGTCCCCCTGCTCACATCAGCACATGTCCAGGCCGTTTTGAAGTTCACTAATGACCATCTTGATGATCCAGAGGCATGGGAGAAGGCCATGTGGTCAGATGAGAACAAAATAGAACTTTTGGGATCAATTCCACTCTCCACCACTCGCCATGTTTGGAGGATGAGTACAACCCCAAGAACACTGTCCTAACCGTGAAGCATGGTGGGGGAAACATTATAGTTTGGGAGTGCTTTTCTACAAAAGGGGACAGGATGACTGCACTGTATTAAAGGGAGGATGGATAAGGTCATGTATAATGAGATTTTGGCCAACAACCTCCTTCCCTCAGTAAGAGCATTGAAGACGGGTCTTCCAGCATGACAATGACCCAAAACACACAGCCAGGGGAACTAAGGAGTGGTTCCGTATGAAGCATTTCAAGGTCCTGGAGTTGGCTAGCCAGTTTCCAGCCCTGAACCCAATAGAAAATCTTTGGAGGGAGTTGTAACTCACTGTTGCCCAGCAACAGCCCTGAAACCTGAAAGATCTGGCGAAGATCTGTATGGAGGAGTGGGCCAAAATCCCTGCTGCAGTGTGTGCAAACCTCGTCAAGAATTACAGGAAACGTCTGACCTCTGTAATTGCAAACAAAGATTTCTGTACAAATATTAAGTTCAGTTTTTCTATTGTATCAAATTCTTATTTCAAGCAATACAATTCTAATTAATTATGTAAAAATCATACGATGTGATTTTTTATTTTTAGTCTGTCTCTCACAGTTCAAGTGTTCCTACGATAAAAATTACAGACCAAAATTAGCAAAATCGGCAGTATATTAAATAATTATTTCATCACTGTACGTCATGGTTGCTGTACTTATCCACCATAATAAATTGGTGCAGCCTCAGAGCTTGAAGATTCAGAATGGTGTGGTCGAAAACTAGGCCAAAACATTAGGTACGAGGCACCTCGACCCTTTGTGGAAGCAAAGATTAAAAGTGTTGTGAAGAGTCATAAATGGCATTCATTTATTAGACAAGTGGCCTTTTTTAGTGTGTAAAATATTTATGTAGCTGTGAGGGGACGTCGTGAAGAGAATGGAGTCTAAAATGACAATTGAACTGCACCATTGTGAGTACGTTTCTTTATTCTGGTAACATCAGTGATGGAGGGAGGTCCAAAATAACAAATGTGAGGTAAAATATGTTCCGTTTCCTTTATTAATACCCTCTTAGGGAAAATGGCTTCCTGAAGTCTCTCCCATGTTCCTATATCACAAAACCATGAGGCCTACAGAGACAAGGGAGTCTGAATTCCCGAAGCAACCATAGTTCAGCTCTCAGCAGCACTGGAAAAATGAAGGATAAATTCTGATTGGCTGTTAGAGGGCTCTGATGTCTCAGTAGGCCTCATGGTTGGTTACTAGAGGTGTCAGTCTTCATTGTCTTAGTAGGCCTCATGATTAGTTACTAGTGACGACAGGCCTCTGATGTCTCAGGCCTCATGACTGGTTGCTAGTGGCGACAGGCTTCTGATGTCTCAGTAGGCCTCATGATTGGTTGCTAGTGGCGACAGGCCTGTCTCAGTAGGCCTCATGATTGGTTGCTAGTGGCAACAGACTTCTGATGTCTCAGTAGGCCTCATGAATGGTTGCTAGTGGCGACAGGCTTCTGATGTCTCAGTAGGCCTCATGATTGGTTGCTAGTGGCGACAGACCTCATGGTCTTAGTAGGCCTCATGATTGGTTGCTAGTGGCGACAGGCTTCTGATGTCTCAGTAGGCCTCATGATTGGTTGCTAGTGGCGACAGACCTCATGGTCTTAGTAGGCCTCATGAATGGTTGCTAGTGGCGACAGGCTTCTGATGTCTCAGTAGGCCTCATGATTGGTTGCTAGTGGCGACAGACCTCATGGTCTTAGTAGGCCTCATGATTGGTTGCTAGTGGCGACAGGCCTCTGATGTCTCAGTAGGCCTCATGATTGGTTGCTAGTGGCGACAGGCCTCTGATGTCTCAATAGGCCTCATGATTGGTTGCTAGTGGCAACAGGCCTTTGATGTCTCAGTAGGCCTCATGATTGGTTGCTAGTGGCGATAGGCCTTTGATGTCTCAGTAGGCCTCATGATTGGTTGCTAGTGGCGATAGGCCTCTGATGTCTCAGTAGGCCTCATGATTGGTTGCTAGTGGCGACAGACCTCTGATGTTGTAGGCCTCTTGGTAGGTTGCTAGAGGGGACAGGCCTCATTCTTAGTAGGCCTCATGATTGGTTGCTATTGGCGACAGGCCTCTTATGTCTTAGTAGGCCTCATGATTGGTTGCTAGTGGCGACAGGCTTCTGACGTCTCAGTAGGCCTCATGATTGGTTGCTAGTGGCGACAGACCTCATGGTCTTAGTAGGCCTCATGATTGGTTGCTAGTGGCGACAGGCCTCTGATGTCTCAGTAGGCCTCATGATTGGTTGCTAGTGGCGACAGGCCTCTGATGTCTCAATAGGCCTCATGATTGGTTGCTAGTGGCAACAGGCCTTTGATGTCTCAGTAGGCCTCATGATTGGTTGCTAGTGGCGATAGGCCTCTGATGTCTCAGTAGGCCTCATGATTGGTTGCTAGTGGCAACAGGCCTTTGATGTCTCAGTAGGCCTCATGATTGGTTGCTAGTGGCGATAGGCCTCTGATGTCTCAGTAGGCCTCATGATTGGTTGCTAGTGGCGACAGGCCTCATGGTCTTAGTAGGCCTCATGATTGGTTGCTAATGGCGACAGGCTTCTGATGTCTCTGTAGGCCTCATGGTTGGTTGCTAGTGGCGACAGGCCTGATGTCTCTGTAGGCCTCATGGTCGGTTGCTAGTGGTGACATGCCTGGTGTCTCTGTAGGCCTCATGGTTGGTTGCTAGTGGCGACAGGCCCGATGTCTCTGTAGGCCTCATGGTTGGTTGCTAGAGGCAACAGCAGCATTCAGTGAAAGTGGGCAAGTGGCAGAACCCACTTGGCCAAGATTTCCATCAGCAATATCAGAACATCAGTAACCATAAGTAGCCAGCGCCAAAGACTAAATACTGTGATCAGAGACAACACCAACTGCAGCAAGTGAATTCCTAAGAACGGCTCCAACTGTCCAGACATTCCTAGATGGTCTGTAAAACAGTACTTTTTTGCTCTGTGAAAAAAAAATGAGTACAGGTTCCCTAGGACAACCAAGTAAAAAAAAAAAACCCCACAGCTTATTTTTAGTTATAAAGTTTACATAACCCACTTTTCTAGACTGTCAATAAAATCTAAAATTTACACATTTGGTATTGCCACGTAACCGTCCGAACCAAGAAAATATCAGAATATTTATCCTCTATGGTGTAAGAACAAAAAATGGTAGAATGGCTGCGTTTTTTTTTTTTTTAAGAATTGATTCATATAGAATAAAAAAAAATGTAAAACAGATCAGAAAGTCGTACAGACTAAACGGATAAACCGCTGCACGACCAGCTCTATCCTCACCTACTGTATTCTCACCCATCCCTTGTAGATTGTGAGCCCTCGTGGGCAGGGTCCTCTCTCCTCCTGTACCAGTCATGACTTGTATTGTTTAAGATTATTACACTTGTTTTTGATGTAAACCCCTCCTCACATGTAAAGCGCCATGGAATAAATGGCGCTATAATAATAAATAATAATAACGATAAAAGCTACAGTTTGTGCCACAAGAAAACAAGCTCTGGTACAACGCTGTCAACTTAAAAGTTCTGGCTCTTGGAAAGAGCTGAGGGCCCATCGGGACTCTGGCACCAAGACCTGGAGCCAGCCCTGGGACTGAGGCAGGATCTGTCCACAAGGCCTAGGGTATGTGCACACGTTGCGGATTTTGCTGCAGCTTCGCAGCAGTTTTCCCCGAGTTTACAGCACCATGTAAACCTATGGAAAACAAAATCCGCAGTGCACATGCTGCAGAAAATAATGCGCAGAAATGTAGCGTTGTTTATTCCGCAGCATGTCACTTCTATTTGAGGATTCCGCAGCGGTTTACACCTGCTCCATAATAGTAATCCGCAGGTGTAAAACCGCAGGTGAAATCCGCACAAAATCCGCAAACAAAAATTGCAGTAAATCCGCAGCGCGGTTTACCTCCGGATTTACCAAAATCAGTCTGGAAAAATCCACAGAGTAATCCGCAGCGTGTGCACACAGCCTCAGTTTCCTTTATTACACTCTGGTGGAACGCAGGAAATATCGTTTTGGCGCCATCGATCGCTCGGCCTAGGAAAGAGTCTCTCACTACACATGCCTCTTTTTTAATGAAATATATTACAAATGTTGAAACACTTTTTAGCTCCACACGACCTTTGAGAAAAAATATAAAGGCGGGGACCATAGTATAATAAAAAGGGACAGTGAACGAGAGAAAGAGGGGCGCCGACACTGTGGGATACAACCGCCATGGGGGTACGCCGGCTGGATACACAATGGGCGCTGTTGGTACCATATTCACTTTTGGGATGACCATCTTGTATAGCTCAGAGCCGCCAGGTCCATATCGTCCCACATACATAATATGGGTGCATTTCTGCACCTCTGTTCCAGCCTAAAATCCTGGACTGATGACCCAAACTATATTTTGGGGATTAGACCTGTGGTGAGCCAAGGGCGATCTTGTCTGAAAGTGATCATTGGACTTCTATAGCCTAAACATGATGTTGCTTAACTTTACTCCAGTCACTTCCAAAGCTTAACCGCTGGTTAATTGCCTTAGTTGTGCATAATGTATGGATATTAGCCATTATCACCAGTAAAATGCTAAACGCAGCTTTAACAGTGAGTGGAGTACAAGCCAATACTACATTATTAAGCATCCAATGACTTGCTCTTCGGCCGTAGGCATTATAAATGCTTCTTCTAGGTGTAGACATAACATGACTAAGCTCAAGCACTAGAGTTATCTCGGTTTTGTGTCCCAACTGCTAATGGGAACCCCATATTATAAAGTAAATACTCTTAACAAAAAAAATAAGCCCTAACAGCAGCTGATAAGGGTCACGTTCTGCTAAGGATAAAGGACAGACTGTGCTCTGGTCGGAAGACCTGACCCGACCACTGGGTCTCCGTGCCTGCTCTAACTGTCTATGAGGGTCAGGAGACCCCCGATGAAGGGGCCAAGTCTTCTAGTGCGAGCGCAGTCCCCGTTTCACGGATGCGTGAAACCATGCTCACTCTTAATTAACCCCTTCCAAGTATTAACTATCTAATGAGGATACATTAAATAACAAATCCAGACATAGGCTCAGTCATGAAGACAGGGGTCCGAGGGACGCAGAGGTAAAGCAGGCGCCTGCAGACGAATGAAGGAAACAGAAGAAATGAAAGAAGTAAAACTGATTTCATATTTGGCCAAGGTGTCGAGAACAAGAGGAACAATAAGAAGACGACCATGGATTCTAGGGAGGAGACACTTCTATGCAAGAAATTTGGTTTTGGCAACTGATACAAAAGGAGAAGAGAGAAATCTCTGGCCACTTTTGACTGAGTAAAAGTGCTTATATGAAAGAGATGAAATACCACTTTAAAAGGGGGCAGTAAACCTAAAGAAAACAGTTTCAGAGGGGGCATGAATTCTTCTGGACTTCCTGGAAACGGTAGATTGCATACTTTAGGTTTAGTGCCCCTCTAAGTACATGTGACGTCACCACACAGACTTGCTTTTATTAACCAGACCCCTTTCGAAGCACAGAAATAGGAGGACCTGCAGAGGCCTGGAAAAAAATAATAATAATTATACAGTGCCAAGACCCGACAGATAGTGAATTAAATAATTAGCCGGACAAACATGGTTCTGTGCCCGGTCTCTTCCCCGTACTGCACACAGTTTCCCTTCAAGGGGTGCACGACATCTCAACAGAACATCTTCAGAGCTAGATGCTGGGTCTTGCAGTTAGATGACCGGCGCCTGCCTCTGAAGTTCACATGAAGTACAGAATTAAAAATTACATAAAAAAAAAAAAGCAAGAAAAAAAAAAAAAAACACACTTTCAGAAAAAAAAAAAATCAATATACTGCATCATATTCATAGGGAGCATCTTCTGCACCAGGCGACTGAGGTGCAACTAGCTGGTGTGATCCGTGGACAACGATGGTGATGGTTCCTACACTGCACGCCTGCGGGATCGGCGCGGTGCAGGACTCCTGAGGTGGGATAATGAAGAAAAGAAGAATGGAGAGGGGAGAGATGTTGGAGCAGGACTCTGTTTTATCCAGGACATTCTACAAGATTCCAAGTGAGGTAGGGTCAGAGTCTACCACTCCTTTTTCTTTTCATCCATGGAGACCCCACCAGGTCCCAAGGCCACCACTAGGAGAAGTCCGCCGATAACAGACATGGTCTGAAAGAAGTCATATTTTAGGAAGTCGTGCATGGGCTTGTAGGCTGGGACACTCCAGAAAGCGTTAAAGTAGACGTTGATGGCAAAGAGCCAAATTACCAAAGTCAGCGCCGCCAACTTTGTCTTGAAACCGATAGCCACCAGGATGATTAAGGCCGTGCCCACCATGTTCTGTAGGATCTAAAAAGGGGACAAGAAAAACACTAAGTAAAAGGAGACATGTACAGTTGTGCTCTAAAGTTTACATACCCCGGCAGAATTTTTGCTTTCTTGGCCTTTTTTCAGAAAATATGAATGATTATACAAAACTTTTTTCTCCATTCATGGTTAGTGGTTGGGTGAAGCCATTTATTGTCAAACTACTATGTTTTCTATTTTTAAATCATAATGACAACCCAAAACATCCAAATGACCCTGACCACTCTTCTTGGCAAAAAGCCTCCAGTTCCTGTAAATTCCTGGGCTGTCTAGCATGAACTGTGCACTTGAGATCTCCCCAGAGTGGCTCAATGATATTGAGGTCAGGAGACTGAGATGGCCACTCCAGAACCTTCACTTTGTTCTGCTGTAGCCAATAACAGGTCAACTTGGCCTTGTGTTTTGGATCGTTGTCATGTTGGAACGTCCAAGTACGTCCCATGTGCAGCTTCCGGGCTGATCAGTGCAAATTTGCCTCCAGTATTTGCTGACAACGTGCTGCATTCATTTTTCCTTCAACTTTGACCAAGTTTCCTGTGCGTTTGTAGCTCACACATACCAAAAACATCAGCGATCCACCTCCGTGCTTTACAGTAGGAATGGCATTCCTTTCATCATATGCCTTGTTGACCTCTCTCCAAATGTAACGTTTATGGTTGTGGCCAAAAAGTTCAATTTTGGTCTCATAACATCAAATTACCTTGTTCCAGAAGTTTTGAGGCTTGTCTCTGTGCTGTTTTGCGCTTTGTAGGCGAGATACTTTGTGGCATTTGCGCAGTATTGGCTTTCTTCTTATTGTGCATCTTGAAAACAGCCACACCGCTAGTTTTCAGAGAGTCCTACATTTCAGCTGATGTTATTTGTGGGTTTTTCTTTGAATCCCGAACAATTTTCCTGGCAGTTGTGGATGACATTTTTGTTGGTCTACTTGACCGTGGTTTTATTTTTACAGACCTCCTGATTTTCCATTTGTTAATCACAGTTTGAACATCTGCTGACTGGCATTATCAATTCCTTGGATATCTTTTTGTATCCCTTTCCTGTTTTATACAGTTCAACTACCTTTTCCTGTAGATACGTTGACAATTGTTTTGCTTTCCCCATGACTCACAATCCAGAAACGTCAGTGGCTGGATGAAAGATGCAAGAGTCCATCTGGATCCCAGAAACTCACTCAGCTTTTATGCACGCACACCGATTACAAGTAAGGCTACGTTCACATTAGCGTTGTGCAGGGCAGCGTTGGGCTCAGCCGTGGAGCAACTGTCAGGGCGCAGAGGACGCTGCATGATGCAGTTTTTTCTGCGCCAAAAAATCATGCAAAAATGAACGCATCCATCACAAAAAGCTGCGTTGTGCATGCGTTTTGTCGCCGACGCTGCCTTGCACAACGCTAATGTGAACGTAGCCTAAACAGGTCACAGGTGAGGATGTTACCTTTAGTAGCCAGTCAAACTTATTTGTGTCAACATCTGTGCATATTTTTAGGCCAAAATCACCAGGGTATGAGAACTTTTGATCAGGGTCATTTGGATGTTTTGGGTTGTCATTATGATTTAAAAAGAGAAAAACACAGTAGCTTGGCAATAAATTACTTCACCCAACCACTAACCATGAGTGTTTTGGTGTTTTCATATTTTCTGAAAAAAGGTCAGAAAATATGAAAAGTTATGCATTATGCAAGTGGTGTGTGTGTGTGTGTGTGTGTGTGTGTGTGTGTGTGTGTGTGTGTGTGTGTGTGTGTGTGTGTGTGTGTGTGTGTGTGTGTGTGTGTGTGTGTGTGTGTGTGTGTGTGTGTGTATAATTTGGGACCTATATGTATTTAGTAAAAGAATGAATTCACAGAAAAAAAAACTGGTGTGGGCTCCCACGCAATTTTCTGAGCCTAGAGAGGGACCATGGTTATTGCCCCGCACCCCGGCTAAAGACATCTGCCCCTAGCCACCCCAGAAAAGGCGCATCTGTAAGATGTAAATGTATCCAAGGGGATTTTAAACTGTCCATTATGGGGTCCCTGTACTGACAAGGAGAAGGTCCTAACAAAATAATAGCAATTAAAATAGCAATTAAAACCCTGTTTAATAATAATAATCTTTTAGGGGACTTACGGAAAAGAAACTTGCGTCAAAGTGCAGCAGGGTCATGAACATGAGGACGAGCAGCACGCGACCCCCGAGCTGCATGTACTGCTTCGGGGAACTCTCACCCATCGTGGGCACGCCGGCAAACATGCTTTTGCCTTCTGACCGAGACTCAGCCAAAAGTAATAAGAGTCCTCCACCCAGAGCCAGGTTCCTGGTGAAGAGAAAACATCAACTCAATACTTTACAATGGATGCGGCAAGACCATAGAAAGGTCCGGAGACCTTACAAGGGGACGTTGCCCTCCATGCACATAATTTAGTGGGTCAGGTATTAGAGGGGGGCCCGGTCATGAGAAGATGGCGGTCTTTTGTGCTCCGAATATAGGAGTCTTTCACATGGATGACACTGCAATAAAGGGCACACCAAAATCTTCGTGTGTAAAGTAGCTGACATTTTTTCCTGCATCCATTGACTTGCATTGGTGAATCTGCCGTTTTACACGGCCATACATGCTGTGATTTTCCCTCACCCCAATTCCAGCACTGCTTCATTGTTGCGAGTGCAGTGCAATTTTTTCCCTCACACTGCATCGACGATTTTATATGCGGATGTGAGTGAACCCTAACTTTAAGGCTGGTCCTATGTATCGCATAGAAATCAGCCAGCTGCTGGTCCAGCCGACAGCCATCTCTCCTGACCACCAAAGATGTCCTCAGTAGGAGGGGGGAGGAAGCCGCAACTTAATTCCCTGAGGATATAAAGGGCCGAGTGGACAAATCAAAACAGCCTCAAGCTTTATCTCCCAACGCCTGCTGTAGGGGAAAAAGTTGGGAGTCCTCCATAAGCATTAGATGGTTGGACCGTCCCACCAAAATCAGAGGCTTTGGCCGTTTACGTTAAGCTTTAGGTCGGATTCACACATCTGTGTATCATGGTCCGTGATATCCAGACGGGTCAAAACTCAGTAGCCTTATAGACATTTAGGAGGTGGTCAAGTTTAGGTCAGGAGACCTAAAGCCGGTCTGTACATCAAAGGTCCATACTAGCCCACCGTGACGCATGGATGCATGTACCCAGCCTAAAAAATAACAGCCCACTACACGATCTTATCCCATCACTGGACACACAGTACATCCCATTTCTCGTGTGGGTGTAAAGAGGGGGATCAGGGGCAGTGCACGCTCCATACAGGGCAGATACCTACTGTATTATACAGCCAGCACCTGCTGTTCAACCAGTTTTATTTTATTTTTATTTTTTTTAAATTAATAGCACACGTAAAAGTAATAAACTTTGTAACATATCTTATTAGGGAAATCTGCTTCCTTCTGATCCCGGACTGATCATTAATCCTTAAAATTCTCAATTCACTGGTAAAAATCTGTATTCAGTGAAGACAGACTTTCCCATTACTGAGATAGTAGATCACAGTCGGGGTTCATACAGGTCTATGGAGAATTGTCACACTGCCATTTCAGCAGAACGTTTGTCGGCCTCTAGCTCCTCCGTAGAACTTTATGAGCACCAACGGTCATCTTCTTTCTCAGTAAAGTGATAAATCCGCTTTCACTGAATACTAATTTACTAATTTTACACATAAATTGAAAATCAGTCCATGAGGAGATTTCTCTGATAAGATATGTTGCAAGGTTTCTTATTTTCGTGTGTCCTACGGATTTATTAAATAGCAATTAAAATGACGGTTACGCAAAGTGCTACCGTCACTATATAACAGCGGCATTTCTGTAGCGCAGCACTGGTGGCATTTCCCTTCCAGCGCCCATTGCAAACCTAGGATGCCCGATGGGTAACATGGCGTACTGGAGGACCCTGTTGTCGCCATCTTGCAGGAACCTTAACCTATGGCTGGACTTCATAGGAGATTGTTCACTTGCACATAGAAGTCATAAACGAGTGCAGATTCAAGTCCCCCCCAAAGGGAAAAATAAAAAATAAATTGTCAAAATTAAAAGTGTGTTCACTTTTTTGATATTCCTACAGTGTGCCTCCTGCTTTTCTTGCATTTATATTATTAGGACTGTAACCTGCAGGCTGGCACCTACCAACTGCACTTGGTCTCCTTTTTCCATCTCTCATCATATGCATCTATATTATATAGACCGTTTTAACCCATTAATTGACCACCCAATTACATTTTTTTCCACCATTTCACCCCACTAGAATATGTCCAATCTGTGGCCTAAATCTCAGATTGTTCTGATGAGATCCTTCAAACCTATGTAACTTGTGCCATTGGTGAACCTACAACAAAGAAGCGATACCCCCTGAACGCGTGTTCCTTGTTTATGTACCCACACATGTATACATGGCATAACTAAGCAGAGATGCCACTCAGGGTTCTTAGAAAGCTGGGTAACAACCACGGGCAGCTATGGTGGCGACTGGCCCGATCACAGAATCTCTATAGGAGATGATGGTATATTTGGAAGATGGAGAAAATATATGGAGGGGTGTGCACAGGTAAATCCTAGGAGAAAGGGATAAACCTACCTCATTAAAAACTTCAGATCCCACAGAATACTGTACGCAATCGTCTGATGAGGCAGAAAACACGTATTACACAGTGGTACATCATGTGGGTACATACAAATAAGGGTATCTCATCACTAGGATATGATGGATGATCAGTGGGGGTCTGACTGCTGGTACCCCATTAATCCGAACATTAATGGGTTATAATAGTCTAAAAAATAAATAATAAAAAAAAAAGCCCGAAAAGCTGGACATCCCCAGACAATTCATAAGATCCACTGGCACCAGGGTGCCCATATACGCAGTGGCTGTGTGCCGTGCAACCTGTGCAGGAACGTACAGACGAGGCACATAAAACGTGCTGCCCACCCGAAATCTGCATGGTCAGATAGCCGCCATTTGCCAATAACAAGTGCTAATGCGGGCCCCAAACTACAGAATTCAGGATGGTCCCAGGTCCCCATCTCCACATGTGTAACAGCTTCTCACCTGCATGGCGATGATCCCAAACAGACCGAAGCAGGCGTACTGGACAAAGTTCCGGCTCAGGACCAGGATGCAGCCGCCTGGAAGAGAACGAACTGATCAGTAATCAATACAGAGAACGGAAGCACCAATGATCTCATCTATAAAGAACGTTCACTTGTATTAAAAAAGGGGTCTTCTGCCCCTTCCTGGAACTAAATTAACCCATCGATCCCCCGCTGCTCCACCATCCCTCGCCGGACTCCTCTTTTGGCACGGTCAGTATATGACCGCTGCTGCCCATCAATGACCGCAGCGCTCCAGCACGGACCGTGCCGGCAGCCAAGGAGACCAGATCTATGGTCAAGTTAAAGAAAGGGGCAGAAAATCCCTTTTGGAGCAATAGAGTCTGTTCACATTTTGCTTTAGGATCGACATATGCAGAAGTGAATGCAAAAGGTTGTGGTTTTGGCACATGCCGGGCTAGCACGTCTTTTCTTCTTTACACAGAGGAGTGCAGCAATAGCCATTCCTTATGTAATACACTCGTATTTACTTGGAGCATAAATGGCTGACGCACGTCTATACAGGGATGTGTATCGGGGACCACTTACAAGACCCTTACATGCAGTCATGGCTGAAAATGGTTGGCGCCCTTAAAATTGTTCCAGAAAATTAAGTATTTCTCACTGAAACTTTTTGCTATTACACGTTTTGCTATACATATTTATTTCCTTTATGTATTGGAACAACACGAGAAAAAAAAAAAAAAAGGCAAATTGGACATAATTTCACACAAAACCCCTAAAATGGGGGGGACAAAATTGTTGGCACCATTCCAAAATTGTGGGTAAACAAATTTTTTCAAGCATGTGATGTTCACTCAAACTCACCTGTGGAAAGTAACAGGTATGAGCAATATGAAAATCACATGGAAACTAAATAAAAAGGAGAGACGCCGATTCAATCTTTGCATTGTGTGTATGTGTGTGCACACCAAGCATGGGGGAGAGGACTGTGAGCACTTGACAACCAAGATTGTTGAAACATCAAGAAATATCAAGGTTATAATTTCATCTTCAGAGATCTTGATGTGCCTTCATCCATGGTACGCAACATTATCAAGAAGTTTGCAACCTACGGCACTGTAGCTAATCTTTCTAGATGTGGACAGCAGAGAAAAACTGATGAAAGGCTGCAATACAGGATAATCCGGATGGTGGATAAGCAGCCCCAATCAAGTTCCAAAGAAATTCAAGCTGTCCTGCAGGGTCAGAGTGCATCAGTGTCAGCGCAAACTATCAGTCGACATTGAAATTAAATGAAACACTATGGCTGGAGACTTCTTGTGAACAGATGAGGCCAAGATAGAGCTTTTTGGTAAAGCACATCATTTTACTGTTTTCTGAAAACTGAATGAGGCTTACAAAGAACACAGTACATACAGTCAAGTATGATGGAGGTTCAGAGATGTTTTGGGGTTGTCCTGCTGCTTCTGGCACTGGGTGCCTTGACTGTGTACAAAAGCATCATGAAATCTGAAGATTACCAAAGGATTTTGGGTCGCAATGTAATGCCCAGTGTCAGATAGGACGACAATGACCCCAAACACTTTAAAATGCACCCAGAAATGGATGAAAACAAAGCGCTGGAGAGTTCTGGAGTGGCCAGCAAGGAGTCCGGGTTTCAATCCCATTGAGCACCTGTGGAGAGATGTTAGAATTGCTCTTGGGAGTAGGCGCCCTTGAAATATGAGAGGTCTACCTGGAAAAATATGCAAAAGAAGAGTGCTCCAAAACTCCAGTTTAGATGTGTAAGAAGCTTATTGATGGTTATATGAAGCGATTGATTACAGTTATTTATTCCCAAGGATGGGCTACAAAATATTAAGTTGAGGGTGCCAACAATATTGTCCGGCCCATTTTTGCAGTTGTGTGTGAAATCAGGTCCAATTTGCCTTCCCCCCCCCCCCCCCCTCTGTTTTTTTGTGTTGTTCCAATACACACAAAGAATAAACATGAGTATAACAAAACATGTGTAATTGCAATAATTTTCTGGGAGAAAAACTATTTATTGGAACAATTTCAAGGGTGCAAAACACTTTCGGCCATGACTGTAGGAGGGGAGGACTGATAAATATTCGTCCCTGCCCTGCTATTGTGTTGGGAGACTACCGGCTGTGGAGGATGGTGCAGCGCTCCCGACGTCCGGACCGTTATAAGCTGTAATTTTCACGAGTTATCATCCTGCTGATTATGGGTCTCCCCCAACGCCACAGATCCCAATAACGAGGGTCTGAAACGACCCAATGGAATAAAGCGGTAGCCGTGCACATGTGCTTCAGCTTCACACATCGTCCGAGTACTGTCCTCCACCAGCTCTGGCAGTCCCATAGACAATGAATGCAGCGGAGCGGTCAGCCAGTAACACCCCTTTAGGCCACGGTCAGTATTTTACATCAGTATTTGGCCAAAACCAGGAGAGGAACAATCAGAGGGAAAGTATAATAGAAACCCGTCACCAGTCCTGCATTTATCACCCACTCCTGGTTTTTGCTTTAGTATTTTTGCCTTCGTATTAGGTCTTCCATCTCCGTGCACAATCCAGTTATAAGACCCCCGAGATATTTCCCACCTCCGCCACGGTCAGACTCACCCAGCTGCCCTATCAAGTTAATGAGGACGAAGACTGTGGCCAAGAAGTAGCCGCAGCTCCACGTGGCCTCAATGTAATCCCGCTGCTCGCTCCACTGGAACCACATGCGGATGCCATCCTCCAGGAAGGTGCTGATGAGGCACAGGCGAGCGATGTGCGGCAGGTACTGCTTCGTCACCCGCAGGAACTGCAGACAGAAAAGAGGGTTAGTCACGTAATACCGGAGACCCCATGCAAATCCGGAGGGGCACAGCAAAGGCCCGGTACACAACCCCTGCATGCACACCACAGATCAGCCTGCGACCAGCATGCACGCTCCTGTGCGGGGGAAGGGATGTGACAACAGCAGGGGCCCATTTCTGGATCTGAGCCCTGAACCTCATTCTGCTTCCTCACCCTCAGGTCCCCCCCCAGGATTCGGATTTACAGGGTTAAACCACATGTACAAAAGGCAGGAAATTCGTCCATAAGGGAGGAGAGGGGGCAGGCCGCGCACCCCGACCTTTACACACACCAGTAATGTCTGCACAGAGGGGAGCAAAGTCTACAGGCAACGCTGGGGCCAACGGTGCCCGTATATACTAGCCCGACCCCAAGAAGTCAACAATCTGCAGCGCTGAACCACTGTCCATGGACATGCATGCACACCCACTGCACAACAAAGGGTTAAAGTGCGGCAATGAAAGCGGAGATTCACGTTACCCAGTGAGAACATTCCAGGCCAGAACAGAATATAGCGGATTTACTACCCCCCCCAGTCACCACCTCCCTTACATGTACACATAATGGAAACAGTCAGCTATACCTGGAGGAGGGGGAACCGATGTCAAATCGGCATCTCAAACACATTTCATGGTGTCAAAATATACAGGAAAATTCTGAGATCAGAAAAAAAAATTAGGTCGAGCTTTAACACCAGACACATTACCACCCTTGTCTGTGCGCAATCTCCGACATCCCCTTTAAGACCCCCTTCATGGTGCACATGCAGCTTGGAATGGGCCTGAAATGTATGCGCCCCTAGTGGACAGAGAGGGAAGTGCACGTTATATCATCACTATATCAAGGCTTGGGCACACACGCATGCGGCAGGCTCTAATAGTTAGTGCTGGGGGGCCGCTAATACTAACCGCGGCTGCCTGCAAGAGAAGGGAGAAAGTGTAAGAATGCAGCCCCCAACACATGGATGGAGTGGGGTCTACTTTACAGAGGATTGGATGGGGGATATCAAGGCTTGGGCACACACGCATGCGGCAGGCTCTAATACTTAGTGCTGGGGGGCCGCTAATACTAACCGCGGCTGCCTGCAAGAGAAGGGAGAAAGTGTAAGAACGCAGCCCCCAACACATGGATGGAGTGGGGTCTACTTTACAGAGGATTGGATGGGGGATATCAAGGCTTGGGCACACACGCATGCGGCAGGCTCTAATACTTAGTGCTGGGGGGCCGCTAATACTAACCGCGGCTGCCTGCAAGAGAAGGGAGAAAGTGTAAGAACGCAGCCCCCAACACATGGATGGAGTGGGGTCTACTTTACAGAGGATTGGATGGGGGACATCAGTAGGACAGGGATAAGCAGCACTAGATGTCCGTCTGCCCACTCATAGCAATAGGTCTGCAAACCCATCTGAAAGGCCTTATCAAAACGGACTCCACTCCGCAGCGCCACCACTGGGGAAAACGAAGCATGACAAGGCGTATATGAAAATGAACGTGGTCAGAGGATGAGGATCCAGAATACAAGACCCCGCTATTATGCTCCGAAAAGGGAGAGTTTGTAAACAGGACAGCCCCTTTATACCCTTCCGGAGGTGTGAAGTTCATGACTGTCACACACCGGGTGCGAGTGTAAGAGCGGGCACAGCCGAAAGCCAAGGCCAGAGCTGGCAACCATCACTGCTGCTAATCTAAGAGGCATGTGGGCACGATCCTGCCTGGATGTCAGCCCGATGGTTCATCGGACCACCATTAGACCCCAGCCACAGGACGACCTTCACAGGGGACGGAGAATCTTGGTGTATACCATTAAACCATCACAGGTTCAAGACTAAAAATGTACGAAGAGGAGAGTTTGAAAACTATTAAACATAAATTCCATCCATTAAAGTCCTAGCAAAGTATAGAGCGATCTAACCTGTAATAGAAAAGAAGAAGAAGATGCCCTGAACAGCCAGGATGCCAAACATTGTATGTACCCAAGGTGGCACCCATAAAGACTTGATCCCAGGCCGCACTCAGCAACGTGGATGGGAAAACAAAACAGTTATTACTCCCACAAAAGAAAGAAAACTATTTTTAAAATTTCTGATTTTTTTTTTTTTTATCCCAGCGATGCGGATGGAAAAATTAAAAAAAAGTTGTGGCTTTTGGAAGAAGAGAAAAAAAAATGTTTTAAAAAGTGCAAAAAATTTGGGGAGGGGGTTGATGGTCGTCAGGACCAGGCGAGTCCTATCTTACCGCACGGCTCCGGCCCTCGCACGTCCCATCCCGGATCCCCGACTTCGCCATCTGCCGCTCTCTATGGGAACGAGTGTTGGAAAGTGTCTCATTAACGCGGCGTGCGGAATCGTGAGTCAGTGGGTTTCCAGGAAACCGCCACGATGAACATCTGCCGAGCGTCAGCGCAGATAAATAAGGAGCCGATGTAACCCCCACCAGCTGTTCACAGAACATAGGCTGGGAAGGGTCTGGACCTCATCCTCCGGGGGTGGAGGGGTCTTTGGACGCAGGCGAGTCCCCCTTTGAGGGCGGAATATGTTCACACGTAGATTTACGTCCGGATTAGGGAGATACACAAGGATAATCATCACGGTGCAATACGTCATTCCTCCAGTGGAGGCGCTGTGGGGAAATTGAACACTTGCTGGCAGGATCTTTCACAGATCACAGCTGATCACTGGGGCTACTAGCAGCAGAGACATTAAAGGGGTATTCCCAACTGTATTGTTTATGGCACATCCATAGGGCGGGTATGGTGCCCTTGACATGAACATGTTCTATGGGAGGAGTCAGCCACCGGCAGGAACAGGACCCCAACTGGCACCATCCCGGGGGGCCGGCAGTTCTCCTTCGGCTGCATCTGAGAATATCCCTTTAACGTTACCGGTTCCCAGGATGGCACAGATGAAACCCCTTTTGCACGGCTCAGAGACTTCTGGTACTGGACAGGCCCGGCGGTGGTCCGAGATCAATGCTGACCCCCCCCTTTAAGTTATAAATGTGGCTTGAACTGGCAGTAAACATTACCCAGCGCCCTGACGTGTGCCATAGGTATAAGTCTGCCCAGACATACTGTACAATTACTGAAAACATTTGTATGCGGGTAATTAAGTACATCGCATGACCAGTCCGAGACAGGACGGGCACAGACAAGTGCTTGATGCCAGCCAGAGCCTTAGGATGCAAGGAGTGTGCCAGTACTGCAACCATATGGAGAGATGACCACCATGCCAATTAGTGGGACTGAAGCAATGCCCACCCACATGGCACTACTGCCCTAATACCCAACTGATGCCCATCTATCTAATAATGGTCTTATATTCTGCAGAGGGCACTGCCCGGATAATACACCCACCGTTGTACTGGCCTGTAAACTGTATATTCCCAGATACTATGCATTACATACACTGCGACCAATGCTACAAGTGCGGATGGCATCAGGTACAATACCCGTCGGTGCCTTGGTACTAGTTATGCCCAGATCTGTACCCAAAAATGCCCTATTTTTCCTGCTCACACACTGCATTCTATTGTGCCAGTTACTACACGTGCCAATGTCCGCATACTGCCCCAATGACGCCCTGGTACTATACACATCGATCCTTGGATGCCCACTGGTGCCAGGTAACAGACACATAACTCTGCCCTATACACAAACATGGCGCTCAGCCAATAAACAGTTGTCCTTATGATACAAACAAATGCCCAGGCACCATGTACGCGTTTGAATGCCCAACCGAACCACAGAGACACTTGGCAAATTCGCCAATTCCTCACTTTAGCATTTATTTGCCCATTGTAATCTAAAAACTGGGTACAGAGAGCCGCTCCTTGGCAGAGGTGATGACCCGTCTACCCGCTCAGTCTCAGCACCTCATCCCATAGGATGGCACTCACTTCTCTGCAACTCATGGAACAACGCGCACTAAGCTACCTGGAGGGCAAGAAAACCCCAGGCACAGCTGTGGTGACTGGCACACACCGAGGAATCTATAATGACGCTGCCAACTGCGAGTCACTGTGTGGTAGGAAAGAGGAGCCTGACACCCGCGTCATCACAGGGTGCCAGTCTTAGAGCCCGAACCCTGCATTCAGCACCTGGTCACGAGCGAATGCCAACCGAGCAGCAGATAGTAATCAGGTCCGATATAGTACCAACATCCGCAGCGAAGACTAACTCAACAACACGGGGACTACAGGAAAGATGGCGGTGGGGTCTGCAATATGTGCCGGGATGTGGGGACCAGGCTGGCAGTCACTGTCCTGCCACTATGCGATACCAGTCCCAAACATGGTATGGACAGGTGGCAGCTGGATAGTGTCTCCAGGGAATGCCACCCTGTCTGTAACCAAAACAAGCTCCTGGTGCCAGCCTCCCTCTCTACCGGTCACTACACCGGTGCCAGCCTCCCTCTCTACCGGTCACTACACCGGTGCCAGCCTCCCTCTCTACCGGTCACTACACCGGTGCCAGCCTCCCTCTCTACCGGTCACTACACCGGTGCCAGCCTCCCTCTATACCGGTCACTACACCGGTGCCAGCCTCCCTCTATACCGGTCACTACACCGGTGCCAGCCTCCCTCTATACCGGTCACTACACCGGTGCCAGCCTCCCTCTATACCGGTCACTACACCGGTGCCAGCCTCCCTCTATACCGGTCACTACACCGGTGCCAGCCTCCCTCTATACCGGTCACTACACCGGTGCCAGCCTCCCTCTCTACCGGTCACTACACCGGTGCCAGCCTCCCTCTATACCGGTCACTACACCGGTGCCAGCCTCCCTCTATACCGGTCACTACACCGGTGCCAGCCTCCCTCTCTACCGGTCACTACACCGGTGCCAGCCTCCCTCTCTACCGGTCACTACACCGGTGCCAGCCTCCCTCTATACCGGTCACTACACCGGTGCCAGCCTCCCTCTATACCGGTCACTACACCGGTGCCAGCCTCCCTCTATACCGGTCACTACACCGGTGCCAGCCTCCCTCTATACCGGTCACTACACCGGTGCCAGCCTCCCTCTATACCGGTCACTACACCGGTGCCAGCCTCCCTCTATACCGGTCACTACACCGGTGCCAGCCTCCCTCTCTACCGGTCACTACACCGGTGCCAGCCTCCCTCTATACCGGTCACTACACCGGTGCCAGCAGCGCCCGGGCAGCACCTGGCATGGATGGGGCGGCTGTTCAGTCTCAGTGGTCTCCGCTCTGGGCCCGGTTGATGAGTTCTGGGCCCCTCCATGTGTCTGCACAGGCCCGGCCGCGCCATGCGCTGGGTGCCGGCTGTGGCTCCCGGGAGAGAACGGGACGTGGCGCCTGGGTCTCACCTGATCCGCGAAGTCCTCGGCGGCGCCCATCATGTGGTTGTTGGCCATGACCAGTGCCGGTGTCGGGCTGAGTCTCGGCCCCTCCTCCCCGGACGGCAGCTGCTACTCCCCGGCCTGCCACGTAGGCCAAGCCTTAAAGGGCCGAACACAGGGAGGCGGAGAGACACGGGAGGGAGGAAGAGGCGGAGCAGGCGGCGGGCACAGGGACCCAGCTACTGGAGGGACTGACGGGGGGCAATGATACACCAGAGAGACAGGCGCTACCACTGCTGAAGAGGGGTAGATACAGGGGGCAGTACCACAGGAGAGGGGTAGATACAGGGGCAGTGCCACAGGAGGAGAGGGGTAGATACAGGGGGCAGTACCACAGGAGAGGGGTAGATACAGGGGCAGTACCACAGGAGAGGGGTAGATACAGGAGTAGTACCACAGGAGATTGGTAGATACAGGGGCAGTACCACAGGACAGGGGTAGATACAGGGGCAGTACCATATGAGAGGGGTAGATACAGGGGCAGTACCACAGGAGAGGGGTAGATACAGGGGGCAGTGCCACAGGAGAGGGGTAGATACAGGGGCTGTACCACAGAAGAGGGGTAGATACAGGGGCAGTACCACAGGACAGGGGTAGATACAGGGGCAGTACCATATGAGAGGGGTAGATACAGGGGCAGTACCTGAGGGGTAGATACAGGGGTAGTACCACAGGACAATGGTAGATACAGGGGCAGTACCACAGGACAGGGGTAGATACAGGGGCAGTACCAGAGGGGCAGTACCCCCGGACAGGGGTTTATACAGGGGCAGTACCACAGGACAGGGGTAGATACAGGTCAGTACCACCGGGCAGAGGTATATACAGGGGCAGTACCACAGGACAGGGGTAGATACAGGTCAGTACCACCGGGCAGAGGTATATACAGGGGCAGTACCACATGAGAGAGGTATATACAAGGGCAGTACCACCGGACAGGGGTATATACAGGGGTAGTACCACCGGACAGGAGTTTATACAGGGGCAGTACCACAGGACAGGGGTGAATGCAGTTGCAGCACCATAGTACAGGGGTAGCTACAAGGTGTAGTACCACAGGAGAGGGGTAGATAGATACAAGTGGCAGAACCACAGGAATGAGGAAGATGCAGGAATAGAACCACATGACAAGAGTAGATGCAAGGAGCAGTACCATAGAACAGGGGCAGTACCATAGAACAGGGGCAGTACCATAGAACAGGGGTAGATACTGGTGCAGTACCAAAGGACAGGGGTGGATACAGGGGCAGTACCATTGTACAGGGGCAGTATCACAGATCAGGTGAGTATACAGGGGCAGTACCGCAGGACAGGTAGATACAGGGGCAGTACCGCAGGACAGGTAGATACAGGGGCAGTACCAAAAGAGAAAATATCGGGACAGGACTCACAGGCTCTCAGTATTAGGCCGGCGTCACACTTGCGAGTTTTACGGACGTAAGAGCACAGAATCTACGTCCGTAAAACTCGCAAAAAATACGGCACAATAATTCTCTATGCCTCTGCTCCTATTTGCCGTATTTTACTGATCAGTATTATACGGCTTTCTACGGCCGTACACAATCGCAGCATGCTGCGTTTGTCACCGTACTGCGCAAGAAATACGCCAATGAAAGTCTATGGAAGCGTGAAAAATACGGATTACACACGGACAAGCAGTGTGACTTGCGAGAAATACGCAGCGCTGTTAGAGAGAAAAGCCGGCAATTCAGTGCGGTGTACAGTAAAATCACACTGACAGCTTACAGTAGAATAGGTAGAATTAATGTGTACACATAGAATAGGTATATATATATATATAGTCAGTGAGACACATATATGTATATATATTAATATTTATTCCAGCGCTATACAGCTTGAAAGCCGGTAATTCAATTACCGGCTTTTTCTTTCTCCTTCCTAAAACCCGACATGATTTGAGACATGGTTTACATACAGTAAACCATGTCTTCTCTCAATTTTTTTGCAGATTCCACACTACTAATGTCAGTAGTGTGTATCTGCAAAATTTGGCCGTTCTAGCTCTTAAAATAAAGGGTTAAATGGCGGAAAAAATTGGCGTGGGCTCCCGCGCAATTTTCTCCGCCAGAGTAGTAAAGCCAGTGACTGAGGGCAGATATTAATAGCCTGGAGAGGGTCCACGGTTATTGGCCCCCCCCCTGGCTAAAAATATCTGCCCCCAGCCACCCCAGAAAAGGCACATCTGGAAGATGCGCCTATTCTGGCACTTGGCCACTCTCTTCCCATTCCCGTGTAGCGGTGGGATATGGGGTAATGAAGGGTTAATGCCACCTTGCTATTGTAAGGTGACATTAAGCCTAATTAATAATGGAGAGGCGTCAATTATGACACCTATCCATTATTAATCCAATTGTAGTGAAGGGTTAAATAAAACACAAACACATTATTTAAAATTATTTTAATGAAATAAAAACAATGGTTGGTGCAGTATTTTATTCAACGCCCAATCCAATCACTGAAGACCCTCGTTCTGTGAAAGAAAAAACATAATAAACCAACAATATACTTACCCTCCGCAGATCTGTAACGTCCAACGATGTAAATCCTTCTGAAGGGGTTAAAACATTTTGCAGCAAGGAGCTGTGCTAATGCAGGCTGCTCCTCGCTGCAAAACCCCAGGGAATGAGGCTAAAAATAGATCTATGATCTATATTTAGCTTTATTTGCAGTGAGGCGCCCTCTGCTGGCTGTTCATAGATCGTGGGAAATTACCTAGAAAGCTCCCAGGCTTACCTATTCTACTGTAAGCTGTCAGTGTGATTTTACTGTACACCGCACTGAATTACCGGCTTTTCTCTCTAATATATGTGTCTACTGACATATATATATATATATATATATATATATATATAGACAGTATATATATATTTTCTTTTCTTTTTGGGACACATGGATCAGTTCTATAGCGGTATGTTGGTTTTGCTAGCCTGCGAGAAAACCACGCAGTACGGATGCCATACGGATTACATACGGAGGATGCCATGCGCAAAAAACGCTGACACACCCTGCCTACGGAGGAGCTACGGACCACTTTTTTCGGGACTTTTCAGCGTATTACGGCCGTAATATACGGACCGTATTGTTTTACGCTAAGTGTGACGCCGGCCTTAGTGGGAGGGCGATCCTTGTCTGTATGTTAATATATTTTTCTAATAAAAATTTTGTACTGATTCATAATGAACCCCTATTTGGTATGGACTTTGTACACAGTTACACTGTGAGTACATCGATATTATTATTTTGAATATTTAGTGGTATGGAGTGCAGGACTCACAAGCTCTCTGTATTAGTGGTATGGAGTGCAGGACTCACAGGCTCTATGTATTAGTGGGAGGGGGATGCAGGACTCACAGGCTCTCTGTATTAGTGGGCGGGGTGCAGGACTCAG
This sequence comes from Ranitomeya imitator, assembly GCF_032444005.1. Lineage (NCBI taxonomy): Eukaryota > Metazoa > Chordata > Amphibia > Anura > Dendrobatidae > Ranitomeya > Ranitomeya imitator. Next base: position 174,779,084 of record NC_091283.1, read on the forward strand.
GCTCTCTGTATTAGTGGTAGGGAGATGCAGGACTCAGGTTCTTTGTATTCGTAGGAGTGAAATGCAGTACTTACAGGCTCCCCTTTTTTGTGGGAGGGAAATACAGGACTCACAGGCTCAGTGTATTACTGAGAGGTGAATGCAGGACATACAGGCTCTCTGTATTAGTGGGTGGGTGATGCAGGACTCAAAGGCTCTTTGTATTAGTGGGAGGGGAATACAGGTCAGGACTCACAGGCTCTCTGCATTAGTGGTAGGAGGTGCAGGACTCACAGGCTCTCTGTATTAGTGAGAGTGAAATGCAGTGCTTACAGGCTTTCTATATTTGTGGGAGGGGGAGGGAAATACAGGACTCACTGTGTTTCCGGGAGGTGAATGCAGGACGTACAGGCTCTATGTATTAGTGGTAGGAAGTGCAGGACTCACAAGCTCTCTATATTAGTGGGAGGGGAATGCAGAACTCCAGCTTTTTCTATTAACGGGAGGGGTGCAGGACTCAGGTGCTATGTATTATTGGGAGGGGGATGCAGGACTCACAGACTCTCCATATAAGTAGGAGGCAAATCCAGAACTCGGGTTCTCTATTAGTAGGAGTGAAATGCAGGACTCACAGGCTCTCTGCATTAGTGGGAGGGGGATGCAGGACTCACAGGCTCTCTGCATTAGTGGGAGGGTGATGCAGGACTCACAGGCTCTCTGCATTAGTGGGAGGGAGATGCAGGACATTCAGGATCTCTGTATCAGTGGTAGGAGGATGCAGGACTCACAGGCTGTATGTGTTAGTGGGAGGGGGATGCAGGACTCACAGGCTCTCTGTATTAGTGGGAGGGGGATGCAGGACTTACAGGTTCTCTGTATCAATGGAAGGAGGATGCAGGACTCACAGGCTCTCTGTATTAGTGGGAGGGAGATGCAGGACTCACAGGCTCTCTGCATTAGTGGGAGGGGGATGCAGGACTTACAAGCTCTTTGTATTAGTGGGAGGGGGATGCAGGAGTCACAGGTTCTCTGCATTAGTGGGAGGGGGATGCAGGACTTAGAGGCTCTCTGTATCAGTGGGATGGGGATGCAGGACTCACAGGCTCTCTGTATTAGTGGGAGGGAGATGCAGGACTCAGAGGCTTTCTGCATTAGTGGGAGTGGGATGCAGGACCTACAAGCTCTCTGTATAAGTGGTAGGAGGATGTAGGACTCACAGGCTCTATGTATTAGTGGGAGGGGGATGCAGGACTCACAGGCTCTATGTGTTAGTGGGAGGGGGATGCAGGACTCACAGGCAGGCTCTCTGTATTAGTGGGAGAAGGATGCAGGACTCACAGGCTCTTTGTATTTATGGGAGGGGGATGCAGGACTCACATGCTCTTTATTAGTGTGAGGAGGATGCAGGACTTACAGGCTCTTAGTGTGAGGAGGATGCAGGACTCGCAGGCTCTGTGTATTAGTGGGAGGGGGATGCAGGACTCACAGGCTCTGTGTATTAGTGGGAGGGGGATGCAGGACTCACAGGCTGTGTATTAGTGGGAGGATGATGAAGGACTCACAGGCTCTGTGTATTAGTGGGAGGGGGAGGCAGGACTCACATGTTCTGTGTATTAGTGGGAGGAGGATGCAGGACTCACAGGCTTTGTGTATTAGTGGTAGGAGTGTTGTGAATTCTGTGGCTGAGTTCACTTCTGTGGTCACAAGTGGTATTGCAGTCTCTGGGCTTCCTCCCTCAGGTGTTTTGGTGAGCTCGTTGGCTGCCTTGCTATTTAGCTCCACCTGAGTCTGTCTTCCTTGCTCCTTGTCAATGTTCCAGTGTTGGATCTGAGCTACTGCATCTTTCCTTGGGCCTGCTGCTCTGCTAGATAAGTGCTTCTAGTTTGTTTTCTGTTTTTTCTGTCCAGCTTGCTATTAACTTTTGCTGGAAGCTCTGAGAAGCAAAGGGGTGCACCGCCGTGCTGTTAGTTCGGCACGGTGGGTCTTTTTGCCCCTTTGCGTGGTTTTCGTTTTAGGGTTTTTGGTAGACTGCATAGTTCTCTTTGCTATCCTCGCTCTGTCTAGAATATCGGGCCTCACTTTGCTGAATCTATTTCATTCCTACGTTTGTCTTTTCATCTTGCTAACAGTCATTATATGTGGGGGGCTGCCTATTCCTTTGGGGTATTTCTCTGAGGTAAGTCAGGCTTGTATTTCTATCTTCAGGCTAGTCAGCTCCTCAGGCAGTGCCGAGTTGCATAGGTAGTTATAGGCGCAATCCACTGCTGCTTATAGTTGTGTGAGGATAGATCAGGTACTGCAGTCTACAGAGATTCCACGTCTCAGAGCTCGTCCTATTGTTTTTGGTTATTGCCAGATCTCTGTATGTGCGCTGATTACTGCACGCTGTGTTGCCTGATTGCCAGCCATAACATAGGAGGATGCAGGACTCACAGGCTCTCTGCATTAGTGGTAAGGGATGCAGGACTCACAGGCTCTCTGTAGTAGTGGGAGGAGGATGCAAGACTCAAAGGCTCTGTGTATTAGTGGGAGGAGGATGTGGGACTCACAGGCTTTGTGCATTAGTGGGAGGAGGATGCAGGACTCACAGGCTTTGTTTATTAGTGGGAGGGGGAGGCACGACTCACAGGCACTGTGTATTAGTGGGAGGAGGATACAGGACTCACAGGCTCTGTGTATTAGTGGGAGGAGGTGCAGGACTCACAGGCTCTTTATTAGTGTGAGGACGATGCAGAACTCACAGGCTCTTTGTATTTATGGGAGGGGGATGCAGAACTCACATGCTCTTTATTAGTGTGAGGAGGATGCAGGACTCACAGGCTCTTAGTGTGAGGAGGATGCAGGACTCGCAAGCTCTCTGTATTAGTGGGAGAAGGATGCAGGACTCACAGGCTCGCTGTATTTGTGGTAGGAGGATGCAGGACTTACAAGCTCTCGGTATTAGTGGGAGGGAAATGCACGACTCACATGCTCTCTGTATTAGTGGGAGGGGATGCAGGACTCACAGGCTCTGTGTATTAGTGGGAGGAGGATGCAGGACTCACAGGCTCTGTGTATTAGTGGGAGGGGGATGCAGGACTCACAGGCTCTGTGTATTAGTGGTAGGAGGATGCAGGACTCACAGGCTCTCTGCATTAGTGGTAGGGGATGCAGGACTCACAGGCTCTTTGTATTAGTGGGAGGAGGATGCAAGGCTCACAGGCTCTGTGTATTAGTGAAAGGAGGATGCGGGACTCACAGGCTCTGTGTATTAGTGGGAGGAGGATGCAGGACTCACAGGCTCTGTGTATTAGTGGGAGGGGGAGGCAGGACTCACAGGCTCTGTGTATTAGTGGGAGGAGGATGCAGGACTCACAGGCTCTGTGTATTATTGGTAGGAGGATGCAGGACTCACAGGCTCTGTGCATTAGAGGGAGGAGGATGCAGGACTCACAGGCTCTGTGTATGTTATGATCTGGTGGCCTAGGAGCAGCATGAGACGTACTCTGGAGAAGGTGGTCCCTGTTATGACCTGGTGGTCAGGACAATAATGGACCTGGTGGTTAAGAGCACACGGAATGACCTGATAGTTACTGATAATATAGGACGAGCTCTGAGACGTGGGAACTCTGCTGACCGCAATCCCTAAACCTATCACACACACTAGAAATAGCCGTGGATTGCTCCTAACGCTCCCTATGCAACTCGACACAGCCTAAGGAACTAGCTAGCCCTAAAGATAGAAAAATAAAGCCTACCTTGCCTGAGAGAAATTCCCCAAAGGAAAAGGCAGCCCCCCACATATAATGACTGTGAGTAAAGATGAAAATTACAAACTCAGAGATGAAATAGATTTAGCAAAGTGAGGCCCGACTTACTGAACAGACAGAGGATAGGAAAGGTAGCTTTGCGGTCAGCACAAAAAACTACAAAAAGACCACGCAGAGGGCGCAAAAAGACCCTCCGCACCGACTCACGGTGCGGAGGCGCTCCCTCTGCGTCCCAGAGCTTCCAGCAAGCAAGAAAACAATCAAAATAGCAAGCTGGACAGAAAAATAGCAAACTAAAGAAAAACAAGCAGGAACTTAGCTTCTGCTGGGAAGACAGGTCACAAGATTGATCCAGGAGTGAACTAGACCAGTACTGGAACATTGACAGGTGGCATGGAGCAATAATCTAGGTGGAGTTAAATAGAGCAGCCAGCTAACGAATTAACCTCGTCACCTGTGGAAGGAACCTCAGAAGCCGCAGCCCCACTCACAACTACCAGAGGAAGCCCATGGACAGAACCAGCCGAAGTACCATTCATGACCACAGGAGGGAGCTTGACAACAGAATTCACAACAGGTCCCTGTACTGACCGCAGACCCTGAACTTAGCACCGCAACTAGAAGTAGCCGTGGGAAGTACCTAACACTCCCTAGACCCCTCGACACAGCCTAAGAACTAACTTCCCCTAAAGATAGAAACGGGAAAACTATCTTGCCTAAGAGAAAATCTGTTATGTTTGCTAATGACAGGTGTTATGAAGGCAATCCAGAAACACAGTGTGCTTAGCGATCAGAGCGCACACAGTGATCTGACAAATACCCAAAAATACAAGAACGAGCTCTGAGACGTGGAAACTCTGTAGACTGCACACCTGATCCTATCCTAAACACAACTAAAAGCGGCTGTGGATTGCGCCTAACAACTACCTAGGCAACTCGGCACAGCCTAAGAAACTAGCTAGCCTGAAGATAGAAAAATAGGCCTGACTTGCCCCAGAGAAATTCCCCAAAGGAAAAGGCAGCCCCCCACATATAATGACTGTGAGTAAGATGAAAAGACAAAACGTAGGGATGAAATAGATTCAGCAAAGTGGGGCCCGATATTCTAGGACAGAGCGAGGACAGTAAAGCGAACTTTGCAGTCTACAAAAAACCCTAAAGCAAAACCACGCAAAGGGGGCAAAAAAAACCCCACCGTGCCGAACTAACGGCACGGCGGTACACCCTTTGCGTCTCAGAGCTTCCAGCAAAACAAAAGACAAGCTGGACAGAAAAAAAGCAACAAAAAAGCAAAAAGCACTTAGCTATACAGAGCAGCAGGTCACAGGAACAATCAGGAGAAGCTCAGATCCAACACTGAAACATTGACAAGGAGCAAGGATAGCAGCATCAGGCGGAGTTAAGTAATGAAGCAGTTAACGAGCTCACCAGAACACCTGAGGGAGGAAGCTCAGAAGCTGCAGTACCACTTGTGACCACAGGAGTGAATTCAGCCACAGAATTCACAACAGTACCCCCCCCCCCCCCTTGAGGAGGGGTCACCGAACCCTCACCAGAGCCCCCAGGCCGACCAGGATGAGCCGCATGAAAGGCACGAACAAGATCGGAAGCATGAACATCAGAGGCAAAAACCCAGGAATTATCTTCCTGAGCATAACCCTTCCATTTAACCAGATACTGGAGTTTCCGTCTAGAAACACGAGAATCCAAAATCTTCTCCACAATATACTCCAATTCCCCCTCCACCAAAACCGGGGCAGGAGGCTCAACAGATGGAACCATAGGTGCCACGTATCTCCGCAACAACGACCTATGGAATACATTATGTATGGAAAAGGAGTCTGGGAGGGTCAAACGAAAAGACACAGGATTGAGAACCTCAGAAATCCTATACGGACCAATAAAACGAGGTTTAAATTTAGGAGAGGAAACCTTCATAGGAATATGACGAGAAGATAACCAAACCAGATCCCCAACACGAAGTCGGGGACCCACACGGCGTCTGCGATTAGCGAAAAGTTGAGCTTTCTCCTGGGACAAGATCAAATTGTCCACTACCTGAGTCCAGATCTGCTGCAACCTATCCACCACAGAATCCACACCAGGACAGTCCGAAGACTCAACCTGTCCTGAAGAGAAACGAGGATGGAACCCAGAATTGCAAAAAAATGGAGAAACCAAGGTAGCCGAGCTGGCCCGATTATTAAGGGCGAACTCAGCCAACGGCAAAAAGGACACCCAATCATCCTGGTCTGCAGAAACAAAACATCTCAGATATGTTTCCAAGGTCTGATTGGTTCGTTCGGTCTGGCCATTAGTCTGAGGATGGAAAGCCGAGGAAAAGGATAGGTCAATGCCCATCCTACCACAAAAGGCTCGCCAGAACCTTGAAACAAACTGGGAACCTCTGTCAGAAACAATATTCTCAGGAATGCCATGCAACCGAACCACATGCTGAAAGAACAAAGGTACCAAATCAGAGGAGGAAGGCAATTTAGCCAAGGGCACCAGATGGACCATTTTAGAAAAGCGATCACAGACCACCCAAATGACTGACATCTTTTGAGAAACGGGAAGGTCAGAAATGAAATCCATCGAAATATGTGTCCAAGGCCTCTTTGGGACCGGCAAGGGCAAAAGCAACCCACTGGCACGAGAACAGCAGGGCTTAGCCCTAGCACAAATCCCACAGGACTGCACAAAAGTACGTACATCCCGTGACAGAGATGGCCACCAGAAGGATCTAGCCACTAACTCTCTGGTACCAAAGATTCCAGGATGACCAGCCAACACCGAACAATGAAGTTCAGAGATAAGTTTATTAGTCCACCTATCAGGGACGAACAGTTTCTCTGCTGGACAACGATCAGGTTTATTCGCCTGAAATTTTTGCAGCACCCGCCGCAAATCAGGGGAGATGGCAGACACAATGACTCCTTCCTTGAGGATACCCGCTGGCTCAGATAAACCCGGAGAGTCGGGCACAAAACTCCTAGACAGAGCATCCGCCTTCACATTTTTAGAGCCCGGAAGGTACGAAATCACAAAGTCGAAGCGGGCAAAAAATAACGACCAACGGGCCTGTCTAGGATTCAAGCGCTTGGCAGACTCGAGATAAGTCAAGTTCTTATGATCAGTCAATACCACCACGCGATGCTTAGCTCCTTCAAGCCAATGACGCCACTCCTCGAATGCCCACTTCATGGCCAGCAACTCTCGATTGCCCACATCATAATTACGCTCAGCGGGCGAAAACTTCCTGGAAAAGAAAGCACATGGTTTCATCACTGAGCAATCAGAACCTCTCTGTGACAAAACCGCCCCTGCTCCAATCTCAGAAGCATCAACCTCGACCTGGAACGGAAGAGAAACATCTGGCTGACACAACACAGGGGCAGAACAAAAACGACGCTTCAACTCCTGAAAAGCTTCCACAGCAGCAGAAGACCAATTAACCAAATCAGCACCCTTCTTGGTCAAATCGGTCAATGGTTTGGCAATGCTAGAAAAATTACAGATGAAGCGACGATAAAAATTAGCAAAGCCCAGGAACTTTTGCAGACTTTTCAGAGATGTCGGCTGAATCCAATCCTGGATGGCTTGGACCTTAACTGGATCCATCTCGATAGTAGAAGGGGTAAAGATGAACCCCAAAAATGAAACTTTCTGCACACCGAAGAGACACTTTGATCCCTTCACAAACAAAGAGTTAGCACGCAGGACCTGAAAAACCATTCTGACCTGCTTCACATGAGACTCCCAATCATCTGAGAAGATCAAAATGTCATCCAAGTAAACAATCAGGAATTTATCCAGATACTCACGGAAGATGTCATGCATAAAAGACTGAAACACAGATGGAGCATTGGCAAGTCCGAACGGCATCACTAGATACTCAAAATGACCCTCGGGCGTATTGAATGCAGTTTTCCATTCATCTCCTTGCCTGATTCTCACCAGATTATACGCACCACGAAGATCTATCTTAGTGAACCAACTAGCCCCCTTAATCCGAGCAAACAAGTCAGATAACAATGGCAAGGGATACTGAAATTTAACAGTGATCTTATTAAGAAGGCGGTAATCAATACACGGTCTCAGCGAACCATCCTTCTTGGCTACAAAGAAGAACCCTGCTCCCAGTGGTGATGACGATGGGCGAATATGTCCCTTCTCCAGGGATTCCTTCACATAACTGCGCATAGCGGCGTGTTCGGGCACGGATAAATTAAATAATCGACCTTTAGGGAATTTACTACCAGGAATCAAATTGATAGCACAATCACAATCCCTATGCGGAGGTAGAGCATCGGACTTGGGCTCTTCAAATACATCCTGATAATCAGACAAGAACTCTGGGACCTCAGAAGGGGTGGATGACGAAATCGACAAAAATGGAACATCACCATGTACCCCCTGACAACCCCAGCTGGATACCGACATGGAATTCCAATCCAATACTGGATTATGGGTTTGTAGCCATGGCAACCCCAACACGACCACATCATGCAGATTATGCAACACCAGAAAGCGAATAACTTCCTGATGTGCAGGAGCCATGCACATGGTCAGCTGGGCCCAGTATTGAGGTTTATTCTTGGCCAAAGGTGTAGCATCAATTCCTCTCAATGGAATAGGACACCGCAAAGGCTCCAAGAAAAACCCACAACGTTTAGCATAATCCAAATCCATCAAATTCAGGGCAGCGCCCGAATCCACAAACGCCATGACAGAAAACGACGACAAAGAGCATATCAAGGTAATGGACAGAAGGAATTTGGACTGTACAGTACCAATGACGGCAGACCTAGCGGACCACTTAGTGCGCTTAGGACAATCAGAAATAGCATGAGTGGAATCACCACAGTAGAAACACAGACCATTCAGACGTCTGTATTCCTGCCGTTCAGCTCTAGTCATAGTCCTATCGCACTGCATAGGCTCAGGTTTAACCTCAGGCAGTACCGCCAAATGGTGCACAGATTTACGCTCGCGCAAGCGTCGACCGATCTGAATGGCCAAAGACAAAGACTCATTCAAACCAGCAGGCATAGGAAATCCCACCATGACATCCTTAAGAGCCTCAGAGAGACCCTTTCTGAACAAAGCTGCCAGCGCAGATTCATTCCACTGACCATTTCCTAAATTTCTGACAATATACTTCTATATCATCCTGACCCTGGCACAAAGCCAGCAAATTTTTCTCAGCCTGATCCACTGAATTAGGCTCATCGTACAGCAATCCGAGCGCCAGGAAAAACGCATCGACACTACTCAATGCAGGGTCTCCTGGCGCAAGAGAAAATGCCCAGTCTTGAGGGTCGCCGCGCAAAAAAGAAATAATAATCAAAACCTGTTGAATAGGATTACCAGAAGAATGAGGTTTCAAGGCCAGAAATAGCTTACAATTATTTTTGAAACTTAGAAACTTAGTTCTATCTCCAAAAAACAAATCAGGAATAGGAATTCTTGGTTCTAACATAGATTTCTGATCAATAGTATCTTGAATTTTTTGTACATTTATAACGAGATTATCCATTGAAGAGCACAGACCCTGAATATCCATGTCCACACCTGTGTCCAGAATCACCCAAATGTCTAGGGGAAAAAAAAAAAAAGTGAACACAGAGCAGAAAAAAAAAAAAAATGATGTCAGAACTTTTTCTTTCCCTCTATTGAGAATCATTAGTTTGGGCTCCTTGTACTGTTATGTTTGCTAATGACAGGTGTTATGAAGGCAATCCAGAAACACAGTGTGCTTAGCGATCAGAGCGCACACAGTGATCTGACAAATACCCAAAAATACAAGAACGAGCTCTGAGACGTGGAAACTCTGTAGACTGCACACCTGATCCTATCCTAAACACAACTAAAAGCGGCTGTGGATTGCGCCTAACAACTACCTAGGCAACTCGGCACAGCCTAAGAAACTAGCTAGCCTGAAGATAGAAAAATAGGCCTGACTTGCCCCAGAGAAATTCCCCAAAGGAAAAGGCAGCCCCCCACATATAATGACTGTGAGTAAGATGAAAAGACAAAACGTAGGGATGAAATAGATTCAGCAAAGTGGGGCCCGATATTCTAGGACAGAGCGAGGACAGTAAAGCGAACTTTGCAGTCTACAAAAAACCCTAAAGCAAAACCACGCAAAGGGGGCAAAAAAAAACCCACCGTGCCGAACTAACGGCACGGCGGTACACCCTTTGCGTCTCAGAGCTTCCAGCAAAACAAAAGACAAGCTGGACAGAAAAAAAGCAACAAAAAAGCAAAAAGCACTTAGCTATACAGAGCAGCAGGTCACAGGAACAATCAGGAGAAGCTCAGATCCAACACTGAAACATTGACAAGGAGCAAGGATAGCAGCATCAGGCGGAGTTAAGTAATGAAGCAGTTAACGAGCTCACCAGAACACCTGAGGGAGGAAGCTCAGAAGCTGCAGTACCACTTGTGACCACAGGAGTGAATTCAGCCACAGAATTCACAACAAAAATCCCCAAAGGATAGACAGCCCCCCACAAATATTTACTGTGAGAGGAGAGGGAAATGACATACGCAGACTGAAATCAGGACTTAGCAAAGGAGGCCATTCTAGCTAAAAAGAAAGAATAGGACAGAGTACTATGCGGTCAATATTAAAACACTAGAAAATATCCACCACAGAAAATACAAATCTCCACATCTGACTAAAGACACGGAGGGTATATCTGCATCTCCAGAGACACAGCTTGGCTGCAAAAAATCCTTCACAGACAAAGCTGGACAAGACAAAACATGAAAATGCACTGAACTATAAGGTCCACAGCAGGTGGACAGCAAAAACAAAGCCAGAACTTATCTTTGTTGAAATGAACAGCAAAACAGGAGAGACCAGGTATGGATGTGAATCCTCCAAAAACAATGGGCAACTGGCACTGACTAAAGGATCAAGCAAGACTAAATAGCCCAGTCCAAATTGCAAGTGGACACACCTGATAAATGCTGCGATCCAAAGACAGCAGCACTACCACTCATAACCACCGGAGGGAGCCCAAGAGCAGAATTCACAACAGTGTATTAGTGGGAGGAGGATGCGGGACTCGGGCTCTGTGTAATAGTGAAAGAAGGATGCGGGACTCACAGGCTCTGTGTATTAGTGGGAGGAGGATGCAGGACTCACAGGCTCTGTATTAGTGGAAGGGGGAGGCAGGACTCACATGTTCTGTGCATTAGTGGGAGGGTGCAGGACTCACAGGCTCTGTGTATTAGTGGGAGGAGGATGCAGGACTCACAGGCTCTGTGTATTAGTGGTAGGAGGATGCAGGACTCACAGGCTCTGTGTATTAGTGGGAGGGGGATGCAGGACTCACAGGCTCTGTGTATTAGTGGGAGGATGATGCAGGACTCACAGGCTCTGTGTATTAGTGGGAGGGGGAGGCAGGACTCACATGTTCTGTGTATTAGTGGGAGGAGGATGCAGGACTCACAGGCTTTGTGTATTAGTGGAAGGAGGATGCAGGACTCACAGGCTCTCTGCATTAGTGGTAAGGGATGCAGGACTCTCAGTCTCTCTGTAGTAGTGGGAGGAGGATGCAAGACTCACAGGCTCTGTGTATTAGTGGGAGGAGAATGTGGGACTCACAGGCTTTGTGCATTAGTGGGAGGAGGATGCAGGACTCACAGGTTTTGTGTATTAGTGGGAGGGGGAGGCAGGACTCACAGGCTCTGTGTATTAGTGGGAGGAGGATACAGGACTCACAGGCTCTGTGTATTAGTGGGAGGGGGGTGCAGGACTCACATGCTCTTTATTAGTGTTAGGAGGATGCAGGACTCACAGGCTCTTAGTGTGAGGAGGATGCAGGACTCGCAAGCTCTCTGTATTAGTGGGAGGAGGATGCAGGACTCACAGGCTCGCTGTATTTGTGGTAGGAGGATGCAGGACTTACAAGCTCTCGGTATTAGTGGGAGGGAAATGCACGACTCGCAGGCTCTATGTATTAGTGGGAGAGGGATCAGGGGCGTAGCTAGAGCTTTTGCTGCCCGGGGCTGCTCCCGAGTTTGGCGCCCCCCCCCCCCCTCGGCTCAATACACACAAAGGTTACCAAAAATAGGGCAACACACATGATAGGGTCTGCAAAAAAAAAAGTTCTGCTTACCTGACCGCGCTCCTGCTCTCTCCACGCAGCTGAAGCGTGCACTCGCCGGCGACTGACAATGACGTCAGAAGCCGTCGACGTGTGCGCTGCGGCCGACTTCAGCTGCCAGCCTCCAAATGGCTGGTGGCTGTTGTTAACTATTGACGTACGGGCGCGGGCCCGCACGTCAATAGCGTTAAACAGCTGCAGCGCCGGCCGCGGTTTTAGAGGGCCCCGGGCGAAAGAGTCTCAGTGGGCCCCCCCTTTAACACATAGCATGATTCATGATGCAGATACAGCAGAGAAATATAGCATAGCCACATAGCATATAACACAGCCCACGTAGCATATAGCACAGCCACGTAGTGTATAACACAGCCCACACAGTATATAGCACAGCCCACATAGCGTATAGCACAGCCACGTAGTATATAACACAGCCACGTAGTATATAACACAGCCATGTAGTATATTGCACAGCCCACGTAGCATATTGCCCAGCCACGTAGTATATAACACAGCCATGTAGTATATTGCACAGCCCACGTAGCATATTGCCCAGCCACGTAGTATATTGCCCAGTGATGGAGTATACAGCACAGAGCCACGTAGTATACAGACTTAAAATAAAAAATAAACATATACTCACCCTCCGATGAATTCTGGCCCTGTATCGCACGAGGCAGCTTCCAGTCCCAGGGTTGGTATGAGCGCAGGACCTGTGATGACGTTGCGGTCACATGACCGTGATGTCATGGCAGGTCCTTCTCACATACCATCCTTGGCACCGGAAGCTGCCGCTTGCATGGAGCGGGCACTGGAGCGTTGCGAGGAGCGGGAAAGGCGATGGAGGGTGAGTATAGCAGGTTTTTTCATTTTTTTATTATTTTTAACATGACATATTTTTACTATTGATGCTGCATAGGCAGCATCAATAGTAAATAGTTGGGGACACACAGGGTTAATAGCAGCGGTAACGGAGTGCGTTACACCGCGGCCCGTTACCGCTGCTATTAAACCTGTGTGAGTGGTGACTGGAGGGGATTATGGAGCGGGCGCTGATTGTGGGGAGTATAGAGCAGTCGCCGGGCACTGACTGCAGCGGAGGGACTAATCGGACTGTGCCCGTCGCTGATTGGTCGCGGCAGCCATGACAGGCAGCTGCCGAGACCAATCAGCGACGACAGACAGAGGCCGCGACCAATGAATATCCGTGAAAGAAAGAAAGACAGAAGGACAGACAGAAAGACGGAAGTGTGACCCTTAGACAATGATGTTATATATATATATATATATATATATACATATATACTTCTCACCTGTGTCTTGCCTCTCTGTTGTTTTCTGTCTCTGTTCTCACATCTTTTCTGTCTCCCGCTCTGATTTTCATATTTCCTTCTGCCTCGACTTCCTGCTTGTCCGTGGCTCCGCCCCCGACATTTAGCCCCGCCCCTCCATGGCTCTTCACATTGTGAGAGCTGTGATGCTGCTGGAGGGGCGGGATCGGAGCTTCTGCTGCTGACTGCAGGTGCGGGGGTGAGTCACAGCGTGTGTGACTGTGTGCCCCTGCTACACTGCAGCCAGCAATTCTGCACGGCCGCGCGCACTGCCAGCGCTCTGCTCCAGTCCTCATAATGCTGGGAGGAAGGAGCAGAGAATGAGTGCGCGCAGCCGTGCTGATAGCCGCCCCCACATTGTGCCGCCCGGGGCGCCCCGCCCCCCCCCCGCACCCCCTTTCTACGCCACTGAGGGGGATGCAGGACTCACAGGCTCTCTGTATTAGTGGGAGGGAGATGCAGGACTCACAGGCTCTCTGCATTAGTGGGAGGGGGATGCAGGACTTACAAGCTCTCTGCATTAGTGGGAGGAGGATGCAAGACTCAGGCTCTATGTATTAGTGGGAGGGGATGCAGGACACACAGGCTCTCTGTATTAGTGGGAGGGGGATGCAGGACTCACAGGCTCTCCATTATTGGGAGGGGGATGCAAGACTCACATGCTCTTTATTAGTGTGAGGACGATGCAGGACTCACATGCTCTATTAGTGTGAGGAGGATGCAGGACTCACAGGCTCCTTGTATTTGTGGGAGGGGGATGCAGGACTCACATGCTCTATTAGTGTGAGGAGGATGCAGGACTAGCAGGCTCTCTGTATTAGTGGGAGTAGGATGCAGGACTCACAGGCTCTCTGTATTAGTGGTAGGAGGATGCAGGACTTACAGGCTCTCTGTATTAGTGGAAGCGTGATGCAGGATTCAGGCTCTCTGTATCAGTAGGAGGAGGATGCAGGACTCACAGGCTCTATGTATTAGTGGGAGGGGGATGCAGGACTCACAGGCTCTCTATTAGTGGGAGGGAGATGCAGGACTAACAGGCTCTCTGCTTTAGTGGGAGGAGGATGCAGGACTCACAGGCTCTATGTATTACTGGGAGGGGGATGCAGGACTCACAGGCTCTGTATGAGTGGGAGGGAGATGCAGGACTCACAGGCTCTCTATTAGTGGGAGGGGGATGCAGAACGCACATGCTCTTTATTAGTGTGAGGATGATGCAGGACTCACATGCTCTATTAGTGTGAGGAGGATGCAGGACTCGCAGGCTCTCTGTATTAGTGGTAGGGGATGCAGGACTCACAGGCTCTGTGTATTAGTGGGAGGGGGATTCAGGACGCACAGGCTCTGTGTATTAGTGGTAGGAGGATGCAGGACTCACAGGCTCTCTGCATTAGAGGTAGGGGATGCAGGACTCACAGGCTCTCTGTATTAGTGGGAGGAGGATGCGAGACTCACAGGCTCTGTGTATTAGTGGGAGGAGGATGCGGGACTCACAGGCTCTGTGTATTAGTGGGAGGAGGATGCAGGACTCACAGGCTCTGTGTATTAGTGGGAGGGTGAGGCAGGACTCACAGGCTCTGTGTATTAGTGGGAGGAGGATGCAGGACTCACATGCTCTGTGTATTATTGGTAGGGGGATGCAGGACTCACAGGCTTTCTGCATTACTGGTAGGGGATGCAGGACTCACAGGCTCTGTGAATTAGTGGGAGGAGGATGCAGGACTCACAGGCTCTGTGTATTAGTGGGAGGGGGATGCAGGACTCACAGGCTCTGTGTATTAGTGGTAGGAGGATGCAGGACTCACAGGCTCTCTGCATTAGTGGTAGGGGATGCAGGACTCACAGGCTCTCTGTATTAGTGGGAGGAGGATGCGGGACTCACAGGCTCTGTGTATTAGTGGGAGGAGGATGCAGGACTCACAGGCTCTGTGTATTAGTGGGAGGGGGAGGCAGGAATAACAGGCTCTGTGCATTAGTGGGAGGAGGATGCAGGACTCGCAGGCTCTGTGTATTATTGGTAGGAGGATGCAGGACTCACAGGCTTTCTGCATTAGTGATAGGGGATGCAGGACTCACAGGCTCTGTGTATTAGTGGGAGGAGGATTCAGGACTCACAGGCTCTGTGTATTAGAGGGAGGAGTATGCAGAACTCACAGGCTCTGTGTATGTTATGATCTGGTGGCCTAGGAGCAGCATGAGACGTACTCTGGAGAAGGTGGTCACTGTACTGACCGCAGACCCTGAACTTAGCACCGCAACTAGAAGTAGCCGTGGGAAGTACCTAACACTCCCTAGACCCCTCGACACAGCCTAAGAACTAACTTCCCCTAAAGATAGAAACGGGAAAACTATCTTGCCTCAGAGAAAATCCCCAAAGGATAGACAGCCCCCCACAAATATTGACTGTGAGAGGAGAGGGAAATGACATACGCAGACTGAAATCAGGACTTAGCAAAGGAGGCCATTCTAGCTAAAAAGAAAGAATAGGACAGAGTACTATGTGGTCAGTATTAAAACACTAGAAAATATCCACCACAGAAAATACAAATCTCCACATCTGACTAAAGACATGGAGGGTATATCTGCATCTCCAGAGACACAGCTTGGCTGCAAAAAATCCTTCACAGACAAAGCTGGACAAGACAAAACATGAAAATGCACTGAACTATAAGGTCCACAGCAGGTGGACAGCAAAAACAAAGCCAGAACTTATCTTTGTTGAAATGAACAGCAAAACAGGAGAGACCAAGTATGGATGCGAATCCTCCAAAAACAATGGGCAACTGGCACTGACTAAAGGATCAAGCAAGACTAAATAGCCCAGTCCAAATTGCAAGTGGACACACCTGATAAATGCTGCGATCCAAAGACAGCAGCACTACCACTCATAACCACTGGAGGGAGCCCAAGAGCAGAATTCACAACAGTGTATTAGTGGGAGGAGGATGCGGGACTCGGGCTCTGTGTATTAGGGAAAGAAGGATGCGGGACTCAGAGGCTCTGTGTATTACTGGGAGGAGGATGCAGGACTCACAGGCTCTGTATTAGTGGGAGGGGGAGGCAGGACTCACATGTTCTGTGTAATAGTGGGAGGGTGCAGGACTCACAGGCTCTGTGTATTAGTGGGAGGAGGATGCAGGACTCACAGGCTCTCTGCATTAGTGGTAGGGGATGCAGGATTCACAGGCTCTCTGTATTAGTGGGAGGAGGATGCGAGACTCACAGGCTCTGTGTATTAGTGGGAGGAGGATGCAGGACTCACAGGCTCTGTGTATTAGTGGGAAGGGGATGCAGGACTCACAGGCTGTGTATTAGTGGGAGGATGATGCAGGACTCACAGGCTCTGTGTATTAGTGGGAGGGGGAGGCAGGACTCACATGTTCTGTGTATTAGTGGGAGGAGGATGCAGGACTCACAGGCTTTGTGTATTAGTGGTAGGAGGATGCAGGACTCACAGGCTCTCTGCATTAGTGGTAAGGGATGCAGGACTCACAGGCTCTCTGTAGTAGTGGGAGGAGGATGCAAGACTCAAAGGCTCTGTGTATTAGTGGGAGGAGGATGTGGGACTCACAGGCTTTGTGCATTAGTGGGAGGAGGATGCAGGACTCACAGGCTTTGTCTATTAGTGGGAGGGGGAGGCACGACTCACAGGCTCTGTGTATTAGTGGGAGGAGGATACAGGACTCACAGGCTCTGTGTATTAGTGGGAGGGGGGTGCAGGACTCACAGGCTCTTTATTAGTGTGAGGAGGATGCAGGACTCACAGGCTCTTAGTGTGAGGAGGATGCAGGACTCGCAAGCTCTCTGTATTAGTGGGAGGAGGATACAGGACTCACAGGCTGGCTGTATTTGTGGTAGGAGGATGCAGGACTTACAAGCTCTCGGTATTAGTGGGAGGGAAATGCACGACTCACAGGCTCTATGTATTAGTGGGAGGGGGATGCAGGACTCTCACATGCTCTCTATATTAGGGGGAGGGGATGCAGTACTCACAGGCTCTGTGTATTAGTGGGAGGAGGATGCAGGACTCACAGGCTCTGTGTATTAGTGGGAGGGGGATGCAGGACTCACAGGCTCTGTGTATTAGTGGTAGGAGGATGCAGGACTCACAGGCTCTCTGCATTAGTGGTAGGGGATGCAGGACTCACAGGCTCTTTGTATTAGTGGGAGGAGGATGCAAGGCTCACAGGCTCTGTGTATTAGTGAAAGGAGGATGCGGGACTCACAGGCTCTGTGTATTAGTGGGAGGAGGATGCAGGACTCACAGGCTCTGTGTATTAGTGGGAGGGGGAGGCAGGACTCACAGGCTCTGTGTATTAGTGGGAGGAGGGTGCAGGACTCACAGGCTCTGTGTATTATTGGTAGGAGGATGCAGGACTCACAGGCTATGTGCATTAGAGGGAGGAGGATGCAGGACTCACAGGCTCTGTGTATGTTATGATCTGGTGGCCTAGGAGCAGCATGAGACGTACTCTGGAGAAGGTGGTCCCTGTTATGACCTGGTGGTCAGGACAATAATGGACCTGGTGGTTAAGAGCACACGGAATGACCTGATAGTTACTGATAATATAGGACGAGCTCTGAGACGTGGGAACTCTGCTGACCGCAATATTGTGATAGGCAATTCAGTATCACAATGGACATAGCGGTCAGAGCACATACAGTGATCTGACAATAACCCAAAATAATAGAACGAGCTCTGAGACGTGGGAACTCTGCAGACCGCAATCCCTAATCCTCTCCAAACAACACTAGAGGCAGCCGTGGATTGCGCCTAACTCTGCCTATGCAACTCGGCACAGCCTGAGAAACTAACTAGCCTGAAGATAGAAAATAAGCCTACCTTGCCTCAGAGAAATACCCCAAAGGAAAAGGCAGCCCCCCACATATAATGACTGTGAGTTAAGATGAAAAGACAAACGTAGGGATGAAATAGATTCAGCAAAGTGAGGCCCGACTTTCTTAACAGAGCGAGGATAGGAAAGATAACTTTGCGGTCTACACAAAACCCTAAAGAAAACCACGCAAAGGGGGCAAAAAGACCCTCCGTACCGAACTAACGGCACGGAGGTACACCCTTTGCGTCCCAGAGCTTCCAGCAAAACAAATAGACAAGCTGGACAGAAAAAATAGCAAACAAATAGCAAAGAAGAACTTAGCTATGCAGAGCAGCAGGCCACAGGAATGATCCAGGGAAAAACAAGTCCAACACTGGAACATTGACAGGAAGCAAGGATCAAAGCATTAGGTGGAGTTAAGTAGAGAAGCACCTAACGACCTCACCAGATCACCTGAGGGAGGAAACTCAGAAGCCGCAGTACCACTTTCCTCCACAAACGGAAGCTCCCAGAGAGAATCAGCCGAAATACCACTTGTGACCACAGGAGGGAGCTCTGCCACAGAATTCACAACACCGCAATCCCTAAACCTAACACACACACTAGAAATAGCCATGGATTGCTCCTAACGCTCCCTATGCAACTCGACACAGCCTAAGGAACTAGCTAGCCCTAAAGATAGAAAAATAAAGCCTACCTTGCCTGAGAGAAATTCCCCAAAGGAAAAGGCAGCCCCCCACATATAATGACTGTGAGTAAAGATGAAAATTACAAACTCAGAGATGAAATAGATTTAGCAAAGTGAGGCCCGACTTACTGAACAGACAGAGGATAGGAAAGGTAGCTATGCGGTCAGCACAAAAAACTACAAAAAGACCACGCAGAGGGCGCAAAAAGACCCTCCGCACCGACTCACGGTGCGGAGGCGCTCCCTCTGCGTCCCAGAGCTTCCAGCAAGCAAGAAAACAATCAAAATAGCAAGCTGGACAGAAAAATAGCAAACTAAAGAAAAACAAGCAGGAACTTAGCTTCTGCTGGGAAGACAGGTCACAAGAACGATCCAGGAGTGAACTAGACCAATACTGGAACATTGACAGGTGGCATGGAGCAATGATCTAGGTGGAGTTAAATAGAGCAGCCAGCTAACGAATTAACCTCGTCACCTGTGGAAGGAACCTCAGAAGCCGCAGCCCCACTCACAACTACCAGAGGAAGCCCATGGACACAACCAGCCGAAGTACCATTCATGACCACAGGAGGGAGCTTGACAACAGAATTCACAACAGTACCCCCCCCTTGAGGAGGGGTCACCGAACCCTCACCAGAGCCCCCAGGCCGACTAGGACGAGCCAAATGAAAGGCACGAACCAGATCGGCAGCATGAACATCGGAGGCAAAGACCCAGGAATTATCTTCCTGACCATAACCCTTCCATTTGACCAGGTACTGGAGTTTCCGTCTCGAAATACGAGAATCCAAAATCTTCTCCACCACATACTCCAACTCCCCCTCAACCAACACCGGGGCAGGAGGATCAACGGATGGAACCACAGGCGCCACGTATCTCCGCAACAATGACCTATGGAATACATTATGGATGGCAAAAGAAGCTGGAAGGGTCAAACGAAACGACACAGGATTGAGAACCTCAGAAATCTTATACGGACCAATGAAACGAGGCTTAAACTTAGGAGAGGAAACCTTCATAGGAACATAACGAGACGACAACCAAACCAAATCCCCAACACGAAGTCGGGGACCCACACAGCGCCGGCGGTTAGCGAAACATTGAGCCTTCTCCTGGGACAATGTCAAATTGTCCACCACATGAGTCCAAATCTGCTGCAACCTATCCACCACAGTATCTACACCAGGACAGTCCGAAGACTCAACCTGCCCTGAAGAGAAACGAGGATGGAAACCAGAATTGCAGAAAAACGGCGAAACCAAAGTAGCCGAGCTGGCCCGATTATTAAGGGCGAACTCAGCCAAAGGCAAAAAGGACACCCAATCATCCTGATCAGCAGAAACAAAGCATCTCAGATATGTTTCCAAAGTCTGATTAGTTCGTTCAGTTTGGCCATTTGTCTGAGGATGGAAAGCCGAGGAAAAAGACAAATCAATGCCCATCCTAGCACAAAAGGCTCGCCAAAACCTCAAAACAAACTGGGAACCTCTGTCCGAAACGATGTTCTCCGGAATGCCATGTAAACGAACCACATGCTGGAAAAACAATGGCACCAAATCAGAGGAGGAAGGCAATTTAGACAAGGGTACCAAATGGACCATCTTAGAGAAGCGATCACAAACCACCCAAATGACCGACATCTTTTGAGAGACAGGGAGATCCGATATAAAATCCATAGAGATATGCGTCCAGGGCCTCTTCGGGACCGGCAAGGGCAAAAGCAACCCACTGGCACGAGAACAGCAGGGCTTAGCCCGAGCACAAGTCCCACAGGACTGCACAAACGAACGCACATCCCGCGACAAAGACGGCCACCAAAAGGATCTAGCCACCAAATCTCTGGTA
The DNA here is from genome assembly GCF_032444005.1 of Ranitomeya imitator. Lineage (NCBI taxonomy): Eukaryota > Metazoa > Chordata > Amphibia > Anura > Dendrobatidae > Ranitomeya > Ranitomeya imitator. The sequence continues at coordinate 174,799,628 of NC_091283.1, forward strand.
CCAAAGATTCCCGGATGACCAGCCAACACCGAACAATGAACCTCAGAGATAACTCTACTAGTCCATTTATCAGGGACAAACAGTTTCTCTGCTGGGCAACGGTCAGGTCTATCAGCCTGAAATTTTTGCAGCACCCGCCGCAAATCAGGGGAGATGGCAGACAAAATTACCCCCTCTTTGAGAATACCCGCCGGCTCAGGAACACCCGGAGAGTTGGGCACAAAACTCCTTGACAGGGCATCAGCCCTCACATTCTTAGAGCCTGGAAGGTACGAAACCACAAAATCAAAACGGGAGAAAAATAGCGACCAACGAGCCTGTCTAGGATTCAACCGTTTGGCAGACTCAAGATAAGTCCAATTCTTGTGATCCGTCAAGACCACCACGCGATGCTTGGCTCCTTCAAGCCAATGACGCCACTCCTCGAATGCCCACTTCATGGCCAACAACTCTCGATTGCCAACATCATAATTGCGCTCAGCAGGCGAAAACTTTCTAGAAAAGAAGGCACATGGTTTCATCACCGAGCCATCAGAACTTCTTTGCGACAAAACAGCCCCTGCTCCAATCTCAGAAGCATCAACCTCGACCTGAAACGGAAGTGAAACATCTGGCTGGCACAACAAAGGGGCAGAAGAAAAACGACGCTTCAACTCCTGAAAAGCTTCCACAGCCGCAGAAGACCAATTGACCACATCAGCACCCTTCTTGGTCAAATCAGTCAACGGTTTAGCAACACTAGAAAAATTACTGATGAAGCGACGATAAAAATTAGCAAAGCCCAGGAACTTTTGCAGACTCTTCACAGATGTCGACTGAGTCCAATCATAAATGGCCTGGACTTTAACAGGGTCCATCTCGATAGTAGAAGGGGAAAAAATGAAACCCAAAAATGAAACCTTCTGAACTCCAAAGAGACACTTTGACCCCTTCACAAACAAAGAATTTGCACGAAGGACCTGGAACACCATTCTGATCTGCTTCACGTGAGACTCCCAATCATCCGAGAAGACCAAAATATCATCCAAATATACAATCAGGAATTTATCCAGGTACTCTCGGAAGATGTCATGCATAAAGGACTGAAATACTGATGGAGCATTGGAAAGCCCGAATGGCATAACCAGGTACTCAAAATGGCCCTCGGGCGTATTAAATGCCGTTTTCCATTCATCGCCCTGTTTAATACGCACAAGATTATACGCACCACGAAGATCTATCTTGGTGAACCAACTAGCCCCCTTAATCCGAGCAAATAAATCAGACAGCAGCGGCAAAGGGTACTGAAATTTGACTGTGATCTTATTAAGAAGGCGGTAATCAATACAAGGTCTCAAAGAACCATCCTTCTTGGCCACAAAAAAGAACCCTGCTCCCAATGGTGAATATGACCCTTCTCCAAGGATTCCTTTACATAACTCCGCATAGCGGCGTGCTCTGGCACAGATAAATTGAACAGTCGGCCCTTAGGAAACTTACTACCAGGAATCAAATTGATAGCACAATCGCAATCCCTATGAGGAGGTAGGGCACTGGATTTGGGCTCATCAAATACATCCCGGTAATCCGACAAAAACTCCGGGACTTCAGAAGGGGTGGATGACGAAATAGACAAAAATGGAACATCACCATGTACTCCCTGACAACCCCAGCTGGACACAGACATAGATTTCCAATCCAATACTGGATTATGGACCTGTAGCCATGGCAACCCCAAAACGACCACATCATGCAGATTATGCAACACCAAAAAGCGAATATCCTCCTGATGTGCAGGAGCCATGCACATGGTCAATTGGGTCCAGTACTGAGGCTTATTCTTGGCCAAAGGCGTAGCATCAATTCCTCTCAATGGAATAGGATACTGCAAGGGCTCCAAGAAGAAACCACAGCGCCTGGCAAACTCCAAGTCCATCAAATTCAGGGCAGCGCCTGAATCCACAAATGCCATAACAGAATAGGATGACAAAGAGCAGATCAGAGTAACGGACAAAATAAATTTCGACTGTACCGTACCAATGGTGGCAGACCTAGCGAAACGCTTAGTGCGCTTAGGACAATCGGAGATAGCATGAGTGGAATCACCACAGTAAAAACACAGCCCATTCCGACGTCTGTGTTCTTGCCGTTCAGCTCTGGTCAAAGTCCTATCACATTGCATAGGCTCTGGTCTATGCTCAGATAATACCGCCAAATGGTGCACAGCTTTACGCTCACATAAGCGTCGATCGATCTGAATGGCCAAAGACATAGACTCATTCAGACCAGCAGGCATGGGAAATCCCACCATGACATCCTTAAGGGCTTCAGAGAGACCCTTTCTGAAAATTGCTGCCAGGGCACATTCATTCCACTGAGTGAGTACAGACCCCTTTTAAACTTCTGACAATATATCTCTACCTCATCCTGACCCTGACACAGAGCCAGCAAGATTTTCTCTGCCTGATCCACTGAATTAGGTTCATCATAAAGCAATCCGAGCGCCCGAAAAAATGCATCAACATCACGCAATGCCGGATCTCCTGGCGCAAGGGAAAATGCCCAGTCTTGAGGGTCGCCACGTAACAAAGAAATAATGATTTTCACTTGTTGAACAGGGTCACCTGATGAGCGAGGTTTCAAAGCAAGAAACAATTTACAATTATTTTTGAAATTCAGAAACTTAGATCTATCCCCAAAAAACAAATCAGGAATTGGAATCCTAGGCTCTAACATAGGATTCTGAACCATACAATCTTGAATGTTTTGTACCCTTGCAGTGAGATTATTCATACAAGAGGACAGACCTTGAATGTCCATATCTACACCTGTATCCTGAACCACCCAGAGGTAAAGGGGAAAAGAGAGACAAAACACACTGCAAAGAAAAAAAAATGGTCTCAGAACTTCTCTTATCCCTCTATTGAGATGCATTAGTACTTTGGGCCACCTGTACTGTTATGACCTGGTGGTCAGGACAATAATGGACCTGGTGGTTAAGAGCACACGGAATGACCTGATAGTTACTGATAATATAGGACGAGCTCTGAGACGTGGGAACTCTGCTGACCGCAATCCCTAAACCTATCACACACACTAGAAATAGCCGTGGATTGCTCCTAACGCTCCCTATGCAACTCGACACAGCCTAAGGAACTAGCTAGCCCTAAAGATAGAAAAATAAAGCCTACCTTGCCTGAGAGAAATTCCCCAAAGGAAAAGGCAGCCCCCCACATATAATGACTGTGAGTAAAGATGAAAATTACAAACTCAGAGATGAAATAGATTTAGCAAAGTGAGGCCCGACTTACTGAACAGACAGAGGATAGGAAAGGTAGCTTTGCGGTCAGCACAAAAAACTATAAAAAGACCACGCAGAGGGCGCAAAAAGACCCTCCGCACCGACTCACGGTGCGGAGGCGCTCCCTCTGCGTCCCAGAGCTTCCAGCAAGCAAGAAAACAATCAAAATAGCAAGCTGGACAGAAAAATAGCAAACTAAAGAAAAACAAGCAGGAACTTAGCTTCTGCTGGGAAGACAGGTCACAAGAACGATCCAGGAGTGAACTAGACCAATACTGGAACATTGACAGGTGGCATGGAGCAATGATCTAGGTGGAGTTAAATAGAGCAGCCAGCTAACGAATTAACCTCGTCACCTGTGGAAGGAACCTCAGAAGCCGCAGCCCCACTCACAACTACCAGAGGAAGCCCATGGACAGAACCAGCCGAAGTACCATTCATTACCACAGGAGGGAGCTTGACAACAGAATTCACAACAGGTCCCTGTACTGACCGCAGACCCTGAACTTAGCATCGCAACTAGAAGTAGCCGTGGGAAGTACCTAACACTCCCTAGACCCCTCGACACAGCCTAAGAACTAACTTCCCCTAAAGATAGAAACGGGAAAACTATCTTGCCTCAGAGAAAATCCCCAAAGGATAGACAGCCCCCCACAAATATTGACTGTGAGAGGAGAGGGAAATGACATACGCAGACTGAAATCAGGACTTAGCAAAGGAGGCCATTCTAGCTAAAAAGAAAGAATAGGACAGAGTACTATGCGGTCAGTATTAAAACACTAGAAAATATCCACCACAGAAAATACAAATCTCCACATCTGACTAAAGACATGGAGGGTATATCTGCATCTCCAGAGACACAGCTTGGCTGCAAAAAATCCTTCACAGACAAAGCTGGACAAGACAAAACATGAAAATGCACTGAACTATAAGGTCCACAGCAGGTGGACAGCAAAAACAAAGCCAGAACTTATCTTTGTTGAAATGAACAGCAAAACAGGAGAGACCAGGTATGGATGTGAATCCTCCAAAAACAATGGGCAACTGGCACTGACTAAAGGATCAAGCAAGACTAAATAGCCCAGTCCAAATTGCAAGTGGACACACCTGATAAATGCTGCGATCCAAAGACAGCAGCACTACCACTCATAACCACCGGAGGGAGCCCAAGAGCAGAATTCACAACAGTGTATTAATGGGAGGAGGATGCGGGACTCGGGCTCTGTGTAATAGTGAAAGAAGGATGCGGGACTCACAGGCTCTGTGTATTAGTGGGAGGAGGATGCAGGACTCACAGGCTCTGTATTAGTGGAAGGGGGAGGCAGGACTCACATGTTCTGTGCATTAGTGGGAGGGTGCAGGACTCACAGGCTCTGTGTATTAGTGGGAGGAGGATGCAGGACTCACAGGCTCTCTGCATTAGTGGTAGGGGATGCAGGATTCACAGGCTCTCTGTATTAGTGGGAGGAGGATGTGAGACTCACAGGCTCTGTGTATTAGTGGGAGGAGGATGCAGGACTCACAGGCTCTGTGTATTAGTGGGAGGGGGATGCAGGACTCACAGGCTCTGTGTATTAGTGGGAGGATGATGCAGGACTCACAGGCTCTGTGTATTAGTGGGAGGGGGAGGCAGGACTCACATGTTCTGTGTATTAGTGGGAGGAGGATGCAGGACTCATAGGCTTTGTGTATTAGTGGTAGGAGGATGCAGGACTCACAGGCTCTCTGCATTAGTGGTAAGGGATGCAGGACTCACAAACTCTCTGTAGTAGTGGGAGGAGGATGCAAGACTCACAGGCTCTGTGTATTAGTGGGAGGAGGATGTGGGACTCACAGGCTTTGTGCATTAGTGGGAGGAGGATGCAGAACTCACAGGTTTTGTGTATTAGTGGGAGGGGGAGGCAGGACTCACAGGCTCTGTGTATTAGTGGGAGGAGGATACAGGACTCACAGGCTCTGTGTATTAGTGGGAGGGGGGTGCAGGACTCACATGCTCTTTATTAGTGTGAGGAGGATGCAGGACTCACAGGCTCTTAGTGTGAGGAGGATGCAGGACTCGCAAGCTCTCTGTATTAGTGGGAGGAGGATGCAGGACTCACAGGCTCGCTGTATTTGTGGTAGGAGGATGCAGGACTTACAAGCTCTCGGTATTAGTGGGAGGGAAATGCACGACTCGCAGGCTCTATGTATTAGTGGGAGGGGGATGCAGGACTCACAGGCTCTCTGTATTAGTGGGAGGGAGATGCAGGACTCACAGGCTCTCTGCATTAGTGGGAGGGGGATGCAGGACTTACAAGCTCTCTGCATTAGTGGGAGGAGGATGCAAGACTCAGGCTCTATGTATTAGTGGGAGGGGATGCAGGACTCACAGGCTCTCTGTATTAGTGGGAGGGGGATGCAGGACTCACAGGCTCTCTATTAGTGGGAGTGGGATGCAGGACTCACATGCTCTTTATTAGTGTGAGGACGATGCAGGACTCACAGGCTCCTTGTATTTGTGGGAGGGGGATGCAGGACTCACATGCCCTATTAGTGTGAGGAGGATGCAGGACTCACAGGCTCTATTAGTGTGAGGAGGATGCAGGACTCGCATGCTCTCTGTATTAGTGGGAGTAGGATGCAGGACTCACAGGCTCTCTGTATTAGTGGTAGGAGGATGCATGAATTACAAGCTCTCTGTATTAGTGGTAGGGGATGCAGGACTCACAGGTTCTGTGTATTAGTGGGAGGGGGATGCAGGACTCACAGGCTCTGTGTATTAGTGGTAGGAGGATGCAGGACTCACAGGCTCTCTGCATTAGTGGTAGGGGATGCAGGACTCACAGGCTCTCTATTAGTGGGAGGGGGATGCAGGACTCACATGCTCTTTATTAGTGTGAGGACGATGCAGGACTCACATGCTCTATTAGTGTGAGGAGGATGCAGGACTCACAGGCTCTATTAGTGTGAGGAGGATGCAGGACTCGCAGGCTCTCTGTATTAGTGGTAGGGGATGTAGGACTCACAAGCTCTGTGTGGTAGTGGGAGGGGGATGCAGGACGCACAGGCTCTGTGTATTAGTGGGAGGAGGATGCGAGACTCACAGGCTCTGTGTATTAGTGGGAGGAGGATGCGGGACTCACAGGCTCTGTGTATTAGTGGGAGGAGGATGCAGGACTCACAGGCTCTGTGTATTAGTGGGAGGGGAGGCAGGACTCACAGGCTCTGTGTAATATTGGTAGGAGGATGCAGGACTCACAGGCTTTCTGCATTAGTGGTAGGGGATGCAGGACTGACAGGCTCTGTGTATTAGTGGGAGGAGGATGCAGGACTCACAGGCTCTGTGTATTAGAGGGAGGAGGATGCAGGACTCACAGGCTGTGTATTAGTGTGAGGAGGATGCGGGACTCGGGCTCTGTGTATTAGTGGGAGAAGGATGCGGGACTCACAGGTTCTGTGTATTAGTGGGAGGAGGATGCAGGACTCACAGGCTCTGTATTAGTAGGAGGGGTAGGCAGGACTCACAGGCTCTGTGTATTAGTGGGAGGAGGATGCAGGACTCACAGGCTCTCTGTATTAGTGGGAGGAGGATGCGAGACTCACAGGCTCTGTTTATTAGTGGGAGGAGGATCCAGGACTCACAGGCTCTCTGTATTAGTGGGAGGAGGATGCGAGACTCACAGGCTCTGTTTATTAGTGGGAGGAGGATGCAGGACTCACATGTTCTGTGTATTAGTGGGAGGATGCAGGACTCACAGGCTCTGTGTATTAGTGGGAGGAGGATGCAGGACTCACAGGCTCTCTGTATTAGTGGGAGGAGGATGCGAGACTCACAGGCTCTGTTTATTAGTGGGAGGAGGATGCAGGACTCACATGCTCTGTGTATTAGTGGTAGGAGGATGCAGGACTCACAGGCTCTGTGTATTAGTGGGAGGGGGAGGCAGGACTCGCATGTTCTGTGTAATAGTGGGAGGAGGATGCAGGACTCACAGGCTTTGTGTATTTGTGGTAGGAGGATGCAGGACTCACAAGCTCTCTGCAGTAGTGGTAAGGGATGCAGGACTTACAGGCTCTCTGTAGTAGTGGGAGGAGGATTCAAGACTCACAGGCTCTGTGTGTTAGTGGGAGGAGGATGTGGGACTCACAGGCTTTGTGCATTAGTGGGAGGAGGATGCAGGACTCACAGGCTTTGTGTATTAGTGGGAGGGGGAGGCAGGACTCACAGGCTCTGTGTATTAGTGGGAGGAGGATACAGGACTCACAGGCTCTGTGTATTAGTGGGAGGGGGGTGCAGGACTCACAGGCTCTTTATTAGTGTGAGGACGATGCAGGACTCACAGGCTCTTTGTATTTATGGGAGGGGGATGCAGAACTCACATGCTCTTTATTAGTGTGAGGAGGATGCAGGTCTCACAGGCTCTTAGTGTGAGGAGGATGCAGGACTCGCAGGCTCTCTGTATTAGTGGGAGGAGGATGCAGGACTCACAGGCTCTCTGTATTTGTGGTAGGAGGATGCAGGACTTACAAGCTCTCGGTATTAGTGGGAGGGAAATGCACGACTCACAGGCTCTATGTATTAGTGGGAGGGGGATGCAGGACTCACAGGCTCTCTGTATTAGTGGGAGGGAGATGCAGGACTCAAAGGTTCTCTGCATTAGTGGGAGGGGGATGCAGGACTTACAAGCTTTCTGCATTAGTGGGAGGAGGATGCAAGACTCAGGCTCTATGTATTAGTGGGAGGGGATGCAGGACTCACATGCTCTCTGTATTGGTGGGAGGGGGATGCAGGACTCACAGGCTCTCTATTAGTAGGAGTGGGATGCAGGACTCACATGCTTTTTATTAGTGTGAGGACGATGCAGGACTCACAGGCTCCTTGTATTTGTGGGAGGGGGATGCAGGACTCACATGCTCTATTAGTGTGAGGAGGATGCAGGACTCACAGGCTCTATTAGTGTGAGGAGGATGCAGGACTCGCAGGCACTCTGTATTAGTGGGAGTAGGATGCAGGACTCACAGGCTCTCTGTATTAATGGTAGGAGGATGCAGGACTTACAAGCTCTCTGTATTAGTGGTAGGGGATGCAGGACTCACAGGCTCTGTGTATTAGTGGGAGGGGGATGCAGGACTCACAGGCTCTGTGTATTAGTGGTAGGAGGATGCAGGACTCACAGGCTCTCTGCATTAGTGGTAGGGGATGCAGGACTCACAGGCTCTCTGTATTAGTGGGAGGAGGATGCAAGACTTACAGGCTCTGTGTATTAGAGGGAGGAGGATGCGGGACTCGCAGGCTCTGTGTATTAGTGGGAGGAGGATGCAGGACTCACAGGCTCTCTTTATCAGTGGTAGGAGGATGCAGGACTCACAGGCTCTGTGTATTAGTGGGAGGGGGATGCAGGACTCACAGGCTCTCTGTATCAGTGGGAGGAGGATGCGGGACTCACAGGCTCTCTGTATCAGTGGTAGGAGGATGCGGGACTCACAGGCTCTCTGCATTAGTGGGAGGGGTATGCAGGACTCACAGGCTCTCTGTATCAGTGGGAGGAGGATGCGGGACTCACAGGCTCTCTGTATTAGTGGTAGGAGGATGCAGGGCTCACAGGCTCTCTGCATTAGTGGTAGGGGATGCAGGACTCACAGGCTCTGTGTATTAGTGGGAGGAGGATGCAGGACTCACAGGCTCTGTGTATTAGAGGGAGGAGGATGCAGGACTCACAGGCTCTGTGTATTAGTGGGAGGAGGATGCGGGACTCAGGCTCTGTATATTAGTGGTAGGAGGATGCGGGACTCACAGGCTCTGTGTATTAGTGGGAGAAGGATGCAGGAATCACAGGCTCTGTGTATTAGTGAGGGGGAGGCAGGACTCACATGTTCTGTGTATTAGTGGGAGGATGCAGGACTCACAGGCTCTGTGTATTAGTGGGAGGAGGATGCAAGACTCAGACTCTATGTATTAGTGGGAGGGGATGCAGGACTCACAGGCTCTCTGTATTAGTGGGAGGGGGATGCAGGACTCACAGGCTCTCTATTAGTGGGAGTGGGATGCAGGACTCACATGCTATTTATTAGTGTGAGGAACGATGCAGGACTCACAGGCTCCTTGTATTTGTGGGAGGGGGATGCAGGACTCACATGCCCTATTAGTGTGAGGAGGATGCAGGACTCACAGGCTCTATTAGTGTGAGGAGGATGCAGGACTCGCAGGCTCTCTGTATTAGTGGGAGTAGGATGCAGGACTCACAGGCTCTCTGTATTAGTGGTAGGGATGCAGGACTCACAGGTTCTGTGTATTAGTGGGAGGGGGATGCAGGACTCACAGGCTCTGTGTATTAGTGGTAGGAGGATGCAGGACTCACAGGCTCTCTGCATTAGTGGTAGGGGATGCAGGACTCACAGGCTCTCAGTATTAGTGGGAAGGGGATGCAGGACTCACAGGCTCTCTATTAGTGGGAGGGGGATGCAGGACTCACATGCTCTTTATTAGTGTGAGGACGATGCAGGACTCACATGCTCTATTAGTGTGAGGAGGATGCAGGACTCACAGGCTCTATTAGTGTGAGGAGGATGCAGGACTCGCAGGCTCTCTGTATTAGTGGTAGGGGATGTAGGACTCACAGGCTCTGTGTATTAGTGGGAGGGGGATGCAGGACGCACAGGCTCTGTGTATTAGTGGGAGGAGGATGCGAGACTCACAGGCTCTGTGTATTAGTGGGAGGAGGATGCGGGACTCACAGGCTCTGTGTATTAGTGGGAGGAGGATGCAGGACTCACAGGCTCTGTGTATTAGTGGGAGGGGAGGCAGGACTCACAGGCTCTGTGTATTAGTGGGAGGAGGATGCAGGACTCACAGGCTCTGTGTAATATTGGTAGGAGGATGCAGGACTCACAGGCTTTCTGCATTAGTGGTAGGGGATGCAGGACTGACAGGCTGTGTTTTAGTGGGAGGAGGATGCAGGACTCACAGGCTCTGTGTATTAGAGGGAGGAGGATGCAGGACTCACAGGCTGTGTATTAGTGTGAGGAGGATACGGGACTCGGGCTCTGTGTATTAGTGGGAGAAGGATGCGGGACTCACAGGTTCTGTGTATTAGTGGGAGGAGGATGCAGGACTCACAGGCTCTGTATTAGTGGGAGGGGGAGGCAGGACTCACATGTTCTGTGTATTAGTGGGAGGATGCAGGACACACAGGCTCTGTGTATTAGTGGGAGGAGGATGCAGGACTCACAGGCTCTCTGTATTAGTGGGAGGAGGATGCGAGACTCACAGGCTCTGTTTATTAGTGGGAGGAGGATGCAGGACTCACAGGCTCTGTGTATTAGTGGGAGGGGGATGCAGGACTCACAGGCTCTGTGTATTAGTGGTAGGAGGATGCAGGACTCACAGGCTCTGTGTATTAGTGGGAGGGGGAGGCAGGACTCACATGTTCTGTGTATTAGTGGGAGGAGGATGCAGGACTCACAGGCTTTGTGTATTAGTGGTAGGAGGATGCAGGACTCACAAGCTCTCTGCATTAGTGGTAAGGGATGCAGGACTCACAGGCTCTCTGTAGTAGTGGGAGGAGGATGCAAGACTCACAGGCTCTGTGTGTTAGTGGGAGGAGGATGTGGGACTCACAGGCTTTGTGCATTAGTGGGAGGAGGATGCAGGACTCACAGGCTTTGTGTATTAGTGGGAGGGGGAGGCAGGACTCACAGGCTCTGTGTATTAGTGGGAGGGGGTGCAGGACTCACAGGCTCTTTTTTAGTGTGAGGACGATGCAGGACTCACAGGCTCTTTGTATTTATGGGAGGGGGATGCAGAACTCACATGCTCTTTATTAGTGTGAGGAGGATGCAGGACTCACAGGCTCTTAGTGTGAGGAGGATGCAGGACTCGCAGGCTCTCTGTATTAGTGGGAGGAGGATGCAGGACTCACAGGCTCTCTGTATTTGTGGTAGGAGGATGCAGGACTTACAAGCTCTCGGTATTAGTGGGAGGGAAATGCATGACTCACAGGCTCTATGTATTAGTGGGAGGGGGATGCAGGACTTACAGGCTCTCTGTATTAGTGGGAGGGAGATGCAGGACTCAAAGTTTCTCTGCATTAGTGGGAGGGGGATGCAGGACTTACAAGCTCTCTGCATTAGTGGGAGGAGGATGCAAGACTCAGGCTGTATGTATTAGTGGGAGGGGATGCAGGACTCACATGCTCTCTGTATTAGTGGGAGGGGGATGCAGGACTCACAGGCTCTCTATTAGTGGGAGTGGGATGCAGGACTCACATGCTTTTTATTAGTGTGAGGACGATGCAGGACTCACAGGCTCCTTGTATTTGTGGGAGGGGGATGCAGGACTCACATGCTCTATTAGTGTGAGGAGGATGCAGGACTCACAGGCTCTATTAGTGTGAGGAGGATGCAGGACTCGCAGGCTCTCTGTATTAGTGGGAGTAGGATGCAGGACTCACAGGCTCTCTGTATTAGTGGTAGGAGGATGCAGGACTTACAAGCTCTCTGTATTAGTGGTAGGGGATGCAGGACTCACAGGCTCTGTGTATTAGTGGGAGGGGGATGCAGGACTCACAGGCTCTCTGCATTAGTGGTAGGGGATGCAGGACTCACAGGCTCTCTGTATTAGTGGGAGGAGGATGCGAGACTCACAGGCTCTGTGTATTAGAGGGAGGAGGATGCGGGACCGCAGGCTGTGTGTATTAGTGGGAGGAGGATGCAGGACTCACAGGCTCTCTTTATCAGTGGTAGGAGGATGCAGGACTCACAGGCTCTGTGTATTAGTGGGAGGAGGATGCAGGACTCACAGGCTCTCTGCATTAGTGGTAGGGGATGCAGGACTCACAGGCTCTCTGTATTAGTGGGAGGAGGATGCGAGACTCACAGGCTCTGTGTATTAAAGGGAGGAGGATGCGGGACCGCAGGCTCTGTGTATTAGTGGGAGGAGGATGCAGGACTCACATGCTCTCTTTATCAGTGGTAGGAGGATACAGGACTCACAGGCTCTGTGTATTAGTGGGAGGGGGATGCAGGACTCACAGGCTCTCTGTATCAGTGGGAGGAGGATGCGGGACTCACATGCTCTCTGTATCAGTGGTAGGAAGATGCGGGACTCACAGGCTCTCTGCATTAGTGGGAGGGGGATGCAGGACTCACAGGCTCTCTGTATCAGTGGGAGGAGGATGCGGGACTCACAGGCTCTCTGTATTAGTGGTAGAAGGATGCAGGACTCACAGGCTCTCTGCATTAGTGGTAGGGGATGCAGGACTCACAGGCTCTGTGTATTAGTGGGAGGAGGATGCAGGACTCACAGGCTCTGTGTATTAGAGGGAGGAGGATGCAGGACTCACAGGTTCTGTGTATTAGTGGGAGGAGGATGCGGGACTCACAGGCTTTCTGCATTAGTGGTAGGGGATGCAGGACTGACAGGCTGTGTTTTAGTGGGAGGAGGATGCAGGACTCACAGGCTCTGTGTATTAGAGGGAGGAGGATGCAGGACTCACAGGCTGTGTATTAGTGTGAGGAGGATACGGGACTCGGGCTCTGTGTATTAGTGGGAGAAGGATGCGGGACTCACAGGCTCTGTGTATTAGTGGGAGGAGGATGCAGGACTCACAGGCTCTGTATTAGTGGGAGGGGGAGGCAGGACTCACATGTTCTGTGTATTAGTGGGAGGATGCAGGACTCACAGGCTCTGTGTATTAGTGGGAGGAGGATGCAGGACTCACAGGCTCTGTATTAGTGGGAGGGGGAGGCAGGACTCACATGTTCTGTGTATTAGTGGGAGGATGCAGGACTCACAGGCTCTGTGTATTAGTGGGAGGAGGATGCAGGACTCACAGGCTCTCTGTATTAGTGGGAGGAGGATGCGAGACTCACAGGCTCTGTTTATTAGTGGGAGGAGGATGCAGGACTCACAGGCTCTGTGTATTAGTGGGAGGGGGATGCAGGACTCACAGGCTCTGTGTATTAGTGGTAGGAGGATGCAGGACTCACAGGCTCTGTGTATTAGTGGGAGGGGGAGGCAGGACTCACATGTTCTGTGTATTAGTTGGAGGAGGATGCAGGACTCACAGGCTTTGTGTATTAGTGGTAGGAGGATGCAGGACTCACAAGCTCTCTGCATTAGTGGTAAGGGATGCAGGACTCACAGGCTCTCTGTAGTAGTGGGAGGAGGATGCAAGACTCACAGGCTCTGTGTGTTAGTGGGAGGAGGATGTGGGACTCACAGGCTTTGTGCATTAGTGGGAGGAGGATGCAGGACTCACAGGCTTTGTGTATTAGTGGGAGGGGGAGGCAGGACTCACAGGCTCTGTGTATTAGTGGGAGGGGGTGCAGGACTCACAGGCTCTTTATTAGTGTGAGGACGATGCAGGACTCACAGGCTCTTAGTGTGAGGAGGATGCAGGACTCGCAGGCTCTCTGTATTAGTGGGAGGAGGATGCAGGACTCACAGGCTCTCTGTATTTGTGGTAGGAGGATGCAGGACTTACAAGCTCTCGGTATTAGTGGGAGGGAAATGCATGACTCACAGGCTCTATGTATTAGTGGGAGGGGGATGCAGGACTCACAGGCTCTCTGTATTAGTGGGAGGGAGATGCAGGACTCGCAGGCTCTCTGTATTAGTGGGAGGAGGATGCAGGACTCACAGGCTCTCTGTATTTGTGGTAGGAGGATGCAGGACTTACAAGCTCTCGGTATTAGTGGGAGGGAAATGCATGACTCACAGGCTCTATGTATTAGTGGGAGGGGGATGCAGGACTCACAGGCTCTCTGTATTAGTGGGAGGGAGATGCAGGACTCAAAGGTTCTCTGCATTAGTGGGAGGGGGATGCAGGACTTACAAGCTCTCTGCATTAGTGGGAGGAGGATGCAAGACTCAGGCTCTATGTATTAGTGGGAGGGGATGCAGGACTCACATGCTCTCTGTATTAGTGGGAGGGGGATGCAGGACTCACAGGCTCTCTGTATTAGTGGGAGGAGGATGCGAGACTCACAGGCTCTGTGTATTAAAGGGAGGAGGATGCGGGACCGCAGGCTCTGTGTATTAGTGGGAGGAGGATGCAGGACTCACATGCTCTCTTTATCAGTGGTAGGAGGATGCAGGACTCACAGGCTCTGTGTATTAGTGGGAGGGGGATGCAGGACTCACAGGCTCTCTATTAGTGGGAGGGGGATGCAGGACTCACATGCTCTTTATTAGTGTGAGGACGATGCAGGACTCACATGCTCTATTAGTGTGAGGAGGATGCAGGACTCACAGGCTCTATTAGTGTGAGGAGGATGCAGGACTCGCAGGCTCTCTGTATTAGTGGTAGGGGATGTAGGACTCACAGGCTCTGTGTATTAGTGGGAGGGGGATGCAGGACGCACAGGCTCTGTGTATTAGTGGGAGGAGGATGCAGGACTCACAGGCTCTGTGTATTAGTGGGAGGGGAGGCAGGACTCACAGGCTCTGTGTATTAGTGGGAGGAGGATGCAGGACTCACAGGCTCTGTGTAATATTGGTAGGAGGATGCAGGACTCACAGGCTTTCTGCATTAGTGGTAGGGGATGCAGGACTGACAGGCTGTGTTTTAGTGGGAGGAGGATGCAGGACTCACAGGCTCTGTGTATTAGAGGGAGGAGGATGCAGGACTCACAGGCTGTGTATTAGTGTGAGGAGGATACGGGACTCGGGCTCTGTGTATTAGTGGGAGAAGGATGCGGGACTCACAGGTTCTGTGTATTAGTGGGAGGAGGATGCAGGACTCACAGGCTCTGTATTAGTGGGAGGGGGAGGCAGGACTCACATGTTCTGTGTATTAGTGGGAGGATGCAGGACACACAGGCTCTGTGTATTAGTGGGAGGAGGATGCAGGACTCACAGGCTCTCTGTATTAGTGGGAGGAGGATGCGAGACTCACAGGCTCTGTTTATTAGTGGGAGGAGGATGCAGGACTCACAGGCTCTGTGTATTAGTGGGAGGGGGATGCAGGACTCACAGGCTCTGTGTATTAGTGGTAGGAGGATGCAGGACTCACAGGCTCTGTGTATTAGTGGGAGGGGGAGGCAGGACTCACATGTTCTGTGTATTAGTGGGAGGAGGATGCAGGACTCACAGGCTTTGTGTATTAGTGGTAGGAGGATGCAGGACTCACAAGCTCTCTGCATTAGTGGTAAGGGATGCAGGACTCACAGGCTCTCTGTAGTAGTGGGAGGAGGATGCAAGACTCACAGGCTCTGTGTGTTAGTGGGAGGAGGATGTGGGACTCACAGGCTTTGTGCATTAGTGGGAGGAGGATGCAGGACTCACAGGCTTTGTGTATTAGTGGGAGGGGGAGGCAGGACTCACAGGCTCTGTGTATTAGTGGGAGGGGGTGCAGGACTCACAGGCTCTTTATTAGTGTGAGGACGATGCAGGACTCACAGGCTCTTTGTATTTATGGGAGGGGGATGCAGAACTCACATGCTCTTTATTAGTGTGAGGAGGATGCAGGACTCACAGGCTCTTAGTGTGAGGAGGATGCAGGACTCGCAGGCTCTCTGTATTAGTGGGAGGAGGATGCAGGACTCACAGGCTCTCTGTATTTGTGGTAGGAGGATGCAGGACTTACAAGCTC
This sequence comes from Ranitomeya imitator, assembly GCF_032444005.1. Taxonomy (NCBI): domain Eukaryota; kingdom Metazoa; phylum Chordata; class Amphibia; order Anura; family Dendrobatidae; genus Ranitomeya; species Ranitomeya imitator. Next base: position 174,815,477 of record NC_091283.1, read on the forward strand.
TCGGTATTAGTGGGAGGGAAATGCATGACTCACAGGCTCTATGTATTAGTGGGAGGGGGATGCAGGACTTACAGGCTCTCTGTATTAGTGGGAGGGAGATGCAGGACTCAAAGTTTCTCTGCATTAGTGGGAGGGGGATGCAGGACTTACAAGCTCTCTGCATTAGTGGGAGGAGGATGCAAGACTCAGGCTGTATGTATTAGTGGGAGGGGATGCAGGACTCACATGCTCTCTGTATTAGTGGGAGGGGGATGCAGGACTCACAGGCTCTCTATTAGTGGGAGTGGGATGCAGGACTCACATGCTTTTTATTAGTGTGAGGACGATGCAGGACTCACAGGCTCCTTGTATTTGTGGGAGGGGGATGCAGGACTCACATGCTCTATTAGTGTGAGGAGGATGCAGGACTCACAGGCTCTATTAGTGTGAGGAGGATGCAGGACTCGCAGGCTCTCTGTATTAGTGGGAGTAGGATGCAGGACTCACAGGCTCTCTGTATTAGTGGTAGGAGGATGCAGGACTTACAAGCTCTCTGTATTAGTGGTAGGGGATGCAGGACTCACAGGCTCTGTGTATTAGTGGGAGGGGGATGCAGGACTCACAGGCTCTCTGCATTAGTGGTAGGGGATGCAGGACTCACAGGCTCTCTGTATTAGTGGGAGGAGGATGCGAGACTCACAGGCTCTGTGTATTAGAGGGAGGAGGATGCGGGACCGCAGGCTGTGTGTATTAGTGGGAGGAGGATGCAGGACTCACAGGCTCTCTTTATCAGTGGTAGGAGGATGCAGGACTCACAGGCTCTGTGTATTAGTGGGAGGAGGATGCAGGACTCACAGGCTCTCTGCATTAGTGGTAGGGGATGCAGGACTCACAGGCTCTCTGTATTAGTGGGAGGAGGATGCGAGACTCACAGGCTCTGTGTATTAAAGGGAGGAGGATGCGGGACCGCAGGCTCTGTGTATTAGTGGGAGGAGGATGCAGGACTCACATGCTCTCTTTATCAGTGGTAGGAGGATACAGGACTCACAGGCTCTGTGTATTAGTGGGAGGGGGATGCAGGACTCACAGGCTCTCTGTATCAGTGGGAGGAGGATGCGGGACTCACATGCTCTCTGTATCAGTGGTAGGAAGATGCGGGACTCACAGGCTCTCTGCATTAGTGGGAGGGGGATGCAGGACTCACAGGCTCTCTGTATCAGTGGGAGGAGGATGCGGGACTCACAGGCTCTCTGTATTAGTGGTAGAAGGATGCAGGACTCACAGGCTCTCTGCATTAGTGGTAGGGGATGCAGGACTCACAGGCTCTGTGTATTAGTGGGAGGAGGATGCAGGACTCACAGGCTCTGTGTATTAGAGGGAGGAGGATGCAGGACTCACAGGTTCTGTGTATTAGTGGGAGGAGGATGCGGGACTCACAGGCTTTCTGCATTAGTGGTAGGGGATGCAGGACTGACAGGCTGTGTTTTAGTGGGAGGAGGATGCAGGACTCACAGGCTCTGTGTATTAGAGGGAGGAGGATGCAGGACTCACAGGCTGTGTATTAGTGTGAGGAGGATACGGGACTCGGGCTCTGTGTATTAGTGGGAGAAGGATGCGGGACTCACAGGCTCTGTGTATTAGTGGGAGGAGGATGCAGGACTCACAGGCTCTGTATTAGTGGGAGGGGGAGGCAGGACTCACATGTTCTGTGTATTAGTGGGAGGATGCAGGACTCACAGGCTCTGTGTATTAGTGGGAGGAGGATGCAGGACTCACAGGCTCTGTATTAGTGGGAGGGGGAGGCAGGACTCACATGTTCTGTGTATTAGTGGGAGGATGCAGGACTCACAGGCTCTGTGTATTAGTGGGAGGAGGATGCAGGACTCACAGGCTCTCTGTATTAGTGGGAGGAGGATGCGAGACTCACAGGCTCTGTTTATTAGTGGGAGGAGGATGCAGGACTCACAGGCTCTGTGTATTAGTGGGAGGGGGATGCAGGACTCACAGGCTCTGTGTATTAGTGGTAGGAGGATGCAGGACTCACAGGCTCTGTGTATTAGTGGGAGGGGGAGGCAGGACTCACATGTTCTGTGTATTAGTTGGAGGAGGATGCAGGACTCACAGGCTTTGTGTATTAGTGGTAGGAGGATGCAGGACTCACAAGCTCTCTGCATTAGTGGTAAGGGATGCAGGACTCACAGGCTCTCTGTAGTAGTGGGAGGAGGATGCAAGACTCACAGGCTCTGTGTGTTAGTGGGAGGAGGATGTGGGACTCACAGGCTTTGTGCATTAGTGGGAGGAGGATGCAGGACTCACAGGCTTTGTGTATTAGTGGGAGGGGGAGGCAGGACTCACAGGCTCTGTGTATTAGTGGGAGGGGGTGCAGGACTCACAGGCTCTTTATTAGTGTGAGGACGATGCAGGACTCACAGGCTCTTAGTGTGAGGAGGATGCAGGACTCGCAGGCTCTCTGTATTAGTGGGAGGAGGATGCAGGACTCACAGGCTCTCTGTATTTGTGGTAGGAGGATGCAGGACTTACAAGCTCTCGGTATTAGTGGGAGGGAAATGCATGACTCACAGGCTCTATGTATTAGTGGGAGGGGGATGCAGGACTCACAGGCTCTCTGTATTAGTGGGAGGGAGATGCAGGACTCGCAGGCTCTCTGTATTAGTGGGAGGAGGATGCAGGACTCACAGGCTCTCTGTATTTGTGGTAGGAGGATGCAGGACTTACAAGCTCTCGGTATTAGTGGGAGGGAAATGCATGACTCACAGGCTCTATGTATTAGTGGGAGGGGGATGCAGGACTCACAGGCTCTCTGTATTAGTGGGAGGGAGATGCAGGACTCAAAGGTTCTCTGCATTAGTGGGAGGGGGATGCAGGACTTACAAGCTCTCTGCATTAGTGGGAGGAGGATGCAAGACTCAGGCTCTATGTATTAGTGGGAGGGGATGCAGGACTCACATGCTCTCTGTATTAGTGGGAGGGGGATGCAGGACTCACAGGCTCTCTGTATTAGTGGGAGGAGGATGCGAGACTCACAGGCTCTGTGTATTAAAGGGAGGAGGATGCGGGACCGCAGGCTCTGTGTATTAGTGGGAGGAGGATGCAGGACTCACATGCTCTCTTTATCAGTGGTAGGAGGATGCAGGACTCACAGGCTCTGTGTATTAGTGGGAGGGGGATGCAGGACTCACAGGCTCTCTGTATCAGTGGGAGGAGGATGCGGGACTCACAGGCTCTCTGTATCAGTGGTAGGAAGATGCGGGACTCACAGGCTCTCTGCATTAGTGGGAGGGGGATGCAGGACTCACAGGCTCTCTGTATCAGTGGGAGGAGGATGCGGGACTCACAGGCTCTCTGTATTAGTGGTAGAAGGATGCAGGACTCACAGGCTCTCTGCATTAGTGGTAGGGGATGCAGGACTCACAGGCTCTGTGTATTAGTGGGAGGAGGATGCAGGACTCACAGGCTCTGTGTATTAGAGGGAGGAGGATGCAGGACTCACAGGTTCTGTGTATTAGTGGGAGGAGGATGCGGGACTCAAGCTCTGTGTATTAGTGGTAGGAGGATGCGGGACTCACAGGCTCTGTGTATTAGTGGGAGAAGGATGCAGGAATCACAGGCTCTGTGTATTAGTGGGGGGGAGGCAGGACTCACATGTTCTGTGTATTAGTGGGAGGATGCAGGACTCACAGGCTCTGTGTATTAGTGGTAGGAGGATGCAGGACTCACAGGCTCTCTGCATTAGTGGTAGGGGATGCAGGACTCACAGGCTCTGTGTATTAGTGGGAGGAGGATGCGAGACTTACAGGCTCTGTGTATTAGTGGGATGAGGATGCGGGACTCACAGGCTCTGTGTATTAGTGGGAGGAAGATGCAGGACTCACAGGCTCTCTGTATCAGTGGTAGGAGGATGCAGGGCTCACAGGCTCTGTGTATTAGTGGGAGGAGGATGCGGGACTCACAGGCTCTGTGTATTAGAGGGAGGAGGATGCAGGACTCACAGGCTCTGTGTATTAGTGGGAGGGGGAGGCAGGACTCACAGGCTCTGTGTATTAGTGGGAGGAGGATGCAGGACTCACAGGCTCTGTGTATTATTAGTAGGAGGATGCAGGACTCACAGGCTCTCTGCATTAGTGTTAGGGGATGCAGGACTCACAGGCTCTGTGTATTAGTGGGAGGAGGATGCAGGACTCACAGGCTCTGTGTATTATTGGTAGGAGGATGCAGGACTCACAGGCTCTCTGCATTAGTGTTAGGGGATGTAACAACTCTGCTGGCATCACAGCATGGCCTCACATCTCTCACACAATCTTACCCACTGCTCCAGGCCATGATGTGCTTTCTCTTTAATGCCAGCTCCATGTTCTGTGTCTCTGCTCTCTGCATGCCTCATGGCTATGTGTATAGGGGGCCGGCGCCTGAACTCTCTGGTTCTTATAGGAATCAGGTGCACCTGTCTAATCAGTTCCTGACCAATTACCAAGAGGCCTCCTGTATATAGTGCAGCTCCACCCTGTGGTCTGGGCCTGTGTAATGTGTTAGCTCAGTTAGTGTTTAGCTGCTGAGTTTGCCTGGCCTTGCTCTGAGTTACTCCCTCTCTGGAGGCTTTTCTCTGTGCTATTGCCTTGATCTTGTAGTCCACCCTCCAGGAGGCAGAATATCCTGGTCCCTGTGTCTTTGTCCCTGTGTCTTGTTCTATTGCCTTGCCTGTACTTTGTCTTTTCTCGGTCTCCTTGTCTGTGGCTTCCTTCCCTGCTTTCTTTCCTTGTGTTTTCTGTCTGCTTACACTCCGCACTCTTGCGGCTCTGCACTCATACCTTGCTTCGCACTCTCTGGCTTTGCTCTGTGGCTCCGCTCTTTGCGGTTCTATCTGGCTCCGCTCTTTGCGGTACTATCTGGCTCCGCTCTTTGCGGTACTATCTGGCTCCGCCTCCTGTGTTTCTGCACTTGGCTCCGTCTCTGCTCTTGGCTCCGCCTCCAGCGTCTCCGCTCTTGGCGTTACCTCCAGCGTCTCCGCTTTTGGTTCCGCCTCCAGCGTCTCCGCTCTTGGCTCTGCCTCCAGCGTCTCCGCCTTCAGCGTCTCCGCTCTTGGCTCCGCCTCCAGCGTCTCCGCTCTTGGCTCCGCCTCCAGCGTCTCAGCTCTTGGCTCCGCCTCCAGAGTCTCCGCTCTTGGCTCCGCCTCCAGCGTCTCCGCTCTTGGCTCCGCCTCCAGCGTCTCCGCTCTTGGCTCCGCCTCCAGCGTCTCCGCTCTTGGCTCCGCCTCCAGCGTCTCCGCCCTTGGCTCCGCCTCTTGCATCTCCGCCCTTGGCTCTGCCTTCTCCATCTCTTCTCTTAGTTCCACCTTCTACTTGTTACTTGGTCCTCCTGTCTGAACAGGTTCCAACCTGTTTCTCATACCTGCCTGCAGACCGGTCCCTACCGGTTCTTCCTATGTTCCAGCCGTACCCGCCTGCCTACCAGAGAGCCAGCCGTGTCCGCCTGCCCGCCAGTGTCTCTGTTGTACCCGTCTGCCTGCCTGTGTCCCAGCCGTGCCCGCCTGTCAGCCAGAGTGCCAGCCGTGCCCGCTCCGTTCCTTAGTGGAATCAGCAGCCACAGCCAGACATCACCTTGGAGTGGCACCTGGTAGCTTCCTATTGCACAAGTCTGACCTCACCATCAGAGGCTCCAGCGAACACCTAGGAAGCTACTTAGTTACGCCCCTTCCAGGGAAGTTTGGTTTGTGGTCCAGTGGGGCCACACCCCCGTATGCCCGCGCCAACCAGTCTGGGCGCGTGTGTGACAGTTTGCACAGGCCATGGTCCCCGCTGAGTCCCATGTGCCTTCGCTCTCGGAGCAAGATGAACTCTCTTCTTGCCAGTATTAACATAGTAACATAGTAACATAGTTAGTAAGGCCGAAAAAAGACATTTGTCCATCCAGTTCAGCCTATATTCCATCATAATAAATACCCAGATCTACGTCCTTCTACAGAACCTAATAATTGTATGATACAATATTGTTCTGCTCCAGGAAGACATCCAGGCCTCTCTTGAACCCCTCGACTGAGTTCGCCATCACCACCTCCTCAGGCAAGCAATTCCAGATTCTCACTGCCCTAACAGTAAAGAATCCTCTTCTATGTTGGTGGAAAAACCTTCTCTCCTCCAGACGCAAAGAATGCCCCCTTGTGCCCGTCACCTTCCTTGGTATAAACAGATCCTCAGCGAGATATTTGTATTGTCCCCTTATATACTTATACATGGTTATTAGATCGCCCCTCAGTCGTCTTTTTTCTAGACTAAATAATCCTAATTTCGCTAATCTATCTGGGTATTGTAGTTCTCCCATACCCTTTATTAATTTTGTTGCCCTCCTTTGTACTCTCTCTAGTTCCATTATATCCTTCCTGAGCACCGGTGCCCAAAACTGGACACAGTACTCCATGTGCGGTCTAACTAGGGATTTGTACAGAGGCAGTATAATGCTCTCATCATGTGTATCCAGACCTCTTTTAATGCACCCCATGATCCTGTTTGCCTTGGCAGCTGCTGCCTGGCACTGGCTGCTCCAGGTAAGTTTATCATTAACTAGGATCCCCAAGTCCTTCTCCCTGTCAGATTTACCCAGTGGTATCCGGTACCCAGTATTGGCCTCCGAGGAAAATGTTTACCCAGTCTGAAAGCCAGTCCTTCACTGCTCCATCCCCTATTGTCATCTCTAATGAGCTGTTTGATCGACTTCAAGCCTGCGCTCCTAATGACGAATCCAAGCCAGCAGATCCTCCATGCTACTATGGGGACCCAAAGCAATGTCGTGTGTTCCTGGAGCGGTGCTTGCGTTATTTCAAGTGGCATGCTCCCCAATTCCCCACTGACTGGTTGAAAGTAGGTTTCTTAATGGCCTACCTTAGAGGAGATGCTTTGATGTGGTGCGACCCCCTTTGGGAAGCAGGGGACCCCATCATCTCGAATCTGCCGGCCTTCCTGGTGGCCTTCTGTAAAGCCTTCGATGAGCCAAGTACTGCATCTCCTGAAAAGTCTTCCCCTTCAAGCTCACAGAGACGGTCCAGATGAAAGAAACCTGTAGGTAAACCGTCACTTCCGTCCATGAAAGTCCAAGACTCATCTGTTCCACAACCCGCCAAAACGGCCACCCGAGCAAGATCCAAGAGGTCTAATAAAAGGGGTCTGGCAAATCTGCAGCCTGAATCTGGTGCTGAGATTGAAATACGGCATCCCTGTGGTTGTAAAGCACATTCAGATGGTCTTTGCCCTGTGAAGCCTGTACTCCAAAACCCTGGGCCAGTAGGAGAGGCTGCCCCTGGCGAGAGTACTTCCTCTCCGTCAAAGTTAATGACTGTTTCTCTGCCTTCTGGGAGCTTTGGTGTGTTTAAGCTGCCTATCATTCGGAGTCAGTGTATGGTCTCCGTTCTCCAGCTCCAGAACCCGGTGTGGGCGTTGCCTGATAATGGCCGAGCCCTGCTAAAGAGCAGTCTAGTCCTGCAAGGACAACTACAGCTCCAAGTTGGAGCCTTATACACGAAGAAGTTTGTTTTCCGTATGCTGTCTGTTGTGCCCATGGGTCATTCTGAGCCAAGGACTCTACCACCCGCTCTGGTCAAGAGTTCCAGTAAAGTGCTTTGTTTGAACTTACCCAGTCTTGAGAAGTGTCTGGTTCCCATGCGTCAAAGACACTCAGCAGTGTCATCTTCTTCAGCTGGTCTGCTAGTCGTCGAGTCAAGGTGTGCTGACGTCACCGAAGATGGGGAAACGGTGACGATGTCTCCACACATCTCCAGCGACTATACCAGTAAACAGTTAGTCGTCGAGTCAAGGTGTGCTGACGTCACCGAAGATGGGGAAACGGTGACGATTTCTCCACACATCTCCAATGAATATACCAGTAAACAGTTAGTCGTCGAGTCAAGGTGTGCTAACGTCACTGAAGATGGGGAAGCGGTGACGATGTCTCCACACATCTCCCACGACTATTCCTGCTAGGAACATCCCCGCCGTTTGGACGATTTCTTCTGGATAACGGGCAGAAGATGGTTCCTATGTGGATACCTTCAGCGTCCTTGTGGCCGGCTGGTGAAGATTTCAAAACAGAAGTTTGTTCACCTCAATTTTTCTCTGACCCGGTGGAGCTGTTATTCTCCACTCTCATCTCTAATGACTTTTCTTGTGTTCCGTATCTAAGAACATCTCTGCTACCTGTCGGGCAAAAGTTGAATCCTATGAGAAGGCTTCCAGTTTCCATGTGTCCGGCTGGTGAAGATGTTAAGACAGCAGCATTCAATTCCCTGTTACCTGTCTACCTGAAGGAGGTGGTCCAGCTCATTGTGGAAGCTAACCCTGTTGAGCACCAAGAGACTTTGTTTTATGAGATTCCTGGTGACCCGCCTGCCTTATTCTACCCTGAAGATGTCATGTTGGCCTGGACTATGTGTGCTCCTATCCTTCTTCTACAAGTTATTCTGGCGGGCTTGAAGAAGAGGGGCCGTAAAGGGGGGGTACTGTAACGACTCTGCTGGCATCACAGCATGGCCTCACATCTCTCACACAATCTTACCCACTGCTCCAGGCCATGATGTGCTTTTTCTTTAATGCCAGCTCCATGTTCTGTGTCTCTGCTCTCTGCATGCCTCATGGCTATGTGTATAGGGGGCCGGCGCCTGAACTCTCTGGTTCTTATAGGAATCAGGTGCACCTGTCTAATCAGTTCCTGACCAATTACCAAGAGGCCTCCTGTATATAGTGCAGCTCCACCCTGTGGTCTGGGCCTGTGCAATGTGTTAGCTCAGTTAGTGTTTAGCTGCTGAGTTTGCCTGGCCTTGCTCTGAGTTACTCCCTCTCTGGAGGCTTTTCTCTGTGCTATTGCCTTGATCTTGTAGTCCGCCCTCCAGGAGGCAGAATATCCTGGTCCCTGTGTCTTTGTCCCTGTGTCTTGTTCTATTGCCTTGTCTGTACTTTGTCTTTTCTCGGTCTCCTTGTCTGTGGCTTCCTTCCCTGCTTTCTTTCCTTGTGTTTTCTGTCTGCTTACACTCTGCACTCTTGCGGCTCTGCACTCAGACCTTGCTTCGCACTCTCTGGCTTTGCTCTGTGGCTCCGCTCTTTGCGGTTCTATCTGGCTCCGCTCTTTGCGGTACTATCTGGCTCCGCCTCCTGTGTTTCTGCACTTGGCTCCGTCTCTGCTCTTGGCTCCGCCTCCAGCGTCTCCGCTCTTGGCGTTACCTCCAGCGTCTCCGCTTTTGGTTCCGCCTCCAGCGTCTCCGCTCTTGGCTCCGCCTCCAGCGTCTCCGCTCTTGGCTCCGCCTCCAGCGTCTCCGCTCTTGGCTCCGCCTCCAGCGTCTCCGCTCTTGGCTCCGCCTCCAGCGTCTCCGCTCTTGGCTCCGCCTCCAGCATCTCCGCCCTTGGCTCCGCCTTTTGCGTCTCCGCCCTTGGCTCTGCCTTCTCCATCTCTTCTCTTAGTTCCACCTTCTACTTGTTACTTGGTCCTCCTGTCTGAACAGGTTCCAACCTGTTTCTCATACCTGCCTGCAGACCGGTCCCTACCGGTTCTTCCTATGTTCCAGCCGTACCCGCCTGCCTACCAGAGAGCCAGCCGTGTGCGCCTGCCCGCCAGTGTCTCTGTTGTACCCGTCTGCCTGCCTGTGTCCCAGCCGTGCCCGCCTGTCAGCCAGAGTGCCAGCCGTGCCCGCTCCGTTCCTTAGTGGGATCAGCAGCCACAGCCAGACATCACCCTGGAGTGGCACCTGGTAGCTTCCTATTGCACAAGTCTGACCTCACCATCAGAGGCTCCAGCGAACACCTAGGAAGCTACTTAGTTACGCCCCTTCCAGGGAAGTTTGGTTTGTGGTCCAGTGGGGCCACACCCCCGTATGCCCGCGCCAACCAGTCTGGGCGCGTGCGTGACAGGGGATGCAGGACTCACAGGCTCTGTATCACTGGGAGGAGGATGCAGGACTCACAGGCTCTCTGTATCAGTGCGAGGAGGATGCAGGACTCACAGGCTCTGTGTATTAGTGGGAGGGGGATGCAGGACTCACAGGCTCTGTGTATTAGTGGTAGGAGGATGCAGGACTCACAGGCTCTCTGCATTAGTGGTAGGGGATGCAGGACTCACAGGCTCTCTGTATTAGTGGGAGGAGGATGCAAGACTTACAGGCTCTGTGTATTAGAGGGAGGAGGATGCGGGACTCGCAGGCTCTGTGTATTAGTGGGAGGAGGATGCAGGACTCACAGGCTCTCTTTATCAGTGGTAGGAGGATGCAGGACTCACAGGCTCTGTGTATTAGTGGGAGGGGGATGCAGGACTCACAGGCTCTCTGTATCAGTGGGAGGAGGATGCGGGACTCACAGGCTCTCTGTATCAGTGGTAGGAGGATGCGGGACTCACAGGCTCTCTGCATTAGTGGGAGGGGTATGCAGGACTCACAGGCTCTCTGTATCAGTGGGAGGAGGATGCGGGACTCACAGGCTCTCTGTATTAGTGGTAGGAGGATGCAGGGCTCACAGGCTCTCTGCATTAGTGGTAGGGGATGCAGGACTCACAGGCTCTGTGTATTAGTGGGAGGAGGATGCAGGACTCACAGGCTCTGTGTATTAGAGGGAGGAGGATGCAGGACTCACAGGCTCTGTGTATTAGTGGGAGGAGGATGCGGGACTCAGGCTCTGTATATTAGTGGTAGGAGGATGCGGGACTCACAGGCTCTGTGTATTAGTGGGAGAAGGATGCAGGAATCACAGGCTCTGTGTATTAGTGAGGGGGAGGCAGGACTCACATGTTCTGTGTATTAGTGGGAGGATGCAGGACTCACAGGCTCTGTGTATTAGTGGGAGGAGGATGCAAGACTCAGACTCTATGTATTAGTGGTAGGGGATGCAGGACTCACAGGCTCTCTGTATTAGTGGGAGGGGGATGCAGGACTCACAGGCTCTCTATTAGTGGGAGTGGGATGCAGGACTCACATGCTATTTATTAGTGTGAGGAACGATGCAGGACTCACAGGCTCCTTGTATTTGTGGGAGGGGGATGCAGGACTCACATGCCCTATTAGTGTGAGGAGGATGCAGGACTCACAGGCTCTATTAGTGTGAGGAGGATGCAGGACTCGCAGGCTCTCTGTATTAGTGGGAGTAGGATGCAGGACTCACAGGCTCTCTGTATTAGTGGTAGGGATGCAGGACTCACAGGTTCTGTGTATTAGTGGGAGGGGGATGCAGGACTCACAGGCTCTGTGTATTAGTGGTAGGAGGATGCAGGACTCACAGGCTCTCTGCATTAGTGGTAGGGGATGCAGGACTCACAGGCTCTCAGTATTAGTGGGAAGGGGATGCAGGACTCACAGGCTCTCTATTAGTGGGAGGGGGATGCAGGACTCACATGCTCTTTATTAGTGTGAGGACGATGCAGGACTCACATGCTCTATTAGTGTGAGGAGGATGCAGGACTCACAGGCTCTATTAGTGTGAGGAGGATGCAGGACTCGCAGGCTCTCTGTATTAGTGGTAGGGGATGTAGGACTCACAGGCTCTGTGTATTAGTGGGAGGGGGATGCAGGACGCACAGGCTCTGTGTATTAGTGGGAGGAGGATGCGAGACTCACAGGCTCTGTGTATTAGTGGGAGGAGGATGCGGGACTCACAGGCTCTGTGTATTAGTGGGAGGAGGATGCAGGACTCACAGGCTCTGTGTATTAGTGGGAGGGGAGGCAGGACTCACAGGCTCTGTGTATTAGTGGGAGGAGGATGCAGGACTCACAGGCTCTGTGTAATATTGGTAGGAGGATGCAGGACTCACAGGCTTTCTGCATTAGTGGTAGGGGATGCAGGACTGACAGGCTGTGTTTTAGTGGGAGGAGGATGCAGGACTCACAGGCTCTGTGTATTAGAGGGAGGAGGATGCAGGACTCACAGGCTGTGTATTAGTGTGAGGAGGATACGGGACTCGGGCTCTGTGTATTAGTGGGAGAAGGATGCGGGACTCACAGGTTCTGTGTATTAGTGGGAGGAGGATGCAGGACTCACAGGCTCTGTATTAGTGGGAGGGGGAGGCAGGACTCACATGTTCTGTGTATTAGTGGGAGGATGCAGGACACACAGGCTCTGTGTATTAGTGGGAGGAGGATGCAGGACTCACAGGCTCTCTGTATTAGTGGGAGGAGGATGCGAGACTCACAGGTTCTGTTTATTAGTGGGAGGAGGATGCAGGACTCATAGGCTCTGTGTATTAGTGGGAGGGGGATGCAGGACTCACAGGCTCTGTGTATTAGTGGTAGGAGGATGCAGGACTCACAGGCTCTGTGTATTAGTGGGAGGGGGAGGCAGGACTCACATGTTCTGTGTATTAGTGGGAGGAGGATGCAGGACTCACAGGCTTTGTGTATTAGTGGTAGGAGGATGCAGGACTCACAAGCTCTCTGCATTAGTGGTAAGGGATGCAGGACTCACAGGCTCTCTGTAGTAGTGGGAGGAGGATGCAAGACTCACAGGCTCTGTGTGTTAGTGGGAGGAGGATGTGGGACTCACAGGCTTTGTGCATTAGTGGGAGGAGGATGCAGGACTCACAGGCTTTGTGTATTAGTGGGAGGGGGAGGCAGGACTCACAGGCTCTGTGTATTAGTGGGAGGGGGTGCAGGACTCACAGGCTCTTTATTAGTGTGAGGACGATGCAGGACTCACAGGCTCTTTGTATTTATGGGAGGGGGATGCAGAACTCACATGCTCTTTATTAGTGTGAGGAGGATGCAGGACTCACAGGCTCTTAGTGTGAGGAGGATGCAGGACTCGCAGGCTCTCTGTATTAGTGGGAGGAGGATGCAGGACTCACAGGCTCTCTGTATTTGTGGTAGGAGGATGCAGGACTTACAAGCTCTCGGTATTAGTGGGAGGGAAATGCATGACTCACAGGCTCTATGTATTAGTGGGAGGGGGATGCAGGACTTACAGGCTCTCTGTATTAGTGGGAGGGAGATGCAGGACTCAAAGGTTCTCTGCATTAGTGGGAGGGGGATGCAGGACTTACAAGCTCTCTGCATTAGTGGGAGGAGGATGCAAGACTCAGGCTGTATGTATTAGTGGGAGGGGATGCAGGACTCACATGCTCTCTGTATTAGTGGGAGGGGGATGCAGGACTCACAGGCTCTCTATTAGTGGGAGTGGGATGCAGGACTCACATGCTTTTTATTAGTGTGAGGACGATGCAGGACTCACAGGCTCCTTGTATTTGTGGGAGGGGGATGCAGGACTCACATGCTCTATTAGTGTGAGGAGGATGCAGGACTCACAGGCTCTATTAGTGTGAGGAGGATGCAGGACTCGCAGGCTCTCTGTATTAGTGGGAGTAGGATGCAGGACTCACAGGCTCTCTGTATTAGTGGTAGGAGGATGCAGGACTTACAAGCTCTCTGTATTAGTGGTAGGGGATGCAGGACTCACAGGCTCTGTGTATTAGTGGGAGGGGGATGCAGGACTCACAGGCTCTCTGCATTAGTGGTAGGGGATGCAGGACTCACAGGCTCTCTGTATTAGTGGGAGGAGGATGCGAGACTCACAGGCTCTGTGTATTAGAGGGAGGAGGATGCGGGACCGCAGGCTGTGTGTATTAGTGGGAGGAGGATGCAGGACTCACAGGCTCTCTTTATCAGTGGTAGGAGGATGCAGGACTCACAGGCTCTGTGTATTAGTGGGAGGAGGATGCAGGACTCACAGGCTCTCTGCATTAGTGGTAGGGGATGCAGGACTCACAGGCTCTCTGTATTAGTGGGAGGAGGATGCGAGACTCACAGGCTCTGTGTATTAAAGGGAGGAGGATGCGGGACCGCAGGCTCTGTGTATTAGTGGGAGGAGGATGCAGGACTCACATGCTCTCTTTATCAGTGGTAGGAGGATACAGGACTCACAGGCTCTGTGTATTAGTGGGAGGGGGATGCAGGACTCACAGGCTCTCTGTATCAGTGGGAGGAGGATGCGGGACTCACATGCTCTCTGTATCAGTGGTAGGAAGATGCGGGACTCACAGGCTCTCTGCATTAGTGGGAGGGGGATGCAGGACTCACAGGCTCTCTGTATCAGTGGGAGGAGGATGCGGGACTCACAGGCTCTCTGTATTAGTGGTAGAAGGATGCAGGACTCACAGGCTCTCTGCATTAGTGGTAGGGGATGCAGGACTCACAGGCTCTGTGTATTAGTGGGAGGAGGATGCAGGACTCACAGGCTCTGTGTATTAGAGGGAGGAGGATGCAGGACTCACAGGTTCTGTGTATTAGTGGGAGGAGGATGCGGGACTCACAGGCTTTCTGCATTAGTGGTAGGGGATGCAGGACTGACAGGCTGTGTTTTAGTGGGAGGAGGATGCAGGACTCACAGGCTCTGTGTATTAGAGGGAGGAGGATGCAGGACTCACAGGCTGTGTATTAGTGTGAGGAGGATACGGGACTCGGGCTCTGTGTATTAGTGGGAGAAGGATGCGGGACTCACAGGCTCTGTGTATTAGTGGGAGGAGGATGCAGGACTCACAGGCTCTGTATTAGTGGGAGGGGGAGGCAGGACTCACATGTTCTGTGTATTAGTGGGAGGATGCAGGACTCACAGGCTCTGTGTATTAGTGGGAGGAGGATGCAGGACTCACAGGCTCTGTATTAGTGGGAGGGGGAGGCAGGACTCACATGTTCTGTGTATTAGTGGGAGGATGCAGGACTCACAGGCTCTGTGTATTAGTGGGAGGAGGATGCAGGACTCACAGGCTCTCTGTATTAGTGGGAGGAGGATGCGAGACTCACAGGCTCTGTTTATTAGTGGGAGGAGGATGCAGGACTCACAGGCTCTGTGTATTAGTGGGAGGGGGATGCAGGACTCACAGGCTCTGTGTATTAGTGGTAGGAGGATGCAGGACTCACAGGCTCTGTGTATTAGTGGGAGGGGGAGGCAGGACTCACATGTTCTGTGTATTAGTTGGAGGAGGATGCAGGACTCACAGGCTTTGTGTATTAGTGGTAGGAGGATGCAGGACTCACAAGCTCTCTGCATTAGTGGTAAGGGATGCAGGACTCACAGGCTCTCTGTAGTAGTGGGAGGAGGATGCAAGACTCACAGGCTCTGTGTGTTAGTGGGAGGAGGATGTGGGACTCACAGGCTTTGTGCATTAGTGGGAGGAGGATGCAGGACTCACAGGCTTTGTGTATTAGTGGGAGGGGGAGGCAGGACTCACAGGCTCTGTGTATTAGTGGGAGGGGGTGCAGGACTCACAGGCTCTTAGTGTGAGGAGGATGCAGGACTCGCAGGCTCTCTGTATTAGTGGGAGGAGGATGCAGGACTCACAGGCTCTCTGTATTTGTGGTAGGAGGATGCAGGACTTACAAGCTCTCGGTATTAGTGGGAGGGAAATGCATGACTCACAGGCTCTATGTATTAGTGGGAGGGGGATGCAGGACTCACAGGCTCTCTGTATTAGTGGGAGGGAGATGCAGGACTCGCAGGCTCTCTGTATTAGTGGGAGGAGGATGCAGGACTCACAGGCTCTCTGTATTTGTGGTAGGAGGATGCAGGACTTACAAGCTCTCGGTATTAGTGGGAGGGAAATGCATGACTCACAGGCTCTATGTATTAGTGGGAGGGGGATGCAGGACTCACAGGCTCTCTGTATTAGTGGGAGGGAGATGCAGGACTCAAAGGTTCTCTGCATTAGTGGGAGGGGGATGCAGGACTTACAAGCTCTCTGCATTAGTGGGAGGAGGATGCAAGACTCAGGCTCTATGTATTAGTGGGAGGGGATGCAGGACTCACATGCTCTCTGTATTAGTGGGAGGGGGATGCAGGACTCACAGGCTCTCTGTATTAGTGGGAGGAGGATGCGAGACTCACAGGCTCTGTGTATTAAAGGGAGGAGGATGCGGGACCGCAGGCTCTGTGTATTAGTGGGAGGAGGATGCAGGACTCACATGCTCTCTTTATCAGTGGTAGGAGGATGCAGGACTCACAGGCTCTGTGTATTAGTGGGAGGGGGATGCAGGACTCACAGGCTCTCTGTATCAGTGGGAGGAGGATGCGGGACTCACAGGCTCTCTGTATCAGTGGTAGGAAGATGCGGGACTCACAGGCTCTCTGCATTAGTGGGAGGGGGATGCAGGACTCACAGGCTCTCTGTATCAGTGGGAGGAGGATGCGGGACTCACAGGCTCTCTGTATTAGTGGTAGAAGGATGCAGGACTCACAGGCTCTCTGCATTAGTGGTAGGGGATGCAGGACTCACAGGCTCTGTGTATTAGTGGGAGGAGGATGCAGGACTCACAGGCTCTGTGTATTAGAGGGAGGAGGATGCAGGACTCACAGGTTCTGTGTATTAGTGGGAGGAGGATGCGGGACTCAAGCTCTGTGTATTAGTGGTAGGAGGATGCGGGACTCACAGGCTCTGTGTATTAGTGGGAGAAGGATGCAGGAATCACAGGCTCTGTGTATTAGTGGGGGGGAGGCAGGACTCACATGTTCTGTGTATTAGTGGGAGGATGCAGGACTCACAGGCTCTGTGTATTAGTGGTAGGAGGATGCAGGACTCACAGGCTCTCTGCATTAGTGGTAGGGGATGCAGGACTCACAGGCTCTGTGTATTAGTGGGAGGAGGATGCGAGACTTACAGGCTCTGTGTATTAGTGGGATGAGGATGCGGGACTCACAGGCTCTGTGTATTAGTGGGAGGAAGATGCAGGACTCACAGGCTCTCTGTATCAGTGGTAGGAGGATGCAGGGCTCACAGGCTCTGTGTATTAGTGGGAGGAGGATGCGGGACTCACAGGCTCTGTGTATTAGAGGGAGGAGGATGCAGGACTCACAGGCTCTGTGTATTAGTGGGAGGGGGAGGCAGGACTCACAGGCTCTGTGTATTAGTGGGAGGAGGATGCAGGACTCACAGGCTCTGTGTATTATTAGTAGGAGGATGCAGGACTCACAGGCTCTCTGCATTAGTGTTAGGGGATGCAGGACTCACAGGCTCTGTGTATTAGTGGGAGGAGGATGCAGGACTCACAGGCTCTGTGTATTATTGGTAGGAGGATGCAGGACTCACAGGCTCTCTGCATTAGTGTTAGGGGATGTAACAACTCTGCTGGCATCACAGCATGGCCTCACATCTCTCACACAATCTTACCCACTGCTCCAGGCCATGATGTGCTTTCTCTTTAATGCCAGCTCCATGTTCTGTGTCTCTGCTCTCTGCATGCCTCATGGCTATGTGTATAGGGGGCCGGCGCCTGAACTCTCTGGTTCTTATAGGAATCAGGTGCACCTGTCTAATCAGTTCCTGACCAATTACCAAGAGGCCTCCTGTATATAGTGCAGCTCCACCCTGTGGTCTGGGCCTGTGTAATGTGTTAGCTCAGTTAGTGTTTAGCTGCTGAGTTTGCCTGGCCTTGCTCTGAGTTACTCCCTCTCTGGAGGCTTTTCTCTGTGCTATTGCCTTGATCTTGTAGTCCACCCTCCAGGAGGCAGAATATCCTGGTCCCTGTGTCTTTGTCCCTGTGTCTTGTTCTATTGCCTTGCCTGTACTTTGTCTTTTCTCGGTCTCCTTGTCTGTGGCTTCCTTCCCTGCTTTCTTTCCTTGTGTTTTCTGTCTGCTTACACTCCGCACTCTTGCGGCTCTGCACTCATACCTTGCTTCGCACTCTCTGGCTTTGCTCTGTGGCTCCGCTCTTTGCGGTTCTATCTGGCTCCGCTCTTTGCGGTACTATCTGGCTCCGCTCTTTGCGGTACTATCTGGCTCCGCCTCCTGTGTTTCTGCACTTGGCTCCGTCTCTGCTCTTGGCTCCGCCTCCAGCGTCTCCGCTCTTGGCGTTACCTCCAGCGTCTCCGCTTTTGGTTCCGCCTCCAGCGTCTCCGCTCTTGGCTCTGCCTCCAGCGTCTCCGCCTTCAGCGTCTCCGCTCTTGGCTCCGCCTCCAGCGTCTCCGCTCTTGGCTCCGCCTCCAGCGTCTCAGCTCTTGGCTCCGCCTCCAGAGTCTCCGCTCTTGGCTCCGCCTCCAGCGTCTCCGCTCTTGGCTCCGCCTCCAGCGTCTCCGCTCTTGGCTCCGCCTCCAGCGTCTCCGCTCTTGGCTCCGCCTCCAGCGTCTCCGCCCTTGGCTCCGCCTCTTGCATCTCCGCCCTTGGCTCTGCCTTCTCCATCTCTTCTCTTAGTTCCACCTTCTACTTGTTACTTGGTCCTCCTGTCTGAACAGGTTCCAACCTGTTTCTCATACCTGCCTGCAGACCGGTCCCTACCGGTTCTTCCTATGTTCCAGCCGTACCCGCCTGCCTACCAGAGAGCCAGCCGTGTCCGCCTGCCCGCCAGTGTCTCTGTTGTACCCGTCTGCCTGCCTGTGTCCCAGCCGTGCCCGCCTGTCAGCCAGAGTGCCAGCCGTGCCCGCTCCGTTCCTTAGTGGAATCAGCAGCCACAGCCAGACATCACCTTGGAGTGGCACCTGGTAGCTTCCTATTGCACAAGTCTGACCTCACCATCAGAGGCTCCAGCGAACACCTAGGAAGCTACTTAGTTACGCCCCTTCCAGGGAAGTTTGGTTTGTGGGGCCACACCCCCGTATGCCCGCGCCAACCAGTCTGGGCGCGTGTGTGACAGTTTGCACAGGCCATGGTCCCCGCTGAGTCCCATGTGCCTTCGCTCTCGGAGCAAGATGAACTCTCTTCTTGCCAGTATTAACATAGTAACATAGTAACATAGTTAGTAAGGCCGAAAAAAGACATTTGTCCATCCAGTTCAGCCTATATTCCATCATAATAAATACCCAGATCTACGTCCTTCTACAGAACCTAATAATTGTATGATACAATATTGTTCTGCTCCAGGAAGACATCCAGGCCTCTCTTGAACCCCTCGACTGAGTTCGCCATCACCACCTCCTCAGGCAAGCAATTCCAGATTCTCACTGCCCTAACAGTAAAGAATCCTCTTCTATGTTGGTGGAAAAACCTTCTCTCCTCCAGACGCAAAGAATGCCCCCTTGTGCCCGTCACCTTCCTTGGTATAAACAGATCCTCAGCGAGATATTTGTATTGTCCCCTTATATACTTATACATGGTTATTAGATCGCCCCTCAGTCGTCTTTTTTCTAGACTAAATAATCCTAATTTCGCTAATCTATCTGGGTATTGTAGTTCTCCCATCCCCTTTATTAATTTTGTTGCCCTCCTTTGTACTCTCTCTAGTTCCATTATATCCTTCCTGAGCACCGGTGCCCAAAACTGGACACAGTACTCCATGTGCGGTCTAACTAGGGATTTGTACAGAGGCAGTATAATGCTCTCATCATGTGTATCCAGACCTCTTTTAATGCACCCCATGATCCTGTTTGCCTTGGCAGCTGCTGCCTGGCACTGGCTGCTCCAGGTAAGTTTATCATTAACTAGGATCCCCAAGTCCTTCTCCCTGTCAGATTTACCCAGTGGTATCCGGTACCCAGTATTGGCCTCCGAGGAAAATGTTTACCCAGTCTGAAAGCCAGTCCTTCACTGCTCCATCCCCTATTGTCATCTCTAATGAGCTGTTTGATCGACTTCAAGCCTGCGCTCCTAATGACGAATCCAAGCCAGCAGATCCTCCATGCTACTATGGGGACCCAAAGCAATGTCGTGTGTTCCTGGAGCGGTGCTTGCGTTATTTCAAGTGGCATGCTCCCCAATTCCCCACTGACTGGTTGAAAGTAGGTTTCTTAATGGCCTACCTTAGAGGAGATGCTTTGATGTGGTGCGACCCCCTTTGGGAAGCAGGGGACCCCATCATCTCGAATCTGCCGGCCTTCCTGGTGGCCTTCTGTAAAGCCTTCGATGAGCCAAGTACTGCATCTCCTGAAAAGTCTTCCCCTTCAAGCTCACAGAGACGGTCCAGATGAAAGAAACCTGTAGGTAAACCGTCACTTCCGTCCATGACCGTCCAAGACTCATCTGTTCCACAACCCGCCAAAACGGCCACCCGAGCAAGATCCAAGAGGTCTAATAAAAGGGGTCTGGCAAATCTGCAGCCTGAATCTGGTGCTGAGATTGAAATACGGCATCCCTGTGGTTGTAAAGCACATTCAGATGGTCTTTGCCCTGTGAAGCCTGTACTCCAAAACCCTGGGCCAGTAGGAGAGGCTGCCCCTGGCGAGAGTACTTCCTCTCCGTCAAAGTTAATGACTGTTTCTCTGCCTTCTGGGAGCTTTGGTGTGTTTAAGCTGCCTATCATTCGGAGTCAGTGTATGGTCTCCGTTCTCCAGCTCCAGAACCCGGTGTGGGCGTTGCCTGATAATGGCCGAGCCCTGCTAAAGAGCAGTCTAGTCCTGCAAGGACAACTACAGCTCCAAGTTGGAGCCTTATACACGAAGAAGTTTGTTTTCCGTATGCTGTCTGTTGTGCCCATGGGTCATTCTGAGCCAAGGACTCTACCACCCGCTCTGGTCAAGAGTTCCAGTAAAGTGCTTTGTTTGAACTTACCCAGTCTTGAGAAGTGTCTGGTTCCCATGCGTCAAAGACACTCAGCAGTGTCATCTTCTTCAGCTGGTCTGCTAGTCGTCGAGTCAAGGTGTGCTGACGTCACCGAAGATGGGGAAACGGTGACGATGTCTCCACACATCTCCAGCGACTATACCAGTAAACAGTTAGTCGTCGAGTCAAGGTGTGCTGACGTCACCGAAGATGGGGAAACGGTGACGATTTCTCCACACATCTCCAATGAATATACCAGTAAACAGTTAGTCGTCGAGTCAAGGTGTGCTAACGTCACTGAAGATGGGGAAGCGGTGACGATGTCTCCACACATCTCCCACGACTATTCCTGCTAGGAACATCCCCGCCGTTTGGACGATTTCTTCTGGATAACGGGCAGAAGATGGTTCCTATGTGGATACCTTCAGCGTCCTTGTGGCCGGCTGGTGAAGATTTCAAAACAGAAGTTTGTTCACCTCAATTTTTCTCTGACCCGGTGGAGCTGTTATTCTCCACTCTCATCTCTAATGACTTTTCTTGTGTTCCGTATCTAAGAACATCTCTGCTACCTGTCGGGCAAAAGTTGAATCCTATGAGAAGGCTTCCAGTTTCCATGTGTCCGGCTGGTGAAGATGTTAAGACAGCAGCATTCAATTCCCTGTTACCTGTCTACCTGAAGGAGGTGGTCCAGCTCATTGTGGAAGCTAACCCTGTTGAGCACCAAGAGACTTTGTTTTATGAGATTCCTGGTGACCCGCCTGCCTTATTCTACCCTGAAGATGTCATGTTGGCCTGGACTATGTGTGCTCCTATCCTTCTTCTACAAGTTATTCTGGCGGGCTTGAAGAAGAGGGGCCGTAAAGGGGGGGTACTGTAACGACTCTGCTGGCATCACAGCATGGCCTCACATCTCTCACACAATCTTACCCACTGCTCCAGGCCATGATGTGCTTTTTCTTTAATGCCAGCTCCATGTTCTGTGTCTCTGCTCTCTGCATGCCTCATGGCTATGTGTATAGGGGGCCGGCGCCTGAACTCTCTGGTTCTTATAGGAATCAGGTGCACCTGTCTAATCAGTTCCTGACCAATTACCAAGAGGCCTCCTGTATATAGTGCAGCTCCACCCTGTGGTCTGGGCCTGTGCAATGTGTTAGCTCAGTTAGTGTTTAGCTGCTGAGTATGCCTGGCCTTGCTCTGAGTTACTCCCTCTCTGGAGGCTTTTCTCTGTGCTATTGCCTTGATCTTGTAGTCCGCCCTCCAGGAGGCAGAATATCCTGGTCCCTGTGTCTTTGTCCCTGTGTCTTGTTCTATTGCCTTGTCTGTACTTTGTCTTTTCTCGGTCTCCTTGTCTGTGGCTTCCTTCCCTGCTTTCTTTCCTTGTGTTTTCTGTCTGCTTACACTCTGCACTCTTGCGGCTCTGCACTCAGACCTTGCTTCGCACTCTCTGGCTTTGCTCTGTGGCTCCGCTCTTTGCGGTTCTATCTGGCTCCGCTCTTTGCGGTACTATCTGGCTCCGCCTCCTGTGTTTCTGCACTTGGCTCCGTCTCTGCTCTTGGCTCCGCCTCCAGCGTCTCCGCTCTTGGCGTTACCTCCAGCGTCTCCGCTTTTGGTTCCGCCTCCAGCGTCTCCGCTCTTGGCTCCGCCTCCAGCGTCTCCGCTCTTGGCTCCGCCTCCAGCGTCTCCGCTCTTGGCTCCGCCTCCAGCGTCTCCGCTCTTGGCTCCGCCTCCAGCGTCTCCGCTCTTGGCTCCGCCTCCAGCATCTCCGCCCTTGGCTCCGCCTTTTGCGTCTCCGCCCTTGGCTCTGCCTTCTCCATCTCTTCTCTTAGTTCCACCTTCTACTTGTTACTTGGTCCTCCTGTCTGAACAGGTTCCAACCTGTTTCTCATACCTGCCTGCAGACCGGTCCCTACCGGTTCTTCCTATGTTCCAGCCGTACCCGCCTGCCTACCAGAGAGCCAGCCGTGTGCGCCTGCCCGCCAGTGTCTCTGTTGTACCCGTCTGCCTGCCTGTGTCCCAGCCGTGCCCGCCTGTCAGCCAGAGTGCCAGCCGTGCCCGCTCCGTTCCTTAGTGGGATCAGCAGCCACAGCCAGACATCACCCTGGAGTGGCACCTGGTAGCTTCCTATTGCACAAGTCTGACCTCACCATCAGAGGCTCCAGCGAACACCTAGGAAGCTACTTAGTTACGCCCCTTCCAGGGAAGTTTGGTTTGTGGTCCAGTGGGGCCACACCCCCGTATGCCCGCGCCAACCAGTCTGGGCGCGTGCGTGACAGGGGATGCAGGACTCACAGGCTCTGTATCACTGGGAGGAGGATGCAGGACTCACAGGCTCTCTGTATCAGTGCGAGGAGGATGCAGGACTCACAGGCTCTCTGTATCAGTGGGAGGAGGATGCAGGACTCACAGGCTCTCTGTATCAGTGGTAGGAGGATGCGGGACTCAGGTTTTGTGTATTAGTGGGAGGGGGATGCAGGACTCACAGGCTCTCTGCATTAGTGGATGGGGAATGCAGGACTCACAGGCTCTGTGTATTAGTGGGAGGGGGATGCAGGACTCACAGGCTCTCTGTATCAGTGGGAGGAGGATGCGGGACTCAGGCTCTCTGCATTAGTGGGAGGGGGATGCAGGACTCACAGGCTCTCTGTATCAGTGGGAGGAGGATGCGTGACTCACAGGCTCTCTGTATCAGTAGGAGGAGGATGCAGGACTCAAAGGCTCTCTGTATCAGTGGGAGGAGGATGCAGGACTCACAGGCTCTCTGTATCAGTGGTAGGAGGATGCGGGACTCAGGCTCTGTGTATTAGTGGGAGGAGGATGCAGGACTCACAGGCTCTCTGCATTAGTGGATGGGGAATGAAGGACTCACAGGCTCTGTGTATTAGTGGTAGGAGGATGCAGGACTCACAGGCTCTGTGTATTAGTAGGAGGAGGATGCAGGACTCACAGGCTCTTTGCATTAGCGGTAGGGGATGCAGGACTCACAGGCTCTGTGTATTAGTGGTAGGAGGATGCGGGACTCACAGGCTCTTTGCATTAGTGGATGGGGAATGCAGGACTCACAGGCTCTCTGTATCAGTGGTAGGGGATGCAGGACTCACAGGCTCTCTGCATTAGTTGATGGGGAATGCAGGACTCACAGGCTCTCTGTATCAGTGGTAGGGGATGCAGGACTCACAGGCTCTCTGTATCAGTGGTAGGGGATGCAGGACTCACAGGCTCTTTGCATTAGTGGATGGGGAATGCAGGACTCACAGGCTTTCTTCTAACATTAAACAGTTATTTTACCTGAAAATACCGAATCAGCCCTATAACACCATATATCCCTGAGCTCGGGGTCTCCTCCTCGATCTTGTGGTGGTCACTGAGACTTGCGCAGCAGATAATGACCCCGATTTTGGCTTCGCTGCCACAGACAGCATATTTTGGCGTTGCACATATGAAGCCCGTGCCACATGACCATTTCTTACATTTGATTGCAGCAGTTTAATCAGTGTTTTGTTAGTGTCCCTCCATGACAGCACCAGTCCTGCAGACTGCAGACATGACTGCGCGCTGTACATAGGTCACACAGCCCCAAACCGCTCATTGTCAGATCTCAAGTTCTGTAGGTTAGAGTTCATGCGCATGCGTACACAACGCCTATGCACGAAACGCGCATGCGTGTTCTTGCTTCTACCATGTGTGGAACACCGGCAAGAATCAGCCACAGGGGGTGTGGCTTTGGACAGCCATAGCCTTCCTTTCTCCAATCAGTATGAAAGGGGCGTGTCTGCAGGTCTCCCCGGTCTTTCGCTCCCTTGACAAGTTCCATGGTAACAGTCGGACGCTGTGGTGTCGGACGGAAGCCGATGCGGCTCAAACTAAGGCAAAGAATGAATAAATACAAGGTAACAAAACGAGCATCCACTACTATTTGTAGCTGCTTGTGCGTGGCGGACAGCGCTGCCTCTGTCAGGGAAGTCCTGTCACCCCTTACCCTAATATTGTGTCAACTGTTCCTAAAGGTATTGGAAGAATGGGATGCAGGGGCTTTTGGGGTGACCTGTCTTGTGGAGGAGCTAGAAGGAGGCAAGAAATTTGCTGTTAAAAAGGTAAGAAGGCGAAAAATGAGCAGTCTGACATTACCCCATGGAAATATGGGCAGATGACCCCCGCTGCCCTGATTAATATATATGTAATAATAATAATGTGAATATCCCTTTAAATGAATAATCCCTTTAAATGCTCACTATTTCACAGGTGGAATGTATGGACGAGCGGGAGGGAAATCTCGCCCTGAGAGAGGTAAAGAGCCTTTTTAGTTGGCGACAGGCACGTTGTGGTCGTGGTGCTGCCAAATTCATTGGATGCGATGTTTCGGCCCGGGTCACCGCCATCTAGGTGTAACTGAGCCCAATAGGAGAGCGGTATATTTTTATTATGTACACCCTTTTCACATGTAAAGCGCCATGGAGTAAATGGCTCTATAGTAATTAACACCAGTAATATTGTATATCGCAGGGGATCAAACGATTACAAGTTCAATTCCCCAAAGGGCAAATATGTCACACTCAAATACACCGAGGGCCAAAATTAAAAGCTTGGACAAAGTCACAGGCCGACCTTGATATTTCTCTAAAAAAAAAAAAAGTCTGCAATTGAGGAAGTTTTTCCTTATCATTAAATATAACGATGAATATTTTCATATGGAAACAACCTTAAAGGGGTTATCAAACAAACACATGCACGGTATGATGACCCTATTGTACCACCCTCAACTCCTTTGCAAAATATGGTGACCCACAACACAGTATGATTCCCCAACTGTAATCCCCACACAGTCCTCTGTACTGTATAATGACCCCCACATAGTCCTCCATACAGTATAATGGCCCCCACATAGTGCTCCATACAGTATAATTGCTCCCACATAGTGCTCCATATGGTAGAATGGCCCCCACATAGCGCTACATACAGTATAATGACCCCCACATAGTGCTCCATACAGTATAATGACCCCCACATAGCGCTCCATACAGTATAATGACCCCCACATAGTGCTCCATACAGTATAACGGCTCCCACACAGCCCTCTATACTGTATAATGACCCCCACATAGTGCTCCATACAGTATAATGGCCCCCACATAGTGCTCCATACTGTATAATGGCCCAAACACAGCCCTCTATACTGTATAATGGCCCCCACATAGTGATCCATACAGTATAATTGCTCCCACATAGTGCTCCATATGGTAGAATGGCCCCCACATAGCGCTATATACAGTATAATGACCCCCACATAGTGCTCCATACAGTATAATGACCCCCACATAGCGCTCCATACAGTATAATGACCCCCACATAGTGCTCCATACAGTATAACGGCTCCCACACAGCCCTCTATACTGTATAATGACCCCCACATAGTGCTCCATACAGTATAATGGCCCCCACATAGTGCTCCATACTGTATAATGGCACACACACACAGCCCTCTATACTGTATAATGGCCCCCACATAGTGCTCCATACAGTATAATGGCCCCCACATAGTGCTCCATACAGTATAATGGCCCCCACATAGTGCTCCATACAGTATAATGACCCCCACACAGCCCTCTATACTGTATAATGGCCCCCACATAGTGCTCCATACAGTATAATGGCCCCCACATAGTTCCTCATGCAGTATAATGGACCTACATAAAATAATAAAATTAAATACTCACATCTCCTTGTTCCCCCAGTCTTGCGTACCCCAAAATGAAACCAAACAAAAACTACAGCTCTCCGCTCCAAAAACCTCAATCCTTCACACAACTCACTAAACAGAAAAATAAAGAGTTTGCAGATCTTAGAAAAACTCATCCTGTAACTAAACAAGCTCTGATACGGCTGCGTCACCGGAGAAATAAAACAGCTACGTTTCTGGGAGAGAAAAAACGAAAGTGAAAAAAAAAAAAGTAAAATAAGGCAGCGTGCGTTCCCACAGCGCACTCCCGGCACACTGCAGTGATTTCACAGACTCATGGTTGCCAGAAGTGGCCGCCATTGTGGAGGATCCAGGTGATAATATTCTATTTTCTGCCCCTCTATGCAGGCCATGTCCTTGCTGGAGCTTCAGCACCCCCATGTCTGCTCTTACAGGGAGTTCTTCATGATTTGGGATCCTAAGGTCGGTATTATAGCGGTATTATATGCTCACTATGGTGTCTGATAATCTCGGCGTACGTAGTATGGCGATCGACGTCCATTGTTCACCATTTGCAATAACTGACGGATGATGATGATGATGATGAAGAGGCTCCTTTTTTTAGGTCTCCTGCCTCTTTTTTTGCCTGGCGATGGATTACTGCGATGGGGGAAACCTGGAGCGAATGGTGCAGGAAACCCGCTGGCAGAGGAAGATAATGAATGAAAAGGTGAAGGGAGATCTAAAATAAAGGTCTACACACTAGATCCAAGATGGGCGAACCTGCTGAAAACCCAGGTGACCCCAGCTTGTATGGAAGATGTAGGATCAGGCTGTTGGATTAATATGCCTGATCCTTTTGTTACCGTGGAAGATAAGCCGTCGCCAGAGGTGTCGCAGCTGCTTCCTCCCCAGAGATCGCATGTCCGCTCACCGAACCAAGTGTGCGCGTGTGTGGAGGACATCGGGGCCAGCTTTTGGGCAACAGCACCTCCATGCGCCACATCCACATGTTCCTGCCAGATATCCGATGCCGCCGATCTGCGGAGCAAACTTCCCACTTGTGGCCTCTGACCCCCCCCCCCCATGGCTCCGATGATGGAGAGTAGTTGACGAGGTCCTTCTATCGCCAGATTAGATGTGTTTTGGTTTGTTTCTGATACCAGGACATGCTGGGTGTTGTAGTGCTCTGTGATGTTATATAATTTCCCCTTATCGTTCCCTACCTACAGATCATTCAGAGATTTCTCGGTCAGGCCATCGACGCTTTATACTATGTTCACAAGCAGCGCGGCCCGCACAGGTACGTCCCGACTTTCCTGATCAGAGGGTTTCATCCTGGGATGTGGTGGGTCCGGAGGGGTCCGGAGGGGTCATCTCCACCCTTCACGCTGATTTCAGGCACCGTGCACATATTCGTTTCACACTGCACAGTTCTGTAATTTTCCATTACTTGCTCTCCTTGCTGTCAGTGAATGGAGGCGACATAGTTCACATCCAGAGAATAAAAATGGTGGCGTCCATCCCCTTACAAGAGAGAAATGACGGGCAGTGTAAAAGTTTAAGTAGGACCCCCCTCATGACTACAACCTCAGTGCTCCACGGGGGTCCGGTCTTGCTTTGGTGGACCCAGCCTGTCCATCATTACAGCTGACCTTGATCCCATCAGTACATTTATTAGTGTTTTTACCTGACATTACATAATGCGATTTCTTCCTTCATAGAAACCTCAAACCGAGTAACATCCTCATGAAGGAGGAGAACGTCTTCGTGATAAGCGACTTTGTTCCTCCGACGTTGGCGACAGATGAAATGAAGATGAAGATAAGAGTGGACCCCGGTAACGATCCTTCTAAAGCATGGCTGCCTTCATGCTCCCCTCAGCTACTTGTGGACCACTGTTCCTCTAGGGCTTCGTTCACACTTCTGAGTGTCATGGTATGTGATGCACCGACCCTCCACGAGTCAGCCGACCTGGACTCGTCGGCTTTGTAGGCATATAAGAGGCTGCCAAGGTTGGTTCTGGAGACCCACAACTAATCTGTGCTCGGACCACCACACACAGATGTGTGAATCTGGCCTTAATATGTCCAGGTGGTCCGCACATGATCCTGAGCGGACGGTACAAAAACGTCCCCACTGAATCAGCAGCTGCATGGAGATCACTGATTGACGAAGACAAGGCAGAGATGGTTTTCTATTGTCTCTGCCTTCCTGTATTCACATCCTATATATACACTGTTTAGTAAGGAAAATGTCCTCCTTTCATTCTAGAGATCGAGTGATAAGAAGGGGCCGGAGCCTGAGTCTTCCATGTAACTGGGGCTAATGTACCAACCGCAATTACTGTAGAAATCTGCAATTATATATATATATATATATATATATATATATATATATATATATATATATATATATATATAGTAAATCCCCCCCTGAGAAAAAATGAACATAAAAACATCCTATATATAAAAATAATGGAAAGGGAACATAATGGGAAATGTATTTTAGTAACGCATTGTAAAAAAAAAAAAATCAGTGAGTGTGCCTGTATGGTCTTAAGACTTATGGTCTCCTGTAAGGCAACCATATATAGTGGCGGTGTATTAGACATTGGCACATATTAGACTGTGCTCTGTACATTCGATATAGGTGATATAACCTTCTCTGACCCCGCAGAGCATAAAATATACACGGCTCCAGAATCACTAGAGCTCCAGTATACAGACAAGTCCGACATCTTCTCTGTGGGATGCATTTTGCTGGATTTGATGACGACGTCCATGAAGACGGTATGTTGTGTCAGGCCTCTGCCCGCAGTCCTGTGTTCCCATTATAATAGGATTTCATGATTTGTATCCTATTGTAGAAGGCTGAGGTCTCTGCACTCTTGGAGATGATAAAGATGGACCCATCGCGCTGGCATCAAAATTTGGAGGAAATTCAGGGCAAAGTTGGTTACTCAGAGGAGCTTTGCCAGCTGCTGACAAAGATGCTGAGGATTCATCCTGAGGAGAGGCCCAGTGCAAGGTGAGCACACTGACTGTGTGTGTATGTGAGGCTCGGCACCTCGGTGACACATATCTCCCATCCACAACCTGTCCAGCGCTGTGTATACAGGTCCTTCTCAAAAAATTAGCATATAGTGTTAAATTTCATTATTTACCATAATGTCATGATTACAATTAAACTTTCATATATTATAAATTCATTATCCACCAACTGAAATTTGTCAGGTCTTTTATTGTTTTAATACTGATGATTTTGGCATACAACTCCTGATAACCCAAAAAACCTGTCTCAATAAATTAGCATATTTCACCCATCCAATCAAATAAAAGTGTTTTTTAATAACAAACAAAAAAACCAACAAATAATAATGTTCAGTTATGCACTCAATACTTGGTCGGGAATCCTTTGGCAGAAATGACTGCTTCAATGCGGCGTGGCATGGAGGCAATCAGCCTGTGACACTGCTGAGATGTTATGGAGGCCCAGGATGCTTCAATAGCGGCCTTAAGCTCATCCAGAGTGTTGGGTCTTGCGTCTCTCAACTTTCTCTTCACAATATCCCACAGATTCACTATGGGGTTCAGGTCAGGAGAGTTGGCAGGCCAATTGAGCACAGTAATACCATGGTCAGTAAACCATTTACCAGTGGTTTTGGCACTGTGAGCAGGTGCCAGGTCGTGCTGAAAAATGAAATCTTCATCTCCATAAAGCATTTCAGCCGATGGAAGCATGAAGTGCTCCAAAATCTCCTGATAGCTAGCTGCATTGACCCTGCCCTTGATGAAACACAGTGGACCAACACCAGCAGCTGACATGGCACCCCACACCATCACTGACTGTGGGTACTTGACACTGGACTTCAGGCATTTTGGCATTTCCTTCTCCCCAGTCTTCCTCCAGACTCTGGCACCTTGATTTCCGAATGACATGCAAAATTTGCTTTCATCAGAAAAAAGTACTTGGGACCACTTAGCAACAGTCCAGTGCTGCTTCTCTGTAGCTCAAAAGTGGCTTTACCTGGGGAATGCGGCACCTGTAGCCCATTTCCTGCACACGCCTGTGCACGGTGGCTCTGGATGTTTCCACACCAGACTCAGTCCACTGCTTCCTCAGGTTCCCCAAGGTCTGGAATCGGTCCTTCTCCACAATCTTCCTCAGGGTCCGGTCTCCTCTTCTCGTTGTACAGCGTTTTCTGCCACATTGTTTCCTTCCAACAGACTTACCATTGAGGTGCCTTGATACAGCACTCTGGGAACAGCCTATTTGTTGAGAAATTTCTTTCTGGGTCTTACCCTCTTGCTTGAGGGTGTCAATGATGGCCTTCTTGACATCTGTCAGGTCGCTAGTCTTACCCATGATGGGGGTTTTGAGTAATGAACCAGGCAGGGAGTTTATAAAAGCCTCAGGTATCTTTTGCATGTGTTTAGAGTTAATTAGTTGATTCAGAAGATTAGGGTAATAGGTCGTTTAGAGAACCTTTTCTTGATATGCTAATTTATTGAGACAGGTTTTTTGGGTTATCAGGAGTTGTATGCCAAAATCATCAGTATTAAAACAATAAGAGACCTGACAAATTTCAGTTGGTGGATAATGAATCTATAATATATGAAAGTTTAATTGTAATCATTACATTATGGTAAATAATGAAATTTAACACTATAATCTAATTTTTTGAGAAGGACCTGTATATGTGTGTGTGTGTATATATATATATATATATATATATATATATATATATATATATATATATATATATATATATATATATATATATATTTTATTCACATGGTCTGCAGGGTGGAGCACGGCACAGGGGGATTCTCTTATTACTCTGCCCCCTTGGGCGCTGCACTAGGCACACCGCAATGTACCACTTTTGATCGGAGCGCTTCTTTAACGTTAATGTGACTCTCCCCTTTTCTCCGTAGTGACTTGCTTCATGAGCCTTATGTCATTAAGTGTTTGGCGTTAGTTGGTTCTCCTCTGTCTGGCGTGAAGAAGACGCTGCCACCTGGTGTTCTGGACGAGTTTAAAGATGGCGGTATAGAAAAAGTAATAGGTAAGAAGGATGCAGCATTTACATATAGTTACGGGGGTTGGCTGGCTAGGGCCAGTCACATCCACATCAGGAGGTGAGCTGCACCCATGATATTGTGTCTGAATATATATAGGTGGCACTTAACAACCCCTTTAAATGGTCTTCCTTTTTTTTATCAGATAGATTTTTATTATCCGCAAAGAATAAACAATCAGAATATTTCTCATGGCAATGTTTCATTAAACATTTACAGATAACTTTTTCCCCCCCGACCCAGAGCCCCCCCACCCTGCCCAACCCGAGACCTCAGCCAG
Organism: Ranitomeya imitator; assembly: GCF_032444005.1. Lineage (NCBI taxonomy): Eukaryota > Metazoa > Chordata > Amphibia > Anura > Dendrobatidae > Ranitomeya > Ranitomeya imitator. Next base: position 174,846,924 of record NC_091283.1, read on the forward strand.
AGCCACCCCACTTCCCATCATCATACAACCATTTGAATAAACATCCGTTATATTTCCATTGAATACTAGGTTCCCTATATTCTCATTTATCATCCTAATTCAAGTCCATCCACGGTTGCCACAGCTTGTGGAAGATGTCCAGCTTATTCCTTTTGGTGTAGATACTTTTCTCCAAAGTAAGTATATGCTCCGCTTGCTTAAGAAAGTCTCTTCTTGTTGGAGGTTCCTCTCTAATCCAAAATTTGGCGATCAATTTCCTAGCAATGAATAACAATCGTGCAATAGCTATTTTAAACATGTTGTCCGTAACAATTTCCTCCACATATCCCAATATGCAAGTCAGTGGAACCCTAGGGACAGAACATCCATACACCAGTTCAATACGATTTAAAACAACTATCCAGAAGGAGGACAGTCTAGGGCACTGCCACATCATATGCAATATCCCCGCCTGGGATTGTGAGCACCGAGGGCAGTCCGAGTTCTGCCTAAGCCCAGCCTTGAACAACCTGTCAGGAGTTCTATAGGCCCTATGGATTACGAATAACTGTGATAGCCTGCCTGGTTCACTCATTGATATCTTGGGCACACATTCTAGGACTGACTCCCATCTATCATTGTCAATTATTCCCAATTCAGCTTCCCATTTCCCTTTGGCTCGGATGGGATATTTTTCCAGGAAAGAAAAAAGTAGAAACCCATATATTTCTGAAATCGCCCCCTTCGTGCAGCTATTCTTAAGGATATAGTCGATCATGAGATCAATCTGTACCACTATGGCTCCCCTTTTATTCTGTGCCTGATAAGCATGAGAGATACGATTATACTGGAACAATTCAGACCGTGGCAACTGAAATTCTTCCTGCAACTCCTCAAATGTTTTAAATCTGCCCTGACTTATCAGCTGCCCCAGCCATTTAATACTTGCTGCAGACCAAAAGTGAAAACCCTCCCTCTGCCTAAATTCCGGTAGATAAATGTTGTCCCAAATAGGCGAGAATCTGGTGAACCCACTCACTTCCCTAATGAGTTTGACTTTTTCCCATACTCTGTGAATTAATTTGATAGTGCACCCATGTGAACCCATTTTTTTGAATTGTCCTCCCTCCAAACTGTCACTCAAAACGTCTGCCTGTAGTAAGAACCTCAAGCTATTAGGTATTTGCACACTCCCTGCCTCCTCCCCCCATCCTTTGAGATGTTGACACTGTGCTGCTAAGAAGTATAGCCATGGATTAGGAAGTGCAAGACCCCCCTCTGTTTTGGCCCTCTGAAGTATCTCCTGTTTAAACCTAGGACTCTTTCCTCCCCATATTAATTCCCCAAACAAAGACCTAATCTTACGGAATCTGCATTGTGTAATCCAAATGGGAGAGTTATGTAGCACGTACAACAACTGTGGCATTACAATCATCTTTAAGAGGTTCACCCTACCAACCACCGATAAATGTAATTTGTTCCATGCCGCAATCTTGGTACGAATTTTCTGCATTAATGGACTTAAATTCAGTTCCTCAAAGGTAGTTAGAGGAAGAGCAATCTGAATACCCAAATATTTGAATTTTTGAACAATCTTTAATTTTGTGGTTATCGCCCTCTCTCCACTGCCCATACTGTCCCCCTCAATCAACAACATACAAGACTTATCCCAGTTTATTGTGAGACCCGAAAACCGACCAAACTCCTCAATCAAAGCAACCGCATTGCACAGGGACCTTTCAGAATCCTCCAGGAACAACAAAATATCGTCAGCATATAATGCAATTTTGTCTTCCCTCCTACCATAGATGTAACCTCTAACCTCCTGAGCACCTCTTATTTTAGCCGCTAACGGCTCCACGGCCAGAGCGAAGAGCAACGGGGACAGCGGACACCCCTGTCTGGTACCCCTAAACAGCGGGAAACTCTCTGACAAATTATTATTAACTCTAATTTTTGCCATTGGGAACGAGTACAGCAACTTAACCCAGGAGATGAATTTTGGACCAAACCCCAGGCGATCCAGTACCGACCACAAGTAACTCCACTCCACACAATCAAAGGCCTTGTGGGCATCTAAAGACACCACAACTCTTTTTCCGGCATTGTCTGCAGGAATTTGCATATTTAAAAATAGCCTTCTCAAGTTAATTGCCGTGGATTTATTGGGCATAAAGCCAGACTGGTCTGGGTGAATCAATTTATCGATCACTTGGGTCAGCCTGTTCGCCAGGGCCTTCGCCAAAATCTTTATGTCAGCCGTTAGAAGTGAAATTGGTCTATACGACTCCGGCTGTTGAGGATCTTTATCAGCTTTAGGAATAACCGCCACGATGGCCTCTCTCATTGATGGGGGCAGCACTCCCCTCTCCAACGACTCAGAGAACACTCGCTCCAATTTGGGCATTAACTCTGCATTAAGAATTTTATAAACCTCTACTGGGATACCGTCCGTCCCCGGAGCCTTGCCCCCCGCCATATTCGCCAAAGCCGCCTTCAATTCTTCCTCCCCAAGCGGTCTATCCATCCACTCCCTTTCCTCTCTACCTAGTCTGGGTAAGTCAACCTCTTTCAGATATCTATTCATTTCCTCAGGACTTTTATCCACCCTAGAGGAATATAATTTACTATAAAATCTCCGAAAAACGTCTAAAATTTCCCCCCCCTGAGTAACCGTTTTACCTTCCTCTGTTCTTATGGAGTATACATGTGAACAGGGCCGTATTTACCACTAGGCACTTGAGGGCACGTGCCTAGGGCGGCAGGATGCGGGGGGGCGGCACCTGAACAAGGTTTTGTTTATTTTTATTTTTTTTATTTTTTTCTTCAATGGTCCGGGGCTTGCCCGCCCTCCTCCGCCCACCTCCGCCCTGCTCCCTCCACCCACCTATGTCTTCTTGTTGCGGCGGGTCTCAGATCACACGCAGTTAAATGTACTGCACAGGGAGCCAGAAGCAGAAACACGTCACTTCATAGGCCCCGCCCCCTCCTCGCTAAGGCGCCAAATTCAGTAGCTGCCTGACAGTCCACCCGCCCACCTCAGTGTCCTGGCTGCTGGGGATCACGTCCCTCTGCTGTAACCTGGCCGGACTGCTGGTGCCTTGACCCGGGGATTGGAAAGGCTAAAGCCCGCTCTGCCCATCAGGACCTGCGAGCGGCTGGCAGTGGGGGGCGCTGGTGGTGGGGAGCGCCATCCTGGGCTGTGGGAGAAGAGCAGCTGAAACCTCTGGAGTTAGTATGAGAAGCCTCCACCTGGATCCCGGCAATTTCCTGTGAAGTGCTGAAGCCCAGGACAGCGGTCAGCAGAGCAGCACAGACCTGGCACCAGCATGCGTCTCTCCAGGAATCCAGGCTGGGTGATCCTGCCCATCACGCTGCCAGCCTTCTCTTTACCAGGACCTGGATAGTGTAAGTGCACGGCAGGGGCTCGGGGCTGCTCTGTGATGGGGGCGGTATAGCCGGGGAGCACTGATCAAAGGAGTCTGTGTGTTGGAGAGAACGCTAATGATGTGTGAAAAGTCTTGGGGGAGGAATGGGGCTGATACTGATCTGTGCACCTCCAGGAGATGCCATGGTCCCAACAATGCCTGCAAGTCCTGGCACCTTCATCATGTCACTGTACCGTCAGCAGATGGTCTGCAGCCGCCTGTCATGTAAGGGTATGTGCACACGCTTCGGATTTTGCTGCGGATCCACAGCATTTCCCATGCATTTACAGTACCATGTAAAGCAATGGGAAATGAAATCCGCAGTGCACATGCTGCGGAAAAGAGCGTGCGGAAACGCAGCGGTTTATTTTCAGCAGCATGTCAATTCTTTCTGCAGATTCCGCTGCGGGTTTGCTCCTGCTCCAATAGAAAACTACAGGTGAAAACCCGCAGAAGAAACCGCAAAAGAAACCGCGGTAAATCCGCAGTAAAAAACGCAGCGGTTTTTCACTGCGGATTTTGCAAATCCACTGTGGAAAATTCCGCAATGGAATCCGCAGCGTGTGCACTTAACCTAAGGGTCACTATGGGGGAAAATACTAGGTGGTCCCTAGAAGGTCATAGGTCCAATATGAGCACTGCCATCCATAATGACACTATCCTGGGGTTGTCACTACGACTGTGGGGTTGTCAGCATTTATGACTGATTGTTATTGTGACAGTTCTGATATTTAGCAGCACTATTTTCTTTTAGGCAGCGCAGTACATATTGGGGATGGGATGTATGGAACTGTTAAGGTACCGTCACATTTAGCGACACTGCAGCGATCCAGACAACGATCCCGATCGCTGCAGCGTCGCTGTGTGGTCGCTGGAGAGTTGTCACAGACAGCTCTCCAGCGACCAACTATGCGAAGTCCCCTCGTAACCAGGGTAAACATCGGGTTACTAAGCGCAGGGCCGCGCTTAGTAACCCGATGTTTACCCTAGTTACCAACGTAAACGTAAAAAAACAAACACTACATACTTACCTACCGCTGTCTGTCCCCCGGCGCTCTGCTTCTCTGCACTGTCAGTGCCGGTCAGCCGTAAAGCACAGCGGTGACGTCACCGCTGTGCTTTACGGCCGGCGCTGACAGCCAGTGCAGGAAAGCACAGCGCCGGGGGACAGACACCGGAATGTAAGTATGTAGTGTTTGTTTTTTTACGTTTACGCTGGTTAGTAACCCGATGTTTACCCTGGTTACCAGTGAAGACATCGCTGAATCGGTGTCACACACGCCGATTCAGCGATGTCTGCAGGAGTCCAGCGACGAAATAAAGTTCTGGCCTTTCTGCTCCGACCAACGATCTAGATCGCTGCTGCGTGTCAAACTCAACGATATCACTACCAGGACGCTGCAACGTCACGGATCGCTAGCGATATCGTTCAGTGTGACGGTACCTTTCATCTATGTTCACATGTTGCATTTTTTTTATGCAAATTTAAAGCTGCATTTAAGCTGCCTACAAAAAGCAGTTTTTGCTGTGTTTTGTTGTCTTTCGTGCATGTTGATAAAGTTTAGTGCCCCTCCACCTCCCCAAAAAAGTCTGATTTAACTCTAAGGTTTTTACACCAAAAACTGCTACTTGCGATTTCTGCTGCGTTTTTAAAAAGTGCAGCATGTCACTTTCAGCATTTTTTATGCTTTTTTTTTTTTTTTTTTTAAACAAGGGCATAAAAACCGCTGAAAGTGACATGTTGCAGTTTTTAAAAACACAGTAGTTTTCCAAATCAGTCAGGGAAATAAAACCAAAGTGTGTGCATGAGATTTCTGAAATCTCATACACTTTCCCGAAAATACTGTAAAACGCAGCTTACAACTTGCATAAAAAAGCAGCAAAAAACCCTGCAAAAATACAACACATGAACACAGTCTTATTAGTAATGTTTTAGGGTAAGTTCACACAATGGCGGCGTTAATGGACTACGTTACACCGCGTTATGCCACGGTGTAACGTAGTCCGTTAAACGGGTTCACATAACGTGAACCTAGCCTTTGACACGCTGTCATGTGCATGACAGCGCAGCAAACACCGCTTCTGATCGGTGGTGAAATCGTCCCGGCGGGTCAGTGAGCCGCGGTTCCCACAGTGTCAGGAGCCAGCGGCATGACAGGGAGTCAGAGAACTATTTCAGTCCCTCCCCTTATGAAAAAATGGACCCTCAATGAAAATATGTCTACTACAATGGTGAGACCAAACCATTTTTTATCTTGAGCACTGGTATGCACGAGCACTTTATACACGTGGTTTTCTTTGTGTCTTTTTTGCCCATGATTTTAGTGTTGTATAAAAAGTTATGTTTTAATAATAAGGGAGACTCTCCTAGCTAAACTCAGTTATGCCATACAAATTCATCAGATTAAGAGAGCTGCTGTAAAAATACAGCAGGTGTATGGGCTGTACGGTCTGGGTCCAGGTGCACGCGCAGTCCTCATATTGAAGCTGGCCCGTGCTGGCCGTACACCTGATAAGCCCCCACAATGCACCGGACCAGAACTGATGTCCGGCTGCACGTCATACTATGAGGAGGAGGCGGGAATTTTAACATAGGGGGCGAGAAAAGAAGGAATGATGACGCCCAGCGGGGCGTGATAAGAGCAGCGAGGGGGAGAGATTGGAGACCCGGAGACTACCCGTCCCATTCTACGCCATAACCTGGAGCCTCATTATCAGAGGAATATGTCAGTTAAATTGTTTTTCTAAAGCTTTATAGTGCAGTTTTAGATCAGAGGGGTTGTTAGGGATGAGCTTGCAAGGTGCAGGGACAGGTAGTTATGGCTACTTGCGGACATGTGCGGCACTTGCAGTTTTGCACTTGTGGTGAGACAAAAAAACAATGCTAACCGGATCGTGGCAAGTGCCACACATGTCCGCAAGTACCATATTGAATGAATGAGGCCGAACACAGTGTTGCCGTAAGTGATCCGTTACGTGGCAGATGCAGAAAAACTGCCGGATCATCCGCAAATGGCAAAAATTGCTGATGTCAAAGTAGCCTAAGTCACCATCGACAGTATCTGCATTAGTCATACCAATGGGGGAGGCAGCACGAAAAGTGCCTAGGGCAGCATAAAGTCTAAATACGGCCCTGCATGTGAAGAATCCCGCTGCGCAGAAACCACCACCGAGAGCAAATGTCCTACCTTCTCTCCCTCAGAATAAAATGTTTCCTTTTGAAAGGCTCTCAACCTATCTGCCCTACGCATATGGAGTTCATCGACCGCTACCTGAGCCGCCCTCATACGAAGTTGTGCTTCTCTTGAATTCTGAGAGGCCAGTGTCTCTTCCGCCACCCTCAGTTCCTCCATCACTGCATTGTCTTGAATTTTAGACTTAGTTTTATGTCTCGAGATGTCCCGGAATAAAATTCCTCTCAGGTATGCCTTCATGGTGTCCCACACTACAAGATTCCCCGCACTCCCTTCATTTATCCTGAAAAACTCCCCGAGTTCAGTTCCCACCTGTTCCATATCCAAATACTGTAGCCAGGAGGGGTGAAATTTCCATCCCAACCCCGTCAGACCACTCTTCCCAGTCATTTGTACAGAGACCAGTACTGGGCTATGGTCCGATATTACTCTAGGCCTATACTCCACCTCATGTATTAGATTATTCACCCCCCCATTTCCCAAAGCCACATCAATGCGAGATAAAGATCCGTATGTTGCTGAATAACATGAGTAGGCATATGTCCTAGGATTACGCACCCGCCACAAATCTATCCATCCTATTTCTCTTAGATAATTTCCAAAAGGAGTAGAGTTCCCTTCACTTCTCAACTCTGCATGTCTACCCTTGTCCCAGTGATCATTAGATATATTGTTCACATCCCCCACTATAAGGAGGGGCACCCCATCCCACCTACCCGTAATTTCCAGAATCTCCTGTATCTTTTTCTTGGAATATGGTGGTGGAATATAAATTGACACAATACAAATTAACCTGTTAAATATCTTGCATACTAAAAACACAAATTGGCCGTCTTTATCGGTGGTTACCTCAATCTCTTCAAACGGAACACTAACGTGTATCAAAATTGACACACCTCTGGCATAATTTGAGAACGTTGAGTGATACGCCTTTCTCACCCATCTCTTCTGTAGAATTGCAACCTTTTCCTTCACTAGGTGAGTTTCCTGCAGACATATCACTGAAGGCCTCTGTTTCAGTACATATTGGAAAATAGCTGTTCTTTTAGTAGCATTTGCAAGGCCCCTAACATTCCAACTTAGGATTTTAACCTCCCCACCCATTATAGCTTATAGAAACAATGAATGAGTTCAAGCTCCCTAAGGTCTCAACCCCAACTCCCACCCCCTCCCTCCTCCCCCCCCCCCCATCCCCAATTCCCAACTGAAATAACTCTCTATCTCTCCCCTCTCTTTAAGCCCACCCAACTCCTCTCTACTCTTAGAATATCAAAATAAACTCTCCCTCTCAATTTGAGATCTGGGAACGCTGTTTCACAGCCTAACGATAAAAACTCTGCGTTCCTTCAGCTCCCCCGCCCACCATAGCCAAAATGCAAATTTCGTTGCGCCGCCGAACACAACCTGATGATATCAATATACCATAAAGTCACAGTATAAGTACCAGTTAACTATCAAACCAAACATAACAGTGAAGGGTTAACAATTGCCTCAGTAGCACTTAAATCAGTTTCAGCGGGTCTGCCCCGTTTTGACATGCTTAGTATTGAGATCCAGCCATTGTGACGCCTCCTCTGGATTTTGGAAAAAATGCACCCGATCCAGAGCCACCACCCTTAATTTTGCTGGGTAAATCATTGAATAACGGACATCTAAGTCTCGCAACCTCCTCTTGACCTCTCCAAACTTCATCCGAAGCTTTTGGACCGCCGCAGAGTAATCCGGATAAAGGGAGACCCGATTACCATCAATGGTCAGCTCATCACAATTCCTGGCTTTCCTCAACAAAATGTCTCGGTCCTGATAGTTCAGAATTTTAGCCAAGATAACTCTTGGGGCCGAGCCGGGGGGGAGGGGTCTGGTGGGCACACGGTGCGCTCTTTCAACGGCAAACATCTTAGTAAGGCCATCTCCACCCACAGCGTTTTTTAGCCATGCCTCAATATAAGCCGTGGGGTTGCTCCCTTCCGCCTTTTCTGGGACCCCCACAATCCTTAGGTTGTTCCTGCGGGATCGGTTTTCAAGGTCATCAGTCTTAAACTCCAGATCAGCAATACGTTGAATATACTTTTTTTCCCTTGTTTAACAATTCACCAATCCGATCTTCTGCACTCCCAACCCTTTCTTCCACCTCTTCCACTCTCTTTTCAACTTTACGCATAGCAGAGTTTAAAGCGACCATCTCTCCCTTTAATTCATCCGCTCGTAGGTTTAGAGCCCCCAGGGCAGACTTACAGTACATCACCACTGAAAATATGTCCTTCAGAGTCGGCTCCTCCATTTCTGGCATGTCAGACTGTGCAGGCAGAACAGCTCCTGCGGCCCTTGTAGGAGATCCCTGGTCTGACCCACTGCACTGTAGCTGAGCCCCTCCTTCCTGCTGATCTCCGGGGGCACCAGCTGCTCCAGACTCCACACTTCCAGCCTCTGACTGTAGATTTACAGCCTCCTCTGACCTGGCAAATCGCTCCAACTTAGCAATCACATCCATCTTCCTCTGATAAGCAGCGCTTGCCCTCGCCGCCTCCTCTGCAGTCTCAGCGCCATCTTGGGCCTGTGAGCTTCCCGCAGCTGTCAGCTCCTTCTGTCTCCTGCGTGTCATCCTCAGATAAGATTCCGTTCCTTCGGGTCACACCTCGCTCCCCGAGACTATGTGCACTCCTGAGAGTATGATTTGCGCTCGGCGGCGCCTCTAAGGGGTTAATACAGAGATAATGAAGCGGGAGAGCTCTGTTGCACGTCTGTTCACATCGCCTGCTAGGCCACGCCCCCCCTTTAAATGGTCTTCCGGCTTATAAATAGTCTATTATAATTTTTAATAAAATAAGTGGATCCGCCCACGGTGGACCGTAGTTATAAAGTGTAGTTCTCTCTGGAGGACCCACCATCTGTAGACTACAGTAGGAATCATGTCATGCTTTGTTTCCCCTGTGGAGGGGCTGCAGGGTGATTAAACACTTGCTGCCAGGTTTACCCACAGATTACAGCTGAATTCTGGGGGTCTTAACAAGAACGACTGCGATCATTTTATTTTTGGGTGTCCCAATGCATTTGAATTGTCCTCCTTTCATTTTGGGCTTTGTCTTCAGTCTCCCTTCCGTTTTCTATTTTCTATATACATTTTTGATGGTTTCTTTCCTTTCAGGGCTCATGCAGAGGTACCCCGACTACGAGGAGGCTCAGCTATCAGCCCTGAAGCACCTGGCTAACTATGATTCAGAAAGAGATGGTATATTTTGGGGTCTTCATTAGTGGGGGTCTGAAACCCAAAGCGGCTGGCAGCACCCTCCATATATAATACTCAAGAGCGATCCCTGTAGATCTGTCATCGCTGATCCCACTTTTGCAGGACCCTTGGATGTAGGAGACACAATCCGTCTTGTCTCGTTGTCTATGAGGACGCACGCAGACTCCTCCGCGGTACAGTGGGAGGGCAGTCGAGCGCTGCAGAGGCTTCTTTCACAAGGTACCTCCATTTACATCATGATGACATAAGACCCCTGTGACACAAGGCTGCAATGCACCTCATTGATCCACCTACAGAGGCTAATGGACGCCATATTGGCCTCTTTCGGGTGAATACTTATGGGCTATTCCGAGAACGTATGTGTCATATGGAGGCTCCAGACATGATGCGACTATAGACGGAGGGTTCTGTAAATGTAAAGTGAGCACTTGCGGCAGAGCAGGTATAAATGTCTGACCCAACAGGTAACTTCTGTGTTTTCAGCACTGGAGCGAGAAGATTATGAAAACGTTTCCACGGACGATCTCATCAGTACTTTGGTAGAAGCAGTGAGGGGCTATCCACAGGGCGCCGAACTAATATCTGCCATCTTCTGTGTGATGACGATGATTTCAGTTAGTGGTATGTTATCTATCCCCCCCGGTGTATAACAACCAGCCCCCGCCCCCCGGTGTATAACAACCAGCCCCCCGCCCCCTCGGTGTATAACAACCAGCCCCTCGCTTCCCCCCGGTGTATAACAACCAGCCCCTTCCCCCCGGTGTATAACAACCAGCCCCTGCCCCCCGGTGTATAACAACCAGCCTCCGCCCCCCCTCCCCCGGTGTATAACAACCAGCCCCCCGTCCCCTCAGTGTATAACAACCAGCCCCTTGCTTCCCTCCGGTGTATAACAACCAGCCCCCGCCCCCCGGTGTATAACAACCAGCCCCCTCGGTGTATAACAACCAGCCCCCCGCCCCCTCGGTGTATAACAACCAGCCCCTCGCTTCCCCCCCGGTGTATAACAACCAGCCCCCGCCCCCCGGTGTATAACAACCAGCCCCCGCCCCCTCGGTGTATAACAACCAGCGCCCCGCCCCCTCGGTGTATAACAACCAGCCCCTCGCTTCCCCCCGGTGTATAACAACCAGCCCCCGCCCCCCGGTGTATAACAACCAGCCCCCGCCCCCCGGTGTATAACAACCAGCCTCCGCCCCCCCTCCCCCGGTGTATAGCAACCAGCCCCCCGTCCCCTCGGTGTATAACAACCAGCCCCCGACCCCCGGTGTATAACAACCAGCTTCCGTATCCCCCCCCGGTGTATAACAACCAGCCCCTCGCTTCCCCCCGGTGTATAACAACCAGCCCCCGCCCCCCAGTGTATAACAACCAGCCACACTTCTCTATCTGGTTTCTGATGGACAAGTCTGGGTTTGGTGAATGCCAGGAGAACGTTACGCCCTGACTGCATTGTTCCCGCTGTAACGACATGGAGGGGAGTTTAGTGGAAGAACATGAGCGGCCGCACAGAGCCCGGACCTCAGCCCCAACCAAGAGCAGAGATTGTGACCCCGGCCTCCCCCCATCAGCAGGGTCTGACCTCACAAATGATCTTCTGGATGTAGGGGCAAAAATTCCCACAGTTCTATCTGCAGAGTGGCGACTCCATATTACGTCTATGGATGTAGGATGTGGGGGGCACATACTTTTCTCCATATCGTGGGTCTCTGGGCTTCCTCTTCCCACACAGTATGTGGCCGCTCAGTGGCATTTTCCTTGCGATCTCCTCCGTGGGTGACACACCGGTTGGGGAGCGGGACAGGAGCAGTCCCCGGCGTCCCACTCCCAATAGTTTGGCTGTGTTTCTACCCTTCAGAGGGGTTCTCCGCCTGTATCAGTATATGATTGGGACCCCCATTCACACCCATTAGAGAATACCTGCTCCGGATAATCCCATTAGTAGGGCTGATCCTCATGTCCGTCCACCGTCCTGTACACTGCGCGTCTGGGGGGAAATCCGAGTGAAGCAAATCTGACGGGTCACTGCTCAGGTTCTCGTCTGTTCGGCTCCTATTTAACCCCATCATCAGCTGATGTTTCTTTCTGTTTGATCCCTTCTCTTAGAGCCGGCTGCAGAGGTGCTGAGGAGGACGGGTTTCCTCTCCGATCTTGTGACTGTCATGGAGTCCTCTCTGGAGGACCGGGACCTGTGTCAGTCCTGCTGTGCTCTTATATGGTCCCTGGCTATGACCGGTAATGACATTCACAATTCCCCTTATATACGGGACATTCGGGCCTCATTCAGGGATTTTTCTGAATTGCTTTCTATCAGTGTTTTTGATCCGATTTTTACGAACATGTGACCCGCCCCATAGACTACAATGGGTACATGTTCTGTTTGTGCAAATCAATGGCGTCTGACTGAGGCCTGTAAGGGAAGAGCGATCCGCGTCAGACTGCGACCTTCTCCAAATCTAATCGCAGAGGCACTGAGCGCTGCCCCTCATTATTGTGCGGCTGTCCTCCGCCCACCCGGTGCTCATTGACAGCTTCTCCCCTATACCACGCGGAGCAAGAAAGCCGTCACTTGGTGGTGGGAGGTCTCCGCGGTCATGAATATGGGGCCCCCCACTCTTACGGGGTATACTCTCCATGCCCCGGGTATACTCTCCATGCCCCGGGCTGCCCCCTTATGGAGAACAGGGGGATTATGGCCCTTTAGTCTAGGGATTTGATGGGGATCGGTAAGCTCTGATCTAACCTCTGATTTAACCCTTTATCACCCATACACCTTCCAAACACTGTATTTTATGATTGTCACAGAGGACCAGACAGAAGGGGATTGTCTGAGGAAAGCTGTCCCAGTAATCGGCACTCTGCTCAGGAAATATCTCGATGACGGGCCGCTGGTGGAATCGGCCTGCGCTGCCCTGTGGACCCTCGGGATAAAAGGTGGAAACCTACTTTTATTATGTTTCATAGCTAATATCGCTGCCTCTGTCGCCATCCGGGGCCGCTGATTGTGTTCTGACCCGCACATCTACCAGCACGTGTGAGAGGACAGATCGTCATCAGCACAGAAGTCAGTGGCCTTGGATGACACCAGACATCCCCTTTAAATACCGCAGCCATGTTTTTGAGGGTGTTTCCTTTCCCATCCCCCATCACTGGTGTCAGTAAGTCAGGTACAATCATTATAAACTTTTCCCGTTTGCTCAGACTTATATTCTGTATTTACAGGCCACATAATGGCGGAGCAGAGCGAATCACTGACATTACTCCTCCTGGACGCCCTGCAGGCACATTCGCAGCATCCTCTCCTGTCCAAGAACGTCTGCCTGGCGCTGACCGCTTTGGTTGTGACCTCAGGTATCTGTGACATCCATTTAGGAAAACACGGCTGCCTTCTTTTTTAGAAACAGCGCCACTCTCACCCATAGGCCACGTCTGGTATTTCCGCTGAACTGTCAATACCAGACTCGGCCCACGGACATGGAAGCGGCCATGTTTGTCTCATTTCTTACGACTCGGAGCAGATTCCCGGGATCTTTCCTTCCCTTTGACTGATCAGTAAATGTGCCTTTTTCAGAGTTGGCCGTTTTTCGTGTACTGGTGCCTGTGGCGGGGGAAAGTGGCCTCTCCCTCATTACAAAGCTTTACCGATTACACGCAGATGACCCGGAAATGGCGGAGAACGTCTGCCTGCTGCTCAGCGAGATGGCCCATTATGGTGAGGAGGAGCCGGCAGATAAAGGTGTAACAGGATTAGCAATCTGACACGGCACAGCCCGAGTACGTGCTACACGTTAGCACACCTCCCCGCTGTCACGGTGCTCATTGCTCTCTGGTATCAGCCAGGGCTGGTGATCAATACTCTACTAAGGGGGACCTCAGGCCCAGAACCTGCTGGACTAGCCCCTCAGAGTTGTTCAGTCAACCTCGAGCAAGCCCCCTTTAATGACCGCATGTAGATCCTCAGAGCTAAGAACAATAAGGGTGGTCAGGTAGGCTATTATTAAAGGTGGTGTTCCCATCAATGGCATAGGCCATCACTTTCTTATTGTTGGGGGTCAAGCCTTTAGGACCCCTTTGATTCTGAGAATGAAGGGCAAGAGCAAGGAAGCTGTGCCGCCATCCCTCATTCTCTGGATACATGAGGGTGGGTCCTAGAGGTTAGACCCCATACAGTGATGGCACCTCTGTAGTATCACCCCATATGGCGGCGCTTTGTATCTGCAGCTCCATTGAAGAGCATGGGCCGGCTGCCTCTGTCCAGGATACAACATAATGGGCCGCAAACGTGAACCAACACTACGGCCCTTCATTCTTAGGATTGGTGAGGTTTCCATTGATGGTAGCCATATGACCTCACTTGGAATACCACTTTAAGGCTGTGTAGCCCCGGCTTTACAATCCAGCCTTGCTGACATCGTATGACAGTACCCCCCTCACCATGATTGTGGGGGACCTTACTTCTGGAAGCTCCTTGTGTACTGTAAGAACTCCCCCAGACCACACATTAAGCATTGGGGTATCGGACCTATGGATCTGGCGGCCTTACAGAGAACACACAGGTTAAGGACGTTATCACAGATGTCACATATAGTCATCTGTCTGGGTGTCTCCTGCAGGTAGCGCACATCCCGAACTGTTCTTACAACACGTGGACCAGCTGATGGGTGAAATCAAAGAGCGATACGACTGCCTGGAGGTACGAGGAGGCCAACGGGACAAGGCTGTATTTACAGATATCTGTTACTGCTGGGAGAGCAAGTTCTGCAACTTCTGGGGGGGATAACGTTCTCAACATTAATTAACTCTCTCCTGTACAATGACTTGTAATCATCGTACAGGAGGAGGAGGAGGTGAGCTGTGACATCACCTATTGTGAATGGTAGATCCTGTGTTATCAGTCATACAGGAGAAGGATGTGAGCTGTGATATCACCTATTGTGAATGGTGGATCCTGTGTTATCTAATATATCGAGGTGTTATCAGTCATTGTACCGGAGGAGGTGAGCTGTGACATCACCTATTGTGAATGGTGGATCCTGTGTTATCTACTGTATATAGAGGTGTTATCAGTCATTGTACAGGAGGAGGAGGTGAGCTGTGATATCACCTATTGTGAATGGTGGATCCTGTGTTATCTACTGTATATAGAGGTGATATCAGTCATTGTACAGGAGGAGGTGCGCTGTGGCATCACCTATTGTGAATGGTGGATCCTGTATTATCTACAGTATACAGAAGTGTTATCAGTAGTGATGGGCGAGTATACTCGTTCCTCGGGTTTTCCAGAGCACGCTCCGGTGACCTCCAAGTATTTATGACTACTCGGAGGTTTAGTTTTCATCGCCTCAGCTGAATGATTTACATCTGTTAGCCAGCCTGAGTACATGTGGGGGTTACCTGGTTGCTATGGAATCCCCACATGTAATCAAGCAGGCTAGTAACTGTAAATCATTCAGCTGCCGCGATGAAAACTAAATCTCTGAGCAGTCATAAGTACTCGGAGGACACCCCAGCGTGCTCTGGAAAACCCGAGCAACCAGTATACTCGCTTATCACTAGTTATCAGTCATTGTACAGGAGGAGGAGGTGAGCTGTGACATCACCTATTGTGAATGGTGGCTCCTGTATTGTCTACTGTACATAGAGGTGTAACTGTAATCATGTCTGTGACGGTGAGACCACTGAAAATATGTACAGAACAGGAAGTAGGAGTCTCGTACAAGGCCTAGTGGTCAATGAAAGTTGCAAGAATTCAAACTTTTTTATGTAAGAAAATCAGCACACCAAAAGGTGAAAATTAAATACCGGTACTTATTTAATGGCCCATTACCCATTTTTTATGTAGTGACGTGAGAAAATTGGAAAACAAAAAAAAAGGTATCAAATTAAAAAAATATTTCTTATAAAAGCCGAATTAAAATTGTTCATTTTCTGGTGACATATATTCCATCTAAGACATGACCTGACAGCATAGCTCTTAGGGCTCTTACTCACTTACGCGAGACTCTGATGAGTCTCGCACGGCAATACCCGGCACTGCACCTGGCGCATGTATTGCTATGCGGCCGCATGCTCCGATCTGAGTGCCGAGCCAGGTTTTAAAAATGCGAGACTCATCCGAGTTGCTCGCAAGTGAGTAGGAGCCCTTACAGTGCAATTCTGAATGTAGCTTTTGACCGAGAAGAAAACCGCGTAGAGCTCCAGATCAGTGCTAGTAATATATCACACACGCTGGTTTCAGACATCCATAAGTATCATCGGGTCCAGGTTCGGTTTGGTAGAATTGCGCCTCGTACCTCCTGCCTTAGACCAGCACAATAATCATCTGCTTCTTTTTAGGAGATTACGACCCTGGCGGACACTGCACTCTCAAGACTGGAGAATAAATGTAACTACATGTGACCTCTGCAACCAGACTTGTTGTTTTATTCATTTTTTTTTTGAAAATAGAGATGTAAAAAAAATACAGATGATGAGTCCAAAGCTGGGAACATCAGGGATGGCATCAATAAAGGGGTCGCAGCTTTATGTACAACCCTCGCTTCCATATTCTCTATAGGATGGTACAGCTGAAGAAAAACGGCAAAGGACATGGCATTAAGGCAGGGCCTAATGGGTAGAAGATCATCACAAAAAGACATCAGGCTGGGGCTGCCGCAGCTAGGAAGGGATTTGCAGGCTCTGGCCTGGCAGCTTTGGTGTACCAGCCACTGGACAAGGGTTGTGCAAATCTTGTTATACAACTTAAGTCATCCCTTTATGATCTGAGGGGTCCGACCCTCTGGATCCCCACTAATCATGACAAAGGAATGCACCGCTGATTAAGTCCTGTGACCCCTTAGCAGTTTTGGGCACCACGGCCACTCGGCTGTGCAGGGAACTGCAGCTGACGCCACTTTAAATGGACTGGTGCTGCAGTTTCCCTGCGCAGCAGGTGTCTGGGCGCTTGCTTGCAGCACTACATCTACAGTGCAGCGCTCATTCTCAAGAATGGTGGGGTTTTAGAGTTAGATCAATCACTACTTATAAAACCATTCCATATCTTAACCAATCACTTATGCCATGAATACACTGTTAATGTATCCCTGAAAAAAAAAGCTTTTCCCCCCCTTTTCCTTTGCGGCACTTCAGCTCTTGTGAAACTACAACTCCCATTATTCATTGACCTGTCATTTCATAACAATTGTGGAGTCCAGACGGTTTTGGACCCGGTCTTAGAACCCCGACCTTTCAGAATATCCCTTTAAAAGAAGAAATTTGCTATTAGCCATTATGTAACGTGGATCTCTTTGGGCCCGAGATCTGCAGACGTAATATCACCTATACGTCACATGGTAATTATTGTGAAGACGCATTTGCATAGTTTACATATGTGCGATATCTTTCTATCACATGGATATGCAACAGTACGAACGAGAACCTAGTATAAAACCACCCATTATAGAGTTTTCTATCAGTAAATATTCCTATAAACGGTCTATTAGAAACAATATCTCAATAAAAATAGGTACATTTATTATTTTTAGTTGCCATGTTATTTGTCAAATGCAGGGCGCCCCTGCAAATAAATTCAGTGTTACTCGTATTAACAGTGGCATATTCTGCAACTGAAAGTCTGTTTCATCCATCTGCATATGAAAGTTTTAGATGATAGGTTCCCTTTAAAAAGAAAGAGAATATCTTTACCATTTTGTGTATACAGATCCTATGCAGATGCTTTTTTTACCCGTCATTTAGGTTTATAAAGAGTTTTTAATAAAGTGAACCTAAATTTTCAGTCTTTCTTGATCTTCCGTGGATCGGACTGTGACATGTAAAGAACCAATGTACAGATTTAGATAGGGCAAGGCACGGCTTATCCATCAGTCCTCACAATACTGTCCAGTGCAGATTAGGAGGCGGTTCATGGTGGCGGTGGCAGCTTCTGTTTTCGTACTTCCGTTTTAGTTTGGCTGTATTTTGCTTTGATGGCGTTTTCCCAGTTCTTCTTCTCCATGGTGTACAACCTCATGGCAGCCTGTGCATCCTGGATCTACGATAGTGAAGAGCACAGAAGGGTTAAACAACCTGACTTATTCCATGTCCCCCTCTGGGAAGGTTGCCAGACCATAACGGAGAGCAGATAAAACATTAGATATCCAGAGGTGGGGAAAGCTACGTAAAAAGGCAACAAAACCTGGAGAGGAGAAAGAGTTTGGAAATATTGTCCCGATTTGGACAACTCGGTCCCACAAGGACCCATTGGGGTACAACTGCTGAAACCTCCAGTCATAGTCCACAAACATAAAATAACCACCTGATCCCACCAACATTGGACTTGGCAAACTTTTATGGTGGTCTTATAACCAGGACAAAGTGAGAACAGATAAAATGGGGCATAGCATGGAGAGCAGTGCAGTACAAGTGATTGTATGACATGGCGACATTGTGTCCTTCGGAGCATCTCTAGCCCAGGGAAAGCGGATGGGGAACTCGTTACTTACTGAGCAATGTTCTCCGCTCTGTACTTTTACATTTAGGATTTTCTCACACAACAGCTTCAGGGATGGCCGTGAGGACTGAAAGGAAACATAGTAACATAGTTAGTAAGGCCGAAAAAAGACATTTGTCCATCCAGTTCAGCCTATATTCCATCATAATAAATCCCCAGATCTACGTCCTTCTACAGAACCTAATAATTGTATGATACAATATTGTTCTGCTCCAGCAAGACATCCAGGCCTCTCTTGAACCCCTCGACTGAGTTCGCCATCACCACCTCCGGCATGGGACACAATGGTCAGTACATTAAAAAAAACTAAACTTATACATTCTGGAGACTTTTTAAACGAATGTGCTAAAACTGACAGTACAGCGGTGTGTTTTTTGGCATTTTCTTTTCCATAGCAAATCCCGAAAGGTGGTCATGAAATCCATGCTACAGTCCCATTTCAGCATTATTTTGCTGCTTAAAGGGATATTCCCATCTCAGATTGTTATGGCTTATCGCCAATAAATGTAGGTCCTAACCCTGTTTTTAGGATGAGGCCCAACCATTCGCACACTTTAGTTAATACACAGACTTGGCAGAAGTTCAAATTGGTGGAGGACCCCAAGTGATAAGACATGAGACCACTTCAGCTTTACAATCCCCTTTACACAAGCTTTGGTATGGGGTCTTGGCACCCGTTATCTCTATGGATGTAGAACTGCACCCTGAGGGCCGTTTTAGGCCCACGTGACATTATGTGCGACTGTCTGACTCCCGTATGATGGCATCTTACCTTCACCTTCTGTTTGAACGGTTTGTACTTCTGAGTGTCTCTTGTGGCTTTTTTAGGATGATCCAGAAAGAAAATCTGAAAAAGTAAAACAAAACTTTAAATCGCAAATCCATACACCACGGCTGCCAGGTAAGAAAATCAGCCCAGCACTGAAAATAAATAATGGTGGACGGCACCTATTATAGTTAAGGGGGGGTTCTCAGCTTCACACAATCCTTACATGGTAAAAGAAAGCAGATTAAAAAGACCCCGCACCCTGCTTGGATTCCCTGCGATCTGTGGGGAAACCAGGCAATAAATGTTTAATTTCCCTGCAGCAGCACCACAGGAGAAATGAAAAACTGCAAAGTGCCCATTCACATCAATAGGCTGCCAGTGTACTGCCGGTTCAGGTTGGATCCTCCGGAGCGAGAGTCGTCATTTGTAACCGCTCCCACTCTGACCGATAGATGAGGATCCACCAGAGCTGAGACCACTCTTATATTACGTCTCCCCGCTCCTCATTACGACATGAATATATGCCAACTGGGCACAGGGACAAGAGTTGTGTTCCTGAGAAAACCCTCAGGATGTGCCAATCGTTACCTTTAGATCATTATGGACAGCGTGGCCAACCAGGATACGTCCCTTAAGGATCTCAGATACTTCTTTTTGTACAACCTTGAAATCTTCCCCTATAAAAACACAGATGGATATCTAGATATCTATTGGGATATGTCGCAAGAGAGAAGACATGGCCCCTGGCGTCCTCACCGTTCTTAACATCCTTCGGCCTGATTCCGCTCACTGCCGTCCTGTAGTCCGTGACATGTTCTGTGGGTTTAACAAACTTATCGTAGATGCATTTCCCAAACTGGTTGACAATGGATACCCGCGCCAGGATGCTTTCTTCACCATCTGGGCCCACTCCCACCATCTCACAGTCCATGGCGACGGTTCTTGTGAGTCTGAAACAAAAAAGGCGAGAACAATGTTACACATGCTGGGAGTAGTAATGAGAGCTGTCGGTACGGACCACTCAGTCTTACAGAAGGATGGATGTAAATATAGTATACAGCAAAAAATGGCAGCCATGTATAGCAACAGCAGCAAATCCATGTCATGCAAAAGAGCAGGGTGCACTGACCGGCACAGGCTCAGTCCAGGTTGTATTCAGTGCATTTCACCTTTCCTATTAACCTTTGTCAGGCTGCATAATTTTACAACGTTAACAGGCTGCAGAGGTACAATTGTACCTTCATGTATATTTTATTGAAATTTGGCCAATATATTCTGGACCAAAACTGCAGAGATGTCACGAAATTTCAGCCCTCTACGGCTTTTCGAAAAAAAAAAAAAAGTTATTGCAATTTTAAAACGGAATAGTTACAATTGTACCTACTCAGCCAGACGAAGGTTAAAGGGTCATTACATTTATGGCGGGAGGTGGGATCCCCAACACTTATTTGGAGACCTATGACCCCTTGTCTTGCGACCACATAGAGAAGTAGAAAAAGAGAGTTGGAGTTCACTGTATTGAAGTATTTGAGAATCACGGAAACAGTCCAGGGATCTCTCCAGACCGAAGCATGTCAATTTCTCTTGCGGAGATGCAAGCCTCCGCAACAGAAATTACACCAATAGAATGCATTGGACGCGGTGAATCCGCATGGTTCTGCGAATTCACCAGCATTCAATAGATGGCAGCGCTTTGGATGCAGTGAACATGGGCACCCAGCCTAAATATCTGTTCTGCTCCTGATCTAAGGATCTCGGCTTTTAGTTGAGATGAATCTGTGCTGCACTTTATGTACACGCTCAGTAGTGAGGCAGTGCTCTGGAGTCTGTATAAAATGGAGAGATGCCGACTCCTAAAATATATAATAAATTGGGTTCAGTAGTTCAGTGCAGGATGTGCTGTAAATGTTTTCATAATAATTTGGGAAAGTTATGAAATTCCTATAGATGTCTGTGCTGTTCCTGATCTAAGGGTCTCAGTTTTTAGTTGAGATGAATCTGTGCTGCACTTTATGTACATGCTCAGCAGTGATCACGGCTGTGGGGTCAGAGTCAGGGAAATTGAGGAGTCGGAGGTTTGGCTTACCGACTCCACAACCCTGGTTACCACCAGCGATTTTCTCACACACACAAAAAACTTGCAAAGTATCTGCTATCCATTACAATGTGAAAAATCAGACAGCACATGGATGGTATCTCTGTACAGCCATCATTTTCACAAACTGACCATGACATGTGATCAGTGCGACAGACTATAAATGGGTAAATGTTCTGTCGGTGAAGAACACAGAACAAGTACTTGAATCACTGCCATCTGAATAAGGCCTAAGGTGGGCCATCCCGGCTGACCACTTATGTGCATGATGGCCTCCCGAAAGATGATGTTGGGGAGAGAAGGATCAGCCTGCTGCATTAACACCTACTCTTTTGCTCTCAGGGAAGATAAGCTGCCGCCAGAGGCGACTGGAACTTACTCCACTTTTCGCCGAACAGCATGCACGTGTATGGATAGGTGAGCATTGGGGCTGCCAGCCGACAGCTGTGTGGGTGTCATGTACAGTAAACGTGTGTCATTGTGGGTTCACTTACCCCTCAAACGCCCTGTCCTTCACTAGAACCCTGTCCACAGCATCTGATGTTTTCTCTGGCAATCCTTGCATCTGCCGTGCCATGTTACCTGCTTCTGGACCCAGCGCAGCCTCAATGTCATCCGGATCCACGTCATCAAACCAGAGGTCTATTCTGAAAAAAAATATAAAATATAAAAACACTAAATAATCTAGATATGTCCACTAATGGTTAACTGCCTCAATTCATTCATTAAATATGAATCTGGGAAAGCTGGGTGACTACCAACATGGCCGCCCATGTGTTTTCGTTGAGCCTAGTTATTGGTAGAGACTGGTCGGCTATAACACTACACAGGGAGTGGTAAAGGTGGCCATACTGGCGGTCACCCAGCTTTTCCAGGATCGGATACTGAATCGAATACTTAATATGTGATACATACACCCCACATGAAATACACAAGGCTTACTTTGGCGGCTCTGCTGTGTCTTCCTCACTTGGCTTTTTTTTAGGCTGGCGTTTATCACGTTCCTCAGGGAATTTTCTCTTCGTGGATTCTTTCCTCTTGTCGTTGGTAGCCGGCTCCATTATTGATGGTTTTTTAGGAGACGTCGGGGTCTCTTTCACATGGCCGTTGATTTTAGGAGGAGCAGTTTCAGCTGTGGGCTCAGGTTTTTCCTTCCCACTTGCTTTTTCTTCCTTCAAGCCCTTGTCCTGTTTTTTAGGGGGTTTAGTCAATGTCGGAGCAGGACTACTGTTCTCTGGTTTCAGCAACTAAAAGCACAACATTCACATGATTACATCTAGACATTATATCCTTATATATGGGACAGGTCAGTATACGACATATAGCGAGATTCTACGCATATACACTTACAGCCTGTAACATTTTCCAATTAGAAGAAAACTCCTGCGGCGTCCTGGGAGGCAACACGGGCGTCACTTTCTTAATCTTCTCTTCCTTTCCTGCGATCTTGGGATGATTTTTCCAGAATTCCTTCTTTTTCTTCCTTTTTTTGGTCTGGTTAAGGTTTTTCGTCTCCTTCATGGTTGGAGGGGCTTTGTCCTTCGCTATCGCAGCCTTTGCCATTTCTGCTCTGTCATTAATGAGTCTGGAAAGACAAAGTGCACACTTTATACACCATTAAAGAGTTAGTCGCCAAATCTTAACTTGTTCTTTCAATAATGTCAATAATATTTATTCATTTGTGCCAATATAGTCAGTTTTTCAATCTGCCCCGTTTTGCACACAAGGCCCCTCCAAAGAAGACTCTTCAGGCTCTATCTAATCCGCAGTTGCTGATGGACCCTTCCTTCTGCAGTTCCAGTGCAGTCCCAGCTGGCTTTCAGTGGAGATCTGCTCTGCCTCCAGCGCTGACATGGTCCTGTACAGTAGTCCATCAGCCTAATTTTATCTTCTGCCATTTAAAAGTTCTACATCAACATAGCTGCCTGTGTATTTTTCCATCATTCATCTGTTGGCTTGTTTCCAGCAGAGCTCAACTGTTCTGTACTCCATTCACAGATGACACAGGCAGGAATGAGCTGTCTGATGTCCGCAGATCAATGAAGTGAAACTACAAATTTCACTCTGCTGATGCACATGGCAAAGGATTATCTTCTGCCATATACATCAGTGAGGCATTTACAATTTTGTTTCAGTGGTCTGTCAGCAGCAGGTATTAAACTCGGCTCAGCCCTGCTGGTATCAGCTCTGCTGTGCACGCAGAGTGGAGTGCAGAACCATTGAGTCTTGCTGGAAACTAATAAATCAATGATTTAGATGTTATGTTGATGTGGGTGGAAGAAGATGAAATTGATCAGTCAGTGAATAGAGCACAAGTACAGACCATGCACAGATGAATAATGTAATCCAAACATCTGGAAGCCTATGCTGTTTTTCACATTCATCAGTCAGCCGGCTTGTCAGGAGCACATAGGAGAGGGAGGACCCTGCAGCATTAAGAAGCTGCTGGGAAATGTAGTTTTAGCAGATAAGAATAGGATCGCCCCATTCACATATGTGAAGCTGAATGTAATGTACCAGGGGACAAATGGAGAGAATTAAGCAGAATTTATGGTAGTAGTGATAAATAATGCAATTCTGGGAATAACCCTTTAGGGTATGTGCACACCTTGCGGATTCACGTGCTGATTTTTCTGCGCAGATTCTGAAAAATCCGCAGGTAAAATGCCCTGTGGACTTTCCGCGTTTTTTTTTTCCCACCTGCGGATTCCAATTATGGAACAGCTGTAAAACGCTGCGGAATCCGCACAAAGAATTGACATGCTGCGGAAAATAAACAGCGCAGCGTTTTGGTGCAGTATTTTCTGCCTCATGTGCACAGCGGATTTAATTTTCCATAGGTTTACATGGTACTGTACAATGCATAAAAAACTGCTGCGAATCCGCAGCCAAATCCGCAACATCTGCACATACCCTTAAAGGGAACCTGTCACCCCGTTTTTTCAGTAGGAGATAAAAATACCGTTAAATAGGGCCTGAGCTGTGCTTTACAATAGGGTATTTTTTGTCCCCTGATTCCCTACCTATGCTGCCGAAATACCTTACAAAAGTGGTCTTTTTCGCCTGTCAATCAAGCTGGTCAGGTCAGATGGGCGTGGTCACAGCGCTGTTTCTCCCCCCACATCTTGCTTATGTTCCCGTTGGTGGCGTAGTGCTTCTCGCATGCGCAAGTGCCGAATGCACTGCGCAGCTGTAGAAAAAGAGCGCGCTCGCCGCTATTCAGCAGTTTCTCGGCTTCAGGAAAATGGCCGCCGCGATGTCCATCTGCGCACGCGCGGCATCCCGCGGCCATTTTCCTGAAGCCCCGGGAAGCAGGAGACTCCATCTGCGCACGCACGGCCTCAGGAAGATGGCCGCGCCCACCGAGAAACCGCTGAATAGCGGCGAACGCGCTCTTTTTCTACAGCTGCGCAGTGCATTCGCCATAGAGTTGGCGTGGTGTGTCGGCCATGAGAACCGCATCTTACCTGACGATGTCCGCAGCTCTTCTCTTGATTAACTGTCCTGGAGCAATGTCCGGATGGTCAACAGAGGAGCCGCGGAGGCCGGGAGGTAGGAGGCGGCTCTCAGGGCTCCCATCTGGCGGCCACAGGCTACTGACAATTCGCACCAATTCCAGTCTGGTCGTGTAATACCAGGCACGGCCTAAAGGACGAGGGGGCGCTGTACACAAATACACGAAGCAAAAGGAGAAGTGAATCGGTGTCATAAATATATATATATAGGGTCTTCCCCATTAACACTAAGTAACATTTTGAACGACTCAAACATGGCCAAGGCCGAAAAGAAAAAAAAACAAATATGTGCCCCCTTCCCCCATATATAATGCGACCCCACCAAAAATGAAAGGCAACAATGTGTGATATAATGCACCAAGTGTCAGCAGCTGCAGGGACTGTACTCACACGTGACACGGCTCAGCTCCTCCACAACTTTATGCCTCCCAAGTGAAGTGAACACGAAGCATGGTTACACCGGAAGCTGGCGGGCACATAACCCGCTCCGACCTGAAACTACAACTAGAACTCTAGTTCCTGGTAAGAAAAGCGCACGCATGCGCTCTCGGCTGTTTTTTTTTTTTTCTTTTTCTTTTTCTTCTTTTCTTGACATGCGCGCTCGTTTGCTTGCATACGCCCGCCACCTGCTGGCCATTGTGAAGATGACGGGGGAGTGCTGACGAGAATGTGTCATAGAAGTGTGCCCTCAACGTGCCAAAAATGTGCCCAGAGCCGTACTTTGTCCACACAGAGGAAAATACTGCAGGCACAATGCCCGTAGTGCGCTTCCATTATGCCAGACAGTAGCCATAGTGTGTTTACGCCGTGCAAACAGTGCCATGTTGTGCCAAAAAGTTCCCAGAGAGCCACAGTGTGCCCACATGGAGGAAATCCTGCCCTCATGGTGCCATAGTGTGCCTACATCGTGTCAGTCACCCACAGTGTTATATTGTGCCCACATAGTGCCATGCAGTGCCCATGCAGGTCCTGCAGACCCCTAAGGGCTTATTCACACGTGACAGATTGCTGCAGAATTTCCTGAAACTGAAAATCTGTCACATTCTCTTTTTTTTTTTTGTGCGAGTGCAGCTTTGGTCCCTGCAGTTTCCTGGAGCTCCAATCTGCCCTCTCAGGCCTGATGTAGGTTAATATTTATTCGCCGCAATAGTTCTGCAGAGGTGTAAAGTCCATTGGACGCGTCGTATGTGGCGATACGCTCGGATACGGCGATACGCTCGGATACATCCACTCCGCTGCAATGTTCCATGAAACCAATCCACGGTATGTGGAAGGGGAGAAGACACCCGCGTACGCGGCGCTCTGCAGAACTTCATGTGGAGATGCCCCATTTGGCGCAGCAGTAAAACACTAAGGTTAGTTGTGATTTTTCCAGGGGTCCGAAAATGTATTATTATTATTAATTTGCTTCCAAAATGTATAGTTAATAAACTTTATAAATAATCTTAAACATTATTGACGATTTTGCTGCTGCAGAGCGTCTATAAGCCCTTTGGATGTGCACAAAAAAAACATACAAATCTGACAGATCTCCTGCTTCTGGTTCTCTCTGCCAGAGCCGGCTCCAGGTTTTCGAGGGCCCCGGGCTAAAGAGTCTCAGTGGGCCCCCCTCCCTTTAACACATACCCCGATTTATGATCCACAGATACGGCAGAGAAATGTATAGTACAATGCCAGATTTCACTTCTTACATGAGTGACAGCTATTGTAGATTCTGCAGTGTATATATACAGGAGGAAAGGTGCTGTGCAGTGTATATATACAGGAGAGGTGCTGTGCAGTGTATATATACAGGAGGAAAGGTGCTGTGCAGTGTATATATACAGGAGAGGTGCTTTTCTGTTTTGAGTTTTTCTATGAAACAAAGACTTTTCTACATAAACAACGTTGTTTGGTTTTGCGGCCCCAACAGATCTGTGCTACAAAGTAACAGGCGGCTCGGGCATTAATGAGGGACCTGATGCTGAATCCTTTCCACACACCCTAATGACCCAATTAGTGCCCCGTCATTAGAAGCTCATTAAACGCCTCCCTGTCCCGAGCAGTCATGTACAGTATGGGGGGATCCTGCAGCCCACCCCCTGACTGCTCCATACCATACACTGCCCTCTGTCGCGCTCACTATTATCCTGTGCATTTCTCCTTCATCGTTACCCCATGTTACACTTGTCACCCCCCACTACAGAGTAGCAGGGCAGCCAATGTCACCCCCTCCTGGACCCTAATGGCAGCAGGAAATGTCTGCTCCTCTATTGGGTTGGAACCTGATTTAATCAAGGAATAATGTGGATTTGTTGCCGGTGGCTGCAGGGGAAGGGTTAAGTGATGCCATGTCCGTGGTGGGAGCAGTGGCAGCTGCTGGGACCTGGACAGAGACAACCAATGTTGCTGTGACTGCACAGTGTGACCTGGAGGAGAGAAGCTGAGACTCCGGAGCAGAAATCACCCACATGCCAGCACTGGGCAGAGTCCCTCCAGTCACCAGCATGGGGCCACGGGGCCCCAACATACAGCCCACAGCTCAGTTTTATCCATGGCAGCAGCTCCCCTTCCTCCTGGCATCTGGTTAACCCCATTTATGGGGGTCGGATTGTTATCTTTAAGGTTTAGCAATAACCTTCATACAGATGGGAAGGGGTTAAGCTTCTTCCTACCCCACTGGTGCAGGTTTGGTGCAGTATGCATGTATTCTGGGAGAGCTGGGCGGCTACAGGCTGCACCCCACCAGCTGCTCCTCCAGACATCACCCACATTTTTAGGCAGCGGAGACAGACAGCAGCAGACTGAGCCACAACTGCAACCACTACTGGATACCTTTGCCCTCAGGCACTAGTAGGACAGAGCTCCTCCGGAATCTGCCTGATAAACTTCAGCACTGTCTGCAGCCAGCCAGGGGGGAGAGCAGAGAACGTGCTCTCTCCGCCCACAATGTCACACTGGCTGCCTTCTGTTAACCCCTATGTGTGCCTGCCTGGCTGCACTGACTGAGTGAGAAGATGCTTGTGTCAGAGCTGGCACATAGGGGTTAAGAGAACGCAGCCAGCAGTGACTTTGTGGGGGGAGAGAGCATGTTATCTCCTGCTCTGCTCTCCCAGCTGTATCTATGACAGCATGAGTGGGCCCCCCTCTCTCCCCAGGGCCCCGGCATTTGCCCGGTGTGCCGGGTGCTGACGCCGGCCCTGCTCTCTGCTCTCGGTGTTAGATTTATCAGCAATGAGGGGGATTGTACAGTGATTTCCACAGTGCGGACAGAGAGGAAAGTATCTACAGTCCCTGGGAGGGCAGAAAATAAAGTTGTAGATAAGTTCAGGATAGAAGCATTTGATGATGGCAGTCCCATGGATACACACAGACCTCACATTCAGAAAAAAAATCTGACAGTAAGAGTAGGTTGCACAATGGATATGAAGATTGACAGCTGAAACATGGTGCAATGTTATTAACTAAAAGCAAACATTAATGTGTACAATTATATATTTTTCTATGTCAAAGGTGTTCATAGCCTTTAACTAATTTTGACTTTAGTGTAATGTCTCCAGAAGTATGTGAACCCCATTGAGAATGATAACTTGCAGTCATGTACAGCATACCTCCCAACTTTTGAAGATGGGAAAGAGGGACAAAGTTTGCGGCGCGGCAAATTTTAGGCCACGCCTCTGACCACACCCATTCACAACTAGTCACACCCATATCCACGTCCCAACCACACCCATTTAGCACTGCTGATCAAACTGTTTGATAAAGAATAATTATAAACAAAAAAATATGGCTACACAGTGCTCCATACTGTATAATGGCCACACAGTGCTCCATATTGTATAAAGGCCCCACAGTGCTCCATACTGTATAATGGCCACACATGATGCTCTATACTGTATAATGGCCCCACATGATGCTCAATACTGTATAATGCCCACACATGATGCTCCATACTGTATAATGGCCACACAGTGCTCCATATTGTATAATGCCCACACATGATGCTCCATACTGTATAATGGCCACACAGTGCTCCATACTGTATAATGGCCACACAGTGCTCCATACTGTATAATGGCCGCACATGATGATCTATACTGTATATTAGCTGCACATGATGCTCCATACTATATAATGGCCACACATGATGCTCAATACTGTATATTGGCGGCACATGATACTTCGTACCGTATAATGGCCGCACATAGCTACTCCTACACATGCGGCTGTGCTCCGTACACTTTGCACACATGGCTCCGATCCGTACACATGGCTCCACTCCATACACCTCATACACACGCGGCTCCGCTCCTTACACCTCGTACACATTCAGCTCCGCTCCATACACCTCATACACACACGGCTTCGCTCCGTACACCTCGTACACATTCAGCTCCGCTCCGTACACCTCATACATATTCAGCTCCGCTCCATACACCTCGTACACACACGGCTCCGCTCCATACACCTCGTACACGCACGGCTCTGCTACATCCACACTGTAAACACCTCCTGATCCCACACATAACAGGCAGCTTACTTACCTCATCCAGCAGCACCATGGCAAGTTGGCAACCAGCACACCCGAGTCCTGCAATCCACGGAGGTCCCGATCATGTGACCTCTGACTCCTCCCCCTGTGACCTTCTCACAGGTCCTGTGCGCACAGAGCAGCCGAATATGTGGTGTGCTTTGCTCAGGCTGCTCTGCGGGTGCGCGATGAGGCTGACCGCCTGATATTGCAGCACACCTCCTAACCACTGCGGGACAACTAATGTGGACAGTCCCGCTGGATCTGGGATGGTTGGGAGGTATGATGTACAGTGCATAGTAGGGTTGTGATCCAAGTAACTTGTGGAGTAGTAATCATCAGTTATAGGGTGCCAGTTCATTATGACCCTATCACATCTCATATCCTGCCCTTTCCACACCCTGAATGGTCAGTTCCATGCTATGATGTGGTAGTTTGAAAAGGAGTCAGAGGCTGGGTCACATCATAGTAACATAGTTGGCAAGGCCGAAAAAAGACATTTGTCCATCCAGTTCAGCCTATATTCCATCAGAATAAATCCCCAGATCTACGTCCTTCTACAGAACCTAATAATTGTATGATACAATATTGTTCTGCTCCAGGAAGACATCCAGGCCTCTCTTGAACCCCTCGACTGAGTTCGCCATCACCACCTCCTCAGGCAAGCAATTCCAGATTCTCACTGCCCTAACAGTAAAGAATCCTCTTCTATGTTGGTTGGAAAACCTTCTCTCCTCCAGACACAGAGAATGCCCCCTTGTGACCGTCACCACCTTCCTTGGTATAAACAGATCCTCGGAGAGATAATTGTACTCCATGTCTAACCAGGGATTTGTACAGAGGCAGAATAATGCTCTCATCATGTGTATCCAGACCTCTTTTAACCCCTTCCCGACCTGTGACACAGCGTATGCGTCATGAAAGTCGGTGCCAATCCGACCTGTGACGCATATGCTGTGTCACAGAAAGATCGCGTCCCTGCAGATCGGGTGAAAGGGTTAACTCCCATTTCATCCGATCTGCAGGGACAGGGGGAGTGGTAGTTTAGCCCAGGGGGGGTGGCTTCACCCCCTCGTGGCTACGATCGCTCTGATTGGCTATTGAAAGTGAAACTGCAAATCAGAGCGATTTGTAATATTTCACCCATTATAACGGGTGAAATATTACAATCCAGCCATGGCCGATGCTGCAATATCATCGGCCATGGCTGGAAATACTAGTGTGCCCCCACCCCACCCCACCGATCGCCCCCCCAGCCCCCCGATCTGGCCGGTACACTGCTCCGGCTCCCCTCCATCCAGTGCTCCGCTCCCCCCCGTGCTCTTGTCCGCTCCCCCCGTGCTCCAATCACCCCCCCGTGCTCCAATCACCCCCCCCTGCATTCAGATCCCCCCCCCGTGCTCCGTTCCACCCCCCATGCTCCGTTCCAGCCCCCCGTGCTCCGTTCCACGCCCCCCGTGCTCCGTTCCACGCCTGCCGCGCTCCGATTCCCCCCCCCGTGCTCCGATCCCCCCCCCCGTGCTCCGATCCCCCCCCCCGTGGTCCCCCCCCACCCCATCATACTTACCGATCCAGCCGGGGTCCCGTCCGTCTTCTCCCTGGGCGCCGCCATCTTCCAAAATGGCGGGCGCATGCGCAGTGCGCCCGCCGAATCTGCCGGCCGGCAGATTCGTTCCAAAGTGCATTTTGATCACTGAGATAGATTATATCTCAGTGATCAAAATAAAAAAAAATAATACATGACCCCCCCCCTTTGTCACCCCCATAGGTAGGGACAATAAAAAAATAAAGAAATTTTTTTTTTCCACTAATGTTAGAATAGGGTTAGGGTTAGGGGTAGGGTTAGGGGTAGGGTTAGGGTTAGGGCTAGGGTTAGGGGTAGGGTTAGGTTTAGGGTTAGGGCTAGGGTTAGGGCTAGGGGTAGGGTTAGGGGTAGGGTTAGGACTAGGGTTAGGGTTAGGGCTAGGGTTAGGGCTAGGGTTAGGGCTAGGGTTAGGGGTAGGGCTAGGGTTAGGGGTAGGGTTAGGGTTAGGGTTTCGGTATGTGCACACGTATTCTGGTCCTCTGCGGATTTTTCCGCTGCGGATTTGATAAATCCGCAGTGCTAAACCGCTGCGGATTTATGGCGGATTTACCGCGTTTTTTTCTGCGCATTTCACTGCGGTTTTACAATTGCGATTTTCTATTTGAGCAGTTGTAAAACCGCTGCGGAATCCGCACAAAGAAGTGACATGCTGCGGAATGTAAACCGCTGCGTTTCCGTGCAGTTTTTCCGCAGCATGTATACAGCGATTTTTGTTTCCCGTAGGTTTACATTGAACTGTAAACTCATGGGAAACTGCTGCGGATCTGCAGCGTTTTCCGCAGCGTGTGCACATACCTTTAGAATTAGGCTATGTTCACACGGTGCGGATTTGGCTGCGGATTGGCCGCTGCGGATTCGCAGCAGTGTTCCATCAGGTGTACAGTACCATGTAAACATATGAAAAACCAAATCCGCTGTGCCCATGGTGCAGAAAATACCGCGCGGAAACGCTGCGTTGTATTTTCCGCAGCATGTCAATTCTTTGTGCGGATTCCGCGGCTTTTTACACCTGTTCCTCAATAGGAATCCGCAGGTGAAATCCGCACAAAAAACACTGGAAATCCGCGGAAAATCCGCAGGTAAAACGCAGTGCCTTTTACCCGCGGATTTTTCAAAAATGGTGCGGAAATATCTCACACGAATCCGCAACGTGGGCACATAGCCTTAGGGTTAGGGTTGGAATTAGGGTTGTGGTTAGGGTTGTGATTAGGGTTATGGCTACAGTTGGGATTAGGGTTAGGGGTGTGGGGGGGTTAGTGTTGGAGGTAGAATTGAGGGGTTTCCACTGTTTAGGCACATCAGGGGTCTCCAAACGCAACATGGCGCCACCATTGATTCCAGCCAATCTCGTATTCAAAAAGTCAAATGGTGCTCCCTCACTTCCGAGCCCTGAAGTGTGCCCAAACAGTGGTTTACCCCCACATATGGGGTATCAGTGTACTCAGGATAAACTGCGCAACAATTATTGGGGTCCAATTTCTCCTGTTACCCTTGTGAATCTAAAAAAATGCTTGCTAAAACATCATTTTTGAGGAAAGAAAAATGATTTTTTATTTTCACGGCTCTGCGTTGTAAACGTCTGTGAAGCACTTGGGGGTTCAAAGTGCTCACCACATATCTAGATAAGTTCCTTGGGGGGTCTAGTTTCTAAAATGGGGTCACTTGTGGGGGGTTTCTACTGTTTAGGCACACCAGGGGCTCTGCAAACGCAATGTGACGCCCGCAGACCATTCCATCAAAGTCTGCATTTCAAAAGTCACTACTTCCCTTCTGAGCCCCGACGTGTGCCCAAACAGTGGTTTACCCCCACACATGGGGTATCAGCGTACTCAGGAGAAACTGGACAACAACTATTGGGGTCCAATTTCTCCTGTTACCCTTGGGAAAATAAAAAATTCTGGGCTAAATAATTATTTTTGAGGAAAGAAAACGTATTTATTATTTTCACGGCTCTGCATTATAAACTTCTATGAAGCACTTGGGGGTTCAAAGTGCTCACCACACATCTAGATAAGTTCCTTTGGGGGTCTAGTTTCCAAAATGGGGTCACTTGTGGGGGGTTTCTACTATTAAGCCACATCAGGGGCTCTGCAAACGCAACGTGACGCCCACAGAGCATTCCATCAAAGTCTGCATTTCAAAAGTCACTACTTCACTTCCGAGCCTCGGCATGTGCCCAAACAGTGATTTACCCCCACATATGGGGTATCAGCGTACTCAGGAGAAACTGGACAACAACTTTTGGGGTCAAATTTCTCCTGTTACCCTTGGGAAAATAAAAAATTGCAGGCTAAAAGATCATTTTTGAGAAAATAATTTTTTTTTTTATTTTCATGGCTCTGCGTTATAAACTTCTGTGAAGCACTTGGGGGTTTAAAGTCCTCACCACACATCTAGATTAGTTCCTTTGGGGGTCTAGTTTCCAAAATTTGGTCATTTCTGGGGGATCTCCAATGTTTAGGCACACAGGGGCTCTCCAAACGTGACATGGTGTCCGCTAATGATTGGAGCTAATTTTCCATTTAAAAAGCCAAATGGCATGCCATCCCTTCCGAGCCCTGCCGTGCGCCCAAACAGTGGTTTACCCCCACATATGGGGTATCAGCGTACTCAGGACAAACTGGACAACAATATTTGGGGTCCAATTTCTCCTATTATCCTTGGCAAATA
This sequence comes from Ranitomeya imitator, assembly GCF_032444005.1. Classification (NCBI taxonomy): domain Eukaryota; kingdom Metazoa; phylum Chordata; class Amphibia; order Anura; family Dendrobatidae; genus Ranitomeya; species Ranitomeya imitator. Next base: position 174,880,404 of record NC_091283.1, read on the forward strand.
GGAAATTCCAGGCTAAAAAATCATTTTTGAGGAAAGAAAAATTATTTTTTATTTTCATGGCTCTGCGTTATAAACTTCTGTGAAGCACCTGGGGGTTTAAAGTGCTCAATGTGCATCTAGATAAGTTCCTTGGGGGGTCCAGTTTCCAAAATGGGGTCACTTGTGGGGGCTCTCCAAACGCGACATGGTGTCCGCTAACAATTGGAGCTAATTTTCCATTCAAAAAGTCAAATGGCGCGCCTTCCCTTCCGAGCCCTGCCGAGTGCCCAAACAGTGGTTTACCCCCACATATGAGGTATCGGCGTACTCGGGAGAAATTGCCCAACAAATTTTATGATCCATTTTATCCTACTGCCCATGTGAAAATGAAAAAATTGAGGCGAAAAGAATTTTTTTGTGAAAAAAAAGTACTTTTTCATTTTTACAGATCAATTTGTGAAGCATCTGAGGGTTTAAAGTGCTCACTAGGCATCTAAATAAGTTCCTTGGGGGGTCTAGTTTCCAAAATGGGGTCACTTGTGGGGGAGCGCCAATGTTTAGGCACACAGGAGCTATCCAAACGCGACATGGTGTCCGCTAACGATGGAAATAATTTTTCATTCAAAAAGTCAAATGGCGCTCCTTCCCTTCCGAGCCTTACCATGTGCCCAAACAGTGGTTTACCCCCACATGTGAGGTATTGGTGTACTCAGGAGAAATTGCCCAACACATTTTAGGATCCATTTTATCCTGTTGCCCATGTGAAAATGAAAAAATTGAGGCTAAAATAATTTTTTTGTGAAAAAAAAGTACTTTTTCATTTTTACGGATCAATTTGTGAAGCACCTGGGGGTTCAAAGTGCTCACTATGCATCTAGATAAGTTCCTTGGGGCGTCTAGTTTCCAAAATGGGGTCACTTGTGGGGGAGCTCCAATTTTTAGGCACACGGGTGCTCTCCAAACGTGACATGGTGTCCGCTAAAGAGTGGAGCCAATTTTTGATTCAAAAAGTCAAATGGTGCTCCTTCCCTTCCAAGCCCTGCCGTGCGCCCAAACAGTGGTTTACCCCCACATATGAGGTATCAGCGTACTCAGGACAAATTGGACAACAACTTCCGTGGTTCAGTTTCTCCTTTTACCATTGGGAAAATAAAAAAACTGTTGCTAAAAGATAATTTTTGTGACTAAAAAGTTAAATGTTCATTTTTTCCTTCCTTGTTGCTTCTGCTGCTGTGAAGCACCTGAAGGGTTAATAAACTTCTTGAATGTGGTTTTGAGTACCTTGAGGGGTGCATTTTTTAGAATGGTGTCACTTTTGGGTATTTTCAGCCATATAGACCCCTCAAACTGACTTCAAATGTGAGGTGGTCCCTAAAAAAAATGGTTTTGTAAATTTCGTTGTAAAAATGACAAATCGCTGGTCAAATTTTAACCCTTATAACTTCCTAACAAAAAAAAATTTTGTTTCCAAAATTGTGCTGATGTAAAGTAAACATGTGGGAAATGTTATTTATTAACTATTTTGTGTCACATATCTCTCTGGTTTAACAGAATAACAATTCAAAATGTGAAAATTGCGAAATTGTCGCCAAATTTCCGTTTTTATCACAAATAAACGCAGAATTTATTGACCTAAATTTACCACTAACATGAAGCCCAATATGTCACGAAAAAACAATCTCAGAACCGCTAGGATCCGTTGAAGCGTTCCTGAGTTATTACCTCATAAAGGGACACTGGTCAGAATTGCAAAAAACGGCAAGGTCTTTAAGGTCAAAATAGGCTGGGTCATGAAGGGGTTAATGCACCCCATGATCCTGTTTGCCTTGGCAGCTGCTGCCTGGCACTGGCTGCTCCAGGTAAGTTTATCATTAACTAGGATCCCCAAGTCCTTCTCCCTGTCAGATTTACCCAGTGGTTTCCCGTTCAGTGTGTAATGGTGATATTGATTACTTCTTCCCATGTGTATAACCTTACATTTATCATTGTTAAACCGCATCTGCCACCTCTCGTCCCAAGTTTCCAACTTACCCAGATCCATCTGTAGCAGAATACTATCTTCTCTTGTAATGACTGCTTTACATAGATTTGTATCATCTGCAAATATCAAGATTTTACTGTGTAAACCTTCTACCAGATCGGATAGGAGCCACTTGAGCTGGAGCCCCTTTTTTGTGGACCTCATGGAGGCTCCACTATAGTGTATGTACCCTTGACCTTGCCAATATATTAAGAATTATTATTATACATTTTTATAGCACCATTTATTCCATGGTGCTTTACATGTGAACGGGGCAAATATAGAACAAGTACAATAAACATGAGTAAAACAAGGCACACAGGTACATTAGGAGGGAGGACCCTGCCCGTGAGGGCTCACAGTCTACAGGGGATGGGTGAGGATACACTAGGAGAGGGTAGAGCTGGTCATACGGCTTTCAGTAGACTGAGGATCACTGCAGGCTGTAGGCTTGTCGGAAGAGGTGGGTCTTCAGGTTCCTTTTGAAGGTTTCCGTGGTAGGCGAGAGTCTGATGTGTTGGGGTATTTTGAGTCCTAACTATCCTTGGCTTGTATCCTGGACTTCTCAACCTGAACCCAAGGGACTCCCGTCAGAAAATGCAAATATTCATTTTCTTGAATCTTATGGACCAGAGTTACAAGTCAATGTGAAATTCCCCAAAAAAGCAGTCATCTTTTGTTGCATAGATTTTGTAAAATTGTTTTGGCCAGGATGTATCCATGTTCCTCCACTGTGTCTTCACTCTCCTGTATCCATCCATAATATAATGAGCACGTGTGTAGTCAGCCCCAGACAGACCCCAAAATCCTCATTTGATCCTCTCCAGACCCTCAGACGTCACATTTGGCAATGAAACACCATCCATCCATCCCCAAATAAATTAATGTAAAATAGCACAATAAATCCCAGACCCCACATCCAGCCAGACGCAGGAGGCCGCTTCCAAGCTGGATCACATCTCCGCAGTTATTGTTGTCTAGATGGCTCTGGTCCAGTCCTCGGAGCGTCTACCTGGGAGGATGACAGCCGATGGCCAGAGCCAACATCTGCATTGTTAATGTCAAGCCATGAGCTCATTGTCCCGGCTCCTCACACCTGCAGGACACCGGCGCCAAATATTGCAAAAATGACATTTATCCGAGAAGTTTTATTTACTCCCGGGAAGGAAGATCTGGTGAAGAAGTATTAGGCTGATTTATGGAGTCGTAAAGCAGACCACCATTAGTAACATCTCTGTGCACAGCACGGCTTGACCTCTCCCGATACACAAGGGCCGACTGACCCATCATTGGTAACACCCAAGTATCTGGAGGAAGCCCACCCAATCTTCAGTGCCATCTATGTGCGGTCTGTTTGCTGGGAGAACCTTGGGATATGGTTTTCTTCTTTTGCATATATTGACACCGTGATGGTAAAAATGGATGGGGGGGGGGGGAAGGTGTGAATTCCGCCTATAGGTGCATTGACCTGACAGTACTTTATGGTCCGTGTTACAGTCCGACTTTCTGATACACACTATTAGGCTGCCGTCACACTATCAGTATTTGGTCAGTATTTTACATCCGTATTTGTAAGCCCAAACCAGGAGTGGAACAAATAGAGGAAAAGTATAATAGAAACATATGCACCACTTCTGTATTTATCACCCACTCCTGGTTTTGGCTACAAATATTGATGTAAAATACTGACCAAATACTGAACGTGTGACTGCAGCCTTAGGCTGGGGTCCCATCGCCTAAAGGTACCTTCACACTAAACGATATCGCTAGCGATCCGTGACGTTGCAGCGTCCTCGCTAGCGATATCGTTCAGTTTGACACGCAGCAGCGATCAGAATCCTGCTGTGATGTCGCTGGTCGGGGCTAGAAGGCCAGACCTTTCTTTGGTCGCTGGCTCTCCCGCTGACATCGCTGAATCGGCGTGTGTGACACCGATTCAGCGATGTCTTCGCTGGTAACCAGGGTAAACATCGGGTTACTAAGGGCCGCATTTAGTAACCCGATGTTTACCCTGGTTACCATCCTAAAAGTAAAAAAACCAAACGCTTCATACTTACCTTCCGCTGTCTGTCCTCGGCGCTCTGCTTTCCTGCACTGACTGTGAGCACAGCGGCCGGAAAGCACAGCAGTGACGTCACCGCTCTGCTTTCCGGCCGCTGTTCTCACAGCCAGTGCAGAGAAGCAGAGTGCCGGGGACAGACAGCGGTAGGTACAGTGGGGCAAAAAAGTATTTAGTCAGTCAGCAATAGTGCAAGTTCCACCACTTAAAAAGATGAGAGGCGTCTGTAATTTACATCATAGGTAGACCTCAACTATGGGAGACAAACTGAGAAAAAAAAATCCAGAAAATCACATTGTCTGTTTTTTTAACATTTTATTTGCATATTATGGTGGAAAATAAGTATTTGGTCAGAAACAAAATTTCATCTCAATACTTTGTAATATATCCTTTGTTGGCAATGACAGAGGTCAAACGTTTTCTGTAAGTCTTCACAAGGTTTTCACACACTGTTGTTGGTATGTTGGCCCATTCCTCCATGCAGATCTCCTCTAGAGCAGTGATGTTTTTGGCTTTTTGCTTGGCAACACAGACTTTCAACTCCCTGCAAAGGTTTTCTATAGGGTTGAGATCTGGAGACTGGCTAGGCCACTCCAGGACCTTGAAATGCTTCTTACGAAGCCACTCCTTCGTTGCCCTGGCGGTGTGCTTTGGATCATTGTCATGTTGAAAGACCCAGCCACGTTTCATCTTCAATGCCCTTGCTGATGGAAGGAGGTTTGCACTCAAAATCTCACGATACATGACCCCATTCATTCTTTCATGTACCCGGAGCAGTCGTCTTGGCCCCTTTGCAGAGAAACAGCCCCAAAGCATGATGTTTCCACCACCATGCTTTACAGTAGGTATGGATGCAACTCAGTATTCTTTTTCCTCCAAACACGACAAGTTGTGTTTCTACCAAACAGTTCCAGTTTGGTTTCATCAGACCATAGGACATTCTCCCAAAACTCCTTTGGATCATCCAAATGCTCTCTAGCAAACTTCAGACGGGCCCGGACATGTACTGGCTTAAGCAGTGGGACACGTCTGGCACTGCAGGATCTGAGTCCATGGTGGCGTAGTGTGTTACTTATGGTAGGCCTTGTTACATTGGTCCCAGCTCTCTGCAGTTCATTCACTAGGTCCCCCCGCGTGGTTCTGGGATTTTTGCTCACCGTTCTTGTGATCATTCTGACCTCACGGGGTGGGATTTTGCGTGGTGCCCCAGATCGAGGGAGATTATCAGTGGTCTTGTATGTCTTCCATTTTCTAATTATTGCTCCCACTGTTGATTTCTTCACTCCAAGCTGGTTGGCTATTGCAGATTCAGTCTTCCCAGCCTGGTGCAGGGCTACAATTTTGTTTCTGGTGTCCTTTGACAGCTCTTTGGTCTTCACCATAGTGGAGTTTGGAGTCAGACTGTTTGAGGGTGTGCACAGGTGTCTTTTTATACTAATAACAAGTTTAAACAGGTGCCATTACTACAGGTAATGAGTGGAGGAAAGAGGAGACTCTTAAAGAAGAAGTTACAGGTCTGTGAGAGCCAGAAATCTTGATTGTTTGTTTCTGACCAAATACTTATTTTCCACCATAATATGCAAATAAAATGTTAAAAAAACAGACAATGTGATTTTCTGCATTTTTTTTTCTCAGTTTGTCTCCCATAGTAGAGGTCTACCTATGATGTAAATTACAGACGCCTCTCATCTTTTTAAGTGGTGGAACTTGCACTATTGCTGACTGACTAAATACTTTTTTGCCCCACTGTAAGTATGAAGCATTTGTTTTTTTTACTTTTAGGATGGTAACCAGGGTAAACATTGAGTTACTAAGCGCGGCCCTGCGCTTAGTAACCCGATGTTTACCCTGGTTACCGGCATCGTTGGTCGCTGGAGAGCTATCTGTGTGACAGCTCTCCAGCGACCAAACAGCGACGCTGCAGCGATCCGGATCGTTGTCTGGATCGCTGCAGCGTCGTTTAGTGTGAAGGTACCTTAAGAGTCACTCCTCTGAGAGAATCAGGTTGATTATGCTAATGATTTTTCAGGATTCTAACCTCCCTCTTCCCCAGCAGTTGGTTTTGAGCTCTGCGGATTTTTCCGCAGCAGATTTGAGAAATCCGCAGGTAAAAGGCACTGCCTTTTACCTGCGGATTTACTGTGGATTTTGTGCGGATTTCACCTGCGTTTTTACACCTGCGGATTCCTATTATGGAGCAGGTGTAAACCGCTGCAGAATCCGCACAAAGAATTGACATGCTGCGGAATGTAACCCGCTGTGTTTCCGCACATTTTTTTCCACAGCATGGGCACTGCGGATTGCGTTTTCCATAGGTTTACATTGTACTGTAAACGCATGGAAAGCTGCTGCACATCTGCAGCGAAATCCGCAACGTGTGCACACAGCCTAAAAGTAAAAAAAAACCTGTTCTTTATCTACCATTCCCAGGTCCGGAAATGAGTCTCCAACAAAACTTTTATTTTCACAGCTGAGAATTTGCTACAATTGTATCATCTGTAAACAGCTGCACAAATCTCTGTCTTGCTAGTTACAATGTATTAGTGAAGTGTGTCCTAATCTAGTCTCTTTGGGCCTGTGCACATGTTGCAGATTTGTCACAAAACCTGATGGGTTTGCGAACCTTGATGTCTCATGCACACGTTGCTTTAGTTTTGATTTGCAGATTTGGTGCAGATGTAAATCCGCAGCATGTCATTTTTTCAGCACTTTTCCTGTAGATTTTCACCCATATTAATGAGCGGGGAAAATTGAGAAGCAAAAAACATGTGTAAAAAAAAAAATGCATAAAAAAAAAAAACACAGCAAAAACCATGCCTATTTTATGCAACATTTTTTTTCTGCCAAGAGATGCAGAAACGGTGTAGAGATTTCTGCACCACATGTGTATAGTAGTCACATGTGCATAGTAGTCGTCACATGTGCATAGTAGTCGTCACATGTGCATAGTAGTCGTCACATGTGCATAGTAGTTCTCACATGTGCATAGTAGTTCTCACATGTGCATAGTAGTCACATGTGCATAGTAGTAGTCACATGTGCATAGTAGTCGTCACATGTGCATAGTAGTCGTCACATGTGCATAGTAGTCGTCACATGTGCATAGTAGTCGTCACATGTGCATAGTAGTTCTCACATGTGCATAGTAGTCACATGTGCATAGTAGTAGTCACATGTTCATAGTAGTCACATGTGCATAGTAGTCCTCACATGTGCATAGTAGTAGTAGTCACATGTGCATAGTCGTCACATGTGCATAGTCCCTTAGGCTACATACACACACTGGTTAAGCTGCTTACATAAAGCAGGCTTTGCAGCGTTTTTGTCAGGGTACATTTGTCTCTTGTGCATGGGTGAAAAATGCCGAAAGAAGAGACATGCTGCATTTTGCAAACAACAAACTCTTCAACAAAAGTCAGGAAAATAAACAGTGTGTGCATGAGTTTTCTGAAATCTCATAGACTTTGCTGGTGCTGTAAAACGCAGCTGGAAATTTGCATTAAAAAAAAGCCGCAAAAACGCAAGAAGATAGGGTTGTCCAGACTGGATACAACTATCACAAACCCTCAGCTGTGAGCAGTAATTAGGTCAGGACAGAGGAGGGAGGAACGCTGCCACTACCTCTCCTTCCTGCTGGATCCATTTCTGGCTTTGGCTCGTGTGAATGTAACCCGGGGCAGAAAGCGCAGCCGTGCCCATCCGTGAGCAGATCTCTTGCCATGTGTCTGGGTGCACAGGCGGCTGCCATGCTTTCTCTGCAGTGCAGGCTCTTGTTGACTCTCACATGGGGAGGGTATGGGGAGGAGGCCCAGTTTAACCCTTTTGCCGGAAGGCGTTGTATAGGAAGCCCACGTAGACCAATAATAGTCACATCCAAATTCTCTTTTAGCTCAGCTGCTGTCGACTCAGACGGTACGTGAACCCTGGGCTGAGGACATGGGATATATCCGCAGATTGGGAATGGGCTAGCTGTGTGTCCCTGGGAACGTCGCCTCGTGCTGGGAATGTTAAGAAATAAAGTACGTTTCTAGCGCAGCACGTACGACTGTCCCCTGCACATGGCAGTCACAGTCAGTAGAAGGCCCCTGTGCAAGAACAATGTTTGGGCCCTTTGCAGCCTAATAACTCATCATAATGCTCAGTTTCAGCTGCTTTGAATGTTGGAGCGGGCCCCGCTTTACCTCTAGGGCCCCTGTGCGGCTGCAGAGGTTGCACTAATGATATGTCCACCTGTACGGCGTAATCAGTAGCTGCAAATTGTGGGGCCACTTAGATGATCAGTATGGTGCCGTATGGTTTCCTCACCATGGCCGGTCCATTCTTCTGGCAGCTTCTGTTTGGAATTTGCCACTATGATATATATGGATTTAATTTAAAAAAAAAGCGCAAAGGACGTCCAATAAACATTTTTTTTTTCTGAATTGGCTTTTGCTACAAAAAAGATTGGGGTACACCAGTGTTTGATACCCGTGGTGTGCACGTGGCCTTAGTGTAGGCTCCGAGGGCAGGGGTTGCGAAGCCACGTAATACAGGGCTGGAGGGGGAAGTGTAGAACATGGTGGGGGGCTACACAGCTGGCCCAATGGGTGGGTTTGGGTCCAGTACAGTCACAAAGGGCACAACAAGGATCACTACTCAAGGTGGGGTCACAGATTTGCACCCTGAGTCTCCCCTTCATGTGAGCGCAGTTCCGTTTCTCGATTGGGTTATTTGCCTACTTTATTATTATTTTTTTTTTATTATTATTATTATTATTATACATTTTTATAGCGCCATTTATTCCATGGCGCTTTACATGTGAATACGAGGCAAATATAGACAAATACATTAAACATGAGCAGATAACAGGCACACGGGTACATAAGGAGGAAGGACCCTGCCCGCGAGGGCTCACAGTCTGCAGGGGATGGGTGATGAAACACTAGGAGAGGGTAGGGCAGGTTGCGCGGCGGTTCAGTAACTTCAGGATCACTGCAGGCTGTAGGCTTGTCGGAAGAGATGAGTCTTCAGGTTCTTTTTTAAGGTTTCTATGGCAGGCGAGAGTCTGATGTGTTGGGGTAGAGAGTTCCAGAGTATGGGGCAAGCACGGGAGAAGTCTTGGATGCGGTTGTGGGAAGAAGAGATGCGAGGGGAGTAGAGAAGGAGGTCTTGAGAGGATCGGAGGTTGCGTGTAGGTAGGTACCGGGAGACCATGTCACAGATGTATGGAGGTGACAGGTTGTGGATGGCTTTGTATGTCATTGTGAGGGTTTTGAACTGGAGTCTCTGGGCGATAGGAAGCCAGTGAAGGGCTTGACATAGGGGAGAGGCTGGGGAATAGCGGGGAGACAGGTAGATTAGTCGGGCAGCAGAGTGTAGGATGGATTGGAGCGGTGCCAGAGTGCTAGAGGGGAGTCCAGAGAGTAGGAGGTTGCAGTAGTCGAGGCGGGAGATGATAAGGGCATGCACTAGCGTTTTTGCGGTGTCGCGGTCAAGGAAAGCACGGATCCGGGAAATATTTTTGAGTTTGAGACGGCAGGAGGAGGCAAGGGCTTGGATATGTGGCTTGAAAGAGAGGGCAGAGTCGAGGATCACCCCGAGGCACCGGGCGTGTGGGACTGGGGAAAGTGAGCAGCCATTGACATTGATGGATAGGTCTGGTGGAGGGGTAGAGTGAGATGGGGGAAAGATGATGAATTCTGTTTTGTCCATGTTCAGTTGTAGAAAGCGAGCAGAAAAGAAGGCTGAAATAGCAGACAGACAGTGCGGATTTTGGTAAGTAAGGAGGTGAGGTCAGGTCCGGATAGGTAGATCTGCGTGTCATCAGCGTAGAGATGGTACTGCATACCGTGGGATTCTATGAGCTGTCCCAAGCCAAAAGTGTAGATGGAGAAGAGTAGGGGTCCTAGAACAGAGCCCTGAGGAACACCGACTGACAAGGGGCGAAGTGAGGAGGTGGTGTGGGGGAGGGAGACTGTTGTTAGCGCATTTCATGGCACGGTGTATTTCCACACTTTATGGCATTATTTGTGCAGCTCAGGCTGCTTTTGCTATTTTTTATTGCTTTTGGGTCTCTCGTCAGTGGCTCCATCGGAGCTTGAGTCTAAAGGCCTGTAGTAATGGAATTCGGCTGCTTGCACCGACAGGGGCTTTTATGATGAAGATGGAGTCACTGTGTGCGCTGTTGGACATCAATTTTGGCAGAATAAGCACCAAAATGATGGCCGACAGAGCACAAAGTGACTATGTCTGTATCCTTATAGTCAATGGCCGCTGCCAGCATATACGTCAGAGCCTTATCCTACAGTGCTTCGGACATAAGCCCCGGCGGGGCCACTGACCGTAGGATAAATGACGGGAACATTGTGGCACTATTATTTTGAGATCTTACGGCATTATCTGGGCACTGTAAGATAAATCATAAGAAGAGGGGCCACTGCTCAACCTAATGCCGCCTCCGGGTCTCCTTTTGGGCAGGAGCTGCCATCAAGTTACTTTTAGGAAAAGTTAAGTCTCCTTTAGGTCATGTTCTTACGGAGAGTTAAGCTTTTTTTTCCTCCTCTGCATTTAAGGCCCTGTTCACATGCAGCAATTTTGCTCAAATTGCCATAAAATTTAGTTTTTATTCCTCATTAAAATGTGCATTTTTTAATGTTTTTTTTTTTGCTGCTCAGCCGCCTTAATTTCTCATGGCCATTTTGCTTTTAAAGACGCTGCAGAATTTGTGGGTTTTTTTTTTAGTTCCCTTAAATCCTTAATGTCTGAAAAACTGCTTGCAAAAGATCATAATTGTGTTTTTTTTAAAGTGCGAAATTATGACGTTTCTGCACACAAAAAAAACCCCACATTAAGCTTGACCTATCAAATCCGTACCAAAAAGGAAAAACGCATAAAAAATGCAGTAAATGGATCAGATTCTCTTGTGTATTTCAGTGCAAACTCCTTCGGGGGAAGGGAATGGAGGGGGACGTGTCCAGGCACACCCCTCACACACCTCCTTACAAATCCTGAGCACATGTGGACATAGTGACGAGGATCAGTGAAGCTGTATACGGTAAACGGGAGGACGTACTGGGCAAATATTGGAGTTTGAATCATTCTGTCTTTTCTGAAGTTCTTGCACTGACGTCCTGTAGATATTTTGCTGGGCTTGCTCTTATACACTGCAGTTAGTCCAAAGAAGCAGAGCTTCGGGGGCCAAATGTTATTTTTTGCAGCTGTAGATTAGCTAAGTCCAACGTGGACAAATCAGTAAAGGGTTAAACAGATACTTGACGATTTAGGAGCAGATTGGTTGTCATTATGGAAGACGAGCAGATGGAATGTGCCTGTGTCACGTGACTGTGCCCGGGGCAGATGTTACGCTTCCAGGAAGGCGGGCGACTTCCATGTCTCGCCCGTGCTACTACTCCAATGCTCAGCCCTGATGAGGTGTCCTACAAGGACTTCTATCAGGACGACGCAGTCTAGGGCTCTGTGTAATACATGTTTGGCTCGTTGAGTCGCTGACTGACTTGTCCGTTTGTTCCAGATGATCATGAGATACCTAAGCAGAACGGTCCACTTGGCCACCAGGGCTGGCTACAGATATGGCTACCATGGTCTCAGCACTGCCACTGGTCACACGACAGAGAAGAGTGTACCGTATGTTACGACGCTAAAAGAGGAAGGTTCTGCTACCAAAGGTCCAACCAAGCCGTTGCCTAAATCTGCAGACGTGGTGGTGATCGGAGGGGGCAGTTTGGGATGCCAAACCACTTACCACTTAGCCAAGATGGGCATGAAGAATGTTGTGCTGCTGGAAAGAGACCGTCTTACTTCTGGGACAACATGGCATACGGCAGGTAAAAAGGGCAAAATTGCAAGATCTCAAGTTTGGATAGGAATCGTTAGGTGGATTTGTGTTGGATTTTTTCTCTCCTGTATAGACATGATGCCTATAGGGCAGCACAAAGACGCTGTGGCCTCATCCTATGGAGACATATGCATTCTGAGCACCGCCATATGGTACGGTGTACAGCAGTGTATTATGGTGGTATCTCCTCCTAGATGCAAAGAAAATAAAAACTTCTATATAAAATGTGAAGGTGCAGGATATACCCATGGGCCAAGGTCTAACTATAGTGGGTGCAGAGGATGCATCTCCCCCAACACCTGAATCCTATGGGGGAGGCAAAAATGTCACTTTGGCCAATATTTGAAGACCAATACTATTAAAGACCCACATTTGTTAGGTCCTTGTTGGAGATTTTGTATAAATGGCCCTTGGGTCTCCAGTTCTGTAACTTCCCCATGACCTCTACCGGTGCGCTGTATGGCTCTGAGATGTGGGCATTAGCAGGAGGCCTATAGATACTGTAGGAAACCTTATAACGAATGACATGACACTTCTCTCCCCTTCCAGGGCTTTTGTGGCAGCTGCGGCCCAGTGATGTGGAGGTGGAACTGTTGGCCCACACCCGTAATGTCGTCAGCCAGGACCTGGAGCAGGAGACGGGTCTGCACACTGGATGGATAGAGAATGGAGGTCTCTTCATCGCCTCCAACAAGCAGCGTCTGGATGAATATAAAAGACTCATGTCTGTAAGAGTGGTGTAACCCCAAGTGTATGTACAAGTGTAAGCCTCTATCTGATCACTGGAAGCTGTGAGCTCCATGGTGGTCATCCAGCTATGGTCCAATTCACCCTTGTGGGGATGACCGTGCATCCTTGTCCTGTTCTTTGGTCAGAACCAGGACTAGGTGTTGGTTAAGGGTCTCAGAGGTCAGACCCCACATAACTTTCTTTTATGTCCTGATTTCTGGTTTGTAAAAAGAGCAAGAAACCCACCAAAATCTGTGAAGGGCCCCACATTTATTATCCTAATGTCTTCCTATGAGGTCTGGGTGGGACTGAAATCTGTGCACCTCATATCCATGAGGATGAGTGACAGCAGAGGTGACTGCGCAGACCCTTTCCTCCATACCATGCGATGCAGCTGGCCCCGATGTAGCGCCAATAGGGGCAGGGGGTCATTAGGTTACTAATCTGCTGGATAACTCCTCACTCTTGTGCTCTTCCACCTGTGGTTGCCCTGGTGCATAAAGGTTTCTGTTACACTTTCACATCGGTTTTCAACATCCTCTTTTTTTTCTTCGAAAAATTGCAGGCAAACTGTGATGGGAATATTTCCAAACAGAATTGTTTTTCCTCTGTAGCGTGCAGATTTAGTATCTCCGCTAATGGTTTTCACACTGACTTCACAAACCGGCAGAGCTGTGATCACTGGTTTAATGTGCTTGCTAATTGCTTCTTAGTAGCATCAGAGTGTTAATACTAACGAGGGTGTTATTAATTTATTTTCTACAATTCCATTAAATAATACCGCCTTCCCGTCACTGATCATGTAGAAGAGTCATCTGGGTTAGAAAACTCATTTTCAAACATCCTGTAAGAGATCTGATCGTACATTGCTGTTAGCAGAATAGGGACATTTAAGTCCTGCCCATGAGCAGCATAAGTCCACCCATGAAGAGCAGCAAGCTGGTCATCCATTTTTGGGCACGGTTTACAGAAACCCTGACCCTTTTTTAGTATGGGAGAGCCCAGAAATGGCAGAGATTGTATCTGGAAAAAGAGGAAAAGACTCAGGAAATTCTGAACTGTTGGCAGCCAGATCATTTCAGCATTTCGCAGTCACAATGAATCTCTCAGGTCTCATTCACACATCATTTATTTGCATATTGAGACAAATGGATCAATTTTTTAATCAATGATTTTTATCTGATTTTTTTTTAGTTGGGTCTCTTGCTTATTTTTTCTATCCATATAGCATTCCGTTTTCTTCTATATTAAAAAAGGGCTGCTAAGTTTCTACCCATTGGGCAGTAAAATTGGAAAGCACATGAAGGACGCACAGATTCGATCTGCTTGCTGTCTAATTTTTTTGTTTTTTTTCAATGACCCTTTAACATGACAAGTCAACTTTCATCTGAGAGTGGGATCATAATTGGCCTGCAAAAAAAAACCACTGTGTAATGCTTTCTTTGCCCTGTGGGGGTGCTGCAGGGAAATTAAACCCTTCTTTCTGGGTTCATGTGATTGCTTCGGTTCTCAGCAGCAGGACAATGTGTGTTCAGCTTTTATAACTGAAGCATGTTAAAGTGGACATTCCTTTTAACTAATAGTATTTTCAAATGCATTGGGTACTAACTGGACCCACTAAATATCCCTTTTCAGTCAGCTGTTATCTTTACGTAAGCCAATTTATTATGGGCTGTGTTGGGTATTGCAGCTTGGCACCATTCATTTGGAGGCTGACCAGATGTAGCCTGATGCACTCGCTCCATTGATGATGATTTTGCCTTTTTATCTCAATAGTTGGGAAAGGTTTATGGTGTGGAATCGTACGTACTCTCCCCGGCTGAAACCAAGGATTTATATCCGCTCATGAACGTTGACGATCTGTACGGCACCCTCTACGTCCCGAAGGATGGTACCATGGACCCTGCTGGCACTTGTACAACCTTAGCAAGGGCTTCTACTGCCAGGGGAGCTCAGGTAACAGGAGTGATGGGTGAGGATGCTGAGATATGAGGGGCTGTTTGTTGGGGTCCTCACACTGTAGCGCCTCCTATGATTTATCAGCGCCTTTATAATATTAGACACTGAAAGAAAACCGTTGGTGACTTCCCTCCATAATACCATCTGTGAGGCCACAAATAAAGCCGTGTATCTCAGCTTCCCATATTCCTCTGAGTGTAACGGGGAAGGTGGGCTAGCAACAATAACTGCAACGGCATTGGAGGGTGACGGGCTCGTTCCTTCATACATTGTATATACTATATCTTTTTGTCTCAATGGGTCTCTTCACTTTGGCCTGTCTCTGAATGTGGAGGAGCATGATAAATGGCCGAGGGACTGATGCATCGCTTCTTGTCGCACACAGGTCATAGAGAACTGTCCTGTCACTGGCATCCAAGTAAAGACTGATGACTTTGGGGTCAAGAGGGTTGTGGCTGTGGAAACGGAATATGGCACCGTGCAGACCCCCTGTGTGGTGAACTGTGCTGGTAACAAATATGCCTACTGCGATAAAGCTATCTATCTATATTATATCTATCTCATATTTATCTTTTTATCTATCCATGTATCTCTGTATCTTTATTGCTATGTAGCAATTAGGCAAGTATTAGCATGGCTGTGATTGGCCGGCGCAGCACATGACCCAGCCTAACGTGCAGTTCCCCTTATTTTTATAACCAGCCAAGGGGAAGCAGACAGCTGTGAGCTGGTCTTATCATGCTGCTTATTAGGCTGGGAAGGGGCCAATATTCCTGCACCTTCCCAAACTATGAATATCAGCCTGCAGCTGTCTGCTTTTTCTTTGCTGGTTATTAAAAAAATTACATGGGGGTCCCTTTTTTATAACCAGATAATCAAAGCAGATAGCTCTGGATATTGGCCTCTTCCCAGATTAATAAGACCAGCCCTCAGCCACCTCAGAAATGGCGCATTCATTAGATGCGCCAATTCTGGCGCTTAGCTTTGGCTCTTCCCAATTGCCCTGGTGCAGTGGCAATCGGGGTAATGGTTTTGGGGTTGATGTCAGCTGTGTAACATCTGCTGACATTAAGCCCAGGGGTTAACAACGGAGAGGCATTTGTCATACACTCCCATTACTAACCCCATTGTCAAAAGAAATAAACACACACACACACTCACTGAAAAGTCCTTTATTTGTAAAAAATCACTCCCCTACAAGTTCCCTCTTTTACCTGTTTATATATATATAAAAAAAAAATAATCCACAGGCATCTGCCGCAATCCAAATGGAGGTCCACGACTATCCCAGTCTTCTTCGTCCAGTCTACGGAGCCCCATTCAGAAAATGCAGCTCCATATGCTGGTGCAGCAGCCACTGCCGGGTCTGACAGTGTAATCTGTGATGAGACAATGAAAGCCGGTCTTAAGAGCGCAGAAAGAGACACAGACGAGAGACCTGATGAAGACGGATCCTCCTTTGAAACGCGTTGTGGTTTAACCCCATTTCTCGTCTGTGTCTCTTTCCTGCGCTCCTAAGACCGGTTTTCATTGTCTCATTGCTCCCATCCTCCATTGGAGGTTCCCGGCTGGAGCTGCGGTGGAGACTCGACATCCTGTCCACCCCTGGGCTGCCTCCTATATGACCACTCATCACTGTCTCTTGGTGTAATCTGTGAGGCTCAGCTGCCGTGAACTGAGGTGACCTTAGTAAGGTTACCTCCGTTCACAGCGGCCTATTCTTACAATGGCAGCGCGAGTGCTGGACTGATGTGCAGTGATGTCACTCGTGCTGCCCTTGTGAGAGCCAGCGTAAGAAGACTAGATCACAGCTATCTGCTTTCCCTTTGCTGGTTATAAAAATACGGGGGACACCACGTCATTTTTTTCATTTATTTATTAACAAGTACAGTAAAATATACACGCAAGGCACTGCTCCACTTGGAACTCTGCCTCCTGGTTCAAGATTATTATTATTTTTATTCTATATTATTTTAAGTTATTTTCCTATCCGCCTTTGCTTACAGGGCAATTGTCCAGCTCTTATCCCCATTTTGCTTACTTTTGCAGCCCTCTAGCCCTTACTACGACCATTTTATAGCCATTTTACAGCCCCAAAGTTCAGGTCCCCATTGACTTATGTGGGGTTTGGGTCCGGGGTCAAGTTCTGGTACCTTAACCGAACTTTTTTTTCTCAAGTTCGACTGAAGCCAAACTTCCACGTGTCCGCTCATCCCTAGTAGCGATCTATCTTTGTATCTAATTATTTTTGAACAGGACGTTCAACAAAAGCTCTGCTGTACTGAGCTGAAGCATTGCCTCTGTTCACATGGGCCGTCTGTCTATTAGTTTCATATATATCTTTGTATCTATCTATGTACTTCTCTCTTTTCTTCTTTCTCTTTCATTCTATCTTTCATGTTCCTTCTCTTTCCTTCTCTTTCCTTCTCTTTCCTTCTCTTTCCTTCTCTTTCTTTCTCTTTCCTTCTCTTTCCTTCTCTTTCCTTCTCTTTTTCCTTCTCTCTCTTTCCTTCTCTCTCTTTCCTTCTCTCTCTTTCCTTCTCTCTCTTTCCTTCTCTCTCTTTCCTTCTCTCTCTTTACTTCTCTCTCTTTCCTTCTCTCTCTTTACTTCTCTTTACTTCTCACTTTACTTCTCACTTTACTTCTCACTTTACTTCTCTCTCGTTCCTTCTCTTTCTTTCTCTTTCTTCCTCTGTTTCCTTCGCTCTCTGTTTCCTTCGCTCTCTGTTTCCTTCGCTCTCTGTTTCCTTCGCTCTCTGTTTCCTTCGCTCTCTGTTTCCTTCGCTCTCTGTTTCCTTCCCTCTGTTTCCTTCCCTCTGTTTCCTTCCCTCTGTTTCCTTCCCTCTGTTTCCTTCTCTCTGTTTCCTTCCCTCTCTGTTTCTTTCCCTCTCTGTTTCCTTCCCTCTGTTTCCTTCCCTCTCTGTTTCCTTGTCTCTCTCGCTTTCCTTGTCTCTCTCGCTTTCCTTGTCTCTCTCTTTGCTTGTCTCTCAGTCTTTCTTTGACTCTCTCTTTTTCCTTGTCTTTTTTCCTTGTTTCTCTCTTTCCTTGTCTCTCTCTCTCTTTCTTTGTCTCTCTTTTTCCGTGTCTCTCCCTTTCTCTTTCCTTGTCTCTCTTTCTTCTTTTTTTCTCTTTTTTTTCCTAATACGCTATTATTTTTTGCTGTTATCTCCTGTAGGTGTTTGGGCTAAGACTCTTGGACAAATGGCTGGGGTGAACGTTCCTCTGGTAGCGATGCACCATGCCTACGTGGTCACTGAGCGGATCGAGGGAATCCAGGTCCCGTTACTAGTAGTATTTTATATCTTATCCTTGTTTTGTATATCTGCTGTCATTATGTCACCATCCTCCAACATGTCACCACAATTATGTTAAGATATTGGTGCATTTTTAATTAGGTCACAATCCCATAGTGCGAAGTGCACGGTCTGCACCCATCTGTCACCCCCGCACAATGCTCTGGGCTTGACTTTCATCAGGCGGCACAGTATGCATTACTGCAGTCACTGGAGATTTTGTTAGTTAAGGAATGTGAAGCCCCTATCCTGTCATATATTGATGGGACACTACTGATAGCAGCCCTCGCCTTCCATCACCCTCTATGATGTGTGATGAGACACAGTTATACAGTTCAACAACTGACCACAAGAGGGACTATATCCAAATCTATAACCAGATATCTTGGACATGCAGTCACATAAGCAATGGCGCAGTGAGGGTTACCAGCACGGAGGGGGGCAAGATAAGTATTTAGTGGCCCCTAACCTATGGACCATAGATGTTCCCTGAATCCCTCCCAGCAGTCCATTTTTGAGCCCCCTATTCCTCAAGCACATGTATTATACTTTTTATGACAATAACTATGTGCTTCAGCCCTCTAGTTTTTCTTCTATTTAATGAAATCTATAAAATATATCTTTTCTCTATCTCTCTCTCTCCCTCCCTCTATCTCTCTCCCTCCCTCTATCTCCCTCTATCTCTCTCCCTCCCTCTATCTCTCTCCATCTATCTATCTATCTATCTATCTATCTATCTATCTATCTATCTATCTATCTATCTATCTATCTATCTATCTATCTATCTATCCCTCCCTCCATCTATCTATCTCTCCCTCTATCTGTCTATCTATCTATCTATCTATCTATCTATCTATCTATCTATCTATCTCTCTCTCTCTCTCCCTCCCTCCCTCCATCTCTCTCTCTCTCTCTCTCTCTCCCTCTCTCTCTCTCTCTCCCTCCATCTCGCTCTCTCCCTCCATCTCGCTCTCTCCCTCCATCTCTCTCTCTCCCTCCATCTCTCTCCCTCCCTCTCTATCTATCTATCTATCTATCTATCTCTATCTCTATCTCTCTCTCTCCCCCTCCCTCCCTCCATCTCTCTCTCCCTCCCTCCATCTCTCCCTCCCTCTATCTATCTATCTATCTATCTATCTATCTATCTATCTATCTATCTATCCCTCCATCTATCTATCTCTCCCTCCCTCTATCTCTCCCTCTATCTATCTGTCTATCTATCTATCTATCTCTCTCTCTCTCTCTCCCTCCCTCCATCTCTCTCCCTCCCTCCATCTCTCTCCCTCCAATTCTCTCCCTCCCTCCATCTCTCTCCCTCCCTCCATCTCTCCCTCCCTCCCTCTATCTATCTATCTATCTATCTATCTATCTATCTATCTATCTATCTATCTATCTATCTCTATCTCTATCTCTATCTCTCTCTCTCTCTCCCCCTCCCTCCCTCCATCTCTCTCTCCCTCCCTCCATCTCTCTCTCCCTCCATCTCTCCCTCCCTCCATCTCTCCCTCCCTCCATCTCTCTCTCCCTCCATCTCTCTCTCCCTCCATCTCTCCCTCCCTCTATCTCTCTCTCTCTCTCTCCCTCCATCTCTCTCTCTCCATCTCTCCCTCCCTCTATCTATCTATCTATCTCTCCCTCCATCTCTCTCCCTCCATCTCTCTCCCTCCATCTCTCTCCCTCCATCTCTCTCCCTCCATCTCTCTCCCTCCATCTCTCTCCCTCCATCTCTTTCCCTCCATCTCTTTCCCTCCATCTCTCTCTCCCTCCATCTCTCTCTCCCTCAATCTCTCTCTCCCTCCATCTCTCTCTCCCTCCATCTCTCTCTCCCTCCCTATCTATCTATCTATCTATCTATCTATCTCTCTATCTCTCTCTCTCTCTATCTCTCTCTCCATCTCTCTCTCCCTCCATGTCTCCCTCCCTCCATCTCTCCCTCCCTCCATCTCTCCCTCCCTCCATCTCTCTCTCCCTCCCTATCTATCTATCTATCTATCTCTCTCCATCTCTCTCTCTCCATCTCTCTCTCCCTCCATCTCTCTCTCCCTCCATCTCTCTCCCTCCATCTCTCTCTCCCTCTCTATCTATCTATCTATCTATCTATCTATCTATCTATCTATCTATCTATCTATCTATCTATCTATCTCTCTCTCTCTCTCTCTCTCTCAAATTCAAATTCAAATGAGCTTTATTGGCAGGACTAAGTACATGTTAGCATTGCCAAAGCATATGGTAAAAATACGGGGGTGGGGAAGGGGGGGGGGGCATATAGAGGTCCAGGGAATATCAAATTCCTTTTAGAGGATAGGGGATGTTTCCAGGGTGGGGTATAGGAGTCCATGACATATCGGGCTCTTTAGTCGGGGGATAGGGATATGTCCAGTGTTGGGGTACGGGAGTCCATGACATATCAGGCTCCTCTTAGTCTGTGGCAGGCACTGACATATTCCGCTGCTACGGCCACTGCACTTTCCTCTTCCCCCAGTATTATCGGCAGTTTCTCTTCCTCCTCCTTGGATGTGAAGTCTGGGAGGAGATCAGACAGCCTCTTGAAGTGAGTGTCCCTCACTGCGGAGTATTTGGGGCACCTCAGCAGGAAGTGGGCCTCATCCTCCACAGCCTCCTGGGGACACTGCTGGCAGAGTCTGTTCTCTCGAGGCTTGTAGTTCTGTCGGTGCCGCCCGTATTCGATGAGTAGGCTGTGGGCGCTCAGTCTGTACCGGCTCAGGATCTGTCGATCTTTGGGGTTTTCTAGTTTCTCTAGATATGGGGCCAGTTTGTACTCCCTCTGTAGATTCCGGTATATTGTCAGTTTCTGGGATTTGTTTATGTCGTTCCTCCAGATGCTGAGATATTCCTCTTTGACTTTGTGTACCATTTTCTGGATTTCACCTTTTGTCAGGCCATGGAGGTTGATGGCTTGGTCAGACTGGCTTTGGGTACTTTTTCTTGGGAGGCTTCCTGAGGCTTCCTGGTGTAGGAAGGCTTTGTGATGGTAGGAGCTGGGACTGCTACTTTGTAGATGAGCCTTGAATGACAGCGCCTTCTTCTTTATTGCGATGTGTAGTGGGAATCTGCCCAGCTCTGCTCGGCAGGCGCTATTTGATGTGCTCCGATGGACTTGGAGAAGATGCTTGCAGAACTCTAGGTGGAATATTTCTGTCGGCCCAGCGTCCCACTTTGACCAGTTTGGGTATGAGACTGGGCCCCAGACCTCACTACCGTATAGAAGAATTGGGGCAATGATGGAGTCAAAAATTTTTAGCCATACGGTTACTGGTGCCTTGAGGTGGTACAGACACCTTCTGATGGCATAGAAGGCTTTGGATGCCTTGTCTTTTAGTGACTCTATGGCTTGCTTGAAGCTCCCTGACTGGCTGAGTTCTAGGCCCAGGTAGGTGTACCTGTTGGTTTCAGTAAGTGGACGGTTGTCTATCATAAAGGTAGGATTGCCAGTGGGTTTCTGCTTTCTTTTCTGGAACACCATGATATTAGTTTTTTTCTCGTTGATTGGCAGTGCCCATGTGCTGCTGAAGGTCTCTAGGATTTTCAGATGATCTTGGAGGCCTTTCTCAGTTGGTGATAACAGCACGAGGTCATCTGCATACAGCAGAAATTTCACCTGGGTGTCATAGAGGGCGAGTCCTGGTGCTGAGGAGGACTCTAGGGCCACTGCCAGCTCATTGATGTAGATGTTAAAGAGCGTTGGACTGAGGCTGCAGCCCTGTCTCATTCCTCGACTTTGTTGGAAATAGGCCGTCCTCCTTCCGTTGACCTTCACACTGCAACTGTTCTCTGTGTAGGAGCTTCGGATGACATCATATGTTTTGCCTCCTATTCCGCTCCCCAGCAATTTTAGGAATAGTCCTGGGTGCCACACTGAGTCGAAGGCCTTCTTGAAGTCCACAAAACAAGCGTATATCTTCCCGTTCTTTGTATTGTGGACGTGGCTCTTGATGAGGCTGTGCAGAGTGTAGATGTGGTCAGTGGTGCGGTGGTTTGGCATGAACCCTGCTTGGCTCTTGCTGAGGACGTTGTGCTCGGTGAGGAAGGTGAGGATCCTCTTGTTCAGGATGCAGTTGAAGAGTTTACCCAGGTTGCTGCTGACACATATCCCTCGGTAGTTTGCTGGGTCGTACTTGTCCCCATTTTTGTGTATAGGGGTTATGAGGCCTTGGTTCCAGTTTTTGGGGAAGCAGCCAGCCTGCAGTACAATATTAAATAGTTTTGTTATCGCAGCCTGGATGTCTGGAGGGCTGTATTTCAGCATTTCTGGGAGGATCCCATCTGGACCACTGGCTTTTTTACCTTTTATCTGTGTGATCCTTTCTGTTATTTCTGTCAGTGTGATTGGTGTATCCAGAGGATTTTGGAAATCTTTGAACTTTTCCTCCATATCTTTCAGTTTTTTCACAAGCTCTTTTTGTGCCAGGTTCAGGTCTTCACTTGGGATGTCATTGTAGAGGTCCTTGAAGTACTGGAGCCAGATGTTGCCGCTCTGGATGTGGAGGCTGTTGCTTTTCTGGTTGGATCCAAGGTGATTCCACAGTTCCCAAAATTTGTTGTCTTCAAGGGCATCTTGGAGTTGGAGGAGTTTGGTAGAGATGTCGTTTTGCTTTTTCTTTCTGAGGATGGCTTTGTAATTTCGTTGTACGGTGTGGTAGGCTTCTCTCAGAGTGGGGTTATTGGGGTCTCTGTGTTTTTTATTTGAGGCCATTCTTAGGGCCTTCCGTATGGTCTTGCATTCTTTGTCAAACCAGTTGTTGGGATTTTGTTTACTCGGTCTCTTGTTGATGCTTCTTTTCAGGTCAGACATTTCTGCCATGGCATATAGAATGTCGTTAAGGTCTCTTACCGCTAAGTGTACTCCTTCTGGGTTGAGTTCATACACGTTATTATGGAAACATTGGAGCTTCTCCTTGATCTCTGGTCTGTCGATGGCATCTTTGTATTTTGGGGCCGACATCTTGGACCATTTGAAGGATGGTGGCAGGCTAAAGAGGCCGGTCTTTTGCGGGGTTTGTGAGGGTGATTTCTTTGTGGATTTGATGTATAGGAGCAGTTGGTTATGGTCTGACAGATGTGTTTGTGGGGTGACTATAAGGGCGCCAATATTTGTAGGGTCCATATCTGTGATGGCATAGTCTATCACACTCCTGCCCACATGGGAGTTTAGGGTATGTCTTCCCAGTGAGTCTCCCTTGGTGCGGCCATTGAGGATACGAAGTCCAAGGCTTCGGCATAGGTTCAACAGCGTTCTGCCACTTTTATTAACTGTGCAATCATAGCTGTTCCTGTCGGTGTGTACTGGGTTGTCACAGTCGGTATCTGCTCCAAGTATATAGATGTTTCCATCAGTGGTCAGGTAGTCTCTTTCTCTTCCCGTTCTTGCGTTGAGGTCTCCGTAGATGAGAACGTTCCCAAGAGTCTGGAAATGGGCAGCTTCAGTCTTTAGGGCAGGGCTCCCCAACCTGTAGCTCGGGAGCCACATGTGGCTCGCGGCCCCATGAATTGTGGCTCACGACTGTCTGCCAGCTTGATGCATTAGATCCAGGTCTAGCAAAAAGGTATAAAGAGCACGTCTCAAAATGGTGAATTTTGTGAGTAGCCCTGCACAGAATTGCAGATCTGGATGCACATTTACTGGTCTTAAGGGTTTAGAGATGTTTTAGGTATGGTACGCTGGAGGTTTGTACTACCTGTTAGAAGAGGTGCTCAAAGCTGTATGTGACAGTGTGTTGGGAGAATACCCCTGGATCTCAGTGTACTGCTCTGGAGTGATTTCTGTGGAAAAGCTTTGGTTATCATTATACCTGTAATGGGGGCTTTGGTTGACACTACTTTGAAGGAGGTGGGAGCTGGATGTGGCTTGCGACCCTCTCTCAGTGCTGAATGTGGCTTGCGACCCTCTCTCTAAGCTGAATGTGGCTCTCAAGGTCAGAAAGGTTGGGGACCACTGCTTTAGGGTCTCAACGCTGTTTGGGTTGAAGTATGGAGACTCTGGAGGAGCTACGTACACTGCACAGAGGTAGATGTCGGCCACGGATGTGAGGATGGAGCGGCTTATTCTTATCCAGATATGGCTGTCTCCTCTCTTCACTGCTCTGATATGTTCATGGAGCTCTTCTTTGTACCATACTAATATTCCTCCTGAGCTCCGGCCCTGTTTGATGTTTTTGTTTTTCAGGGCGGAGACAGAGAATTCCCTGTATCCGATGGGGACATAGGATTCATTATTGGCCTTAGTCCATGTTTCAAGGAGGATCTGTATATCAATGTCTTTCAGTCTTTGGTTAAAGTCTGGGTCATTTGTCTTGTATCCAAAGGCTGAGGTGTTCAGGCCCTGGATGTTCCAGCTACTAATGATTAGAGTTGACATTGTGTAGCTGTATGCCTTGTAATGGGCTGTCCTGCATAGGACATCTTGGGTTGCTGACTGGTGAACTTGTTGTAGGCAATTGGTCCAGTCGCGTGAGTTTCTTGCATATGGAGCTGATCATGGTCTTTATTTCTGCCAGCTCACTGCTCTGTTTCACTCTGTGTGGGGAGGGTGGTGTCTTCCATGGTTTGTGTCTCTCATAGACTGGTTTTCCATACAGGTTGCAGTTTTCAGTTCGTTGAGCATATTCCATTTTAGGTCTGTTAGTTGGTGCTCTTCCTATAGGTTTTCGGTTTGTATGGGTTCTTGGTCCAGGGACTCTGTTGAGTACAATGTCTTTAAGTTCTTTGGCAAGAAGGCTGACTCCTTGGTTGTTAAGATGTTTGTCATCATACAGGTGGTGGAGGTTTATGATGGGATGTTGTGCCAGGGTGATGTCTAGCATCGTATTGATCTTGGCTACTAGTTCTCTGTTGACGTCTTGGGTGATGTATTGGAAGGAATCTTTTCTTGGCAGCAGAGATGACAGGATGATCTTGCTGCTGGGGAACTTCTGTTGTGTGGTCTCTGCCAGCTGACACAATTGTCCTGCTACCTGCTGGTGTTGGTCCTGGAGATTGTTGGTGCCAGTATGTATGACGATGTGGTTTGGGTTGGTGAAATATGGATTGTCAATTACGGCCTTTGCTTGTTCTATAGTTGAGCAGCGGATTTTGGAGACCTTTTTTCCTGGGAAGAGTCGCCTTGTATTGAGGTATTTTCCGTTGGAGTCTATAATCAGGACTATATCAGGACATGTTGGTTGGCTGCTCCTATGGGAGATTCTGTTTACGTTCTTCTTGTTGCTCTGTCCTGTTGTTGTGGTCTGCTTTTGTTCTAGACTTGGGGTTTGTTTGGTGCTTGGGTCTGGCCCATCCTGTGGTTCTTGGTTATTTTCTCTTTTGCCCTCAATATTTAGGCAGTTATTTAAGTTAGTGGTGGTGTGGCTGTTAGCTCTCATTGTGTCTTCACCTGTCTCCTTCCCTGGGTCTCCCTCCTGTGTTAGGGGTGGTGTCTGGCTCTTTAGGTTTTCTATTTCTCCTTTTAATTTAGCATTTTCTTGCCGTAGTTCATATAGTTCATGTTTGATTTCCTGCACCGCTGAGTCCAGTACACACCTCAGTCTGGTTATCTCTGCATCTGTTGGGTCATTTGTCTGTCTTTGGATCTGTTCCTTAAGCAGTGTGAAGTCCCTCTCCAGCTGAGACAGGCATTCTCTGAGGGTGTCCAATGAGGGGAGTGCATTATTAGGGCTTTGGGCTGCAGGGGGGTCCCTGGTGGTCTTTTTTGTACGTGTGGGCCCATCACTCTTTCTACGTGCTGGCTTTACTATTTTATATTTTTGAGCCTTGAGTTTGATATGAGGGAAGATTTCCTCAAATGCCTCGAGGTTGTCCTCATTGCCCTGTATGACTATTATGCCAGAGTGGTATAGATTGATGGTGAGTGAGATATCCTCGTTTTGTGGGTCTTTTACTCTGATTTGTCGGCCCCTGCTGATGCCATTTTTTAGAATGTTTTTATAGTATTTGCACAAGGCTGTGTGCCATGCCTCAGGCTGCTCACTATAGAAGAGATAATTTGTCTTTCTATTCTCTTTCTTAGTAAAGTCTGCAAAGAGAGTTTCTGGTTCCTCTTTGATGATGGAATGTTTTATGGCCTTTTTTTCTCTCATGCTCCTGTGATCTCTGGGATATGTTATCTCCTTGACGCCTGAGACCCTGCCATCTGCTTGGGCTGAGGCACTGACCTCTATAGGGGGCTTAGCTATAGTGCTGGGATTTTCATTATCCAAAATATTATTTCTTTCCATGTTGCTTATTTTATTTTCTCTTTATTTTCTCTCCATCTCTCTCTCCCTCCATCTCTCCCTCCCTCCATCTCTCCCTCCCTCCATCTCTCCCTCCCTCCATCTCTCCCTCCATCTCTCCCTCCATCTCTCTCTCCCTCCATCTCTCTCTCCCTCCATCTCTCTCTCTCTCCCTCCATCTCTCTCTCCCTCCATCTCTCCCTCCCTCCATCTCTCTCTCCCTCCCTCCCTCCATCTCTCTCTCCCTCCATCTCTCTCTCCCTCCCTCCATCTCTCTCTCTCTCTCCCTCCATCTCTCTCTCCCTCCATCTCTCTCTCCCTCCATCTCTCTCTCCCTCCATCTCTCTCTCCCTCCATCTCTCCCTCCCTCCATCTCTCCCTCCCTCCATCTCTCTCTCCCTCCATCTCTCCCTCCCTCTATCTCTCTCTCTCTCTCTCTCTCTCCATCTCTCTCTCTCCCTCCATCTCTCTCTCTCTCCCTCCATCTCTCTCTCCCTCCATCTCTCCCTCCCTCCATCTCTCCCTCCCTCCATCTCTCTCTCCCTCCATCTCTCCCTCCCTCTATCTCTCTCTCTCTCTCTCTCTCTCTCTCTCTCCCTCCATCTCTCTCTCTCTCTCCCTCCATCTCTCTCTCTCTCCATCTCTCTCTCCCTCCATCTCTCTCTCCCTCCATCTCTCCCTCCCTCCATCTCTCCCTCCCTCCATCTCTCCCTCCCTCCATCTCTCCCTCCCTCCATCTCTCTCCCTCCCTCCATCTCCATCTCTCCCTCCCTCCATCTCTCCCTCCCTCCATCTCTCCCTCCATCTATCTATCTATCTCTCTCCCTCCATCTCTCTCTCTCTCCCTCCATCTCTCTCTCCCTCAATCTCTCTCCCTCCATCTCTCTCTCCCTCCATCTCTCTATTTCTCCCTCCCTCCCTCCCTCTATCTCTCTCCCTCCCTCTATCTCTCTCCCTCCCTCTATCTCTCTCTCCCTCTATCTCTCTCTCCCTCTATCGCTCTCTCCCTCTCTCTATCGCTCCCTCCCTCCCTCTATCTCTCCCTCCCTCCCTCTATCTCTCTCTCCCTCCCTCTATCTCTCTCCCTCTATCTCTCTCACTCTCCCTCTATCTCTCTCACCTTCCCTCTATATCTCTCACCCTCCCTCTATCTCTCTCTCCCTCCCTGTATCTCTCTCTCTCCCTCCCTCTCTCTATTTCTCCCTCCCTCCCTCTATCTCTCCCTCCCTCTATCTCTCTCCCTCCCTCTATCTCTCTCTCCCTCCCTCTATTTCTCTCTCTCCCTCTATCTCTCTCACTCTCCCTCTATCTCTCTCCCTCTCTCTATCTCTCTCTATCTCTCTCACCCTCCCTCTATCTCTCTCTCTCCCTCCCTGTATCTCTCTCTCCCTCCCTCTCTATTTCTCCCTCCCTCCCTCTATCTCTCTCCCTCCCTCTATCTCTCTCTCCCTCCCTCTATCTCTCTCTCTCTCCCTCTATCTCTCTCTCTCCCTCTATCTCTCTCACTCTCCCTCTATCTCTCTCACCCTCCCTCTATCTCTCTCACCCTCCCTCTATCTCTCTCTCCCTCCCTGTATCTCTCTCTCTCCCTCCCTCTCTCTATTTCTCCCTCCCTCCCTCTATCTCTCTCTCCCTCCCTCTATCTCTCTCTCCCTCTATCTCTCTCACTCTCCCTCTATCTCTGTCACTCTCCCTCTATCTCTCTCTCCCTCTCTCTATCTCTCTCTCTCTATCTCTCTCACCCTCCCTCTATCTCTCTCTCTCCCTCCCTGTATCTCTCTCTCCCTCCCTCTCTCTATTTCTCCCTCCCTCCCTCTATCTCTCTCTCCCTCCCTCTCTCTCTCTCTCTCTCCCTCTATCTCTCTCACTCTCCCTCTATCTCTCTCTCTCCCTCTATCTCTCTCACTCTCCCTCTCTCTTTCACTCTCCCTCTATCTCTCTCTCCCTCTCTCTCTCACTATCCCTCTATCTCTCCCTCCCTCCCTCTATCTCTTTCTCTCCCTCCTTCTCTCTCTTTCTCTCCCTCCCTCTATCTCTCTCACCCTCTCTCTATCTCTCTCTCTCACTCCCTGTATCTCTCTCTCCCTCCCTCTATCTATTTCTCCCTCCCTCCCTCTATCTCTCTCTCCCTCCCTGTATCTCTCTCTCTCCCTCCCTCTCTCTATTTCTCCCTCCCTCCCTCTATCTCTCTCTCCCTCCCTCTATCTCTCTCTCCCTCTATCTCTCTCACTCTCCCTCTATCTCTGTCACTCTCCCTCTATCTCTCTCTCCCTCTCTCTATCTCTCTCTATCTCTCTCACCCTCCCTCTATCTCTCTCTCTCCCTCCCTGTATCTCTCTCTCCCTCCCTCTCTCTATTTCTCCCTCCCTCCCTCTATCTCTCTCTCCCTCTATCTCTCTCACTCTCCCTCTATCTCTCTCACCCTCCGTCTATCTCTCTCACCCTCCATCTATCTCTCTCACCCTCCCTCTATCTCTCTCTCTCCCTCCCTCTATCTCTTTCTCTCCCTCCTTCTCTCTCTTTCTCTCCCTCCCTCTATCTCTCTCTCCCTCCCTCTATCTCTCTCACTCTCCCTCTATCTCTCTCACTCTCCCTCTATCTCTCTCACTCTCCCTCTATCTCTCTCTCCCTCTCTCTATCTCTCTCTCTCCCTCCCTCTATCTCTTTCTCTCCCTCCTTCTCTCTCTTTCTCTCCCTCCCTCTATCTCTCTCACCCTCCCTCTATCTCTCTCTCTCCCTCCCTGTATCTCTCTCTCCCTCCCTCTCTCTATTTCTCCCTCCCTCCCTCTCTCTCTCTCCCTCTATCTCTCTCTCCCTCTATCTCTCTCACTCTCCCTCTATCTCTCTCACCCTCCCTCTATCTCTCTCACTCTCCCTCTATCTCTCTCTCCCTCCCTCTATCTCTCCCTCCCTCTATCTCTTTCTCTCCCTCCTTCTCTCTCTTTCTCTCCCTCCCTCTATCTCTCTCCCTCCCTCTATATCTCTCTCCCTCCCTGTATCTCTCTCTTCCTCTAGCTCTCTCTATTTCTCCCTCCCTCTATCTCTCCCTCCATCTCTCTCTCTCCATCCAATCTGTTGCATAGGAAATTAATAATAATTTTATTTTTCATTTTTCTTATTTTAATCACTATTGTTTATCTTCACGTATCATAATTTTTTGTTTTTGTCTGTTTTTAATGAATATTTTTTTAAGGTTTATTTTTTTCCTTTCTTTTTCTTTTCCACACCTCTGGATTTGAGTCTTGAGAAGCTCAGAGCAGATCACAATGTGTCTAAATTCCTTTTCTTCAAATTTCTCCGTGGCGTTTTATTTATAGAACATGCCAAATGTGCGGGACCACGACGCTTCGGTGTATCTCCGTCTCCAAGGTGACGCGTTGTCAGTGGGAGGATACGAGTCAAACCCTATATTCTGGGAAGAGGTGAGACGCTGATTGCTGTCAGATACAGGAGACAAAGCGATCTGAGCAGCCGCGTACCGCGTCGCTCCTTCCTCTCCTGTCAGCGGCGGTTATTATCAGTCATTACACCGTGGCAGTTCCGCTCTGCCAGCAACATCCCTTCCTGCACTTAAATAATTGAGAATTAAACCTGATTATCATTAGTTCATTGTATCTATCGAGGATTCGTAGGGCATTTTTAACCTCTAAATAAGGTTTTTATAAATAAAGTTTATTGAAATGTATCTGAATGAGTTACATAGGTGTTCCATTAATTGTGTCTTGATTGTGCTTCTTTCAATAAACTTTATTTATAAACATGCAGAATATCATTCGAGTGTCTCTTTGTTTATAGTGGTATTGCCATCTCCAAGATCCTATCCCAATATCTAGTGGATCTAATAATAATATTTTTAGCAAATACCAACAATTAGAAATGTAGTATAGTTTTTCTGATTCCCTATGTATCTTTCCCCATGTGCAGGCATTGCAGGACCTTAGGCATCCATGATTATGACCACTGATATAGTGACAGTTGGTTAGCTAGTTGCTTGTGGTCATAACCATGGATACCTAAGGTCCTGCAATGCCTGCACATGTGGAAAGATACATAGCGAATCAGAAAAACTATACTTCATTTCTTATTGAAAATATTTGATATTATTATTATGGAGCGCCCGCTAGGGCCATGGGGTACTTAAAGGGGTGGTCACGGAAGCGGTGACCCGGTACGTGGCCCTGGGCGTCCAATAAAAATTATGAAGGGAGGTGGAAAATAAAGTCTATGGGGGATAATTTGTTTCGCCACCTGTGGTGTTCGGCCAGGATGGCCGACGCTGCTTAAAGGGACCTCTAGGGCCAATGGTAACGCAGCGGGGATGGATCTGCTCCCCACAGGTGGAGCGGGGCCCAAGGGCTACCGGTACAGTTGATAATGGGTGATTGACAGTGGGGTGCAGGACTGAGGGGGCAGGAAATGATGGGAGGACACAAGGATTGCAGTTTCCTTTACCTTTTACTAGTGAATTTAAGGTGCAGTCCGGGGCACAGGTAACAGGTGATGGTGGGGTCCGGGCAGCCTGGAAGTGAGTTGGGATCCACCTAGCCAGGTGGGTTTGGAGGCTTCCCTTCTGCGCTATATTATCTGTCCCTTGCTGCCTGAAGCTTTGCACAAGTTCCTCTCAGTGTCTGTTACTTCTAACCCGTATGGCTGACAGCATGAGCCTTGCATGGGCACTGTCTTCTCACTGGCAGCCCCAGGCTCCTAACCTGCTGTGGTGCCTCCAGATATCAGATAGGGCCAGGTGTCCGGTCTCTTTGGCGCTTAATCCTGGGGTGAGCTTAGTCACAGCTCCACACCCCAGGCTTTCCTCTCTTGCCTCCTCGACCCTCACTCACTGTCCCTACACCACCAACTAACTAACCCTGCCTCCAGACCAGAACTTATAGAGAAGTTCCCCTGAAACCGGGTTTAGAGCTCCCCCTTCTGGTCTGGAGTCAGGAAGGTGTTGCATGTTTGTGTTACCAGCCAAGGGAATCCCTCCTTACTTCCAGGCATGACATCACCCCCTTTGGAGGAAGGCAATGTCATTGTGGCAACCGGACTCCTGGGGTGCCACAATTACACCTACTACATAATTGGAATAGGATCTTGGAGATGGGAATACTCCTTTAACTCAACCCCCTTTTTCAATTATTAAAGTCTTAATAACACCCGAATCGCCACTGATCTGGTTCTGGGTGATCTGGGACTGCCAACGACCACAGGAGTCCTCACCCTCCCATCTCCCAGCCCTATATAAATACTATAAATAAAGAAGTGGCTACGCTAGCACAGATCTCATCATTCACTTCTATGAGAGATCCAAAAACACTGTGGTCTAAACGGATAGAAATTTCCCTTTAACGCCTTTCTGAACAACAAATTTTTCATACACACGTTTTCGTTTTTTTTTCCTCCCCTTTTTCCAATAACCATTTTGTCCCATCCTCATACCCATATTGTATTATATAGATTTGAATTACACAATTAATTTCACAGTATAATGGAATGAAAAATGGGTAAATAAAATTCCAAATGGGGTGAAATGGTGACATTTTTTTGTTTAATTTTCACCGTGTTCATTGTTTAGTAAAAATGATCTGGTATCATGATAATCCAGGTCAGCGCAATTATGACTATACCAAACTCGTTGTTTGTTGTTGTTAAATGTTTCAATTGTAAAAAGCAAAATTGTTTTGGGTAATTTTATTTATTTATTTTTATTTTTATTTTTTTTAGACCTGTAACTTTTTCAATCTTTCTCCCAATGGAGCTGTGTAACGGCTTGTTTATTGTGCACTGAGATGTTGTTTTATTGATACGATTTTGGGGTACATATAACAATTTGGTTGCATTTTTAATAAGTTTTGTGGGGTATGGCAGCTTCTACATGAAGGCATGGTGAAGTGGTGATTCAAACTTTTTTCTTTTATTTTTAATTCCTTTTTGCATGTTTTTTGTTGTCCCCCTAGAGCTGGGGTGGGCAATAAATTTTCACGCTGGTGCAAATTAGAGACCGTGACTCTTGTGGAGACCGAACCTATAGGCTGAATTTAATTATGCTGAATATTAATATTAACATATAATTATTAATATTAACGGTATCCCTTAATATTGAGCATAATTAAGTATGCTGACACCCCTATATGCAGTATAAGCCCCCACCCGGCCCCTTGTATACAGCATGAACACTGACACAGCCCCCTATATACAGTATGAGCATCAACATAGCTCCTATATACAATGAGACCCCACATAGTTACAGTATGAGACTCCACATAACCTCCTATATACAGTATTAAGACCCATCTAACCCCTATATACCATATGAGCACACATACAGCCCCCTTATATGATGCATGAGCCTTCATACAGCCCCTTATATGACATAAGAGCCCCACATAGCCCCCTGTATACAGTCGGAACACCAACATAGTCCATCAATATATAGTATGAGTCGGCACTTCTATATACAGTGTGAGCCCCCACATAGCCCCTCTATGTACATTGTGAGCCCCCACATATCCTTTCTATATAGAGTTTGAACCCCACATAGCCCCTATATACAGTATGTGCCCCCACATAGCTTCATATATATAGTACGAGCCCCTTATATACACTGAGCCCCCACATAGCCCATTATATACAATGAGCCTCCACCTTGCCTCATATATACAGTATAAGCCCACATATTGCTTCCTATATAAAGTGAGCCCCCACATAGCCTACTATACTGTATGAACACCATAATACAGTATGAGCCCCCACATAGACCTCTAAATACAATATGAGCCCCACAGAGCCTCCTATATACAGTGAGCCTCCACATAGCCCCTATATATAGTGAGCCTCATAAATACAGTATGAGCCCCCACATAGACCACTAAATACAGTATGAACCTCACAGAGCCTCCTATATACAGTGAGCCCCCACATAGCCCCTATATATAGTGAGCCTCATACAGTATGAGCCCCCACATAGACCTCTAAATACAGTATGAACCCCACAGAGCCTCCTATATACAGTGAGCCCCCACATAGCCCACTAAATACAGTATGAACCCCACAGAGCCTCCTCATATACAGTGAGCCCCCACATAGCCCACTAAATACAGTATGAACCCCACAGAGCCTCCTGTATACAGTGAGCCCCCACATAGCCCACTAAATACAGTATGAACCCCACAGAGCCTCCTATATACAGTGAGCCCCCACATAGCCCACTAAATACAGTATGAAGTTCACAGAGCCTCCTATATACAGTGAGCCCCCACATAGCCCACTAAATACAGTATGAACCCCACAGAGCCTCCTCATATACAGTGAGCCCCCACACAGCCCACTAAATACAGTTTGATCCCCACAGAGCCTCCTATATACAGTGAGCCCCCACATAGCCCACTAAATACAGTATGAACCCCACAGAGCCTCCTATATACAGTGAGCCTCCACGTAGCCCACTAAATACAGTATGAACTTCACAGAGCCTCCTATATACAGTGAGCCAACACATAGCCCCCTATATATATAGTGAGCCTCATAAATACAGTATGAGCCCCCTAAATATAGTATGAACACCCACATAGCTCATTGTATATATGTAAACATCCCGTACACAATGAAAAAACAGCACCTACTCACCTTGCTCCTTTCCCCTGGAGCTGACCCCGTCCTCCACCAATGTATTCACCACTGTCTGCATCCTGAGGCTGTGGACAGTGGTGACAGCGGGTCTTGGTTCGTAGGCCAAGCTCCATGGGCTGCAGTTTGCCCAGCTCTGCCGCAGAGCACTTGAACCTGCAGCTTTGGATCGCTTGTTGTATATACTGCAATATTTCAGAATTTGTACAAAATCTTTTTGTACAAAAGGAACCACATCCCTTAAATCCCACTGTCCGAGATTGATGGCAGCATTTAAGTGGTTAACAGCGGTGCTTAGTGCTCCTGTTATAGGCAGGTGGCGGCTGTGTAACATGGCTGACGCTTGCATTGTATGGAGCCACACCTGATTTAGGACGTACTCCTATACCCCATGTCAGGACGATCTTATGTCAGTGGGGATGAGCTGTGATACTAAATGCGACTGACCAATGGTCAGTGCTGGTGCTTTTTTTAAAAAAAATGATTTTTTTCTATTTTAACCCCAGGTATCGGATAAGTTTGCATTCGGCCTCTTTGATCTGGATTGGGATGTCTTCATTCAACACATCCAAGGAGCGATAAACAGGGTACCTGCCCTAGAGGCCACGGGTATTAAATCCACTGTGTGTGGCCCAGGTGAGCAATTGGCACACACAATTTTGTCTTCCCGGCTTAGGTAGTGCCATGGCGTGGAGGGGGGCACGAGCGCCAAATAGTATGGGGGCTTTAAATGTCACTCCCTGCCCTTATTGCTGCTTCTTCTTGGCGTGGCATCAGGCACAGTGAGTGCCCGACTAGGTACCAATGGTTGAAATAACTAAAGCCGCCAGGCACAGCGTTGATATCTAGGCCGCTGACACAGGTAGAGCACACTGTGCAGGATGGTGGTGTCATTGGCCGCTGCACTCTGCATAGGCTGTAAATGAGATAGCAAAGCTCTCAGTATGATAAAGTCAGCTCTGTCATCTCGATTGCTGTCTATGCAGAGCATAGCAGCCGATATAGAAATAATCCCAACTTCTGTGCTCTGCATATGCAGCAACTGAGATGACAAACACTGCCCTGTCCAATCCCCCAGAACCTCCACTCTCTTGTATTTTTTATTAGAAGAAAAACAGATACCTACTGGGGGTGCTGTCCCAAGTTTAAAGCATTGGCTTTTGTATAGAAAAAAAAAAAATTATAAGACAGCACACATTCTTTTTTTTAGGTCACTTGACTTATCTCAGAATCACCTACTCAGAAGGCAGAATAGAAATAATAATTTATGAGAAAAATAAAATTGAGGACAAGTAGGAATGTCACCACTAGGTGGCAGCGGATGGCAGGAGATGTTCCGGTCTCGCCCTCCTCTCTGGATCCTTATACACCCGGTGACACTTGGAATAACTTGCTGAGGACGGAATATACATTCTATACGTCCCGTTATCTGAAGCTTTCATTATATTTCTATCTGATCGTAGCCGGAAGCTATGCTATTCCAATTTCTTCAACTTGATGTGTCACCCAGCTTTCCTAGACTTCTAGCCAGTCTGGAACTTGCGCACCATAACACAACCCAACTAGACAATCTTGCCAATCGGGGGTCTAGAAAAGCTGGGGGCAGCTGCTCCATAGTGGTGGCACTCCGCTTTCTTAAAATGATAGACTAAGAAATGACTAAACGGACGACTTATGGGCGTCTACATCAGTTCACATTAGCCTTCATTGCTATGATAGATATCAAAGCCCAGCTGTGATGTCTCTTGTCCCTCATAAAATGCCTCCTATAATTCTGCTGAGGAGACAGTTTCGGGCCCCAGCTGCTGTGTCCTCCGGGGACTTCTGCTTCGGCCATTGATATCTAGGTCACATCTTTCTCCAATCCAGATCCGACATGACATGTACAATGGAGATCCTCTGGCCCGGGCTAATGCGCTCTTGGATAGAGGTGCAGAAGGTGGCAGACGAATGTCTATTATACATGTCTTTGAGGGAGAACAGCTGCCAATAATTCATGGTTCTCATCTGCTCTCATGTAGTCTTCATTAGAGGGCTATGATGGCCATTTTTGCTATTTCCCAGGTTCTTATCTCCCCCCATCTGATTCATCACCCACGAGAAGCTGACGGCACGCGGCATTCCTTGAGGAACACGCTTTCTTAGGCAGTGCGTTAGCCATAAGGAATAGATAGGGGCAGCACGAGAGGAGGATTCATTGTGTGGGTGGGTGTCAATATTTGTGTCATTCGGGGGACTGAGACCCCAATGAATATGACTTTTGACCACAGAGATGTTTAACCCTCTGCCTGAGGCGGAGACTCGGTGGGTTTCTCCTGGGCTACTCAGCCCCTGAACCCAACGTTATAACGGTCTCTATGTAAGGACCCTTACATATTATCTATTTTTCTATATTTCCCAGAGTCCTTCACTGCTGACCACAAGCCGCTCTTAGGCGAATCTCCAGAAGTTAGAGGCTTTTTCCTGGGCTGCGGATTCAATAGTGCAGGTAAGGGGGCCAAGGTATGGATGAGCCACACCAATACCGCCAGATCAGTGACTCCATCTGTGGTGAAACTACAACCCCCAGCATGCAACCGAATGTTCTGCCTCTGAGACAATGGGAGTTGTAGTAGAGGTGGAGGTCATCCTGTATTAGGAAGGCTGACACCCAGTCACCCTAGTCCCCATAATGAGCTTTTTAGATAATTACATTTTTTTTACATGGTAGTATCTATATATATATAATTGTCTAAGGGTTTTTCCGTCTGTCTGTCTGTCTGTCTTTCTGTCTGTCTGTCTTTCTGTCTGTCTGTCTGTCTTTCTGTCTGTCTGTCTGTCCTGGAAATCCCGCATCTCTGATTGGTCGTGGCCGCCAGGCCTCGACCAATCAGAGACCGGCACAGCATCGACATAGAAATCCCGCATCTCTGATTGGTCGAGGCCTGGCGGCCACGACCAATCAGCGACGGGCACAGCAACGATGATGTCATAAAGGACGTAGATATCCCGCGTCAGCAACGGGCACAGTATTGACGTAGATGTCTTAATGGTTGCCATGGCGACGATGATGTCATAAAGGTTGCCTCGACCAATCAGCGACGGGCACAGTCTGGAATCATCATTGTCCATATACTACGGGGACATGCATATTCTAGAATACCCGATGCGTTAGAATCGGGCCACAATCTAGTAAATGCCATAAATATCCTGAATCAGGCGCTGTTTTTTCTTTTGTTCCTACTCCTCTCCGTTCCTGAGATACGGCCTCCTCTTCCCTGTATCGAAATCTAGTCTTATTAGCCAAGTGGGCTTGGTCATCAAGAAGATGCCCATAGAGAAGTTGAGGACCACGCCCACTTGGGTAACAAGACTAGATTTTTATACAGGGAAGAGGAGGCCGTATCTCCGGAACAGAGAGGAGCAGGTACAAAAGAAAAACAACGTCAGATTCAGGAGAACAGTGGCATTTAGGGAGCCTTTCCTCTCCTGATTCCGGCCTTAAGGCGCCATGAATAATTTGGTGTGATCAGCCATCTTGGCGGCAGGCATCATTTCCTATCTGCAGTATAGGGCCCAAGGCGGACCAGGTAGCATGTCTTTTCTGCTTCCAGTACTTTTCACTGACCTTGAATCACAGATTAATGACTAGGAATCGTTGTAAAGACATATTTCTTGTGACGGCTCCTGTGGTTTTTTCAGGTATGATGTTGGGAGGAGGATGCGGGAAGGAGCTTGCTCACTGGATTATTCATGGCCGCCCAGAGAAAGACATGTACGGCTATGACATCAGGTGAGAAGAGAGTCTGCTGAGTACAAGGACCATCAATGATTTATGGAATATAATCGCTGCTCGCACATTTCCGAGCATGGAGTCCAGAACATAACCCCTCACCTCGTATAAAAAGAAGGTCATCTGAGGACTGGGTCCTTCAATCCACCCTTTACATTGTGCTGTAAGAGATGAGCAGCAGTGGTCATCTGACAGCAGCTCCATTAGCATATGCCATCACTTACCCATACCTATCAGTTTACTGTAAGATACTTCCCTAACCTGGACCAGTCCATTGTGTGGATGCAGAAATATTGCTGCTGGTGTAACCCATAATTGTTCCTACACAGTACAATACCCCTTTCATGGCCCTAACCGTACTCATAGAGACAGTATTATGCCTCCCACAATCCCCTCACCCTTATGATGCATCTCATAGTGCCCCCACAGTCCCCCCACCACATTTTAGATGTCCCCTCACACAGTATGATACCTCCCACAGTCCCCTTACACATTGATAGTATGATGCCTGAGCCTCCCATAGACCCCTCACACAGTATGATGCCTCCCACAGTCCCCTTATACACATTATGATGCCTCCCATAGTCCCCTCACACAGTATGATAAATCCAACAGTCCCCCCACACAGAATGATAAACCTACAGCTCCCCCACACCATATAATGCCCCTACACCATGATATCCTCACAGTTCCTCACAGAGTATGATGCCCCCACAGTCCCCTTACACATTATGGTGCTCCCCACAGTTCCACTATACAGTATCATTCCCCCCACATCCCCTCACACAGTACGATGCTCCCACCCATAGTATAATGCCCGCACAGTCTCCTGGCACAGCATGATGCCTGCACTGTCCCCTGATGCAGTATGATGGCCGCACAGTCCCCTGACGCAGTATGATGGCCGCACAGTCCCCTGACGCAGTATGATGCCCGCACAGTCCCCTGACGCAGTATGATGCCTGCACAGTCCCCTGACGCGGTATGATGCCTGCACAGTCCCCTGACGCGGTATGATGCCTGCACAGTCCCCTGACGCGGTATGATGCCTGCACAGTCCCCTGACGCGGTATGATGCCTGCACAGTCCCCTGACGCGGTATGATGCCAGCACAGTCCCCTGACGCGGTATGATGCCCGCACAGTCCCCTGACGCGGTATGATGCCTGCACAGTCCCCTGACGCGGTATGATGCCCGCACAGTCCCCTGACGCGGTATGATGCCTGCACAGTCCCCTGACGCGGTATGATGCCTGCACAGTCCCCTGACGCGGTATGATGCCTGCACAGTCCCCTGACGCGGTATGATGCCTGCACAGTCCCCTGACGCGGTATGATGCCTGCACAGTCCCCTGACGCAATATGATGTCTGCACAGTCCCCTGACGCGGTATGATGCCTGCACAGTTCCCTGACGCAGTATGATGCCTGCACAGTCCCCTGACGCGGTATGATGCTTGCACAGTCCCCTGACGCGGTATGATGCCCGCACAGTCCCCTGACGCGGTATGATGCCCGCACAGTCCCCTGACGCGGTATGATGCCCGCACAGTCCCCTGACGCGGTATGATGCCCGCACAGTCCCCTGACGAGGTATGATGCCCGCACAGTCCCCTGACGCGGTATGATGCCCGCACAGTCCCCTGACGCGATATGATGCCTGCACAGTCCCCTGACGCGGTATGATGCCGGCACAGTCCCCTGACGCGGTATGATGCCTGCACAGTCCCCTGACGCGGTATGATGCCTGCACAGTCCCCTGACGCGGTATGATGCCTGCACAGTCCCCTGACGCGGTATGATGCCTGCACAGTCCCCTGACGCGGTATGATGCCTGCACAGTCCCCTGACGCGGTATGATGCCTGCACAGTCCCCTGACGCGATATGATGCCTGCACAGTCCCCTGACGCGGTATGATGCCGGCACAGTCCCCTGACGCGGTATGATGCCTGCACAGTCCCCTGACGCGGTATGATGCCTGCACAGTCCCCTGACGCGGTATGATGCCTGCACAGTCCCCTGACGCGGTATGATGCCTGCACAGTCCCCTGACGCGGTATGATGCCTGCACATTCCCGCCGCCAGCTTTGTTACATCACGGACTATCTCCATTAGGTGGCACTTTTTAAATATTTATGGGTGTTGATTTGCTTGTTACAAGAGCTCTGGCGCGCCAACGCTTTTTTCTATTCACTGACCGCAAGCAGTTTATCCACAATTCTAATAAAAAGTTGCAATAAGGGTTTTTTTTGCTCAGAACTCCGCATTCGCTCCTCATCCCTCTAGTCCTCCCTATTGAAATCCCATCCTGGACCAGCCGCAGATATTAATTATAAGAGCACGTCAGCCAATTATCCCCCCCCCCCAGTCCTGTGCGTTGTGACTCCACCCTCTTGGCCTCTTCTCGGTGTCTCCATTGTGACGCATCTGCCGC
This sequence comes from Ranitomeya imitator, assembly GCF_032444005.1. Lineage (NCBI taxonomy): Eukaryota > Metazoa > Chordata > Amphibia > Anura > Dendrobatidae > Ranitomeya > Ranitomeya imitator. Next base: position 174,920,330 of record NC_091283.1, read on the forward strand.
TCCCTGTGATTACCGCACTTCTGCAGCGTCCGGACAGTGCCAGGCGGTAATCACATAGCGCTAAAGCTTGTCATTAAATCTATTTCTGCCGCTTAATTATGCCACTTGCTAATAACAGAGGTGAGAGGAGCAAATGGAGGAGGAGGAGACGGCTCAAGACCCATGTCCTGCAAGTAACAATCCGCAGACAATGGCCAAGAAACGCTATAAAGGAAGAATTACAGGAGATGTGACAATTACCGGCCCTTTATCTCACTCCCAGGAGGCTCTTAGTTACGGGTGAGCACGGCCGTTCTCTCCCCAAGGTCAATGTGATCTAAAACCAGCAATAATAATGGCAATTACATCACACAATATGGCACGGTGTGATGGCATAATGCTCAGCCAGGGTCGCTGCGGAATCAGATTGGTATTGACAATCAGGTAAAGAAATTGGTGAAATCGCTGAGAGCCGTCTATTATTTCTATCGCAGCTGGGTGTATATGTGAGAATATTATACTCGCTAACCTTAGAGAAGATATCCCAAGGTGAGGAAATGCCCTCAATGTAAAGCATTGGAATAGCAATTGGTGCCTCTGACCCCCCCCCCTTTCATAAATACGGACCCAGACTGGCCCCCTTAAATGCACAGACCCCTAGACCACACCTCACATATAAATACAGAACGAAGGCGAGCCCCACTAAATATACACCCTCCATCTTGGGCCTTTGACTATATAAACCCACACCAAGGTGAAAGTGCAATGTGCAAAATGTATAAACAGTGTCAGACTGAGGAACATTAGGCCCACCGGAGGATTTGATTCTGAGGGCCCACCTTTCTCCCCCACTGAAGAGCCCTGTAGCAAATGCAAGGTTTGCACTATGAACTCTCCTGAAGGAGAAGCCAGGGCCCACCGGAGGATTCTCTGGTCTAACCCTGTGTATAAAGATATATAAAGATAGTTGTATTTAAGTAATTTCACCAGAAGGTAGGCTAGTGTATGGGAATCTAGCCAAATAACCTTCTGTCTATTGCAGTAGTATACTAGATTCTCGCCGCTAAAGATGTTGGGTGTCCCCATAATCTGACCATAGAGGTTTTAAAAAACACCAAATAATATCCCTTACAGGGCCATGAAGGTACTACCATATCAAGATACAAACAAAGGAGACCTTCACACTAGACCAGAAATACTAAAAACCGATATATAACCCCTATCTGGCCAGTACCCAACCACCCCTGGACGAAGCATTTCAGAGCGAAACGCGCGTCGGGTGTGGTGGGTCCCCAGGTTCCTCCTCTTGGTAACTATATTTATCTCATATTTATGCAGTATTTACATGATGGGTGTTAGGCTGTTCAGCTGACTTCATTTTGTCCTATGGGTGCGTTATGGATATTTATCTATATATTCACTTGTCATTATTCATCGAACTATTTATTGTGACTTTTTACTTTTATTATTATTTTCCTGCATCCTAGTTGTACTTATTCAGTATTTGAGCTATATATCATTCTTATACTATCCTCATGTTACTGCTGTATACATGTTTATATAGAGGTTTTTCCTGTGTGTGCCCCACCTTTGCTGCTGCACTTGTGGTTACTGCCCAAATTTTTATGTATGGTTTTATGTATGTCTTAATAAAGTTTATATTTTTTATTATTTCTGGTCTAGCATAGAGGTTTTAAGTTAAATATAATGTGAGAGGCGACCATTAGCCCTACAGAATAACGCCTCATCAATGGACGTAGTATAACTAGTTACCCAAGGAACTCAGAAATGCAACTTGGTGCTACCTATATAAGTGGTGTGTCCTACTGTTTCAATAACTATGCTGACATAGGTAGTCAATCATACTCAGCCGAAGTGAAGAAGGGCTGAACTGACCCTATATGTCACCCCCGCTGTTCACCTACCTATTTACAGAGGTTGACGCCCTAAGATGGCGAGAAGTGGCGCCCCCGCTCGTGCACCGGCTGTCCCTGTACTCCTATACCAGTCCCTGACCAGACGTAAAAGATTTAACAGAGGGCCGGTTGGCCTGTATATATTGCTGGTTAGACTCTCTGTCGTAGGCACGATATATAGTGGGGTAGATAAAAACCCCAGAGCACAGACAGAATGCAGGAGACGAGATGTCACAGTGATAGCACACACTCATCCATACTAGCCACCACATGGGTGCATGCAGAAAACAGTATCTGTAATGCTCGGCATACTGGCGTGGAACATATATTTAGATAAGCAATCTGCTAGATGAAAGCACATGTATGGGCACCATGCATAACAGTAATAAACATTTATATCACAATCAATTGGCCTGACCAAAGGAATAACCTTCCCAAAAATACATAGGGTCACAATTGATTGCTTATCTGTACAGACGTGATGCTCCAGATATATGGGGAAAATGCCAACGTCAATCTCAACGCCTCTCCCCCATGACTGGGTTCATCAGGAGATACCGATGCACTAACGTATGGCAATCAGTTGTGACCCTATGTATCTTCCATAAGGCTGTTTCCTATGTTACCTACAACTATCTCTATTTATCTTTATAACTTTAGCACATTGCATTTTTCACCTCGAAGTGGGTTTATGGGTCAATTTTTTTATGAAACTTAGTAAAAGTTTTTTTCTTATTAGCGAGCCTCCATTGTTACCCATTGATATATCTATGCACATAAGACGGCCTTTGACTGTAGCAGCACCTGTAGTGCCCTGGCAGAGTGTAACACATTGGGATATTTGCCCCATATTGTTTTTGTTTGTCTTGATATATCTGATAGAGACTATGTATATTTTTTTAGGAAGATTTAATATATCTGAACGGACCAAGAAACACCAAAATTACCCTGAACTCTAATAAAAGTAGGAACTTTGTCACAACCTGGGCTGATACCAGGTCCCATTGTCCTTTGTGTTCCTCTAAGGTCTCCTTGTGGCCCAAGGGCCCGCACTGTAAGTGTTAAACGTCACATCCATCCATAATTAACCCTTTCGTCTCTTTTAAACTACAGGAGATTCCATCACTCATTAACCAATCATAACCGCTGGATCCGAGAGAGGAGCCATGAGTCCTATGCCAAAAATTACTCGGTAGTTTTTCCATATGATGAACCTCTGGCTGGAAGGGGCATGCGGACCGATCCCCTGTATAAGGTAAAAAGGGGCAAATAATCTAGAAAGAGTCCCAGATATTAATTAAAATCTTAAAACCTGTCACTTGTAATAAATATGTATTTTTTTCGGCCTGGTGTAAATGCCGCTGTTCTCCTGAATTCGGCGTTGTTTTTCTTTTGTTCCTGCGCCTCTCTATTCCTGAGATACGGACCCTTCTTCCAGGTATACAAATCTAGTCTTGTTAGCCAAGTGGGCATAGTCCTCAACTCCTTTTATGGGAGTTTTCATGATGACCACACCCATTTGGATACCAAATCTAGATTTATATTCAGAGAAAAGGGGGCCGTATCTCCGGAGTGGAGAGGCGCAAGAACAAAAGAGAAACAGCGCTGGATTCAGGAGGAGAGCGGCATATACACCAGGTTAAAAAAAAATACATATTTATGGCAAATGACAGATCCCCTTTAACAATAGTGAATGCGTGATGGTGGAATAAATCAGCCCCAATTTAGCCATGAGGCCTCCTCCTTTCTATGCACACTGTATACAGGCCTTGTTTCTGATTAACCATTTCAGGTGCCATCCTTTTGGTTCATTCAAGTTTAGACCTTTCTAGATATTTCTGAACAATGGTATAATGGTACAATAACACGCTGACAATGTTCCTTCCCTGCGGTGTCATCTGTCAGATCCCTCTAAAACGGGGTTAGCCAGTCTCCCGGTAACTGGTATATTTTAAGATGGTTGCTAGGCATCTCGGGCACTACGTGATGGATAGTTACGACTGCCAAGAGCCTCCTGCTGCATCTGCCTAAAGTTATCCCATAAGTTGGGATATTTATATCACCATTGTTGCCCATTTTAGCACTTTTATATATTTTTGTCGCTGGTGGCAAGCTGTGTATTGTGCGTCTTCGGGATATACGTTGTGCATAGGCAGAGCTGAGCTGGTCAGATGGAGAAGAGTTGCGTTTGCCCAGGGATCGTGCTCCGGTAACGCAAACTGCCATCAAGTTACAATACCAGACCCAACCCATAGACAACAGTGGCGCAGTTTACTAGAAAAAAAAAAAAAAATTTTTTCCATAATATTTGTTCTCTCTACAGGAGCTGCTTCGACAAGGATGTGTGTTTCAGGAGAGACACGGCTGGGAACGACCAGGGTGGTTTAATCCAAAAGGTCCAGCTCCGGTGAGTTCATTCCTTCAGGTGGTCCAAGACTGGGCTAGCAAACCCCTCAGTAGGCATCTAATTTTTTTTAATATTTATAATTAACCATTTCTACAAATTTTTCATTTTTGCTCTTTTACTTTTTTTTCTCCGCTTCTTACATTTTTTTGCATTTCAATATTTTATATTCATGCCGTTTAACATACAGGTTAGATAAATGTCTATTTTCATAGACTGGACATTTACAGACACAGTACCAACAAATATGTTTTTTTTTTTTTAAATTTGGGGAAAAGCGGGGTGATTCAAATTTTTATCTCCATTTTTATTATATTTTTCACCCTAGGGGACTTGAACCTACGTTTAATTACTTGTACTATATACCGCAGTACCTAAGTATTGCAATTTTTAGGACAACTCGTGGCCTCCTCTGAAGCCCAGCCTATGGCTGAGCTTCACAGGAGTACAAAGATTGCAGTGATTGGGCCTTCAGAAGACCCCCAAGGTGCCATTGGATTCCATTGGCACACTGTGATCACATTGAGGGGGTACTCGAATGGACACACGGCCGTATGGCGCAGTGTAAATGTCTCCGTCAGTAATTGACAGCTGCATGTAAAGAGCTGAACAGGAGACCTCAAAGCCAGCACTGATCTTAGATGTAGATGCTGGCTGTATAACACAGCCGCCATCTGCCCTGTATGGTGCTGGCTCAGCTAATCATGATAGACTACTGACATGACTACTTTGTGTATAGGTCCAAGACTATGACTATTATGGCTCTTACGGCCATCAGCCGCACCAAGATTATGCCTACAGTGAACTCCTGGAGAAAGAGTACACCTTCAACTTCCCTCCTCACCATGATATAGTAAGTAATTGACCTAATGGTGCTTATACTCTTTCAATAGCTGGCGGATGAATATATTCCGACCCATAGGCATGCATGCTCGGTTCAGTTGAGCGTGCTTGTGTAAGGGGAGTAAGCTGCTGCCAGACTTCCCTGGCAATGGTTTATCTTCCCTGAGCAAAATAAGATCAGGTATTTAACTCCAACTTGCCCGCTCCCTTTTTTTTTCCCCACCATCATCTGGGTAGGGCAGAGTCCGGAAGACCTAACACTTACCCTGGGCAAAGTAAAATTTTGAATTTGGCTTCTTTCTACTTCCAGGTGACCGCCCAAGGCCACGAGAATTTTTACTTGGTGCTCTCCCTTTTTTTTTTTTTTTTGCTCTGTCTGCATTATTCCTAAAAATAGTCATTTCTAATTATTGCCTTCCCTTTTCATTTAAGTCAGAGTGTCTCGCTTTTTTTTTTTTTTTCGCTGCCAGAGTGAATTATGCAGCTCACAGATTGTAAAGCATTTGGTCTGGGTTATTTTATATTATCTTTTTTTTTTTTTCTTTCGGAACATTTTTGTTTAAAGGTTGAAATAATTAAATGGTGGCTCTCTCAGTGGATAGCACTGCAGCCTTGCAGCGCTGGGTTCCTGGGTTCTAATCCCACCTTGGACAACATCTGCAAGGAGTTTGTATGTTCTCCCCGTGTTTGCGTGGGTTTCCTCCGGGTACTCCGGTTTCCTCCCACATTCCAAAGACATACTGATAGGGAATTTAGATTGTGAGCCCCATCGGGGACAGTGATGATAATGTGTGCAAAACTGTAAAGCGCTGCGGAATATGTTAGCGCTATATAAAAATAAAGATTATTATTATTAACTCTGGTCCATGTGGCCACAAACTACCGATGTAGCAAGTGGACCTCTGTCCTACAAATTTTTTTTTTGATCAATTACCTGATACCTGCACCATTTTAGACATTTCAGAAGATCATCCACAGGAGGCTGACATGACCTCGGGCTCAGTAGGGAATGAATCTCTATAATGCCTTGCAGCTATCGCATCACATGATATAGCACAGCCAATAAAGAGGGAATATCATAGCCTGTATAAAAGCAGAGGCAGGAAATGCAGCAGCCATTTATGATGAAACTAGATGGTGAGAGAACGTCGCGGCTTATCCATAAAACACTGAATAAACATTACAGAGAGTGTCTGACTGCACAGTGATGAACAATGGTTACCATATAATTCTATAGACATATGTGTTGAAGTCACTTTGACATCACTTAGGCTGTGTTTGCGTTAGAGTTTTTTAAAGGGGTTGGATACACTCTTAGGAAACCTCAGAGTATTACATACATCTTTTCAGGGCAGCTGGAGGTTTTGCGGTACTTTCGATTCAGCTGCTTACGGATTTTCTTGGCAAAGGTTGGATTTCAAAAGATTCGCTACCCACAATGGTAGGATAGATGGGCCATTAGTTTAGAGCCTGAACTCTTAAAAAAACAAAACAAAGCACAAAAATGGTGTGTAAGGTCTAGAGCAAAGGAGCCATTGAGCCATAGCACTCCATAGTGCAATTCTGTTATACACTGTATGTTAACCTATAATTTTCCTTTTTGGATGTTTTTATTTCTCCTTGGAACCAAATACTTCCTATTAACAACTTACCTCCCCCAAGTCCTAACTGTTCAGATAAATTCTAGTGGGATGGCATAAGTTAATAATACACATATTCTGCTCTGCGCTTGTCAGACTTGTATGCCAGCATTCTTGGCAGCGTCTCCAGGCATCTCGGCGAAGATGAGGCACAGCCTGTGCTGAGTAGAGAACATGTACCATGACAGGATGACAAACCCCTTATAGATCTCCATTATAATTAGCGGTCCAGAACCTCTCACTACGGCTGTCACATCCCGGTGATTGGGGAACGTTCTGTTTGCAATGTCAGAAGACTTGGACTTTTTATGTGCTCCTCATGATTAGGATGATCGGGGGTCCACGCTCAGAGACTCATGAAAGGGTTACTTTGAGATTTTTGAGCATTGTACCCTCCTGACAGAAAGTTTTGGATGAGTCATTTACAGTTTATTTCCATCTTTTAGTTCTTTTTCTAACTGTGGAAAGCTCAAAATATCATTCTCCACCTCCCTCCAATGTTCATCTGTTGTGTTTGACGTGCTGTCATTTTTAGATCAGGAAAGAATGTGTTATGTGCAGGAACACGGCGGCTGTCTTCAACATGTCCTACTTTGGAAAGTTCTACCTAGTTGGGTCAGATGCCAAGAAGGCGGCTAACTGGCTGTTTACTGCAAACATTGACAAGAATCCAGGTATACAATCAACTTCAAGAACTGAGAGAAGAACCATTGGGGTTTTAATAATAGTGTTTGTCCTTACATATAGCCAAGACCCTAAAATAATAAACCATATTTCCCCAAAATAAACCTTAGATCGATATTAGGTGCTAAGGCATAACAAAGAATAATATGCATTTGTTGTAAAAATTTGGCCTTATCTGACAGCTGCTCCATTCCCAATTTTCAGAAGAATCATAGTATCGTCCTTCTAAATACTTTTCTTAAAGAGAACCTACCATGATGATTATACTTAGAAAACTACTGGTGTAGCTGTATAGGTCCAAGTAAAACAATGAAAATGATACCTGTCTTGTGGTAATCGGATGTTCCAGCGCTGAGAAATCACATGAAAAATAGCCAGGAAGTTACAATGAGGGGGCATGGCAATCTACCAGTGCACTTCCTGTCTAATTTGCATGCGGCTTTAAAGCTTGATTTCTCAGCGCTGTCACAACGGATTAACACAAAGCAGGTGTAATTTTCATCATTGTATTAAGAGCTTTACAGCCTTATCACTAGTTTCATTAGTGAAATCGTTCTGGCAGGTTCCTTTTAAGTAGTGTTCAAGTTCTCTATGACTCCTTCCTCGGCAAATAAGTTCTTGACTGCTGCTCTCCTCCCCAGACGTGTACTAGCTACTACAACCCCTGGCAAAAATTATGGAATCACCGGCCTTGGAGGATATTCATTCAGTTGTTTAATTTTGTAGAAAAAAAGCAGATCACAGACATGGCACAAAACTAAAGTCATTTTAAATGGCAACTTTCTGGCTTTAAGAAACACTAAAAGAAATCAAGAACAAAAAATGTGGTAGTCAGTAATGGTTACTTTTTTTTCTAACCAAGCATAGGGGAAAAATAATAGAATCACTCATTTCTGAGGAAAAAATTATGGAATCATGAAAAACGAACAAAAAAACACTCCAACACATCACTAACATACATAGTAACATAGTAACATAGTTAGTAAGGCCGAAAAAAGACATTTGTCCATCCAGTTCAGCCTATATTCCATCATAATAAATACCCAGATCTACGTCCTTCTACAGAACCTAATAATTGTATGATACAATATTGTTCTGCTCCAGGAAGACATCCAGGCCTCTCTTGAACCCCTCGACTGAGTTCGCCATCACCACCTCCTCAGGCAAGCAATTCCAGATTCTCACTGCCCTAACAGTAAAGAATCCTCTTCTATGTTGGTGGAAAAACCTTCTCTCCTCCAGACGCAAAGAATGCCCCCTTGTGCCCGTCACCTTCCTTGGTATAAACAGATCCTCAGCGAGATATTTGTATTGTCCCCTTATATACTTATACATGGTTATTAGATCGCCCCTCAGTCGTCTTTTTTCTAGACTAAATAATCCTAATTTCGCTAATCTATCTGGGTATTGTAGTTCTCCCATCCCCTTTATTAATTTTGTTGCCCTCCTTTGTACTCTCTCTAGTTCCATTATATCCTTCCTGAGCACCGGTGCCCAAAACTGGACACAGTACTCCATGTGCGGTCTAACTAGGGATTTGTACAGAGGCAGTATAATGCTCTCATCATGTGTATCCAGACCTCTTTTAATGCACCCCATGATCCTGTTTGCCTTGGCAGCTGCTGCCTGGCACTGGCTGCTCCAGGTAAGTTTATCATTAACTAGGATCCCCAAGTCCTTCTCCCTGTCAGATTTACCCAGTGGTTTCCCGTTCAGTGTGTAATGGTGATATTGATTCCCTCTTCCCATGTGTATAACCTTACATTTATCATTGTTAAACCTCATCTGCCACCTTTCAGCCCAAGTTTCCAACTTATCCAGATCCATCCGTAGCAGAATACTATCTTCTCTTGTATTAACTGCTTTACATAGTTTTGTATCATCTGCAAATATCGATATTTTACTGTGTAAACCTTCTACCAGATCATTAATGAATATGCTGAAGAGAACAGGTCCCAATACCGACCCCTGCGGTACCCCACTGGTCACAGCGACCCAGTTAGAGACTATACCATTTATAACCACCCTCTGCTTTCTATCACTAAGCCAGTTACTAACCCATTTACACACATTTTCCCCCAGACCAAGCATTCTCATTTTGTGTACCCACCTCTTGTGCGGCACGGTATCAAACGCTTTGGAAAAATCGAGATATACCACGTCCAATGACTCACCGTGGTCCAGTCTATAGCTTACCTCTTCATAAAAACTGATTAGATTGGTTTGACAGGAGCGATTTCTCATAAACCCATGCTGATATGGAGTTAAACAGTTATTCTCATTGAGATAATCCAGAATAACATCCCTCAGAAACCCTTCAAATATTTTACCAACAATAGAGGTTAGACTTACTGGCCTATAATTTCCAGGTTCACTTTTAGAGCCCTTTTTGAATATTGGCACCACATTTGCTATGCGCCAGTCCTGCGGAACAGACCCTGTCGCTATAGAGTCACTAAAAATAAGAAATAATGGTTTATCTATTACATTACTTAGTTCTCTTAGTACTCGTGGGTGTATGCCATCCGGACCCGGAGATTTATCTATTTTAATCTTATTTAGCCGGTTTCGCACCTCTTCTTGGGTTAGATTGGTGACCCTTAATATAGGGTTTTCATTGTTTCTTGGGATTTCACCTAGCATTTCATTTTCCACCGTGAATACCGTGGAGAAGAAGGTGTTTAATATGTTAGCTTTTTCCTCGTCATCTACAACCATTCTTTCCTCACTATTTTTTAAGGGGCCTACATTTTCAGTTTTTATTCTTTTACTATTGATATAGTTGAAGAACAGTTTGGGATTAGTTTTACTCTCCTTAGCAATGTGCTTCTCTGTTTCCTTTTTGGCAGCTTTAATTAGTTTTTTAGATAAAGTATTTTTCTCCCTATAGTTTTTTAGAGCTTCAATGGTGCCATCCTGCTTTAGTAGTGCAAATGCTTTCTTTTTACTGTTAATTGCCTGTCTTACTTCTTTGTTTAGCCACATTGGGTTTTTCCTATTTCTAGTCCTTTTATTCCCACAAGGTATAAACCGCTTACACTGCCTATTTAGGATGTTCTTAAACATTTCCCATTTATTATCTGTATTCTTATTTCTGAGGATATTGTCCCAGTCTACCAGATTAAGGGCATCTCTAAGCTGTTCAAACTTTGCCTTCCTAAAGTTCAATGTTTTTGTGACTCCCTGACAAGTCCCCCTAGTGAAAGACAGGTGAAACTGCACAATATTGTGGTCGCTATTTCCTAAATGCCCAACCACCTGCAGATTTGTTATTCTGTCAGGTCTATTAGATAGTATTAGGTCTAAAAGTGCTGCTCCTCTGGTTGGATTCTGCACCAATTGTGAAAGATAATTTTTCTTGGTTATTAGCAGAAACCTGTTGCCTTTATGGGTTTCACAGGTTTCTGTTTCCCAGTTAATATTCGGGTAGTTAAAGTCCCCCATAACTAGGACCTCATTATGGGTTGCAGCTTCATCTATCTGCTTTAGAAGTAGACTTTCCATGGTTTCTGTTATATTTGGGGGTTTGTAACAGACCCCAATGAGAATTTTGTTACCATTTTTCCCTCCATGAATTTCAACCCATATGGACTCGACATCCTCATTCCCTTCGCTAATATCCTCCCTTAAAGTGGACTTTAGACAAGACTTTACATAGAGACAAACCCCTCCTCCTCTCCGATTTTTACGATCCTTTCTAAACAGACTGTAACCCTGTAAGTTAACTGCCCAGTCATAGCTTTCATCTAACCATGTCTCGGTTATTCCCACTATGTCAAAGTTACCTGTAGATATTTCTGCTTCTAGTTCTTCCATCTTGTTTGTCAGGCTTCTGGCGTTTGCGAGCATGCAGTTTAGAGGATTTTGTTTTGTTCCAATCTCCTCACTGTGAATTGTTTTAGAAATGTTCTTACCTCCCTTCTGAGTATGTTTTCCTGGGTCATCTTTGTTCGAGTCTAATGTTTTTCTTCCCGTCCCCTCTTATTCTAGTTTAACGCCCTCCTGATGAGTGTAGCGAGTCTTCTGGCGAATGTGTGTTTCCCAGGTTTGTTGAGGTGTAGTCCGTCTCTGGCGAGGAGTCCATCATACCAGTAATTCACACCGTGGTCCAGGAATCCAAATCCTTGTTGTCTGCACCATCGTCTTAGCCAGTTGTTTGCATCAAGGATCCTGTTCCATCTCCTGGTGCCATGCCCGTCTACTGGAAGGATAGAAGAAAAAACTACCTGTGCATCCAGTTCCTTTACTTTCTTCCCCAACTCTTCAAAGTCCTTGCAGATTGTCGGTAGGTCCTTCCTTGCCGTGTCATTGGTGCCAACATGTATCAGAAGAAATGGGTGGACGTCCTTGGAGCTGAAGAGCTTTGGTATCCTATCGGTCACATCCTTGATCATCGCACCTGGAAGGCAGCATACTTCTCTTACAGTTATGTCCGGTCTGCAGATGGCCGCTTCTGTGCCTCTCAGTAGTGAGTCTCCCACCACCACCACTCTTCGTTGCTTCTTGGCTGTACTTTTTGCTGTCACTTGTTGCTGTGTGCCCTTTTCTTTTTTGCTTGCTGGTATTGCTTCATTCTTAGGTGTGCCATCTTCATCCTCTACAAAGATTTGATATCGGTTCTTCAGTTGTGTGGTTGGTGATTTCTCCATGGTCTTCTTGCTTCTTTTGGTCACATGCTTCCACTCATCTGCTTTTGGAGGTTCTCTGACACTTTTTTCACCTTCTGTGACCAGTAGAGATGCTTCTGTTCTGTCTAGAAAGTCTTCATTCTCTTTGATGAGTTTCAAAGTTGCTATTCTTTCTTCCAGACCCTGCACCTTTTCTTCTAAAAGGGCCACTAGTCTACACTTCTGACAGGTGAAATTGGATTCTTCTTCTGGTCGATCTGTGAACATGTAGCACATGCTGCAGCTCACCATGTAGGTTGTCACATCTGCCATGTTCCTCCTAGATCCTGCTGACTTGCTGTGTGTTTTCCTTCTTGTGTAATCTACTCAGCCAAGCTCTCTTGCAATAATGTCCTACAGGACCTTACGGCGCGCGGTTTGGTGATGCTTTCGAAGCAGCTGGTCCCGGCTGTACCCAACGATCTTCTAGCTTAGGGAGACTTCGCTTCTCCCAGAAGGCACCTGGAATATGCAAATTAGCCTCCTGAAGCTTGAATCCCTGGTTTGGTGATGCTTTCGAAGCAGCTGGTCCCGGCTGTACCCAACGATCTTCTAGCTTAGGGAGACTTCGCTTCTCCCAGAAGGCACCTGGAATATGCAAATTAGCCTCCTGAAGCTTGAATCCCTGGTATTTTGTTGCACCACCTCTGGCTTTTATAACAGCTTGCAGTCTCTGAGGCACGGACTTAATGAGGGTCACACAGGACTCTTCATCAATCTGGCTCCAACTTTCTCTGATTGCTGTTGCCAGATCAGCTTTGCAGGTTGGAGCCTTGTCATGGACCATTTTCTTCAACTTCCACCAAAGATTTTCAATTGGATTGAGATCCGGACTATTTGCAGGCCAAGGAATGTTTTCACAGTTTTTGCTCTATGGCAGGATGCATTATCATCTTGAAAAATTATTTCATCATCCCCAAACATCCTTTCGATTGATGGGATACAAAAAGTGTCCAAAATATCAACATATCTTGTGCATTTATTGAAGACTAGATGGTGGCCCGATTCTAACGCATATTCTAGAATATGTATGTAGTTTATTTATGAAGTTTTCAGAATAATGCAATATATACAAAGGTTTCGGCCGCCTGGCCGTGACAAATTAGCGAAGCGTGGTTCAAATTCCACGCCAAATCGCGGGCGGACTGCGACTGTCGCTGATTGTTCGCAGCCGGGCGTGACCAATCAGTGAAGCCAGGGCCGGCTCCAGGTTTTTGAGGGCCCTGGGCGAAAGAGTCTCAGTGGGCCCCCCTCTTTAACACATACCACGATTCATGATGCACAGATACAGCAGAGAAATATAGCACAGCCAAGTAGCATACAGAACACATAGTATATAGCACAGCCACGTAGTATATAACACAGCCCATGTAGTATATAACACAGCCATGTAGTATATAGTACAGCCATGTAGTAAATAGCACAGACACGTAGTATATTGCCCACCCACATAGTATGTAGCACAGACACGTAGTATATAGCACAGACACATAGTATATTGCCCAGCCACGTAATATATTGAACAGCCACGTAGTATATTGCACAGCCACATAATATATTGCACAGCCACGTAGTATATAGCACAGAGACGTAGTATATAACACTGCCCATGCAGTATATAACCCAGGCCACGTAGTATAGAGCACAGCAATGTAGTATATTGCCCAGCCACGTAATATATACCACAGCTACATAGTATATAGCAAAGCCCACATGGTATATGCACAGAGATGTAGTATATAACACAGCCCACGTAGTATATAGCAATGTGGGCACCATATCCCTGTTAAAAAAAGAATTAAAATAAAAAATCGTTATATACTTGCCTTCCGTCGGCCCCCGGACCCAGCCCAGGTATTTACCAATGCTCCTCGCAACGCTCTGGTCCCAAGAGTGCATTGCGGTTTCGCGAGATGATGACATAGTGGTCTCACGAGACCGCTACGTCATCATCTCGCGAGACCGCAATGCATGGACCGGACCGTCGCGGGAAAGGCCTGGGCTGGATCTGGGGGCCAACAGAAGGTGAGTATATAAAGATTTTTTATTTTTTTTTTATTATTTTTAACATTAGATCTTTATACTATTGATGCTGCATAGGCAGCATCAATAGTAATAAGTTGGTCATACGGGGTTAATAGCAGCGTTAACGGAGTGCGTTACACCGCGGCATAACGCAGTCCATTAGCGCTGCCATTAACCCTGTGTGAGCGCTGACTTGAGGGAAGTATGGAGCGGGCACTGACGGCAGGAGAGTAGGGAGCGGCCATTTCGCGGCCGCACTGTGCCCGTTGCTGATTGGTCGTGGCCGTTTGACCGCGACCAATCAGCGACTTGGGATTTCCGTGACAGACAAACAGACAGACGGAAGTGACCCTTAGACAACTATAAAGTAGATGTATTGACAGCCATCTCCCCAGTGCCTTTACCTGACATGCAGCCCCATATCATCAATGACTGTGGAAATTTGCATGTTCTCTTCAGGCAATCATCTTTATAAATCTCATTGGAACGGCACCAAACAAAAGTTCCAGCATCATCACCTTGCCCAATGCAGATTCGTGATTCATCACTGAATATGACTTTCATCCAGTCATCCACAGTCCACGATTGCTTTTCCTTAGCCCATTGTAACCTTGTTTTTTTCTGTTTAGGTGTTAATGATGGCTTTCGCTTTGCTTTTCTGTATGTGAATCCCATTTCCTTTAGGCGGTTTCTTACAGTTCGGTCACAGACGTTGACTCCAGTTTCCACCCATTCGTTCCTCATTTGTTTTGTTATGCATTTCCTGTTTTGGAGACATATTGCTTGAAGTTTCCGGACTTGACGCTTTGATGTCTTCCTTTATCTACCAGTATGTTTGCCTTTAACAACCTTCCCATGTTGTTTGTATTTGGTCCAGATTTTAGACACAGCTGACTGTGAACAACCAACATCTTTTGCAACATTGCGTGACGATTTACCCTCTTTTAAGAGTTTGATAATCCTCGCCTTTGTTTCAGTTCACATCTCTCCTGTTAGAGCCATGATTCATGTCAGTCCACTTAATGCAACAGCTCTCCAAGGTGTGATCACTCCTTTTTAGATGCAGACTAAAGAGCAGATCTAATTTGATGCAGTTGTTATTTTGGGGTATGAAAATTTACAGGGTGATTCCATAATTATTTCCTCAGAATTGAGTGATTCCATAACTTTTCCCTTATGCTTGGTTAGAAAAAGTAACCATTATTGACGAACACATTTTTTTGTTCTTGATTTCTTTTAGTGTTTCTTAAAGCCAGAAAGTTGCCATTTGAAATGACTTTAGTTTTGTGCCATGTCTGTGATCTGCTTTTTTTCTACAAAATTAAACAACTGAATGAACATCCTCCAAGGCCGGTGATTCCATATTTTTTGCCAGGGGTTGTACGTCTAGTCCCTGTGAATCCAATGAGCCATTTTTCCACCATCTCATTGGTACAATCTATGCCTTTTCCATGAAAACTCGTTAATATCCAATTCTCTGATAAATCACTAGTGATCGAATGGGATGTATTCTGTTTGTACTGCGGAATGTACTGTGCACCATCTCCAATGACAATCGTGACAGTCTGCTTTAATCTATAGGTACTACTGTATACACCTGCATGTTGAACCAGAGGGGAGGAACCGAGAGCGATCTTACGGTCAGCGTCCTTACACCTGAACCTTCTCCATCGGCTCTTTCTCCAGACTTTGAGGGTGGGTATTCAAGAAGGTGAGAACAAGGCACATCTTCAAGTTGGGAGGACAAAGCGCCCACCTTTCTGATTTGACTGCTACCTCTGCACCCCAGTAGCTATGCCCCTATCCATACAAAACCAAGAGCAGACCCCACTTCTTTGTGTGTGCTGCCAATTGACCACCCAACGCACACACCACCATATCACTTGCCCTTTTGGCTCTAGGGATATTTCCTGCCTCTCCAGAGATTGACAAGATTGATATACGGTAATTATTGGTGTGTGTTTTGAGTATAGTCACAGCAGCAGGGTTATTTAGTGGGTAAAAGATCTCACACATTTTCTAGATATTGGTAGTTTCCTAATTTGAGCTTATATAAAACCCCAATATAGGGCCTTCTAGCTGAGACCTTATCTGCCCACATGCCTCTTCTAAGATTGATGTGCTACTAGTTACAGTATTGCCATTTTCCAATGTGTTCTAGGGCTTTTCTGCTGAATCCGATTATATTCCGTAAAACAGTTGGGTTAGGTACCATCCCTGTTAGTTGCTACCATTCCCATACGCCGCTCTGTTGACCTCCGATCCTTAGTTCTCCCTTCAGTCTTTGACTTTGAAGCTCTCGCTCTGATGTTTCTGTCTCTCATCACAACTGATGAGAACATCTAGCGATATGGTCTACTCCATTTATAGCCAGTTCAGGCGCCACTCGCTGTGGTATTTTTTATATATATATATATATATATATATATATATTATTATTATTATTATTATTTATTATTATAGCGCCATTTATTCCATGGCGCTTTACATGTGAGGAGGGGTATACATAATAAAACAAGTACAATAATCTTGAAAAATACAAGTCACAACTGGTACAGGAGGAGAGAGGACCCTGCCCGCGAGGGCTCACAATCTACAAGGGATGGGTGAGGATACAGTAGGTGAGTATATATATATATATACTGCTATATGTCCTAGTTTTACTTTAAAAATCACTTTTTTTTCATTAACTCGAAGTATCTGATGGTGAATTTCATCCAAAAACTAGAAGGTGACATTCTACAATTACAAGGAATTGCGTTGATGTACAGTGTATGGAGAAAAGTATTGGGACAGCACTCTTCATCATTAAATTTGGAATTGCTCTTCAGTCCCATTGCCCCCCGGTGTATAACCCGTGGCCCATAGTCCCTCTGTGAATAAAATTTTGGCCCCATTGACCCCCGAAGTATAACCTCAGGCCCCATTTTCCCCTGGTGTATAACCTCCGGTCCATTGATTCTAGATGAATAACATCCTCCACCATTGCCCGTTGTATAACATCAGTCCCCTCGCCCCCAGCTGTATAGCATGCTTCCCCTTTGCTACCAGTGTATAATATCCGGCTTCCCGCCATACCATCTAGTACTGAGGAGCAGAGGGCATAAAAGTCAACAACGCTCTGCTGACTCCATAACTGCAGAGTCCAGACCTCCTCTGGTATAACATCAGCACAAACACCTCGCCCCCTCCAAGAGCTTCATGGCCAAGCACCTGCATGCAGCCTTACATCACCAAGCACAATGCTGAGCATCGGACGGAGTGGTGTAAAGCCGCCACCTCTGGACTCTGGAGGAGACGTGTTCTGGGCAGTGATGGATCACACTTCTCTATGCGGCGTCTGATGGAGGAGTCTGGGTTTGGTGATTCCAGGAGAACGTTACCCCCGACTGCATTGTGCCCGCTGTACAGATGGTGGAGGAGGTTAACGCTATAGGATTGTTATCAGGGGGCGGCCTTGGCTCTTAGTCCCAGTGAAGGGAAGTCTTAATTCTTCAGCACAAGACAGTGTGGATAATTGTAGCCTTCAGCTCTATGGGAACAGTTTGGGGAAGACCCTTTTCTGTCCCCCATGACTGTTCCCACTGCACAAGGACCATACAGACATGGAGGGGAGTTTGCACAGAGCCCGGACCTCAGCCCCATCCAAGAGCAGAGATTGTGACCCCGGCCTCTCCCAACATCCGGGTCTGACCCCACAAATGCTCTTCTGGATGTAGGGGCAAAAATTCCCACAGACTCCTCCAAAACCTTGTAGTAATCCTTCCCAGAAGTGCGGGAGCCGTTATATCTGCAGAGTGGCGACTCTACATTAATGTCTGTGAATGTAAAATCGGAAGTTACAAAAGTTCTGCATGCTCACACATGATCTTGTGCCTGCTACATGACCAAGGACATCAAAAAGTGCCAGAGGAACTGGCCTGAGAAGGATCCTGGGAGGGTGAACCCAATCTAGTAAAAGTGGAAAAGGTGGAGGATCTTTCCGAGGTCCAATGCCATTGGTGATGTCCATCTTCACATCATGCTCTGATCATTGGTGGGAGCATGGTGAAAACCTTACATGAACAAACAAGTGATAGTTATAGTAATCCATACAGGGTCGGATAAAAACTAAAAATGTGGATGTCTATTGTATTCTCAGGTGACGCCTACTATCTAGCCATCGGTGGGGCAGTCGCTCAACATAACTGGAGCCACATCAACAATGTCCTCCAGGACAAGAAGTACAAGTGCAAGCTGATTGACTGCTCTGAAGATCTGGGGATGATAAGCATTCAGGGGCCGGCCAGGTAGGTTGTAAGGACTTGATTCATTTATGGCTTCGATGTAGTCTACAATAAGTCGGTCCTTCTGGAAATCTGATCATGGAGGTTCTAGAGGTAGAATGTCCATGAAGAAGGTATTCATTCCCATTCCCAACGGGTTCTTATCAGTCTGGTAACTTGTAACATGGCTACATGCACGTAGCATATGTGGGAGCAGAATTTGGAGCAATTGATGGGGTCTCAGTGCTCGGTCCCCACACAGATGAGCAACTCTTTGCAGTCCCTGGAACATGATACAACCTTTTACAGATGATAGTTATCCATTAAAAAGGGACTTAGCTGGATTTTTTTTAAAATGGGTGAATAAAAATTAATATTATACTCACCTTTTCAATAATCCGCTGCTCCTCTCTGGACCACTGGGTCGGAGGATTAAAAGGGAGTATAATTTTTTTTGCTTTTTTTTTTTAAGTATCCCATTTCTTACTTTTTGCAAAATTTTTACAAAACCCCTTTAAGAAATGTTGTGCGTGAATTCTATTTGTTAAGTCATCGTGCCCAAGGCAAGTGACTGCTGTGGCTCTTGTGAATCCCCCCTGCCACTTATAATGGCATAACACACCCAGCGTGCCCCTCACATCGCCTGTTTGTAGGACTATTGACCGTATGGCAGTGTCTTTGTACTGCGCCTCCTTCCTCTCCGCACGGGGCAGACAGAAATGTTCAGTGATGAATCGTCAGAATATTTGATGTCCCATCCTTACTGTTCTGTGTGACCTGCCACGTTAGCTTAAAATCAGCAAGCTCCTTCCTTCCCGGCAGCCCCGAAGCCCAAATCTCTTTCAACTTGTATCAATCTTTAATGCGTGTGGCTTGCACATGTGTGTGCCTGTAACGAGCGGCCTGCGACGGGGCGAGAACCAAAGATGTCACATTAAATCCTAATAACACGGATTACTGCTGCCGTCTGCTTCTAGAACTGATCTCCTGACAGTCACCCAAATTCACATGCAACATATTTAGCCCTGCGGCCCTTTAAATGACATTTAACTCACAACAGGTAGGGGGAAACAGTCAGCATGCCAGGATGAATGCAGGTAAGTGGCGCCGAATAGGTTATTTTTTTTAGGATGTTTAGGAAAGCATCATAATGTCGTCAGGAGGGGTTGAGCAGATTGATATATAATTTGTGCGGAAAGATTCTGCATAATTTGTATTTTTATTTTTTTTATTTAAATCCCTCCTTTTTATGTTTAAGAGTCCAGTGGGCGGTCCTACTTGGTGATAGAAGTCAATGGGTTTCCAGTTAATAAATTAAAACTTACAATGAATATTTCCCCAAAAAAACATATATCAATCTACTCATCTCCTGCCGCTTTATAAAAATGGATTGATGCCATGTTCAATGTGACAGGTTCCCTTTAATATCACTTGAGAGATGAAGTTCCCCTTCAAAATATCTATCAAGGTTGCTGTTTTTTTTAGTTTGAGGAAAGCTGGTTTGCTCCCATTACATATTCCGTAGGTCTTGTCACAGGGGATGTATTTCTGCATAATTAGCTGGGTTAGAGGTCAGAGAATGGTGGATGAACTGGATGAATGCCATTGTGGGCCTCGTTTGAGTGGCCATCTTGTTCCCTAGCTTTTATTTTTGATGAAATGGAAATGAGTACTGACTTCTTGAGTTTGTGGTGAGATTTCGGACTACCTCAGACTCCAACAGACGATGCAGTTCTGCCGGAGTCAATGATCATTGCTGCCCCCTAATGGATGAGAGCTAAATTGCAGTCTACAATGTAAAAGATCACATGAAGTATTTTGTGTTTATGAGATAATCCCTTTAATAAACCAGAGGTTATCTCCGAGTAACCTTCTGCGTTCTGTCTTCAGTCTCTCCATTCTTCAAGACATCCTGGATGAAGATTTGAGCAATGAAGGTTTTCCATTCTCCACGCACAAGATTGTCTCAGCTGCTGGGTTTAAGGTACAGACCATTTTCTTTTCAGCAGCTAAGTGGCAGTGTGGGTCTCATGTAATGGTATCAGTTTGGCATCGTATAGGCCTATAATTCATTAAAGGGGTTTGGACAATCCCATTTTGCTACCATAAGATCATCATGGGTAATTCTGCTGTTGGGACCAGTAGCGATCAGTTGTGATCGTTGAAGGAACCTTGCATCAAGCGTCGCTTTTTTCCTACAGTGCCACCTGTGGCTAAACAAAGCATTACATAAAGCCTATGGTCTGTATGTGCAATGAATTGATATTTTGGGTCCTCCAGAGTAAGAGACACTTAATGAAGGGTCTAAACCAGACGATTAGCGGTGTGTAGGAGCAGACGGGAACCTCATAGCCAGTTAGGTGAATACTTGTTAGCTGGTTGAGTCCTACACCCTACTTTTCGTTGCACATTGCAATTCTGGGTCTGCAGGTGCTTGGGATTGTTCAGTGACCCCTCCCCGGACCCCTAGCTGCCGTGTTTTGTTAAAAGCTTCCTTTTTGTAACCCAAATAGGCTGTGGGATCCTCCCCAGCTATCTCCTTCCATCTATCTCCTTGCCTGACTGATCTAATAGTATAATGGAGAAAAGAGCTCCTGGCTGGCCCAGCACACGGCCCCGTGTGCAGAAGAGCCTCCGAAAGTACGCTTCTGACACAATCCGAAGGACGGGGGGACAAGCGAGGGGTTACGTGAGCATCATCTGCCATGCACGCCGGCTTCTATCACACACCGGGAAGGATTTCTGCGTTTTGTACTTCATTTAACACTGCTGGTAGAAAGAAATTCTCTTAACTCCTTGTGGTGCCTCCTTCACTGGGAAAGAACAGATGAGAAAATAGAAAAGTGGGCCGCAGTAAAGCCAAATATTATACTTCCAAATCATATAGGAGACCCCCGTAATCACACAGAGGACATATTCCTCACAGTCAGGCGTAGTCCGGGCATATCGCTTGTGTATGGTGTTCCGTCTCGGTAAAGCAATTGGGGTTGAGCTGCAATGCAAGATGCTGCCAAGAGTGGCGCTCTTCTCATGCTCCTCCTTTGAATAGATCTATATGATCAATAAAAAGGGCGTAGGGTAAACTGATCCTACCCTTCAGCTTCCCGTAACAGCCTGACATTGCTGGAGCCTTGAGTAGTAATTAACAGGTAGCTCCTTTACTACCCTACACCACCAGGGCACGTACCATGAACCACTACACTACTCTAGACCACCAGGGACTTACACCCAAAACTGTCATAGACAACCAGGGACTTTACTATTATGGCCTAAAGTGCCCCACACTACCTGCGACTTTATTATTTGCCCTTAAACTGCCATAGACCACAAAGGACTTTAAAATTTGCCCCGACACTACATCATTGTACTTACTATTTACTGTCCTAGACTGTCAAAGATATAACCATGAGCCACGACACTGCTATAAAGCACCAAAGACTTGTCCAGCTATACCCCCTACACCACCTGGGATTTTACTATTATTCTTTGCATAGCCTTAAACCATCTGGGACATTATCATTTCCTCCTGCACTGCCCTAGACCACCTGGGACATTATTAATAGTCCCTATATTGCTCTAGACCACCTGCGACATTACTATTTTGTCCTGCACTGCTCTAGACCACCAGGGTCATTATTAATAGTCCCTATATTGCTGTAGACCACCTGGGACATTTCTAATTTGTCCTGCACTGCTCTGGACCACCTGAGTCATAATTAATATTACTTATACTTCTCTAGACCACCTGGAACATTACCATTTTACTGTACTGGCTTAGACCTCCTCCTAGGACATTACCAGACTGCCTACACTGCCATAGACCATCTGGGACTTTACAATTTTCTCCTGCTCTGCCCTACACCACCTTGGGCATTACTAATATTCCCCTGTTTCTGTGAGGGAGTAAGTGCAAATCTTGATGTAGGTAATGTGGCTGATGTGTTTATCTGGACTTTATAAAGGCATTTGATCCTGTTCCACATAGCAGCCTTATACTGAAGCTACAGAACCATGGACTGGGGGAAACTATATGCAGATGGTAAGGAATTGGCTAAATGACAGGAAACAAAGAGTCATCATAAATGGTACCTTCTCTGAATGGGATATAGTCAGCAGTGGGGACTGCATGGATCTGTACTGGGAGCAGTGGGGACCACAGGGATCTGTCCTGGGAGCAGTGGGGACTACGGGGATCTGTACTGGGAGCAGTGGGGACTGCAGGGATCTGTACTGGGAGCAGTGGGGACCACAGGGATCTGTCCTGGGAGCAGTGGGGACCGCAGGGATCTGTACTGGGAGCAGTGGGGACTGCAGGGATCTGTACTGGGAGCAGTGGGGACTGCAGGGATCTGTACTGGGAGCAGTGGGGACTGCAGGGATCTGTACTGGGAGCAGTGGGGACTGCAGGGATCTGTACTGGGAGCAGTGGGGACTGCAGGGATCTGTACTGGGAGCAGTGGGGACTGCAGGGATCTGTCCTGGGAGCAGTGGGGACTGCAGGGATCTGTACTGGGAGCAGTGGGGACCACAGGGATCTGTCCTGGGAGCAGTGGGGACTGCAGGGATCTGTACTGGGAGCAGTGGGGACTACGGGGATCTGTACTGGGAGCAGTGGGGACTGCAGGGATCTGTCCTGGGAGCAGTGGGGACTGCAGGGATCTGTACTGGGAGCAGTGGGGACCACAGGGATCTGTCCTGGGAGCAGTGGGGACTGCAGGGATCTGTACTGGGAGCAGTGGGGACTGCAGGGATCTGTACTGGGAGCAGTGGGGACCACAGGGATCTGTACTGGGAGCAGTGGGGACTGCAGGGATCTGTACTGGGAGCAGTGGGGACCACAGGGATCTGTCCTGGGAGCAGTGGGGACTGCAGGGATCTGTACTGGGAGCAGTGGGGACCGCAGGGATCTGTACTGGGAGCAGTGGGGACTGCAGGGATCTGTACTGGGAGCAGTGGGGACCACAGGGATCTGTCCTGGGAGCAGTGGGGACTGCAGGGATCTGTACTGGGAGCAGTGGGGACTGCAGGGATCTGTACTGGGAGCAGTGGGGACTGCAGGGATCTGTACTGGGAGCAGTGGGGACCACAGGGATCTGTCCTGGGAGCAGTGGGGACTGCAGGGATCTGTACTGGGAGCAGTGGGGACTGCAGGGATCTGTACTGGGAGCAGTGGGGACCGCAGGGATCTGTACTGGGAGCAGTGGGGACCGCAGGGATCTGTCCTGGGAGCAGTGGGGACCGCAGGGATCTGTACTGGGAGCAGTGGGGACCGCATGGATCTGTACTGGGAGCAGTGGGGACTGCAGGGATCTGTACTGGGAGCAGTGGGGACCGCAGGGATCTGTCCTGGGAGCAGTGAGGACTGCAGGGATCTGTACTGGGAGCAGTGGGGACCGCAGGGATCTGTACTGGGAGCAGTGGGGACCGCATGGATCTGTACTGGGAGCAGTGGGGACTGCAGGGATCTGTACTGGGAGCAGTGGGGACCACAGGGATCTGTACTGGGAGCAGTGGGGACTGCAGGGATCTGTACTGGGAGCAGTGGGGACCGCAGGGATCTGTACTGGGAGCAGTGGGGACCACAGGGATCTGTCCTGGGAGCAGTGGGGACCGCAGGGATCTGTACTGGGAGCAGTGTGGACCACAGGGATCTGTCCTGGGAGCAGTGTGGACCACAGGGATCTGTCCTGGGAGCAGTGGGGACCACAGGGATCTGAACTAGGAGCAGTGATCTAGACCACCTGGGATATTATCATTCTTCCCTGCACCGCCCTAGATCATCTGGGACCTTACAATTTCCCTCTGCACAGCCCTAGACCACCCTGGGCATTACTAATATTCCCTATGCTGCTTTAGACTACCTGGGGTTTGCTTTACAATTCTTTTCTACAGTGACCTAGACCACCTGGGACTTTACCATTATTCCCTAATTTTCCCTTGCTCACCTGGGACACTACCATAAGCAGGATGGCAGTGTATGGCGGTGCTATTTGGATGCTGTATGGCGGCGTTATTTCTGTGCTGTGTGGTGATATTATTAGGATGTTATATGACTGTGTACTATATGACTTCTCAGACTTTTGCTCTACACATTATAGTGACACCGCAATCTCTCTTGTTACTTTTCTGGTTCCTGGACCTGGTTTTCATTTCGGATTTCAATCCTTCACTGGTTTAATTAATACGAGGCGTCCAGGGAGGACCCCAAATATGATCCTTAAGAGTCCAGATTTATCGAATGCGGCGGCTCCTAGATGAATGAGTCTGTGTGGAGAAGACGACAGGATCTCCATCCATTTATCTGTAAATCTCCCTGATTAAAGTCCAGTGTTACAGGGATGCCTATCATCAGACCCACGGGAACCTTTCCATCCACTCATTAATCAGCGAGCAAGCAAAAACCACAAGAGGAATCGATAGGAAACCAACTAATAGCTCCGGCATCATACTCAGCTTTATCAACCAAAGCAGTGAAATAATGGAGCCTCATGGGAACTGCGCTCTTGGCCTCCCATATAGGGCCAGTAGGGAATATTATAGGGCTCCATCCTGCAGCCATAGGGAAGGAGACGGCCTGTATTCTGCCCTGGATGGGGGGCTGGCGGTGAACGTTGGAGACAAGTCTCGATCACTGACCTCCTGACATTGTGCGCGTTCAGTTTCTCAGAAGTAGCGCTGTGCACGGCCGCATACATAGAGCATGCATAGGGGATGTGAAGAGTTAAGTCCAGGGTTGCATTAGCTTCTGCACTACGGTAAAGCACTTTAGCTCCAGGCTGCCCCTTTGGTAAAACCAATCCTCCGCTCTGATGGAATCCGCTCTACACGTTCTCCTTATTAACTCTTCCTGTCTCCATCCAGGTACGTGCCATCCGGCTGTCCTTTGTAGGAGAGATGGGTTGGGAACTGCATATGCCCAGGGAGGCCTGTGTGCCCGTGTATCGAGCAGTCATGGAAGCTGGAGCCAAGCACGGAATTGGCAACGCTGGGTACAGGGCGATCGACTCTCTCAGCATCGAAAAAGGTAAGGCTCACCAATGGTTGGTGCGACGGGTCACAGTACCACCATCCAAAGTGGAGTAACATAAGGAAGTTTTGCAATTTTAATAAATGGAAACCATCAGCAAGTATGATAGCGGGTGCTTCAGTTTGAACGCCCTCATCTAGCCTTTTTATTGCATGATTATATAATGCTCACTAACACATATATACCAGAGTATCGTATTGATTCAATTGGGGATGCAGCTAAAATTCCGAAAAGCCTTTTGTCCCTTGATTGGTGTCACATATGACACATGGCAGGTGGGTTCTTTAGCAGGTTTTACATTGGGGCCCAGGAGCTTTAAGGTCCGGCTCTGGATCAATTCATACCAACCCCTCAGCCCCCTCAGGAAATCTTTATGCATTTAAAGTCTACAAGATCCGTCATCAGCAACTTACTGTTTCTGCAGCGACATGAGATTTATTTTTGACTCGCCCCTCTGCTTACTAAAGAAGGAGACACATTTAATGGCTAAAGGGTGTAGTTATAAACTCGAGCAGGCAGGGCCCATTTACAGATTTTACATTGGAGCTTCAAGAATCCCTTCACACTCAGCAGGAAATGTTCTTGCATTTAGTCTCTACAGGATCCATTATCAGCAACTTGCTGAAGGTTTCCATTCCTTTGGCCCAGGAGATACAAGGTCCTACTCTGGATCTATTCACACCAACAGTTGAAAATCTTTTATACATTTAATATCTACAAGATCAATCAATAGCATCTTGATGATGGATCCATCATCCGCAACTTGCTGACGGTGTCCATATTGCAACACCGAAAAACAAAGGAGGAGGTGCAACACATTAACTGGCTGAGGAATGTAGGTATTGGGGGTTGCAGCAGATTAGTCATACCGAACCCCAGGGCTCCAAGGGGGCCCTAATGTCCCATAAGAAGACACAATATAGGGAGGGAGCTGATACAGATTTTGGAATTGGGGCACAGATATTCCTCTGGCCTTAGGGTACAGATTTAATGGATCTCTTCTTTTGGCAGCTTGAACAAAGCGCATGACTCAGCAGGGTGCGACAATGAGCACTAATGAAAGGGATGAGGAAATCTGATATACAATCGGACACTTGACAGGTGGAAATCTCACGAGTTAAAATAAGATCTAGTTTATAGAAATGTGTTTACCATTTTCTGTATATTTTCTGCCCCATTGACGGTGATATCGCTTGGGGGCGGCCTTGCCCTTTAAATATGTATTTGGGTAGCATACATGAAACAAGGGCAGCGGATCCAATCTCCTTGGTCGATGTCACATTGTCTGCGAGGAAACCTTCACCTAGAAATTGAATTACGTGATCCCCGCCGCTTCCTGACTGCGATTTTGAAGTTCACATAAAACATGTATGAATTTTAGGGAAGAAAAGACACGAAGAATGGAAGACGGAAAGTAACGTTTCATTTCCTCAGACCTTCGCTAAGTGAATTGAATGTCGTGGTCTCATTAGAAATGAAAAGATATTGACATGTGCAAATGGAGATAAATTGCCACCTCTCACAACAAATGTCTCAGGATGATTAAGAGGATTTTTTTTTATCCTGTGAGGAGAAGCTGAAGGAATCTTTCATTTTCTGTAATAAAAATGAGACGTGAACGGAGCGGTGACGCTTTTATGTGAGATCACACGGGAGACTTTTTGCTGTCGTTTAACAGATGTGTAGATTTAACGATGATCCCCGAGTGGCTCCTGTGTCACGCCGAGACGATCATTAGCGGGAGTCACGGATGACTAAATAACTGGAGGACTCGCCAGCCGGAAGAAGAACATGAAAGGAAAGCAAAACCATGACTGTGGGTGTTAATGGAAAAATTAAGGACAATTAGCGTTAAATAGTCATAATGGTGTTAATGGTCCCAACATCTGTCCATGGTGCTGATTAATTACAGCCGAAGTTGATTTACTGTAAAGCGCTGCGGAATATGTTGGCGCTATATAAATAAAGATTATTATTATTATTATTGTTATTATTTACTGTAGATCCTGGCCGCCATGTTGATTTATAATTGGGAGTGGATCAAAGTGTAGCTGACCATAGAGCCGGCTTTCCTGTAATAGGGCAGAGACTCACTCAGCTGCCTAGTCCTTTATCTAACTACACAGACTAGTCCTTTATCTAACTACCCAGACTAGTCCTTTATCTAACTACCCAGACTAGTCCTTTATCTAACTACCCAGACTAGTCCTTTATCTAACTACACAGACTAGTCCTTTATCTAACTACCCAGATTAGTCCTTTATCTAACTACCCAGCCTAGTCCTTTATCTAACATTCTGCCAATAATGCTCTTCCAGAAAGAATAAACATTTACGAAAAAGGAGACCTAAAGTGAAGCAACAACTCTATGCACAGTCAACCCGGCATCTGCCCACCATTACTTACCATTTACTAGGACCAGTTTTGAGGATGACCACCCTGGGCGCAATAATCCCCTCGAGCTGAAGTGGCTGCCATCAATGACCTAGCGCTAAAGTTTTCTTTCCACCATTAATCAGAGGGT
Source organism: Ranitomeya imitator (assembly GCF_032444005.1). Classification (NCBI taxonomy): domain Eukaryota; kingdom Metazoa; phylum Chordata; class Amphibia; order Anura; family Dendrobatidae; genus Ranitomeya; species Ranitomeya imitator. The sequence continues at coordinate 174,948,304 of NC_091283.1, forward strand.
TGTCAGCTAGTAAAAAAAAAATATCCCCGTTTCATCGATCTCCCCCGCTGGTCTTGTTTTGACTCTGCCCAGTCTCCACTTCCTGGTCTTTCTTCTCGACCAATCACTTCTTGAGGCGTGTCCCCAATGCCACTAATGATTGGCTAGTTTTTGTATTGAGATAACACCAGGAAGTAGAGGCCGGCGGGAAACCTGGGCTGCATCGGTACAGAAGCTGAAAGGCATCGATGTGAATGGAGTACCGTACTTGGTTCTTTTATTTATTTATTTTTTTAACATTGTCTGCGTCATTGGCAAAATAATTTGTTTTTTTAGATTACTGTATGGAAGTGTAGGGCAAGGTTATAGGAGTACCATCCAATATGGTGATCTTGCTCCAGGCTTATGCGGACCCTTGGGCAACAGATTTCTATATAAATAAAGATTATTATTATTATTATTATTATTTACTGTAGATCCTGGCCGCCATGTTGATTTATAATTGGGAGTGGATCAAAGTGTAGCTGACCATAGAGCCGGCTTTCCTGTAATAGGGCAGAGACTCACTCAGCTGCCTAGTCCTTTATCTAACTACACAGACTAGTCCTTTATCTAACTACCCAGACTAGTCCTTTATCTAACTACCCAGACTAGTCCTTTATCTAACTACCCAGACTAGTCCTTTATCTAACTACACAGACTAGTCCTTTATCTAACTACCCAGATTAGTCCTTTATCTAACTACCCAGCCTAGTCCTTTATCTAACTACCCAGACTAATCCTTTATCTAACTACACAGACTAGTCCTTTATCTAACTACCCAGACTAGTCCTTTATCGAACTACCCAGACTAGTCCTTTATCGAACTACCCAGACTAGGGCAGATACCCGGCACCGGGGACAAGAGAATTGATGGAGAAATAAAATATGGTGGGCCTGTGTCAGTTGTAGGGATCCCGCGTCTGTTGCAGTTGTCCCGCGTCTGTTGCAGGGGTCCTAAGTAAGCAGTCGAGCGGATGCAACGCACAGACGAGCACAAGATGGGAACAGTCAACAAAACTATTGCTTCCAGTAGGTCGGGAATCTATGGAACAGTGAACAGCACAAACACAAGTGGGTTACACAATTAAAAATCTACAATAAGTATTCCAATTGAACTGTAAGAATCATAGAAGTCTCTTAAAGGATTATACTGGTGTCTCTTCGTCAGGGGTGGTGCATCCGTTCCTGGGAGAGCTGCTACGGTAACTCCTCTTGACACAATGGCCTTAGCGGGGGTCACCAGGTATTCCGCCGCAAGTCCTCCTAATGAAGTATGGAACACTGAGACTTCTTCGTCCCAGCTCATCCCACCCCAACTGTCGTCCTTGCTCAGACTGACCTCTGTGACGTATGTTGGTGTAGGGAGCAACAACCCCTCACACTCGTGTTTCCTTTCTATCACTGCAGGCGGCCTCCCCTGGTCGATGACTCCTCTTGGATCTTTGGTGCTTGACTGATGGCGGGTGTCTCCTGGGCCTAGGGAAAAAGGGCTGGGCTCTGGTTACTGTCGTCTGGCCTGTGATCTTTCACCTGCTCAGTCTGGGCTCTGGATCTTGATTGGTGCAGATCTGGTTCTCGGGTCTTGACTAGCATAGTCAGATCTCACTGGGTGTTGTCCGGGCTCTTTCTGACAGCGGCCAGCATCCTGCTGGTGCACACTCTCCGCTGAGGCATGTCACACTGGCCTACACCGCTCCTTTCCTTTGTGCCAAATCCCTCTGCATTTGGCTCTCAGGACTTTTCACATTTGGGAACTTCTTCATCCTAGGCACTTGACCAGATCCCACACTTGAACTCTTTTGGTGCCTGTTGGTTCTCCATAGTCCTGTCTAGCCAGTAGGTGGCAGCCTTTCCGCACTAATGACACATCATGCAGGGACTCTTCAAGGGTACCATCGCCTCCTCTTACACCTGCGTCTGCTGCAGGGATCCCGCATCTATCGCTGGGGGTCCAGTGTCTGTTTCAAGGGTCTTGTATCTGTTGCAGGTGTTCCACATCAATTGCAGGGGTCTGCCTCTGTTGCAGGGGTCTCGTGTCTGTTGTTGGGGGGCCAGCGTCTGTTGCAGAGCTCTCTCTCGTCTGTTGCACGTGTAGTAATCCTGAGCATGTTTCTCACTAGCAGATAAGCAGTGGAAAGATCTTTAAATGTGTGCTGCACCAGGTTACAGAGGGGCGATTGCCTCTGGGATTGACCCGTGCAGAGAAAACAACAGTGCCGCCATCTTGGGTGACTGTAAATAACGTCACGCTGAGCGGCCCAAGAGATTCCAACATATCACTGTACCGCGATGTGTAAATACTCCTCTGTTTTCTAGGCTACCGGCACTGGCATGCAGACCTACGCCCCGATGACACCCCTCTGGAGGCCGGCCTCGCCTTTACCTGCAAACTCAAATCCAGCATCCCATTCCTAGGACGGGAAGCTCTGGAGAAGCAGAAGACTGAGGGACTTCGTAAGCGGCTGGTGGGATTTACTATTAATGAGTGAGTGTTGTTTTTACTTCGTGGTCTCCAATTGCTTAGTTTCTCTTCCTTTCCTGATCTTCCCTCCCACAAGATTACATTCCTCTCCTAAAATACTCTGTGCTGCTTGTGGGTTTTTCAGCATATATACTTCTTTGCCCTGCCACATTCAACTATGTCCTCAGTAATACAGATATATTAGTTCACAAGGTACGACCACACACACACAGAAACAGTGCACTTTTCTGCTGAAATGCTCTGTGCTGCTAATAGGTTCTTTTCCTTTCACCTTAATTACATGTCAACAGAGAGATCAATAGAAGAATGCAATTTTTAATAGGATTTTTTTGGCTGCTTAGGTTTGGTATTGCAGCTCAGCCCCATTCAAGAGAATAGGACCAAACTGCAATACCACAACCAACCTGTGGACAGGTGTGGCGCTATTTCTGGTAAAAAAAAAAAAAAACAGTCATATTTTTCTTTAAATTTATTCACACAGTTTCTTATCTTTTTTTCTGTGTTTTCTTGAATTATCCAGGAAGGTCCCTCTTTTTGGTCTAGAAGCCATTTGGAGGAATGGCATAGCTGTCGGTCACATCAGAAGGGCCGACTTTGGATTTGCAATTAATAAAACCATTGCGTATGGTTACATCAGAAATCCTGATGGAGGTCCGGTGAGTATAAGTTAATTTTAGTAAAATTTCTGACCAATCACAAATCGTCTTTAGGAATTCCAAAGCAATTTAGACCAATGAGGGGAGAAAAAAAAAATGTGACCCTGCTGCAGGTAGATGTCACATTTCACACGAGAGCTTTCCTACAATAGAAGAAGACTTCTTGGGTAAGGGTGGCTTAGCACTGGCTACACCCATCCCCTTTGCTATTGGCTGCCAAACAAGCCCCTCCCCTGAGGAACTACATTGGTTATAAACAAGGGGATAGGAAATTGGCCAAATGTGAATGCACAAAGAAAGGAAACTCTAGGCCCTTTTTGTCCTGGGTAGCAAAACCTGAAACTATAATTGGGGGTCCATTTTAATTTGCCGCAGAGCCCAAATTGATATTTAAGTCATTTAATATAGCCTGGAAAGTTCTATTAAATGTACAATAAGTTTGCCTCATCCATTCATCATCGGATCTGGTGGGGTTAAAGCTTAGATTAAGGGACAATTTTGTGAATCCCCATGAATTCTTCTGCATTGACTGTGAATGCGTATTTTTCTCTGTACGTGACGTTAGCAGTTGTCTATTTTTGGGGAAAAAAACAATGCTATTGGCCATATACTAAAGCCACTCATTAAATCATTTATTTTTGGCCCATTGTTGGGGGCAGATATAATGATTGCCAACAAAAAGGAGACTTTCGGCATCTGAATTTCACTTGTCAGTCCCCAGAGAGGTGCCTTTATCCCTAGAGTAAAAATAATCTGTAATTTGAGTTATTTTCCTATCACCTCCTATAACACTTTAGTGGTGTTAATTAAGCCGCGTGTCTTGAAAGGTAAAATGCTACCTAATTGATCAGGGGAGAAGTGTTCGGCGTATGAGAATAAAAAATAGACCGTCAACAATTTTCTAAAAAAAACAAATTGAGATGTTTATTTTGTTATCCTTGTAAAATGTTGCAGTGTTCGCACTGGCCTCTAGATGTCAGCACTGTGGGTTTCACTAGAGAAAAATAAAGCATCTCGCTTTACAGCTTACAGTGAAGCAGAATGTTAGCACCTCATTCTTAATAATAGGAACATCTGATGTTCGTCCTTCGTTTTCGAAGATGACCATGACTTCAGGCATCATGGAGAGGGGTCACAGAGCAGATATGGCTTAATGGTGGCTTGACCAGTGGCAGGAAGAATTTTCCTGGGAAAATGTACGAAATTTTGGGAAAAATTTAGCAAATGTCTGACAGCTTGCATACATGTTGGTTGCGAATGTATGAAGCTAATTCAGATTTTGAATCTGAGCCCCTGGTTATTCCTCCGAGGTTTGGTAATGAACCCTGGGCAGGCCGATAAGCAGAATACCAAATGGTAAGGCCCATATTCTGATGCAATATCTGGATTTATTATCAGCCTAGCCTACAATCCTTCTTGCAGATGACTTTGTGCTGCCATTTGCCACATTTTGGGTTGTAATTAACCCAATAATGCTATAGTCTCATTGAGACGGCCCTAATTTCCCGTGGTGGCCCGCTGTAAACCAGTCCTTACCCTTGTATATGATTTCCAACCACTAATTGAGCAGAACCTCGGACCCTAATTCTCCGCAGATTTACGGTCTGGCTTTCCCCATCCCTCCCGTATCATAATTCAGGATGTAACGAACATAAGCCTTAGTCCATGGTCTTGGGAAGCCACGGCCACCATTAATGTAATGGCACAGTTCATCATATTAATTGGTCCAGCCTCATCGATCACTTTATTGGCCCAGAAAGCTCGTTTGTGGGTTTATTTTTTTTTAGAGAGAGAGATTTAAAAAAAATGCTCATTAAGGAAAAGGGGGCCCAAAATGTACAATTTATCTTCCTGCCGCTTTTACGACCCATCACACACAATGCTCGCTGGCACTTATCAGTGAAATGAATCCGGCACCGCATGACGATACGGCGCATCTCATTCCATACCAGCTGTTTTATGTCACATTCATTAGCTAACGAGCTATTTTACAACCCGGATCCAGCTGGCGCGGCCCTCTGGAGAACGTTATAACTAGATGGTTCGTTCACTGGTTGTTCAGTCTCGTAAAACATGGTCAGATAATCAAGACCTGGGGGTGATGGGCGCAGCGCTCTCAGGAGCCGCCCGTGTGCCAGGATCATTAATCTACCTATAAAGCTGAGGAGCTGCACATTCTGCCAATAATGCTCTTCCAGAAAGAATAAACATTTACGAAAAAGGAGACCTAAAGTGAAGCAACAACTCTATGCACAGTCAACCCGGCATCTGCCCACCATTACTTACCATTTACTAGGACCAGTTTTGAGGATGACCACCCTGGGCGCAATAATCCCCTCGAGCTGAAGTGGCTGCCATCAATGACCTAGCACTAAAGTTTTCTTTCCACCATTAATCAGAGGGTTGTCAGCTAGTAAAAAAAAAATATCCCCGTTTCATCGATCTCCCCCGCTGGTCTTGTTTTGACTCTGCCCAGTCTCCACTTCCTGGTCTTTCTTCTTGACCAATCACTTCTTGAGGCGTGTCCCCAATGCCACTAATGATTGGCTAGTTTTTGTATTGAGATAACACCAGGAAGTAGAGGCCGGCGGGAAACCTGGGCTGCATCGGTACAGAAGCTGAAAGGCATCGATGTGAATGGAGTACCGTACTTGGTTCTTTTATTTATTTATTTTTTTAACATTGTCTGCGTCATTGGCAAAATAATTTGTTTTTTTTAGATTACTGTATGGAAGTGTAGGGCAAGGTTATAGGAGTACCATCCAATATGGTGATCTTGCTCCAGGCTTATGCGGACCCTTGGGCAACAGATTTCTAGTGGGCTCCTCTAGTTTTCAATTTTTCCACACCTTCAAAAATCTTTTTTTTATTTTCCTGTCAATTGCCTGTTATTAATCAGGTTTTGCAACAACAACAACAAAAAAAAAAAGAAAAAAAAAATTTACTCCGCTGATTTTGACACTTAATTTTGATCTTCTTTCTGCAGGTCACTTTGGATTTTGTTCGCAGCGGAGAATACGCTCTGGAGAGGATGGGGGTGACATACCTGGCAGAAGCCCACCTCAAATCCCCATTTGACCCCAATAATAATCGGGTCAAGGGGATTTACTGAACTGGTCCTAGTGATACAAACTGGTCATGAGACACTTATTAACCCTTACTATTCTTACTAGCCACCAAGGTTCAATCATTACCTTGAGAACTTGTACCCAAGTAATCTACGAATGATGACAATGCCGTCCATTCTTGATTAACCGATCAAGCAGCCATCTTGGCAGAAAAGACTGAAGGAAATTTACTTATAAAGCCAATAATGTATTGCCTGAGCTGCATAGATTATGTATGTGAAATACCCAGAATATTGCCATGTTAATAAGTCTTCTATGATCTTCTTTATGGCGGGGGACATGACGGATTTAGCATTGTCATAGTCATGCTCCATGACTGGACATCTCTCAAAAGTTTGGTCATTGGAGTTTTGATTGCTGGACCCAAGTCCTAAATGGGGCTATGAAGTTTTATCACTTGTAACACCTCTTATACATAATGGTACGGTCCATCCTAGACTGACCCTGATCAAGCAATGAAGTCATGATGGGAAAAGGCCATCAAAGAGGACCTGCCACCTTACCCAAGTCCTGGCCAGCGGTCATTCACACCCCTCCAGTTGGTGAAATGAGAATTTGCTATCTGTACAAGAAATGCGGTGAGCTACAGAGGGATTTGTAGTTTTTCATAGATGCAGGTGCCAAAATCTAATATTATCATAAAGGGGTTGTACAGGGTTAGAAAAACATACCTGCTTTCTTCCAAAAACAGCTCAGCTCTAATGAAGTTAATGGACCCGAGCTTCAATAGCACACACAGCCTGTAGACAAGTGTGGCGCTATTTCTGAAGAAAAGCTGAGATTTGTTTTTTAACCCTTTTTAATCCCTTTAAAGAGGCCCTGACAACAGGTGAAACGTGGCCAATTTTTTACTATTATTTTATTCCTGCTCTCCTGCTGAGAATTGCGTACTCCCTTCTCCATTTATTTGTGGCTAATTTGTACGGTTTTTACTAAGGGGCATGGCTTTCAGATCCTCTGGGGTGTGTCTTTAGGCTGATTGGCTTAATTACCCTGTGAGACATGCCACTTTGTAAAGACCATACGAAATAGCACTGAATAAAAAGGTCAATGTTTCTGAAACTTGATGATGGATTTTAAAAGATGAAAAAATGGAATACCCACTGGAGAATAAAATAAAAGCAAAAACTGGTCACTTTTGATAGGTAAATGAAGTTGGTATTGGGATTTTTCAAAGTAGCCTTTAAATACGTACTGGATATCTGTGGAACCAAGTTGCAATTTCAGATTTGATCCATATACATGTGTGGTGCTGTTTTTGGAACCAAGCATTTTTTTTCTTAAACCTCGGAAAACCTATTTAACCAATTATATTCGACCGATGGACAACTTTATAGGGGCAAAGATAAAAGATTTTCATCCACCACCACCAACCATACTGATTTTTTAACATCACTAACATCAGGTAGAACGTAGTGTGGATAAGTAAATGTTTCTTTTAGGGGGCTGACTGCACAATGCGGGTGTGACACATTGTTCGTGTTCTGCGGGGGTGGCTGGGTGTTTGAGAAACGTGACTGCTCTATGATTATGACAGTGAGCGAGCGTTACCTGTGTCAAGCTGTCTTATTGTGAGTGCTGACGGCAGGAAACGTCTACCTAACAATAGCACCAAAAATATAACAAACAAAGACGAAGCCCCCCATGGCGGACTCAGCTACTGAGCTTGGCCACAGCTCGTACCTCATAGCATACATAGTCTTCTTTCTATATCACTTTCCCATTTAAATTAATATCCTGAAATTGGGGTCATTCTTACATCATAAGTCTTGAAAATAATTTTTTTTTATCATTTTTCTCCATTTTTTTCAATTTGTTTTCATTATAATTTTTTCAGTTAATTTAGATATAGTTTTTCCTGCATTTTTTTATTATGTTTTTTTTCAGACATTTTTTCATTTTATCACTTTATTATATATTTTTATGATCATTTTGTATTATTCTATTGGCTACAACCAATATGGCATCAATGGGACATTACACAGCTTTTCTTGGGTCCTGATTCACTCCGATTCTACTAATGACCACTATTAAAGGGATTGCCCTATGGAGCCTATTATGACATGTGGGTGTCATAAAGGGGATCCAGGTAAGCTGCTTCATTTGAGTGGGCGCCATAGAATTGCACGATTGGCGCGACAAGACTGCACACTGAATGGAGACTTATCAAGTTATGTACTCGCCCATCGATTGAAAGCATACAGTTATGTGAAAAAGTATTTGCCCCCTTTCCTGATTTCCTATTCTTTTGCATGTTTGTCACACTTAAACGTTTCAGATCACCAAACAAATGTAAATATTAGACAGAGATAACACAAGTAAACACAAAATGCAGTTTTTAAATGAAGGCCTTTATTATTAAGAGAAAAATAAATCCAAACCTACAGAGCCCTGTGTGTAAAAGTGATTGCCCCCCCTCCTTAAAACAAATTAATTGTGGTTTATCACATCTTTGGGAAGCGGAGTTCAAATTCCCTAGCCACACCCAGGCCTGATTACTGCCACACCTGTTCTCAATCAAGAAATCACTTAAATAGGACCTGCATGAAAAAGTTAAATATTCAAAAAGATCCTCAAAAGCTAGACATCATGCTGTGATCCGAAGAAATTCTGGAACAAATAAGAAACAAAGTAATTGAGATCTATCAGTCTGGAAAAGGTTATAAAGCAATTTCTAAAGCTTTGGGACTCCAGCGAACCACAGTGAGAGCCGCTATCCAGAAATTGCGAAAACATAAAACATTGGTGACCCCTCCCAGGATTAGCCGGCTGACCAAAATTACCCCAAGAGCACTGCAACGACTAATCCAAGAGGTCACAAAAGATCCCACAGCAACCAACAGTAAAATATGGTGGTGGTAGTGTGATAGTCTGGGGCTGTTTTGCCGCTTCAGGACCTGGAAGACTTGCTGTGGTAAATAGAAGCAGGAATTCTGCTTCCTACCAAAAAATCCTGAATGAGAATGTACGGTCGTCTGTGACCTCAAGCTGAAGCGCACTTGGGTTGTGCAGCAGGGGAATGACCCAAAACACACCAGAAAGTCCACCTCTGAATGACTTACGAAAAACGAAATTAAGACTTTGGAGTGGCCTAGTCAAAGTCCTTCCTTTAATCCAGTTTAGATGCTGTGGCATGACTTTAAAAAGGCAGTTCATGCTCGGAAACCTTCCAATGTGGCTGAATTACAACAATTCTGCAAAGATGAGTGGCCAAAATTCCTCCAGAGCGTTGTAAAAGGCTCATTGCCAGTTATCACAAATGCTTGATTGCAATTGTTGCTGCTAAGGGCGGCCCAACCAGTTATTAGGTTTAGAGGGCAATCACTTTCTCCCACAGGGCCCTGTAGGTTTGGATTTCTTTTTTTCCTTAATAATAAAGATCTTCATTTAAAAACTGCACTTCGTGATTACTTGTGTTATCTTTGTCTAATATTTACATTTGTTTGGTGATCTGAAACATTGAAGTGTGACAAACATGCAAAATAATAGGAAATCTTGTAGAAACAACTACATACATGTCTGGTATTTCAGTTGAAGACTGAGTTGTAATACCAAGCATAGCCTGTGAGTAGATGTGGAGCTGTTTTTAATCTTGCACTGCCCCTTTAACTTTTTTTCATTTTGTGTTTGTTGTTAATCTGTTGAAGCAGGAGGCTTAGGATGAGCAGTATTTTATCTGCTGTAATGTATGTTTTGATCAGATGGAAAGAAGTAAATGTTATCGGTTATAGGAATATGTCTGCGACCACAGACTACTGGGATCCTTTTTAAAGGCACAGACCTTGTATCTGTTTGCCCACTGCATTTTCACCCTGACATGTCAATTGCAGATGCGAGCATTGCCCTGACATTACATAATCTCCCAGTTCTTGCACAATTTAACCTTTCTGAGATCATTAGCCGTTCAGAGAAAGCCCCGAAGGGCATTGCCCAGCTCCGATGCCAGCTGTCTGCCGCCTCATATTCATGTATGAGATAACGTTCCAAACGCAAATATGGAGATTGCATTTCTCTGACTCCGGGCGAACCTGATAAAGACCTCACTGAAGTTTCCCTTTTTTTGTGACAACTAAGCACTCCGTTCCCGCTCCCGACTCCCCCAACTGATACACCTGTAAACTGACAAGGGAACGAGGTCTTCGGCGTAAATAGTTTGCGGCCCCTCGGCAGGATTCGGTGAGGATGCCAAGTTCCTTAGAGGAGTTCAGTTCTGCTGAGCGCAGCTTAAGTGACAGCGGTGAGGAGACACTGAAGGTGAAGTCTTGGTCTACACGGTGCAGCCAACGCGTGGTTCTACCGCAAATTGGTGCCATTAATGGCCACATGCGGATAAAATAAAAATAATGCCTTGGTCATATCGCATGATATCATCCCTAAAGTGGCCATACATATTAGATTTAAAGGGATTTTGCAACAGCTCTGCCGTGAGAAGAGTTGCTGATTTGGCATCCATCGGCATCTTTCCAAGTCTTGTGCTCCTGTGATGAGAACAGCATATGTGCCCAATACTTGTCCAGTGCACATAAAATCAATTGATGCCTTATAGATCTGCAAGCGAGAGCAACACCTTTTATGTGCACACGTCCGGAATTTCCGCGGCAATTCCGCAACTCCCTGCTGTTGTTATAACACATGCGGAATTGGCATGTGTTTTCCCGCTAAACACTAGTGTTTTCCAAGCGTAATTAGCTTGCAGAATGCTAGCGTTTTCCAAGCGATCTGTAGCATCGCTTGGAAAACTGATTGACAGGTTGGTCACACTTGTCAAACATAGTGTTTGACAAGTGTGACCAACTTTTTACTATTGATGCTGCCTATGCAGCATCAATAGTAAAAAATAAATTAAAAAAAAATAAAAAATCATGATATTCTCACCTTCCGGCGGCCCCCGCAGTCTTCCTGCTCCTTGCGATGCTCCCGTTCCCAGTAATGCCTCGCGACAATGACCCCAGATGACGTAGCATCACGCGAGACCGCTACTTCATCACAGGTCATTGCCGCGAGGCATCACTGGGAACGGAAGCATTGTGAGGAGCGGGAAGACTGCGGGGGCCGCCGGAAGGTGAGAATATCAAATCTGCAGGTGGTCGGGCATCTAGGAAATAGCGACCACAATATTGTACAGTTTCACCTGTCTTTCACTAGGGGGACTTGTCAGGGAGTCACAAAAACACTGAACTTTAGGAAGGCAAAGTTTGACCAGCTTAGAGATGCCCTTAATCTGGTAGACTGGGACAATATCCTCAGAAATAAGAATACAGATAATAAATGGAAAATGTTTAAGAACATCCTAAATAGGCAGTGTAAGCGGTTTATACCTTGTGGGAATAAAAGGACTAGAAATAGGAAAAACCCAATGTGGCTAAACAAAGAAGTAAGACAGGCAATTAACAGTAAAAAGAAAGCATTTGCACTACTAAAGCAGGATGGCACCATTGAAGCTCTAAAAAACTATAGGGAGAAAAATACTTTATCTAAAAAACTAATTAAAGCTGCCAAAAAGGAAACAGAGAAGCACATTGCTAAGGAGAGTAAAACTAATCCCAAACTGTTCTTCAACTATATCAATAGTAAAAGAATAAAAACTGAAAATGTAGGCCCCTTAAAAAATAGTGAGGAAAGAATGGTTGTAGATGACGAGGAAAAAGCTAACATATTAAACACCTTCTTCTCCACGGTATTCACGGTGGAAAATGAAATGCTAGGTGAAATCCCAAGAAACAATGAAAACCCTATATTAAGGGTCACCAATCTAACCCAAGAAGAGGTGCGAAACCGGCTAAATAAGATTAAAATAGATAAATCTCCGGGTCCGGATGGCATACACCCACGAGTACTAAGAGAACTAAGTAATGTAATAGATAAACCATTATTTCTTATTTTTAGGGACTCTATAGCGACGGGGTCTGTTCCGCAGGACTGGCGCATAGCAAATGTGGTGCCAATATTCAAAAAGGGCTCTAAAAGTGAACCTGGAAATTATAGGCCAGTAAGTCTAACCTCTATTGTTGGTAAAATATTTGAAGGGTTTCTGAAGGATGTTACTCTGGATTATCTCAATGAGAATAACTGTTTAACTCCATATCAGCATGGGTTTATCAGGAATCGCTCCTGTAAAACCAATCTAATCAGTTTTTATGAAGAGGTAAGCTATAGGCTGGACCACGGTGAGTCATTGGACGTGGTATATCTCGATTTTTCCAAAGCGTTTGATACCGTGCCGCACAAGAGGTTGGTACACAAAATGAGAATGCTTGGTCTGGGGGAAAATGTGTGTAAATGGGTTAGTAACTGGCTTAGTGATAGAAAGCAGAGGGTGGTTATAAATGGTATAGTCTCTAACTGGGTCGCTGTGACCAGTGGGGTACCGCAGGGGTCGGTATTGGAACCTGTTCTCTTCAACATATTCATTAGTGATCTGGTAGAAGGTTTACACAGTAAAATATCGATATTTGCAGATGATACAAAACTATGTAAAGCAGTTAATACAAGAGAAGATAGTATTCTGCTACAGATGGATCTGGATAAGTTGGAAACTTGGGCTGAAAGGTGGCAGATGAGGTTTAACAATGATAAATGTAAGGTTATACACATGGGAAGAGGGAATCAATATCACCATTACACACTGAACGGGAAACCACTGGGTAAATTTGACAGGGAGAAGGACTTGGGGATCCTAGTTAATGATAAACTTACCTGGAGCAGCAAGTGCCAGGCAGCAGCTGCCAAGGCAAACAGGATCATGGGGTGCATTAAAAGAGGTCTGGATACACATGATGAGAGCATTATACTGCCTCTGTACAAATCCCTAGTTAGACCGCACATGGAGTACTGTGTCCAGTTTTGGGCACCGGTGCTCAGGAAGGATATAATGGAACTAGAGAGAGTACAAAGGAGGGCAACAAAATTAATAAAGGGGATGGGAGATCTACAATACCCAGATAGTTTAGCGAAATTAGGATTATTTAGTCTAGAAAAAAGACGACTGAGGGGCGATCTAATAACCATGTATAAGTATATAAGGGGACAATACAAATATCTTGCTGAGGATCTGTTTATACCAAGGAAGGTGACGGGCACAAGGGGGCATTCTTTGCGTCTGGAGGAGAGAAGGTTTTTCCACCAACATAGAAGAGGATTCTTTACTGTTAGGGCAGTGAGAATCTGGAATTGCTTGCCTGAGGAGGTGGTGATGGCGAACTCAGTCGAGGGGTTCAAGAGAGGCCTGGATGTCTTCCTGGAGCAGAACAATATTGTAACATACAATTATTAGGTTCTGTAGAAGGACGTAGATCTGGGGATTTATTATGATGGAATACAGGCCTTACTAACCATGTTACAATGTTACTAATATCATGATTTTTTATTTTCATTCTTTTTTTTTTTTACAGGTATATGGTTCCCAGGGCCTGGAGGAGAGTCTCCTCTCCTCCACCCTGGGTACCAACCGCACATGATCCGGTTACTTCCCACATGGTGGGCATAGCCACATGCAGAAAGTAAGCGGATCAATGCATTCCTATGTGTGCGATTCTGCACAAGGAATGAACATGCTGCGTTTTTTTCCGGAATGCGATTCCGCCGTGGGAAAAAACATGTGCACAAAAAATGCGGATTGCATTCTAATAATAAGATGCTTAATGTATGCGTTTTTTTAGCGGTTTTATCGTGTTTTTATAGCGGAAAACCGCCGAAAAAACATGAAAAATCCTAAACGTATGCACACAGCCTAAATGTTGTCTAAACCCACAAACAAAATGTTTATGGGTTAATCCCTATCTTCGGATGTCGGAAGAAAGGAGGATTGAGCATGTTGAATTTCAACATGTCCCATCCCTTTGGTCCTTGAGATATAAGGTGGAGATTAGGAGATGTCTGCTAACGGCTCACTATCACTTATATACATCGCTGTTGGTAGTAAATTCACGCCTGAAAATCAAACAGGGCCACCTACTTTTGGGCAGATTTACATAAAACCCCTGAATTTTCCATTATTTTATCTAAAAATTGGGATAGTCTTGGCCAAGCATGACTGGAGATTTGGAAGCCCTGGTGGCTGCGAGAGTTCGATAACTGTTAGATGTGGCTGCTGAGGAAGATGATGATGTTTTCGGGAGGATTCCGCACAGGGAAAAGTGTGTTCTTGGTTTATGAGTGATTCATGCTTAAAGGGGCATTCTTCCATTAAATTTGATGTCCAATCTGAGGGCGGCGAGTGATAAGGGGAGAGAGGGCTGAGCAGATCGATATATAGTTTTGTGGGAAAAGATTTTTATAAGCTGTAATTTATTGATCCCGCTCTTGCCGTGCCTATGAGTCCAGAGGGCGGTCTTACTCAGTTGACAAAATAGAGGGCTGTCACTCATTGAGTGAGACCGCCCACTGGACTCCTAAGTGCAAGTCAGCAATTAAAATTAATATATGGCAACTTCTACTAAATCTTTTTCTAAAAGTCTACTTTCCTCTTCTTGTTGTAGTAATATTAATCTCCCACCAGCACAGATCAGAAATAATTTTAATAAAACACAATTCTTTTTTTCCAGAAGATACGGTACTTGGTTCATTTAGTTTTACAGTTCACAATCAATATCACTTGCAGTACCACTGTTCACCACAGCTGCCAGCAATTACTTTCCATAGATATCAATTCAACAGCGCCCCCCTCCCCAGTTTAATGTACTACAAAACCTATTTTTCTCCAAAATACTAATATTTTAAAATATAATAACTCAGGAAAGAAAGAACATAGAGAAATGGGAAACATTTTATTAGAATCAGCCATAAAGGACCTCCAACTTATCAAATGTTAAAAAATGGATGCTACATCTTCTTTAAATGACAAAAACAAAGAGTAAATCACTGTGTTGTGTCAATGCGGAGATACAGATACGTTTTCTGCTCATCTGTCCAAAAATATTTGTATCTTTTGATGTGAAAATACTTTATATTGTTGTTTTTATAGATGGATGACTTAATAGTTGGCATCAGCTGTAGGTGGTGATGTGAGCAGATCACCAAAAACCCAAAGAAATGGGATGAATGGGTTTTTTCCACCAGTTGCACATTTCATGTCTTCAATGGTATCCCCAATTCTTTATAGTCACAATGGCTGGTCCGGCAGGCACGGAGACCTCTTGGGGCGGGCAGCTGGTAACTTTGGGTGCCAGGGCTTCTTTAATCACTGGTAATGGCTGCTTCTCCCACTGTCCCTGAAAAGGGAAAAAGAGCCAGCAGTCAGTAATGGATTTTAATAAGGGCAGCAGTGGTTAATCCCATACCCTTTCCTAGTGCATACCTCTATAGGGTAACAAAAATTGGGTACGAATTGTCCACAGGGTCCTGGATGACAAACCCCAATTCCATAATGTGCCTACCCCCCCCCAATAGTGACCGCTCTGTATATCGGGGTCATTCGCCCAGTTAAATCCCAGCTGGTCTCCGCAGTTCTTTTTCAATAGACCTATTTTATTTTTCTCCAATGCGGCGTGAAATCTGTCATTCAATTTCCTACAAACACCTTCCCGCAGAGCGAAGAGAGAAAAAAAAGAGCCGAAATACAAAATACCTTTTCTATTCTACGGCAAGTAAAAAAAAAAAAAAAATATATATATATATATATATATATATATATATATATATATGTAAGAAAGCGCTGAGCGATTCCGCCTCCTCCCCCGAGAGAGCGAGCGACGGGGGCGGAGGGGGTGCTCGTGTTTATTCCATCTCACTAGCAGCGTGGGTGAGCAGCGCATTAGTAGTGTTTATCCCCAAAAAGATTACTTGTTCCTTCCCCGTGGGAAAACATTTCACCCAGCTCAGAGCGAAAACAAAGCCGTATTCACAGGCGAGCAGAGAAAAGTGCAGTGTAGGACTGCGCCGCGTATAGATTAGGGAATTATAGGTTTCTGTGTCTCACGGTTTATAAAACGAGGGCTTTCGAGAACCTGATCCCTCCACACCTCTATATAGAATTTGTATTCTTCAGTGCTCATTAAGAAATGTGTGGGACGAAGGTTACATTATCCCGAGGTGCAGTGCAGGGAAAAAGCTACGAAATGTATACTGGAAGCTGAAAGCAAAATCTAGATGCCCCTTCACCCTTCATGTGGCCCATTTTCTTTATTATATATTAGGGATTTAGCTGGTACCGCAGGGGTGGAACTATAGAGGGGGCAAATGCACATGAGTTCTGGAGCCTGGGAAGGCTGAAAGGCTCCCCTGCCTTATGAGACCACCGCTGTACTGTTATCTGTCCGGGCTCTCCATCCTTCTCCGGTGGCCAGCTCCCCTGTCCTGCCTGCAGTACCAGGCTCTCCATCCTTCCCCTCCGGTGGCCAGTTCCCCTGTTCAGACTCCAGTGCCAGGCTCTCCATCCTTCTCCGGTGGCCAGTTCCCCTGTTCAGACTCCAGTGCCAGGCTCTCCATCCTTCTCCTCTGGTGGCCAGCTCCCCTGTCCCGACTCCAGTGCTAGGCTCTCCATCCTTCTCCAGGGGCCAGCTCCCCTGTCTCGGCTCCAGTGCCAGGCTCTCCATCCTTCTCCAGGGGCCAGCTACCCGTCCCGGCTCCAGTGCCAGGCCCTCCATCCTTCTCCAGGGGCAAGCTCCCCTGTACTGGCTCCAGTGCTGGGCTCTCCATCCTTCTCCAGGTACCAGATCCCCTGTACTGGCTCCAGTGCCAGGCTCTCCATCCTTCTCCAGGGGCTAGCTCCCCGTTCTGGCTCCAGTGCCAGGCTCTCCATCCTTCTCCAGGGGCAAGCTCCCCTGTACTGGCTCCAGTGCTGGGCTCTCCTTCCTTCCCCAGGTACCAGATCCCCTGTACTGGCTCCAGTGCCAGGCTCTCCATCCTTCTCCAGGGGCCAGCTACCCGTCCCGGCTCCAGTGCCAGGCCCTCCATCCTTCTCCAGGGGCAAGCTCCCCTGTACTGGCTCCAGTGCTGGGCTCTCCATCCTTCTCCAGGTACCAGATCCCCTGTACTGGCTCCAGTGCCAGGCTCTCCATCCTTCTCCAGGGGCTAGCTCCCCGTTCTGGCTCAAGTGCCAGGCTCTCCATCCTTCTCCAGGGGCAAGCTCCCCTGTACTGGCTCCAGTGCTGGGCTCTCCTTCCTTCCCCAGGTACCAGATCCCCTGTACTGGCTCCAGTGCCAGGCTCTCCATCCTTCTCCAGGGGCTAGCTCCCCGTTCTGGCTCCAGTGCCAGGCTCTCCATCCTTCTCCAGGGGCAAGCTCCCCTGTACTGGCTCCAGTGCTGGGCTCTCCATCCTTCTCCAGGTACCAGATCCCCTGTACTGGCTCCAGTGCCAGGCTCTCCATCCTTCTCCAGGGGCTAGCTCCCCGTCCTGGCTCCAGTGCCAGGCTCTCCATCCTTCTCCAGGGGCAAGCTCCCCTGTACTGGCTCCAGTGCTGGGCTCTCCATCCTTCTCCAGGTACCAGTTCCGCTGTACTGGCTCCAGTGCTGGGCTCACCATCCTTCTCCTCCAGGGCCTAGCTCCCCCTGCTGCTGTGCGTGTCAGGTTGTCTTGATAACCCGATATGCGCCAAGTGAGTATTCAGGTAGTTTGGCATCCCGCTTACACACCGCAAGGATCTACTTATTCACATTACCGCAATTATGCCTCCTGAGATACCCAGCTATGCTACACTGCTGGACTCTGCTTATCCTCACCACCACAAGTGCGTCTCTTAACCTTCCCAGCTCTGCTACATTTCTGATTATCCACAGTAACAAGTATACCTGACTATTTCACCATTCCACTCTACTGAATCAAGTACAGCCTTAAAAACCTGTCTCTGCTGCACTGTTTTCCTCAGCCAAAAATCTAGATAGTGTTTTGGTTTTTTTCTCATTTACACTGCCATACTTCTGTATCTGCTCCACACTGGACTCATACGCAATATGGTTATACTTTATATTATGGACTCTGCAGCATACTCAGCTCTTCTACATCACTGAGTCCGTTCTGCCACTCTGCTTCTGTTCCCCTGACGTCAGTGCTGAGGATGATCACACAAGATCCCCCCTGCCTTGCAGAGTGATTGTGTGGTGCCCCACATGGAGGCCAGTGGGCCCTTATCCCAAATTTTCATTCTATTGGAGTGCAGCTGTCTCCTGCCGGGGGCCGGCTGTGGTTGTGTTGGGTTCCATTATGGTCACAGTAGAGTTGATCTCTTGTCTACTCCATCCTTGACTCTACAAGCATAGAGCTTCACGGGTTCATCAAGCCCAGTGGGCGCTGGCATAGATATTCTCGTGTGGGCCCTTGGCATGTATAGGGCCCTGGTATCTGACCCTTCACATGACTATGCTGTGTAAAGTTTCTATATAGTTCTCCAACTAGGTCGGTAGAGAGACCCCCTTTAGCTCCAGGGACCTTCTGCGACTGCTACCTTTGCCCGATAATGACTCCTATGGTGGAGCTGGGATGCTAAACCATTGCCTGGTCCTCTGGTCACAGTGTGGTCGATTCTTGGCTTCTGACCGTTAATTGCAGCCCTCGAATCTATGATACTCACCGGGAACCTCACAGCAGAGGATTTGTTACAATGCATGGAGATGGGGGAATAACGATATAAGGAATCCAGGACTTCGCTGGTGAAGGAACTCCATGGGACCTCGTTGAACTGCTCGGTGACCGCTGACTGCGGACATGTGCAGACCTCCTCACCGCTGAATCTACGGGAACAACAGCTGTCAATGGGGGGTTGGGGTCATATAAAGGTACAATGGGACAGTGTTCTGAACATGACATGTTCCTGTCACTGGTGCAGGCACACACACAGAAGTGCAAGTAGTGGGGCCCTTACCATAAAGAGGTAGCTGTATTGGGTCAAAAAAATAGATAATTTTTTGCAGTGTACATGTGAACTTATGTTAATAAACTGCAAAAATAATTAGAATAAGAATGTCACCCTTGGGGGGGCGCTACGTGACACGGAAAACAAGGGTCAGGTCGAAGATGCAGTTGCCTAAGATAAAAATTGGCTTAACATGAATGCACAAAATAAGCACACTGCTCTCTTGCTGCCTGTCATCAGCCCTGTGATTTGATTGGCTACCAGGTGTTCTAGCCCCGCCCCCGAGGATCTCTCTCACGCTTCCTCACCTATTCACAAGGTTGAAATACTTCTTCAGATATCCGAGATCTACGTGGCTCTTGCACAGTTCCAGGTCAGTGCGGGGGTAATAATGTATATAGTTCACACACATCTCATCTGTAATGCTGAATCCACCCTAAGAAAAGCAACACAATAATAAAAAAGTAAGAGGCCGCCGCCATTTTTAAGGCAGAACCATCTGTACTTCTATATAGTGCCCCTATAATAGTGGTATTTATGTGCACTATGTGGTAGTATTATGCAGCACTATTACTCTTAGTACATCACTATTATGAAAGTACTACATGGCGGTATTAATATGTGTGCAGTAAATAGAGTACTCCATTTTTGAGGATTTTGTGTGAAATTATGTCCAATTTGTCTTTTTTCTCAGTTTTTTTTGTCTTGTTCCAAATTCCAATACATACAAAGGAAATACTTCTTTTTCTGGAACAATTTCAAGGGTGCCAAAACTTTCGGTTAGGACTGTATGCACACAATCGTGACACTATATCGTATTATTGTTCAGGCACTCTGTGGTACTGTTGCCTTTTCATTGTATGGCACTATCATGGAAGTATATGACAGTACTAATACATATGCACTAAATGGTAGTGTTCATAGTATAGCACTCCAAGGTAGTTTACTGTATGATATAGCATTATGAGGGCACTATATGGGTTTTTTATTTTTTCAGACTGTGGCACTATAATGTAAATACAATATAGTAGTACTGTTATGAGCAGGTTATATGGTACTGTTATCTTTTCACAATATTGCACTAATATGCAATGTAGGTAGTATATATCTGTATAGGTATGTGGGTGGCATTATATGGTGCTTTTATTTATTTTACAATTTGACACTATTATGTAAGTACCATACAACATTCTTAATATGTTACTTTTCACAGCATGGCACTATTATATTTCTATATAACAGTACTAATATAAGGTACTTTTATTTTTAACAGTATAGCACTGTCATGCAGATACTACAACCCCTGGCAAAAATTATGTAATCACCGGCCTTGGAGGATGTTCATTCAGTTGTTTAATTTTGTAGAAAAAAAGCAGATCACACACATGGCACAAAACTAAAGTCATTTCAAATGGCAACGTTCTGGCTTTAAGAAACACTAAAAGAAATAAAGAACAAAAAATGTGGTAGTCAGTAATGGTTACTTTTTTATCCAAGCATAGGGGAAAAATTATGGAGTCACTCAATTCTGGGGAAAAAATTATGGAATCATGAAAAACAAACAAAAAAACACTCCAAAACATCACTAGTATTTTGTTGCACCACCTCTGGCTTTTATAACAGCTTGCGGTCTCTGAGGCACGGACTTAATGAGGGTCACACAGGACTCTTCATCAATCTGGCTCCAACTTTCTCTGATTGCTGTTGCCAGATCAGCTTTGCAGGTTGGAGCCTTGTCATGGACCATTTTCTTCAACTTCCACCAAAGATTTTCAATTGGATTTTGATCCGAGCTATTTGCAGGCCATGGCATTGACCGTATGTGTCTTTTTTCAAGGAATGTTTGCACAGTTTTTGTTCTATGGCAGGATGCTTATCATCTTGAAAAATGATTTAATCATCCCCAAACATCCTTTCAATTGATGGGATAAGAAAAGTGTCCAAAATTTCAACATAAACTTGTGCATTTATTGAAGATGTAATGACAGCCATCTCCCCAGTGCCTTTACCTGACATGCATCCCCATATCATCAATGACTGTGGAAATTTGCATATTCTCTTCAGGCAGTCATCTTTATAAATCTCATTCAAATGGCACCAAACAAAAGTTCCAGCATCATCACCTTGCCCAATGCAGATTTGTGATTCATCACTGAATATGATTTTCATCCAGTCATCCACAGTCCACGATTGCTTTTCCTTAGCCCATTGTAACCTTGTTTTTTTCTGTTTAGGTGTTAATGATGGCTTTCGTTTAGCTTTTCTGTATGTAAATCCCATTTCCTTTAGGCGGTTTCTTACAGTTCGGTCACAGACGTTGACTCCAGTTTCCACCCATTCGTTCTTCATTTGTTTTGTTGTGCATTTCCTGTTTTGGAGACATATTGCTTGAAGTTTCCGGTCTTGACGCTTTGATGTCTTCCTTGGTCTACCAGTTTGTTTGCCTTTAACAACCTTCCCATGTTGTTTGTATTTGGTCCAGATTTTAGACACAGCTGACTGTGAACAACCAACATCTTTTGCAACATTGCGTGATGATTTACTCTCTTTTCAGAGTTTGATAATCCTCTCCTTTGTTTCAATTGAAATCTCTCGTGTTGGAGCCATGATTCATGTCAGTCCACTTGGTGCAACAGCTCTCCAAGGTGTGATCACTCCTTTTTAGATGCAGACTAACGAGCAGATCTAATTTGATGCAGGTGTTAGTTTTGGGAATGAAAATTTACAGGGCAGGCCGATACCATAATTTTTTCCTCAGAATTGAGTGACTCCATAATTTTTCACCTATGCTTGGATAAAAAAAGTCACCATTACTGACTACCACATTTTTTGTTCTTGATTTCTTTTAGTGTTTTTTAAAGCCAGAAAGTTGCAATTTGAAATGACTTTAGTTTTGTGCCATGTCTGTGATCTGCTTTTTTTCTACAAAATTAAGCAACTGAATGAATATCCTCCAAGGCCGGTGATTCCATAATTTTTGCCAGGGGTTGTATATAGCAGTATAACTATGTAGGTACTACGTATATGGCCTTATGTTTCTTCAGCCTTGCACCATTATGTAAGTATATGGCAGCATTAATATGTGCACACTATGTAGTATGGTTATGTTTTCATGTTATGACACTAATGTCTGGAAACTACAGCATTTCATTACTATGTAAGTGTTATAAGGCAGTTTTATTTGGACACTATATTGCACTGTTATTTAACTTTATGGCACCATTATGTTGTTACTATATAGCAGAATTCATATGTGTGCATTATATGGTACTATTATCTTTTTACAGTATGGCACTATTACGTAGACACTATACAACGGTATTATGTAGGCACTATATGGTACTTTTTCCATAGTGTGGTACTGTCCTGTTAATAGTGTATGCCAGTATTAATGCTGCTACTTTTTCATGGTATGGTAATATATAGGTGCTATATGGCTGTTTTTAGCCTTGCATGTGTAAGAGATAGGGAGATGGGGATGCGCTATCCACCATATTAAAGGGTCAGGGAGGGAAGATGATAGCCGCCATTGGCCTAGAATGACTCCACCATTATTTCTTCATAGATCAGGATGGAGAACCCGGGGAGAACTATAAGACACCAGTGTTGCACGAGTTCTCACCACTGTGACTTTGCTCCTGTCTTCTGTATTGTAAGAGCATCTCGTAATCAGCAAATCGCCCTGGGAGGCCAAATACACAACAAGTTCAGTACTACAGCCTACACGGGAAGGAAAAGGTTAACTGAAGAACATGCATGTTGCAAAACTAAAAACTACCTATGACATGCATATCCACTATAAAAACACTGCTGCTTTCTACCTGAAACAGCGCCCCTCCTGTGCATAGGTGGCATGTGGTACTGCAGCTCAACTCCACTGAATTCTATAGAGATGAGTTGCAATATCAGACACAACCTGTGGACTGGCGTGGCGCTGTTTTTAGTTTTCTAATCCAAGCAAACCCAAGATTTAAAGCAACATTAGAATTAATAGTAGCTGTGAGAGTGCCACTGGAAGTTTGCTGCTGTTGTGACCTTGATTTTACAGTACACTTAGGCCATTACACATAGCGATGTCAGAGTGCATTGTCCGCATAAGTGGTATTGACGTCTGTAAAAGCCGGGAACAATCTGATTAATAGATTCATCAGAAAAATAACTCCCCACCCGATCCTGCTCCATGCAGGCGGCTATAATTAAGAGATGAAAGCGCCCAGGTTGAAGGTTAATGAAAGTAAACATCACAAGGAATTAAGTCTGATGACGAGCGGTGGGATCGGGGCTTAGTGAATAAGCCGAGTTATTGACGAGGGGGTGCCGCAGCTTTAAAGAACGACTCCGCTAAAAATATATAAAAAAGGGGCCTGGTTTATAAAACATGATAAATCTGTTGGAAACCCAAGGTTAGGGGATACAGTTAGGTTTAGGGCAGGGTTAGATTTAGGGCTATGCTCTAGGTTTAGTTTAGGGCTACAGTTAGGTTTACGGCTAGGCTTTCATTTAGGGCTACAGTTACTGCTAGAGTTCGGTTTAGGGATAGTGATTGATTTAAGGCTAGGGTTTGATTTAGGCAAATGGTTAGATTTAAGGTTAGTTAGGGCTAGAGTTAGGGCTATAGCTAGGATTAGGGCTACAGTTAAGGCTAGGTTTTGTTTTTGGGTTAGGTGTACGGTCTAAAGTTAGGGCTAGAATTAGCTTTAGGGCTAGGATTTGGTTTAATACTACGGTTAGGGCTAGAGTTAGGACTAGGATTTTGTTTAGAGCTACTGTTTGTGCCTGAGTTATGTATAGGGCCATGGTTAGGTTTAGGGCTAGGGCTAGTCCTAAGGTAATACAAAAACACAAAAACATCAATTAAAATAGTATAAAAAAGCAACAACAAAAAATTAATAACAAGGTACCGTATACCTTTTTATTTTGTAACCTGTTTGACAGATTTCAACAAAAGAGCTAAAAAAATAGAGGAACTATAATTACATCAGATCAGTATTTTTTTTTTAAATACAGTATATGTGCTAAGGAGTTCAATACTGGTCACAGGGTCTCCGGTATATACTTAAGACCCCCAAAAAACTTATTAAGAAAAATAGGCAAAAAAAATTCCAAATGATTAAAATATATAACATTTTATTAACACATTAAAAAATCATAACACCATAAAAATAGAGACAGAAAAAAAAATTAATAGATAATTAAATATTATCTAATTATCTAATATTAATTTATATATTAAATGTAATAGATAATTACAATATATAAAATAATAAGGGAACAGATGTACAAAATGATTAATTTGTCAATTCATCATAATTTACCAAATGATGCAATAGGGCATAAGGTATCAATAAATGTAAGTAGGAACAGAATTGCATAAATAAAGGCATCAAGAAGTCATGAGGAAAGTGCTGCATGCAAAATTATTGTGCATACATGATCTGATCAAATAAAAAGTAATAAATAAAGAATTTGTGTATCAAATATAGTCAATTTATAATGAAAAATTGATCAGACTATGGCTCAGTATATTGCACATAACCACACTGCATAATGGCCAAAACAGAATATATATAATTTAACCACATAATGTGTGGATAACAATAAAGGTGAGTAAACCCATCTATAGAGAGCCCAGTGGATACTATTAAACATATGCATGGAGTCTGATGGAAAATACATTCATGCCAGCACCGATACTGCACACTACATCCCCCTCCACAAACTCCAACGCGCGTTTCGCACTGCTTCGAAGCAGTGTGAAACGCGCATTGGAGTTAGTGCACACCACGTCCCCCTCCACAATCGGTGCTGGCATGAATGTATTTTCCATCAGGCTTCATGCATACACTGCGTGAAGGATTATTAGGCAAGTTGTATTTTGATCACATGATACTTTTTATACATGTTTTCCTACTCCAAGCTGTTCAGGCTTGAGAGCCAACTACCAATTAAGTAAATCAGGTGATGTGCATCTCTGTAATGAGAAGGGGTGTTGTCTAATGACATCAAAACCCTATATAAGGTGTGCTTAATTATTAGGCAACTTCCTTTCCTTTGGCAAAATGTGTCAGAAGAGAGATTTGACCGGCTCTGAAAAGTCCAAAATTGTGAGATGTCTTGCAGAGGGATGCGGCAGTCTTGAAATTGCCAAACTTTTGAAGCGTGATCACCGAACAATCAAGTGTTTCATAGCAAATAGCCAACAGGGTGGCAAGAAGCGTGTTGGGCAAAAAAGGCGCAAAATAATTGCCCATGAATTGAGGAAAATCAAGCGTGAAGCTGCCAAGATGCCATTTGCCACCAGTTTTGCCATATTTCAGAACTGCAACGTTACTAGAGTAACAAAAAGCACAAGGTGTGCGATACTCAGGGACATGGCCAAGGTAAGGAAGGCTGAAAAACGACCACCTTTGAACAAGAAACATAAGATAAAACGTCAAGACTGGGCCAAGAAATATCTTAAGACTGACTTTTCAAAGGTTTTATGGACTGATGAAATGAGAGTGACTCTTGATGGGCCAGAGGCTGGATCAGTAAAGGGCAGAGAGCTCCACTCCGACTCAGACGCCAGCAAGGTGGAGGTGGGGTACTGGTATGGGCTGGTATCATCAAAGATGAACTTGTGGGACCTTTTCAAGTTGAGGATGGAGTGAAGATCAACTCCCAGACCTACTGCCAGTTTCTGGAAGACAACTTCTTCAAGCAGTGGTACAGGAAGAAGTCGGTATCGTTCAAGAAAAACATGATTTTCATGCAGGACAACGCTCCATCACATGCCTCCAACTACTCCACAGCGTGGCTGGCCAGTAAAGGTCTCAAAGAAGAAAAAATAATGACATGGCCCCCTTGTTCACCTGATCTGAACCCCACAGAGAACCTGTGGTCCCTCATAGAATGTGAGATCTACAGGGAGGGAAAACAGTCCACCTCTCGGAACAGTGTCTGGGGGCTGTGGTGGCTGCTGCACGCAATGTTCATCATAAACAGATCAAGCAACTGACAGAATCTATGGATGGAGGCTGCTGAGTGTCATCATAAAGAAAGGTGGCTATATTGGTCACTAATTTTTGGGAGTTTTGTTTTTGCATGTCAGAAATGTTTATTTCAAATTTTTGTGCAGTTATATTGGTTTACCTGGTGAAAATAAACAAGTGAGATGGGAATATATTTGGTTTTTATTAAGTTGCCTAATAATTCTGCACAGTAATAGTTACCTGCACAAAAAGATATCCTCCTAAGATAGCCAAATATAAAGATAACTCACTCCAACTTCCAAAAATATTAAGCTTTGATATTTATGAGTATTTTGGGTTGATTGAGAATATAGTTGTTGATCAATAATAAAAATAATCCTCTAAAATACAACTTGCCTAATAATTCTGCGCACAGTGTATGTTTAACAGTATCCACTGGGCTCTCTATAGATGGGGTTTACTCACCTTTATTGTTATCCACACATTATGTGGTTAAATTATATTTATTCTGTCTTGGGCATTATGCAGTGTGGTTATGTGCAATATACTGAGTCATAGTCTGATCAATTATTCATTATAAATTGACTCTATTTGATACACAAATTCTTTATTTATTACGTTTTATTTGGTCAGATCATGTATGAACAATATATTTTGCGCGCAGCACTTTCCTTATGACTATTTGATGCCTTTATTTATGCAATGGTTCTGTTCCTACTTATATTTATTGATACATTCTGCCCTATTGCATTATTTGATAAATTATGATGAATTGACAGTTTAATCATTTTCCGCACCTGTTCCTCCTCTTATTTGATGTATTGTAATTATCTATTACAATTTTTATTTTTTTCTTTCTGTCTATTTTTATGGTGCTATGGTGTATAATGTGTTAATAAAATTAAATATATTTTAATCATTTGGATTGTTTTTAACTAATTTTTTTTACCAAATTTTTGAGGTCTTCAGTTGGTTCGTAGGCATTTATGCGTTCTTTATCTTTGGTATTTCCTTCTATTTAAAATACTATCCTTGCCCCAGGCATTGGTTCCCATCCCTATACCATTGAGCCCAGCAATATATACTTCTTCTCAATACTCCAAATGAACACTTTAAGGGTTAAATAAGCCAATTTTAGATCCCGAATTTTACCTACTGGTAAAACTTGGACAGGTTTCTTCAGCATCCTGATCTCCTGTGGAAACAAATAAAAAACATGGGAATTAGGTGAAGTTGTAATTAAGTCCATGTTTGAAAAGTGGGATATATCAGGTCATTGTATGTGTACACTGCAGGACGCTATACACACTACACCTCCAACAATGCGACACAGCAGAGTACACACAGGTCGTGAGCCAGCAGAAGGCGACAGGCAAAAATACAGATGTGCTACCCATCCCTAAATATCTTGTGCATTGTTTTCGAAGCCCATGGGACCACATGGAGGATGGTGTCCCTACAAAGCTGGCCCCTTCTCCATGGGTGGTAAGAACCTGGCATGGGCACCACCTCTCTACATCTCCATGATATGGGGTGATGATATCAAGCTCTAATAGTAGGGAGCCCCATTTTGCTTTTTGGTTCAGTTCCTCCTCCTATATGGACGCTTCAAGTCCAGAGATCCCTTACCTGAAAGTGTGGGCTGAAATGTTTGTCTTCATTCACAATGGCCATTTCCTTTTGGTCCCGCACCAACATGGTGGTCACTGCTCGCCCTGTTAAATGAGTGTGAAGCTGAGAGGCAAATATGTGGATGCCGCCTGAGGGAAGGGCCTGCGACACAAAAATATGGCTATAATATATACAAGGGGGCACCATGTGAAATGTGCCATTTACATCACTAGCGTCTTATATATCTGTCCCTTACATGTCACATCACTCTAAACACCTGTGTAATCCCAAAAAAATAACAAAAGTGAGTTTTCTGTGTGCGTCTTAATTATTCATACATCAATCTTCATGTAAATGTCTGTTCTGCATGAGAGGATGAGGCAGAGACATGAGAGGCGATGGAGGATACAGAAACTCAGTATCCAGAAAGTAACAAAGGTTCGGTCCAGGCATGACCAGCCGAGAGAGGTCACCAGATGCCCACCCATCTGACTATACAACTACAATTCCCAGTATGCCTATCTGTGGTGTTTTATTTGCTTTGTGACCCCCTAATTTCTGAGTACACCCCTAAGGAAGTCTATCACTGGGAAAAGATCACTTTTTGCTGAGGCCATTGTGAGTCATTCATTGTGGAAGGTTTCTCTGCTTTCCCAGGATCCAGCTCAGCTTATTATTTGCCATTCTGCAGGTTCCAATGTCCATGACTCCAACCCCTGAGCTAGAACAAGTTGCCATCCAAGCTTTGGGCAGAGTGAGGCCAACGGCTGGTAGTCCCCGAGTGTCAGAATAGCAGGACATTAGTGATAATTCAGTGCCAATAAGACTATCCGCCCACACTACCCACTCACAGGATGGTGGCCGGCATCTACTAACTCTTCCTGGTGCTTCCCTTAATTCCTAAAAACTTCTAGTCTACCTTGGAAGAACGTGACACATAAAAGGCCCGGGGGCAGGGTGATGTAGCTGGGGCACCATGTGTGTGAGAGTATATGCAGCATAGAGCATGTGCAGTATGAAGTATGTGTACAGTATGGGTGGTGTACAGAGTGGTATGTGTACAGTGTGGAGAGGGTGTGTACAGTATGGGGGGTTTACAGCATAGTATGTGTCACAGGGTTACTGCGACAGAGAGTAGTTAGAAGACTGCAGTGTCTGATTTCCCCTACTCCTGCACTGATTAGAAGCACTCAACCTTCTTATTAAATGGTGTAAATTTTTAATGTGTAATTTGGCAGTGCATGGGTTAATCTTCTCAGTTAAGAGCTCCTGGAAGCTTTCCTGCATTAATGGTCTCAGCTGTTCACCGTTGGCCACTCCCATCTCCTATATAATTTGGGCCTTGGCTAGCACTCATTGTCAGACATAGCTTATACTGCATGACTGGAGGTTGTTGGTGGTTATTATTGGAGAAAGGCATCTGATGGATTTACAGTATCTGTGACTGTTGCTAGGTTTTGAGTGTGTGATAATTTCCTTTTTTTCCCTACATTGCTGTAATCCCATCCTCCACTCCCCGGTGTTTACCTCTGTTTGTGTATACGTGTAGGTTTGGTATTTTCTTTTATCTCTGTTTGTATTACCTTCTTAGTCTGGTTGATGTATTACGGTGCACTACTACTTCCCTTTATCCTGGGTGGGTGAAGGGTACAGACTGAGGACGGATTAAAGGCAAGGTACGTGGCCCCGGCATCTTCACCATCAGGAGTAATCCAGGGAACATGGTGAACTAGGGCGTCCCCTAGCATTAGGGACAGGGAATTAGCCCCTGGTCCCGAGACACCCAGCAACAGAGTTGTGACACTGTGTGTATAGTATGTGTTTGTGTACAGCATGAGGCGTGTGTACAGCATGGGGTGTGTGTACAGCATGGAATGTGTGCAGTATGGAGTATGTGTGTACAGCATGAAGTGTGTGTATCCTATGAGTGTGTTTACAGCAAGAGGGGTGTACAGCATAAGTTGTGAGAACAGCATGAATGCGTAAGTGTGCAATATGGAGAGTTTGTACAGTATGGGGTCTGTGTGAACAGCATGGACTGTGTTTGTGTAGTATGCTATGTGTGTATACGCACACTATGGAATGTGTGTTTACGGCATGGAATGTGTATACAGTATGGAGGGTGAACAGCATGGAGTGTCTGTACAGCATTGTGTATACAGTATGACTGTGTACAGTATGGGAGGTGTACAACATGGAGTGTGTGCAGTATGGAGGAGGTGGGTACAGCATGAGGGGGTTTACAGCATATGATGTGTGAACAGCATGGAGTGTGTGAACAGCATGGAGTGGGTGTGTGCAATATGGGGAGTACGTACAGTATGTGTAACACCCCAGGTAACAGGCTGTTACAGTGATGTTGCCTTCCTTTCCGGGAGGGTAATATCATGCTTGGAGGCAAGGAGGATTCACTTTACCAGGTAACGCACCTACATGCAACACATTCTGAATCCAGGCCAGAAGGGGGAGCTCTGAACCCGGATTCAGGGGAGCTTCCCCAACTTTATGTATTCTGGTGTGGAGGAGGAGTTAGACAGTTGGTCCAGGGAGACCAAAGCAGACAGTTGTTCAGAGACAGTGGTGGAGAGACAGCAGAGAGTGGAGCCGTGCAGCCAGGACTGAGCTGCAGCTCCAGGGAAGAAAGATAACCTGAAGGGTTGGATCGTAGTGAGCATAGGAGGAAAGGAGCACAGGAGAAGGAGCTTAGAGGGGAACTGTGACTGGGCACCCTCTGAGCCGAAGCACAAGAACCGGGCACCGGGAGCCCGAGGCTGTGTTGTTCTCCAGGTCACACGGCAGAACCGGAGGGTAAAGGACTTTATGTAGTTTTCCCGCACCCACACCTGAAGGTGCAGCAGTACATGAAGAACCAAGGACGTGATAGAGACCCTATAAAAAGGCTCACACTGCCCACCATACGGGTAACTGTCCCAGGACAGGAGAGAGAGGACTTTGTACGGACGCCAGAGGCAAGGACCTCGCATACGAGCGCGAGTAGGAAGGCTTACGGACCTCACCTGGGAGAGGGATCTACCTTTGCCTCCAAGCCAGCTGGACCTTATCACCACCTGTTGCTGGTACCCTGGACTGTGGCTTGATTCGACCAGTAAACCAGGTAAAGACGTTACAACCCTGTGTCCTCCATTTATTTGCTGGCATCCACCACACCATCCTTGCCATACACCTTGGGAGCCCTTCATCTATGGGAAGCGTCACCATCTTGCTGCATTAACATCACCCCAAGAGGACCCCTTTGAGCAGCGTCTGTCGCCTCTGACCGAGAACCACAGGTGGCGTCACGAACATAAACTTTATTACAAATTCCCTTAAAAGACCTTTCCCCTTTTAATTGAGCGCCCAGGGCCACAGACCGGGTCGCAGCCACCGTGACATCACCTTTAAGTGCGACCGGACCGGGTGCCAATTCCCCCATGCCCTGGCAGGTGACTCATATGGGGTCTGTGTTCACAGCATGGAGTGTGTTTGTATAATATGCTGTGTGTGTACGCACAGTATGGAATGTGTATGTGCGGCAGGAAGTGTGTGTAGAGTATGGGGGTGTACAGCATGGTGTGTGTGTACCAGTATGACTTTGTGTATAGTATGGGGTGTATGTGAACAGCATGGAGTGGGTGTGTGCAGCATGGAAAGCATGTACAGTATGGGATCTGTGTGCACAGCATGGAGTTTGTTTGTATAGCATGCTGTGTGCACACAACATGGAGTGTGTATGTGACAGCATGGAGTGTGTGTGGTGTGCAGCATGGAGGGATGTCTACAATTCAAAAGGAGGATATATCCAGCAACAGGTTAGGGGAAAAATAAAAATATTTGAAAAAGTCCACATTTTAAAAGTGCCGTGTCCCAGGGAGGTGCACAAACTGATGTGTTTCGAACTAAGAGTTCTATTTTCCCCCCGGACCTGTTGCTGGATTTATCCTCCTTTCAAATTGTCTCCACCCTGATGCTAACAAAGGTTTCATTTCAGTGCATACTGGAATCGCATACATCTAACTGATGATCTGGAGAAAACCTCTTTTTCGGTTTAGTGCATGTCTACAGTATGAGGTTTAGTATGGAGTGTGTGTGGTATGGAGTGTGCGTGTACAGTATGGAGTGTGCGTGTACAGTATGGAGTGTGTGTGGTATGGCGTGTGCGTGCACAGTATAGAGTGCACGTGTAGAGTATGGAGTGTATGTACGGTATGTAGTGTGTGCGCACAGTATGGAGTGTGTGTAGTATGGAGTGTATGTGTAGTATGGAGTGTGCATAGTATGGAGTGTATGTGTAGTATGGGGTGTGCGTGCACAGTATGGAGTGTGTTTATAGTATGTAGTGTGTATAGTATGGAGTGTATGTGCGGTATGGAGTGTGCGTGTACAGTATGAAGTGTGTACAGTATGGAGTGTGTGCGCGGTATGGCGTGTGTGCACAGTGTGGAGAGTTTGTAGTATGGTGTGTGTGTGTGTGGAGTGTATGTACAGTATGGAGTGTGTGCACAGTATGGAATGTGTGTACAGTATGGAGTGTGTGTAGTATGGAGTGTATGTACGGTATGGAGTGTGCGTGCACAGTATGGAGTGTGTGTAGTATGGAGTGTATGTGCAGTATGGAGTGTGTGTGGAGTGTATGTACAGTATGGAGTGTGCGTGCACAGTATGGAGTGTATGTACAGTATGGAGTGTGTGTAGTATGGAGTGTATGTGCAATATGGAGTGTGTGTAGTGTGGAGTGTATGTACGGTATGGAGTGTGCGTGCACAGTATGGAGTGTGTGTACGGTATGGAGTGTGTAGTATGGAGTGTATGTGCAGTATGGAGTGGGCGTGTACAGTATGGTGTGTGTAGTGTATGTACGGTATGGAGTGTGCGTGCACAGTATGGAGTGTGCGTGTACAGTATGGAGTGTGTGTGGTATGGCGTGTGCGTGTACAGTATAGAGTGCACGTGTAGAGTATGGAGTGTATGTACGGTATGTAGTGTGTGTGCACAGTATGGAGTGTGTGTAGTATGGAGTGTATGTGTAGTATGGAGTGTGCATGTACAGTATGGAGTGTGTGTAGTATGGAGTGTATGTGTAGTATGGGGTGTGCGTGCACAGTATGGAGTGTGTTTATAGTATGTAGCGTGTATAGTATGGAGTGTATGTGCGGTATGGAGTGTGCGTGTACAGTATGAAGTGTGTACAGTATGGAGTGTGAGCGGTATGGCGTGTGCACAGTGTGGAGAGTTTGTAGTATGGTGTGTGTGTGTGTGTGTGTGGAGTGTATGTACAGTATGGAGTGTGTGCACAGTATGGAATGTGCGTACAGTATGGAGTGTGTAGTATGGAGTGTATGTACGGTATGGAGTGTGCGTGCACAGTATGGAGTGTGTGTAGTATGGAGTGTATGTGCAGTATGGAGTGTATGTACAGTATGGAGTGTGCGTGCACAGTATGGAGTGTATGTACAGTATGGAGTGTGTGTAGTATGGAGTGTATGTGCAATATGGAGTGTGTGTATGGTATGGAGTGTGCGTGCACAGTATGGAGTGTGTGTGTAGTATGGAGTGTATGTGCAGTATGGAGTGGGCGTGTACAGTATGGAGTGTGTGTAGTGTATGTACGGTATGGAGTGTGCGTGCACAGTATGGAGTGTGTGTGTACAGTATGGAGTGTGTGCGGTATGGCGTGTGCGTGTACAGTATAGAGTGCACGTGTAGATAGAGTGGAGTGTATGTACGGTATGTAGTGTGTGTGCACAGTATGGAGTGTGCGTGTACAGTATGGAGTGTGTGCGGTATGGCGTGTGCGTGTACAGTATAGAGTGCACGTGTAGAGTATGGAGTGTATGTACGGTATGTAGTGTGTGCACAGTATGGAGTGTGTGTACAGTATGGAGTGTGTGTAGTATGGAGTGTATGTGTAGTATGGGGTGTGCGTGCACAGTATGGAGTGTGTTTACAGTATGTAGCGTGTATAGTATGGAGTGTATGTGCGGTATGGAGTGTGCGTGTACAGTATGAACTGTGTACAGTATGGAGTGTGTGTGCGGTATGGCGTCTGTGCACAGTGTGGAGAGTTTGTAGTATGGTGTGTGTGTGTAGTATGGAGTGTATGTACAGTATGGAGTGTGTGCACAGTATGGAATGTGCGTACAGTATGGAGTGTGTGTGTAGTATGGAGTGTATATACAGTATGGAGTGTGTGTAGTATGGAGTGCATATGCAATATGGAGTGTGTGTAGTGTGGAGTGTATGTACGGTATGGAGTGTGCGAGTGCAGCGCCCCAGAGATCTGGTCATTGCAGTATGACACTCTGCCACTAAGGGGCACCAGCACACATTACACTTCACACTCCGGCCACTAGGGGGAGAAAAAGGCTTTATTTATTGGGCCACTCCTCACACTGGTAAAACTAGGGGTTGGATAGGAAGTGAGTCAGAAGCTGACTGGGTTGGATTCAGGCAACATCCTGTGGCAGGGGGTGTTGCAGGGAGAAGACACAGGGGGGTCCCTGTCAGGCGTGGGAACCTGGCAGGTGCCTACCGAACAGACCAGACCGTAACGGAACCGCGCCTGCACACCCCGCGGTGGTATCCTGAGAGAGAGACACGAAGGGATTGTGTGTAGTGTATGTACGGTATGGAGTGTGCGTGCACAGTATGGAGCGTGTATAGTATGGAGTGTGCGTGTACAGTATGGAGTGTGTATAGTATGGAGTGTGCGTGTACAGTATGGAGTGTGTGCACAGTATGGAGTGTGTGTGCGGTATGGCGTGTGCGTGCACGTTGTGGAGTGTATGTGAAGTATGGAGTGTGTGTGTAGTGTGGAGTGTGTGTGTAGTGTGGAGTGTATGTACGGTATGGAGTGTGCGTGCACAGTATGGAGCGGTACAGTATGGAGCGTGTACAGTATGGAGCGTGTACAGTATGGAGTGTGTGCACGTTGTGAAGTGTATGTGCAGTATGGAGTGTGTGTAGTGTGGAGTGTATGTACAGTATGGAGTGTGTGTACAGTATGGAGCATGTATAGTATGGAGTGTGCGTGTACAGTATGGAGTGTGCGTGCACAGTATGGAGTGTGTGTGTGCGGTATGGCGTGTGCATGCATATTGTTGAGTGTGTGTGTGGTATGAATGTGTGTGTGCAGTACGGAGTGTGTGTGCAGCATGGAGTAGTGCGCTGTACGAGGTGGATGTATGACAGCACCACCCCTCTTCCACAGATGACTCCATTAATTGTTACAGAAAATATTTTTGTTTCCATGAAGGGAAAATGAAAATCTATCAAAGAACAAACAAGCTGCAGACGCCTGGACCAAGTGGGAATCAAAGAATCATCACCGCGCGGCATAAAGACGAGCAGCAATCATCCACAGAGCATCTCTGACAGCCGCTGCTCACATCAATATGAAATGCGAACGAAACAGGCGAAAAAATTAACCCCTTGTGCAATGTGCTGGCTGCAAGGTGCACGGCCAGGTACAGAGGAACAGGAGAAAAATAAAATAGCCAGGCCAACCCCAGTCATCTGTGTATACAGGATTGGAGGAGTAGTCCTGTGTATATACGGAATGGGAGGAGTAGTCTTGTGTATATACGGGATGGGAGAAGGGACGAGTAGTGCTGTGTATATACAAGATGGGAGAAGGGAGGAGTAGTGCTGTGTGTATATGGGATGGGAGGAGTAGTGCTGTGTATATACGGGATGGGAGAAGGGAGGAGTAGTGCTGTGTATATACAGGATAGGAGGAGGGAGGAGTAGCGCCGTGTATATATGGGATAGGAGGTGTAGCGCCGTGTATATACGGGATAGGAGGAGGTGCGCTGTGTACATACGGGATGGGAGGAGTAGTCCTGTGTATATACGGGATGGGAGGAGGAGCGCCCTGTATATACAGGATGGGAGGAGTGCCGTGTATATACAGGATGGGAGGTGTAGCGCCGTGTATATACGGGATAGGAGGAGGAGCGCCATGTATATACGGGATGTGAGGAGGAGCACCGTGTATATACGGGATAGGAGGAGTAGTGCCGTGTATATACGGGATAGGAGGAGGGAGGAGTAGCACAGTGTATGTACAGGATAAGAAGAGTAGCGCTGTGTATACACGGGATGGGAGGTGAAGCGCCGTGTATACACCGGATAGGAGGAGGGAGGAGTAGCGCCGTGTATATACAGGATAGGAGATGTAGCGTCGTGTATACATGGGATAGGTGTAGCGCCATGTATATACGGGACAGGAGGAGTAGTGCTGTGTATATACAGGATAGGAGGAGTAGCGCTGTGTATATACGAGACAGGAGGAGTAGTGTGTTGTATATACAGGATAGGAGGAGTAGCGCTGTGTATATACGAGACAGGAGGAGTAGTGCCGTGTATATACGGGATAGGAGGAGGGAGGTGTAGCGCAGTGTATATACGGGATAGGAGGTGTAGCGCCGTGTATATACGGGACAGGAGGAGTAGTGCTGTGTATATACAGGATAGGAGTAGTAGTGCTGTGTATATACAGGATAGGAGTAGTAGTGCTGTGTATATACATGACACTCACCAGGTCTGTGCATTTCCCTGTACAGTATCCAGTCAGGGAGAATTCCCTCTGGTGGGGCGGGATGGCCATTACTGGGGTGTACACCAGGCCGAGCTCCATGATCCCTGCGTCATATTTCCTCAGCGATGGGGTATAATGGAGGCGGATACCTGAGGAGTCTCGTAAACCTGAAAGAAACCGAAAATAATACTAACTACCCCAAGTATCAGTACCCAAAGCATCAGTGGCATAATTCTGTACCTCAAGCATCAGTACCACAAGTGTTAGCGCTGTTATCCTGCTCCACAAGTGTCAGTGCTGTTATCCTGTGCCCCAAGTATCAGTGCCGTTAACCTGTGCCCCAAGTATCAGCGCAGTTATCCTGTGCCCCAAGTATCAGTGCCGTTAACCTGTGCCCCAAGTATCAGCGCAGTTATCCTGTGCCCCAAGTATCAGTGCCGTTATCTTGTGACCCAAGTATCAGTGCAGTTATCCTGTGCCCCAAGTATCAGTGCCGTTATCCTGTGACCCAAGTATCAGTCGTTATCTTGTGACCCAAGTATCAGTGCAGTTATCCTGTGCCCCAAGTATCAGTGCCGTTATCTTGTGACCCAAGTATCAGTGCAGTTATCCTGTGCCCCAAGTATCAGTGCCGTTATCTTGTGACCCAAGTATCAGTGCAGTTATCCTGTGCCCCAAGTATCAGTGCCGTTATCCTGTGACCCAAGTATCAGTCGTTATCTTGTGACCCAAGTATCAGCGCAGTTATCCTGTGCCCCAAGTATCAGTGCAGTTATCCTGTGCCCCAAGTATCAGTGCCGTTATCCTGTGACCCAAGTATCAGTGCAGTTATCCTGTGACCCAAGTATCAGTCGTTATCTTGTGACCCAAGTATCAGTGCAGTTATCCTGTGCCCCAAGTATCAGTGCTGTTATCGTGCACCCCAAGTATCAGTGCCGTTATCCTGCGCCCCAAGTATCAGTACTGTTATCCTGCGCCCCAAGTATCAGTGCCGTCATCCTGCACCCCAAGTATCAGTGCCATTATCCTGCGCCCCAAGTATCAGTGCCGTTATCCTGCGCCCCAAGTATCAGTGTCGTTATCCTGCGCCCCAAGAATCAGTGCTGTTATCCTGTGCCCCAAGTATTAGTGCCGTTATCCTGTGCCCCAAGTATCAGTGCCGTTATCCTGTCCCAAGTATCAGTGCCGTTATCCTGTGCCCCAAGTATCAGTGCCGTTATCCTGTGCCCCAAGTATCAGTGAGGTTATCCTGTGCCCCAAGTGTTACGTGTTACGGAACCACTCAGCACCCAGAATATGTTGTGCAGTTTTATGTATGCATAATAGGTTCCATGTGAGATGCATGTCCCTAATGCATCAGCCCACAGGCTGCACCCCTGGGCAGAGGGGACACGATATTCCCCTTTTGTCCGCCTCCCATCTTTGTAACTCCCACAGTAAATATCGGCAGGCTCCGGCCACGTGTGGCTATTGTAATGTACTGTATGTCTGGCCTGCCGCTTTTCTATTGGCCTGCCCTCTGTATCTGTGTGATATATTCTGTGTCCTGTGAGTAAAGTTGTCAGACTGGAAATACGTGGAGAAGCAGTGATCTTTTATATGCGCCCATGTAACCAAGCAATTCCAGCCAGCGTCCTTCATTCAGACTCCTACACGGCACACACTGTCCTAACACACTGAGAATTGCCAGATACTGGCAGCAGGAGCCGCTGCATAATGATGGTGGCGGGTGGCTCCAGCATGAGGGGCATTAACCCTTCAGGCACTGCATGTGAGGAAGCTGGAGCGCTCTGCGGCGGGTGATGGGTGGCAGCGTTGCTAGGTATCTGTGCGGCTATTTATATCCCGGCTCTGTTAAGGATATGGGGATACGGAAAATGGCCAGATATTAATAAAAAGGAGATTCTATATACATAAGAAAATCATCCGCACAGAATACGGAGTGACAATGTCTGCTACACAGCGGTGGGACGATCTGCAGAATAAATGTATGACTGGCCAGTTAGACGTGCGATGTTCTGCAGATTGTGTGTCTGGCCGGTTAGAGGTGCAATGTTCTGCAGATTGTGTGACTTGCAGGTTATATGTGCGATGTTCTGCAGATTGTGTGACTGGCCGATTAGAGGTGCGATGTTCTGCAGATTGTGTGACTGACCGATTAGAGGTGCGATGTTCTGCAGATTGTGTGACTGGCCGATTAGAGGTGCGATGTTCTGCAGATTGTGTGACTGGCCGATTAGAGGTGCGATGTTCTGCACATTGTGTGACTGGCCGGTTAGAGGTGCGATGTTCTGCAGATTGTGTGACTGGCCGGTTAGAAGTGCGATGTTCTGCAGATTGTGTGACTGGCCGGTTAGAGGTGCGATGTTCTGCAGATTGTGTGACTGGCCGATTAGAGGTGCGATGTTCTGCAGATTGTGTGACTGGCCGATTAGAGGTGCGATGTTCTGCAGATTGTGTGACTGGCCAGTTAGAGGTGCGATGTTCTGCAGATTGTTTGACTGGCCAGTTAGAGGTGCGATGTTCTGCAGATTGTTTGACTGGCCAGTTAGAGGTGCGATGTTCTGCAGATTGTGTGTCTGGCCGGTTAGAGGTGCGATGTTCTGCAGATTGTGTGACTGGCCGGTTAGAGGTGCGATGTTCTGCAGATTGTGTGACTGGCCGGTTAGAGGTGCGATGTTCTGCAGATTGTGTGACTAGCAGGTTAGAGGTGCGATGTTCTGCAGATTGTGTGACTGGCCGGTTAGAGTTGCGATGTTCTGCAGATTGTGTGACTGGCAGGTTATATGTGCGATGTTCTGCAGATTGTGTGACTGGCAGGTTATATGTGCGATGTTCTGCAGATTGTGTGACTGGCAGGTTATATGTGCGATGTTCTGCAGATTGTGTGACTGGCAGGTTATATGTGCGATGTTCTGCAGATTGTGTGACTGGCAGGTTATATGTGCGATGTTCTGCAGATTGTGTGACTGGCAGGGTTCTGGCTTTTACCTTTCAGTTCCAGCGGATTATGATAATGAACTTCTAGTCGAAGGAAGCGGGAAGATCTGGGGCCTCCGAAGGCCAAGCCGACGTCATCAGGGTAGTAGAAAGCCTGCAGTGAAGAACGACCATTACACCTGTGACAAGGAGGTCCTACCAAAAGCCACCTAGTGCCACACTCCCGGCCTCTGTACCAACCTTGGCTCCCATCGCCCAGGCGGCCAGGACATGCCTGCAGTAGTCGAGCCTTTGTGGTTTCATCTTGGAGTCGCAGGGTCCGCTAAAGTGGGGGATGGTATCGTAGTCCTCCGAGCACTGGAAGACCTCGATGTGATGGACTATGGCCTCGTGCCCGGCCGTGATGATCGGCTCATACTGCAGACGGACAGAACAGTAGTTGTGAATCTTATGAGCAGCGAAGGATCAGGACGAAGAACATGCACTTCTCTGTAGTCAGAAGTCATAGTAATTCTCTGTAGGAACATATGGCGGTATTTAGGCACTATTCTGCTGGTGCAGTCACTGTGTACATACATTACATTACTGATCCTGTACTGATCCGGAGTTACATCCTGTATTATTCTCCAGAGCTGCACTCACTATTCTGCTGGTGCAGTCACTGTCTACATACATTACATTACTGATCATGAGTTACATCCTGTATTATACTCCAGAGCTGCACTCACTATTCTGCTGGTGCAGTCACTGTGTACATACATTACATTACTAATCCTGTACTGATCCGGAGTTACATCCTGTATTATTCTCCAGAGCTGCACTCACTATTCTGCTGG
This sequence comes from Ranitomeya imitator, assembly GCF_032444005.1. Lineage (NCBI taxonomy): Eukaryota > Metazoa > Chordata > Amphibia > Anura > Dendrobatidae > Ranitomeya > Ranitomeya imitator. Next base: position 174,988,274 of record NC_091283.1, read on the forward strand.
TGCAGTCACTGTCTACATACATTACATTACTGATCCTGAGTTACATCCTGTATTATACTCCAGAGCTGCACTCACTATTCTGCTGGTGCAGTCACTGTGTACATACATTACATTACTGATCCTGAGTTACATCCTGTATCTCTTTTTATTATAAAAGTACCAAACAAAACTTACAGGTAAAGCTTACAGACAAACTCAATAACAAAACAAATTATTTACAATCCCCAAAAAGTCCAATGTCCAGCACATTTATACAAACAAAATGTTCCTCCATTTCATTAATACCCCCAGCAAGGGAAGATACCTCAACCTATATCCTTTTTCCCTTCCTTTGTACCGTTTTCCCCCTCACACACTCATACCCACGCATTCATCCCTAGAAAAATAAACAAGTCGGCCAACTGCCCTAAACAAAGTAAATAGGCCACCTGGCCGAAACTTAATCATATATTTTTATATATTTTTTTATTTTATATATTTTTTAATAATTTTTTTCTTTTTTTTTTCTTTTTTTCCTCCTAAACTATACCACCACCATTCCCCCAAAGGTCCCACCAAAGTTTGTGGCCTATCACACCAGGTCCCACCAAAGTTTGTGGCCTTTCCCACACCTCAAGGTCCATAAAAGTTTATGGCCTTTTTTTTTTTCTCTTCTTGGCATCCCGCCGGACGTCCATTCTCCAAAACCCATTCCCTCACCCCCCAAGAAACCCCCCACCCCACCTAAACTAAATCCCCCTACACGCATCATAGTACACATGTAACATATATATACAACCTTATAATAACATATATCAATAATAACATAATAATAACCACTACATACCTTAACCATGACCAAAGAACAGGCCCAAGTTCAATGCTTGCAAGCCCTATACCCAGGTTACCAATTACAAAACAAAAATCTGTAAAGTGAGGGTTACAGCCCACCACCAGGAACTGGAGACCATAGAGGCTCTCACCCTAATCTACCGCACATCACCCTGACCCTCCCTAACAACGCAAAAGAGAAAATCCTGTCCCTATAGCCCTACCAATCTCTCCCTACCTGCCCCTACCTGTCCCTCACTACCAACCTAATACTAACTGCCTGTCCCTAAAGACTGTCCCTATCTGTCCCTCCCTATCTATCTGACCCTACAAAATAAAGATAAAAAAGACTAAGGGTACCGTCACACTATACGATTTACCTACGATCACGACCAGCGATATGACCTGGCCGTGATCGTAGGTAAATCGTAGTGTGGTCGCTGGGAGCTGTCACACAGACAGCTCTCCAGCGACCAAGATGCCGAGGTCCCTGGGTAACCAGGGTAAACATCGGGTAACTAAGCGCAGGACCGCGCTTAGTTACCCGATGTTTACCCTGGTTACAAGCGTTAAACTAAAAAAAAAAAAACAGCACATACTTACATTCTGGTGTCCGTCAGGTCCCTTGCAGTCTGCTTCCCGCACTCAGTGACTGCCGGCCGTAAAGTGAAAGTGAAAGCACAGCCGCTGTGCTCTGCTTTCACTTTACGGCCGGCAGTCACAGTGCTGGAAGCAGACTGCAAGGGACCTGACGGACACCAGAATGTAAGTATGTGCTGTTTGTTTTTTTTTAGTTTAACGCTTGTAACCAGGGTAAACATCGGGTAACTAAGCGCGGTCCTGCGCTTAGTTACCCGATGTTTACCCTGGTTACAAGCAAACGCATCGCTGGATCGCATCGCTAGATCGCTAGATCGGTGTCACACACACCGATCTAGCGATGACAGCGGGAGATCCAGCGATGAAAGAAAGTTCTAAACGATCTGCTACGACGTACGATTCTCAGCAGGATCCCTGATCGCTGCTGCGTGTCAGACACAGCGATATCGTAACGATATCGCTGGAACGTCACGAATCGTACCGTCGTAGCGATCGAAATGTTATAGTGTGACGGTACCCTCACTCAACCTTATCACAGGCACACAGAACCTAACTCTCCCTAGGGCACATTAAAGGAGAAACCCCTCCATAGAAGAGAGGCCCTCCCTGCACCCAGCCTCTCAAACTCCAGCAAGCGCACTTTTGCCAGGTCACGCAGGATGTTCCTAATCACCTCTTCCCCGGGGAGGACTTTCCGCTGAGTAGACACTAGACACCGTGCATTCCATGTGTGGAACCTAGTTACTAAACTAACTAAGAAAACAGTGCCCCGATCTCGGCCACCAAGGGACCTGAATGCCCCATAGGCCCACTCTGCATAGGAAAGGCCTGCCAGCCTGGGCCAGCCAATGGAAGCACCCACCCTGCTATAGACCTCTGTATTAAAGGGACACCGCAGCAGGAAATGCTCCATGCTTTCAAGCATACCGCCACACTCCTCGCGGGGACAATCCCGGTCATCAGAGCGTCTGCACTTCAGGTTGTCCCTCACATACAGCTTCCCATGGAAGCCGCGCCAAGCCAAGTCCCAAATCTTCAAGGGGATCCGCTTAGCGTTCAATAACCCTAGCCCCACCTCCAGATCCCAGCTTGGGCAATCCCTGAGCGCCAGGGGCTTCTGAAAGTGGGTCAACAGGACCCTATTGTCAAGAAACCTTCTCAACATGGTCCTGATCTCCCACACTCCCAGACCCCACCGACGGATCACCTTCAGAACCGGGGTAGCATAACCCGGAAGATGCCCATGAGGTGTACAAAGGTCCTTCACCTGCCCTCCTGTCTCCCATTCCTGGAAGAAAGGCCGAAACCACCCCCTACAGGAGAATACCCACAGAGGAGCCCTCTCTAACCAGAGGTTGGCGATGTTTGCCTTAAGAAAGGTGTTTACTAGAAACACCACTGGATTGACCATACCCAACCCTCCTAGTCTCCTCGTGCGATACGTGACCTCCCTCTTGATTAGGTTTAGCCTATTTCCCCATAATAATTGGAAAAACAGGCTGTAGACCCGTGTCCAAAGAGGCTCTGGCAAGATGCAGACGCTGCCCAGATATATTAGCAAAGGAAGCAAATAGCCCTTGGCAAGACTAACCCTTTCCCTTAGGGTCAAAGACCAACCCTTCCACTGATTCACCTTCTGGGCGGCAATCTTAAGTCTGCCCTCCCAGTTTTGCTGGGGATAGTCCCCCGGGCCGAAACTGATGCCTAATATTTTTGCTGTGGCCTGAGGCCCTGGAAGGGTGTCCGGGAGATCAAAACTTGGATCTCCCCCTCCCAGCCAGAGACTCTCACACTTGTCCCGGTTGATCATGGATCCGGATGTCACCGAGTAGCGTTCAACCTCAGACATCACCCAATCTGCCTCCTCGAGGATACAAAAAGGGAAACATCGTCAGTGTACGCCACTACCCTCAAGGCGGCCTCTGGCTCCGCCTGGTCCATCCCGACTCCCACCAATGGTCCACACTCCACCCTCCTTAAAAGGGGGTCGATCGCAAACACGTATAACGGTGGGCTCAGAGGACAGCCCTGGCGGACACCAGACCTCACCTCAAAAGGGTGTCTGACCCAACCGTTCACGAGCGGAAAAGCCTCTGCCCCATTGTATAAAACTCTCAACCAATCAACAAACCTCCCAGGCAGACTATACCTCAGAAGGACGGACCAGAGGTACTTATGGTTAACCCGGTCAAAGGCCTTCGCCTGGTCTAAGGACAGCAAGTACCCCTTCCAGTGACCTGCCCTGCCCTGCTCCACTGCCTCCCAGACACTGAGCACAGCACTAAATGTACTGCGGCCTGGAACAGAGCGGTGCTGGGCCCCCAAAAGGAGCCGGGGCGCAAACTGCACCAACCGATTAAAAAGCACCTTTGCCAGAACCTTTCGGTCCGTATTGAGAAGCGCTATGGGACGCCAATTCTCAATACGGGACGAGTCTTTACCCTTTGACAGGATAATCAGGGCTGACTTCCTCATTGAACTGGGCAAAATGTCCGAGGAGAGACACTCATTAAACATCTCAGTCAAGAGGGGGACCAAAGAGTTCCTAAAAGTCTTGTAGAACTCAGATGTTAAGCCATCCGGACCAGGCGACTTTTTGGGCCGGAGCCCATCAATCGCCCGTCTCACTTCCTCTTCCCTGATTGCTTCTGTCAAAACATGAAGCGAGGGGTCATCCCCTGGCTCAGGGATGGTTTCAGTCAGCAAAGCCGACATCTCATCTCGATCAGGATCCCTCCTCCCCAAGAGGTGCAAGTAGAAGGATCTGACCACCTCCAGGATCCACGATTTGGATCTGTTCAGGGACCCCGTACTGTCAATCAGTCCTCTCACCATCTTACAATTCACTGACAACCTGCAGTTTCTGTAAGGGTCGGGCGAGCGGTACCTCCCGAAATCCCTCTCAAAAACCAAGGATGTGTGCCTATCATACTGGCACCCCTTGAGCAAGGTCTTCACCCTGGAGATTTCCTCTCGGTCCCCTCCACTCGAGACGAGCTGCTCGAGTTTCCTCCCCAGCTCCCAATACAGGCGGTACCTGTTCAGGCCCCTGAGGCTCGAGAGCTGATGGAAGAACCTTGCGACCCTTCTTTTGAAGATCTCCCACCACTCAGACTTACTGCTACAAAGACCCAAGAGAGGTACCTGGCTCTGAAGAAATTCCTCAAAGGACTGTCTTACTTCCGCCTCTTCCAGAAGGGACGAATTCAGCTTCCATAGGTCTCTCCCCATCCGGGGGGTCTCTGTAACATTCAAAGTAAAGAAAATGAAACAGTGATCGGAGAACTCCACCTCAACAGCGGACACTGCCGAAGAGAAGGCTTCCTCCTTTAAAAAAAACCTATCTATCCTAGACCTACTGCTTCCCCTAAAAAAGGTGAAACCCCCGTGACCTGGGGAGTGCCGGATGTGGACATCCACCAGGCGAGCTTCACTTACTATGCTATTCAAGGCTATCATAAGCCAGCCGATCTCCGGGGCTTCCCCTATCACGGAGTCTGGTTACAGTATTAAAATCCCCACCGAAGACCACCTGCCGGCTTGTAAAAAGATAGGGCTTGATCCTCAGGAAGAGACATTTACGGTCCCACTTAGATTGCGGGCCATAGATATTGATGAGCCGAAGCTCCTGTCCCCTCATGAAGACGTCAAGGACCAAACATCTCCCCATTTCTACCTCGATCACCCATCTGCATTCCACCTCCGCGGTCTTAAAAAGGACCGCTACCCCGCTATACGGCTCGGCCGCAAGAGACCAGTATGAGGGCCCACTCCTCCATTCCCTCTTTGCTTTGTAGATGGACCCCAGGTCCGTTAGTCTGGTCTCCTGCAAAAATAAAATATCAGCCTCAACCCGGGTGAAAAAAATCAAAGGCCGTAAATCTAGCCGTATCTGACTTTATGCTGGCGACATTAATCGACGCCAGAGTCAACAGGGTAGGTTCCGCCATCATGGGTGATTGAGTTAGATGGCCTGTTTTTTAACCGTACCCCCTGATTTCCTCTCCCCCTCTGAGGAGGAGCCCAACACACCCCTCCTCTTTAAAGACACCGAGGTGTCCATATCCTCCTTTACAGCACAGGACTTCCCGGAAATAGATTCCTCGCCCCTGGACCCCAAGGTAGTCCCCCCTCAAGAGGAGTGTGAATCCCCCGGAGGACAGAAATCACCATTCCCCGAAGGCACCCCAGATGTTGCGTCCGGCCCCTCACCCCCGACCTCCGGCACAGCAGAGTCATCGAAGGCTTGGAACCGATTGGAGAGGGGGATCAGAGGGGAGTCGGTGAGCCCTTCCGTAGGCACCCTAGCGGCCAGGGGGGGGGGCTTAGATTTTTTAGCCTTGTTCTTCCTCTTCTTCCGACTCTTACCGGTACGATTGTCACCCGTTTTTTTAGGATGCTCCACCACCTCTTCATCCAGACTTTCATACTGGGAAGAGTTATCAGAAGCAGCCAACTCCTCCCTCTCCATCCTCTGGATCTCCTCGCTCACCGCCTTCTCCCCCAGGGCCTCAGAGGCTTCGGCTGCCACCTCCAGGCTGGGGGCAGTCATCACCCCAGTTGCCTGAGGCTTATCCTGCCCCCTGCCCTTACGGCTCCTCACCTGTTGCCACTGGTGGACAGATGTACTAGCCTCGCCTTTCCTCACTGACCCCTCAGCTCCCCCCACGCCTCCACCCTCAGCCCCAGCAGAAGTTGCACCATCGGGGACCCCCCCTGGGCTCCCCCCTGCCGGGCCAGAGATGGTGCTGGAAAAGGAACGGGGGCAGCAGCTATACGGGTGACCTAGGTCACCACACAGGTGACACCTAATGTCACCACAGGCCGCGGCAAGATGGACTACCCTGCCACACAAGGCACATTTCTGCACCTTGCAGCCTGCGCTGAAGTGGCGGGGATCACCGCACCTGTGGCAGACCTTCGGTTGCCCCTGGTAGAAGATCTGGATTCTGTCCCTCCCCAGAAATGCTGAGAAGGGGATGTGGGTGACCGTACCTCCTGAAACCTTCAACTTTACCATGAAGGTCCAGCCCCCTGACGAAATGCCAAATTCGTCCCTATTTTTTTTTTTAGGGACCTCGGTGACTTCCCAATAACGGGAAAGCCACGTCATTATGTCGACCCCAGAGAGTGACTCGTTACTTGTCAGAACCGTCACCCTCTTTACACTATTTTGGCGAGACACCACCTGCACGGCAAAGTCTCGCCAGCCGGGCTCACCCTTTGCCAGTTCGAAATTCGACCAGAAAAGCTCCAAGCCCTCTGGCCGAACAAAACTGACATCGAAGAAGGAGGTGCCAAACGGATGAATCAGGGCAAAGATGTCAGTCGCCCTGAAGTCCTTCTTCAGAAGAGCTCCACAACCCTCACCCTTGGCGGGCACGCTTCACTGCCCCTCCACCGAAGACGGACCACATTCTGCCTGGCCACCCCCTGCCCGGCTGTCGGGAGGGACCAAACCATTTCCCCTTCCCTTTTATCTTGGAAGGCAGCCAGGCCGTGTCTATCCAGCCAAAAGGCCAAGTCCACCACTCTTCCCTCTACTTCGATTGTCCGTTCTCCCTTTGTGAGGGCCTCCAGGAAACAGCGCCGCAAGACGCTATCCCTGAGGTCCAGAGGCGAGGAAACCCCCTGACTAGACCCCGAGGCTCCAGCCACCACCCCCGAATAACTCAGAAAACCTGTGGCTGGGGGGGCAGATGGACCGGCCCCCTCCCCCCTTCTCCCACTACCATCAGACACCGTACTCACACTTGCCACGATATTCACACTTGCCACCTCAGACGCACTACCACTCGCATCCTCAACCACAGACACTTCCATACCCACACCCTCCTCATCCACTCCATCAGTCACCCCACTCTCACTCACATGAACACTGGGGTCAGTATTATTTTGCCTCACCTTTTGGGTATTTCCAGGTTTTGTTTTCCCACTGCTACCGCCACCTACTGGTGGCATCTTCCCTGCTGGGGGGTTTGGAACACACAGTGCTACTGTCCCTTTAAGAGTCCTGCTGCCATTGGGTTTAAGCAGCACTGTCTTACCTTCCACCACAGCAGGCACAGAGCTTCCTCCCTCACTGGCAGGTAGGAAGTCAGGAGCAGACCCGCCTCCAGCTCCATCCTGCCTTGTGGCCAGAGCCCCCACCGCAGGTAAGCCCCCCGACACAGGGGACCCCGCCAGGCAGGCGCCCTTGCTGCTATCTGCTGCAGCTGCAGTTCCTGCACCATTGCTGACCGCAGCTAAGACCATTTTTTTTTCTTTGGCTTGGGAAGCCACGCCCCCAGCCTTCAGCTGCACAGCACAGCTATCCAAAGCTGCTCCTACATGGGCAGCGGGTGCCGAGGAGGCCACGCCCCCTGAGACCGGCCGCAGCGGGACCCCCAGAGCCGACCCAGAGCTGGATCCACCCCCAGGAATCCCCCCAGCGGTACCAGTCCCCCGAGGCACAGCACCCCCCACCACCACACCCTGGGCCACAAACAGCCTGGCCACAGCAACTCCAGCGGCTGGCCCCAGGCTAGGCCACTCCCCCTCAGCATCCACCAGCGGCGGTGCCCCCAATGCAGGAGACCCCGACTTCACCGCAGACCCCGCCAGGGGAGCTTCCACCATTTTCTTTTTATGAGCCTGTTCAGCCGGAGCCGCAGGCCCCTCACCCTTTACTTTACTAGGTGCCTGGGTCCCCAGAAGCGATCCAGCTTTAACGGATCCGTAAGTGGGGGACCCGGACACCCCAGCGCTCACCGCCGGAGATGCGGTCCCGGCTGTCACTCTCCTGCCCACCACTGGGCCGCCCTCCACATCATGCTCCATATCAGACACATCACTACCCCCTCCGTTACCACAAACAGAGGCAGCGCCCTGCGTGTCATGGCCTGTAATCTCCCCGCTCCCTCGCTGCGGACCCACAACAGAGGCCGAGCCGGGGTGGGTAGCGGGTGCCGCACAGCGGGACCGGGGGGCCCCAGAGAGGGGGACATACACAAATTTCTGCACAGTAGATGTTTTCTGCTTATTCCTCTTCTTAGCCTTTCTCTTCATCCCCCTCCTGGTTGCCTCGTCCTCGCAGATCTCATCCCCGAACCTCAGCTGGTTAAAACGGACCGGGGACTCGATCTGCCGGATCTGCTGCATGACGAGGCAGCCCCCCTCACTGCTACTACTCCCACCATCCTCATCCTCCCCTTCGCTCCCGCTGTCCCCTGAAGGGCCAGAATCTGATGGGAGAGCCACCTGCTCGGGGGCTATCCCGCTATGCGACGCCTGGAGATCTCTTACCAGGCCACCAGGCGGTGGGTAGGGCACGACCTCCTCCTCGCATTCCTCTTCCTCATCATCCTCCTCCACCACCTCCTCCACCACCTGGCCGGAGCTCCGTGACCCCTCCAGAGCCCCACCGGCCATGGCTCTGAACCGGTCATCGTTCTCCAGCTTTTCACGGAAGGCCCCGCTACCATCCAGGATCTCACATCTCCGGCTTTCCAGGTCTTGTATGGATTTCTTGATCTTCTTGACCGCGGCGGATAGCTCGGCCTTCTTATTGCCGGAGGCCCTGTCAGACCTCTCCTTAGCTACCCTCAACTCCCCCCAGAGGGATTTTAGCTTCCTTGAGGCGTCCTCATACTCGCAGAGGTGCGCATGGACGCGGGAACCATAGACCAGGGCGGATTCTCTAGCCGCCTTGGTGCCCCAACCAAGAGGCACCGCTGCAGCACCCCTGCTCGTACTCGGCCTACCTCCGGGGGAAGGAGCCGCCGCGGCCTCAGGGGTCCTACGGGTCTTCATGTTGGATCCTTGGCCAGATCTTGTGGCCCTAGCCGGAGTTGGAGTCCTCCCACCCCCCGCCGACTTGGACCGGGAGGTGGGAGCCGGGGGCCCAGCCCCGGAGGCCAGTCCCAAAATGAGCCTTCTTTCCTGGGAAGGGGCAGACAAAAAGTCCTGGATGGAAAACTTTACCTCCCTTCCCAGGAGCTCTCTCTAGGCAGCACACAGAGCACACGGCAAGCAGGCTCCACCTCTTCCTGTATGACACTCCAGAGCTGCACTCACTATTCTGCTGGTGCAGTCACTTTGTACATACATTACATTACTGATCCTGAGTTACCTCTTGTATTATACTCCAGAGCTGCACTCACTATTCTGCTGGTGCAGTCACTGTGTACATACATTACATTACTGATCCTGAGTTACATCCTGTATTATACTCCAGAGCTGCACTCACTATTCTGCTGGTGCAGTCACTGTGTACATACATTACATTACTGATCCTGAGTTACCTCTTGTATTATACCCCAGAGCTGCGCTAGACATTTATTCCATCAGTTTACATTACTTAACCATTTTTGGGGTCTTCTCTTGCCGAGGTTTTCAGGGAATCCTGTCCAGCAGGTTGATAATGGCGTCTCCTTGATGAGGGGCAGGCTGTTACAGTGCATTTTTGTACTTTTCTCCTTCCACTGAAGTGTCAGTCACCTCACAGGGTGCAATTTTCTAATCTGGAAATGCCTTAGGAACCGTCTCGCCATTATATGGGACTTTTCTCTCCCCTCCCGAATCTTTTCATCATTTCTTCAGGCATTTCTGCTGGTATGGCAAACATATTTGACAGGACTCACAATTCTGCCATCTTCCATTCTGCATGTATAATTACCAAAGTAATTACGATTCAGTGTCAACTGGAAGAGAACGGGCTCCGTCTGCAGCTTCTGTCAGTTTTTTCCTGTGGCAAAGCCTAATTTTGTATCACATTTGGAGGTTTTATAGAGAAGCTGCAATGATTACATTCAGCGACGAAAATTAATCTTCATTTCCAAGACACTAAAAAATGCAAACCCCTATCATAAGAGCAGGCAGGGAGATTATCCCCCCGCCTCTTCCCATGTTATTTAAGTGTGCTGTTGCTAGAAATTAAAGCAAATCCAGTCTCAGGATGATATAATTGAAAATCGAGTTGTGACTTTCCTGGCAGCAGATTGACATTGAGCTCTCAGACTGGCATTTCCTCCATCTCTCAGTGATTTATGTGGGAAATCCGCAGCTGTTTGTGAATGGTCACTTCTCAAAGAGAACTCTGCACCGATTCCACATGAAATTCCCGTTGTGTTAGCCCTGGGGTCTCAAAAGCGTGGCCCGCAGGCACCCGGGCTCCCCATGATGATCGCAGCCCAGTCCTGGAGCCACCGATGCCAGCGCTTCGTTTCAGATGAATGTGTGTCCTTGGATGCACATTCAATTGAAATGTATTGCGGCACAGGGACCATATTTCTGCACCGCAATACCAATACCGGCTACTGGCCAATCAGAGGCTGACGTTAGCGTGTCGACGTGGGCAGCCTATGACCTCACTGCCATGTGTTGCCCTGGTTGTGCAAGAGGAAAAGGTTGCTGTTTGCCAGGGGAGCGAGGTCAGATGAGAAGGATTTTTATGTGTATATGAAGAGCAGCAACATTGGGGACATTTGCTACAACAAGGTGACCAGCATAGGGACATTGCTACAGCAAGGTGGCAAGGATGGGGACATTGCTACATGAAGGTAACCAAGATGGGGACATTGTTACAAGTGGACCAGGATGGGGGCATTACTACAACAAGGTGACCAAGATGGGGACATTGCTACAAGGTGACCAGGATGGGGACATTGCTAAAAAGTGACCAGAATTGGAACATTGTTACAACGAGGTGACCAGGATGGTGACATTTGCTACAACAAGGTGACCAGGATGGGGACATTTGCTACAACAAGGTGACCAGGATGGGGACTTTACTACAACAAGGTGACCAGGATGAGGACATTTTCTACAACAAGGTGACCAGGATGGGGACATTTGCTACAACAAGGTGACCAGGATGGGGACTTTACTTCAACAAGGTGACTAGGATGGGGGCATTTTCTACAACAAGGTGACCAGGGTGAGGACATTACTTTAACAAGGTGACTAGGATGGGAACATTTTCTACAACAAGGTGACCAGGGTGAGGACATTACTTCAACAAGGTGACTAGGATGGGGACATTTGCTACAACAAGGTGAACCAGGATGGGGACATTTGCTACTACAAGGTGACCAGGATGGGGACATTACTTCAACAAGGTGAACCAGGATGGGGACATTTTCTACAAGGTGACCAGGATGGGGACATTACTACAACAATGTGACCAGGATGGGGACATTATTACAACAATGTGACCAGGATGTGGATATTGCTACAACAACGTGACCAGGATGGGGACCTTGCTACAACAAGGTGACCAGGAATTGGGACACTGCTACATGAAGATGACTAAGATTGGGACATTGCTATATGAAGGTGAGCAGCTATAAAATTGTACCATAACCCATATGATAAATGGCATAAAAATACAATTCCAAAATTTATCAAAAAGATGTATTGTAAAAACATTCTAGAGCTGAAAATGTCATCTCATTCTGCAAAGAATGTGGCCTGTCAAATTCAATTTTTTTCTATGTGCGGCCCATATACCCAGCAAAGTTTGAGACCCCTGGGTTACCCCATATTTGACAACTCTCTCGGGTGGATCCAGGAAAAAGGGAGGACCTACCAGACTGGTAGAGAGGTTATCAATTCTGTCAAACATTTCAGAAGGCTTCTTGGTGTGCTCCATCATCAGACATAGCCCCAGCACATAAATGTACACATAGTGGGGGTGTTAAAGTGCCATGTATAAGGCAAGGTCTGGAGAAGAAAGGATGGCCACAAAAACTTTTTGGGAACCAGATACCATGAAAATATGATCCCTGAAAATTGGCAAGTAAGGGTTAGCCAAATATAGCTTAGTCCAAATAAATGGGGCTAATCTGTGAGCAGATCGGAGGCATTTCCTGCTGCAAACCCAAGATCCCTGCAAAAAATTTTGTTGCAAATCTGTGTGGGATTTTTCTACATTTTCCTCCCAAAATTTGCCTTGTAAACATAAACTAAGTGAATTCAGCCTCATGCATAACCGTGATTCTTGTACTGGCCATGGGTCTCCTGACTAGAACTCCATAGTCTCATAGACATACTGTGTATGAGGCTGTCAAGTTTGGATCCGGAGACCCACGACCAGTCCGAGAATCACAGTCCATGCTCAGACTGTGACACACAGATGTCTGAATGCCGCCTAAGAGGATAACCCCCCACATACACAAATTGCTGCCTGTTATTTCCTTGGAAATGCTGTACAGTTTGATAGCCAACTTGTGGATATCTAGAGTAGCTTCTCGTATAAACACATATAACTGTAGAATCAACCTGGAGAGAAGGTTTCATGGTTACAAACTGAGTCAAAGCCTGGAATTTACTTGAAATCGAATAGAAGTTGGGATTCGGGGGTTTTAACATGTGATTTCAGGCACGGTATCTTATGTTGTAGTTTATAGTATAACAAACAATATTTGGTGGTCCATCTGGTGGTCACCTCAATCTATGGCCATATCTAGTAGAACTTACCATGACTATGTGGTGTTTGGAGAAGTCCTCCGGCAACTCGGTGATGTAACACCAGTAAGTCGTCTCCTTATCTGGGATAACCACATTGGGCGCCCGGACATCCATAGTGACTACATCCTTCGGAAGGTGGGGCATGTGGATCTCTGGCTTCAAGAGTTGCACCCTCTGGAGTCCTCGGTGGAGTAAGGAGATATTGATAGCAGAAAGGGATTGGAATGGCTTCTCCAGCAAGGCATAGACTAGGTGGACTGTCCCATCCTGGAGAGGAAAATTAATGAATGTTAAAATATGAACGTCCTATGAGTTTTCCATCTAGAGCACCAATCACTGACACTTTGTTCTCTCATGGACAAGGCATACCCTCTGCTCTGCCAATTTTGTAATGTATAGGGCATACATAGAAGAGATGGGGTGCCATAGTAAAAACCCAATTGTGTTGCTGGGTTTTTCCATCCAAGATAGAAGAATCTGGTCCTCTCTCCTCCACACCCTTTATGCCAATTTGCCACTCTCCTGATTGCTAACAATGTGGCTCCTTTGTACCATATTTGCCAAATGGCTCATGGAAAAAGGAGAGACCTACTGTAGATGTTGGAAAATCTCATAAATTCTGCAAACATTTCTCAATATTCCGGCCAAGAGGAATTTGCAGATGGTTCCTTGTGCAAAATGCCAGTTTCAAACACCCATTTTGGGTGTGAAAATAGATTGTGCAAGGGCATGACCCTAAATGGGAAGCAGTAAAAAATAACTCATGTCCTCCCCTGATGAGCATGGCCAAAAGTTGGAAAATACAGCTTATAGAGAACATATCTACCCACAAATAGAAAAGGGGATAGGACCAACCAAAAGTGGGTGCCCTATCTCTAATGGCCCCATAGCAGCCCTAGTATCTACCTCTATGACATATATTCTGTTGCATCGGGAGTATCAAAGAAGATACATAGCACCTCTATGAAGTAGTCATGGGGATCGCAGGTGGTGAACGGTCTCCTGAACACAAGATAGAGCCCCTCAGGAGTCTGTTGTGCGGACAGCAGCTGATAGTCTTGGTGTGAATCAATATGAAGATGTCCGTCTTCATCACTCCAGGCATCCTGAAAATACAAAAGGACAAAGATGTAGCAGGGCTGATAGTGACAGATGCAAACTAGCCGAGTTTGTCATTAGGCATTGACCGCGATCCTCCTCCAATCACAAAAAGTGGACTCTCAAAGTCATCTGTCTAGATGAAGCAGTTGGAGTATTGTCCACTGATCCATTCTGTGGTTATAGGAGCTGTGGTTATTCATGGATTGAGCCCCACTCATAATAAGTCTTTCAATTGTGTGAGCAGCACATTTTTACAACAGCCCATGTTAATATTCACATTCACTGACAGCAAGCAAGTTAACAATTGAAATACAAAGTATATTTAGAGCAGAGCACTGCACCAATCCAGCAAAAGATCAAAAAAACTAGACTTTCCATATGGTTTCAATGAACGGAGCGGCAACAGATCAATGTACCTTGGCTCTAAGGGAGAACTAGACCCTCAAAGTCATGACTACTTATATTATGTCTTGAAGAAAAGAGAAAAGAAGCTTACCCCGAAATAAGAGCTGAATCCATCACTCCACAAGATGGCCAGATCTGCACCTTCAAACTCTCCTCTGTCCGACATGCCGAAAATCATCCCAAATTTTAGGTTCTTGATGAGGATCTGGAAGTTCACCACTTTTTCCGCATAGCTAATGTTCCAGAAGAGCTGGAGAAACCCCTCGGGATCCAGGGGGACGGTATATGGGAATGAGCTGGACACTTGGGTTGTGTCATGTAGAGTCACAAGAGACAGTGCCAAAACTAAACCAATCATGGTGAAGTAGATGGGGACAACGGTGGTGATCTTCAGGTGGGAGAAGGAGCATGGTCTCCCCTGAGCCATCTCTGCATATGATCAGGAGACAGTCGCCGGGTTGGTGACTTTTATACCTCTGCTCGCCTCAGCAGGTTGGGTCAGCAAAGGTCTGTAATCACATTTAGTTGCTTACAAATCTCATTGAGCTCAGTGCCCTCAGGTCATTTTGTCTTCATTGGCTGCCACACACTAATGGGCCCTAATTGGAGTTGTCCATGCAGCTTTAAACTGACTTTCAATACCTGCTACGTCTCTGAATGACAATGGCTGCCAGGTTCAATGTCCATCCTGGGTACATCAGCCTTTTCCCCTTTAAATAAAGTTACCACTATAAAGCCCTTTTCAGTCCACTTTGGACAATCATTTTTTGTTAGAAGAGTCTTTGCAGAGTGTCCTGCTAAGTGAATCACTGGTGATCAGCTGCAATCTATGGTGGAACCTGGCAGTAACTGTTTGTCCTAAAAAAAAAACCAGCACATTTTTAGGGGAAAAGCAACACATTGATTGATTCTTCATATCTAACCATAATGTAGCATGTTTGGACTCAACAAAAGGAAGTAGATATTTAGTCAATTTCCACACTCCAATCTTAGCCATAGCTCCATAAACAGGTGGTGGTAGTTTCCATCATCAATCCCATCTCCAAGATTGAGGATCAAGCACTTGTTATCTTCTCCACCTTCTTCTCTACAAGGTTTTGGGTATAGAAGATTTCTTCATCCAATGAAGGCTGGGGCTTCACCTGTCAGTGGTGGCACACACTGTTACGCTGGCCACTTGCACGCCTTCTAAGAGATGCCCTACTCGCCGTGTGTTTCGCTCTGCTCCACCAAGTATCTGACCATTGCTCTGAGTTTACTTGTGCTGGTTGTGAGTCTTAGGGGGCCTAACTGCAGGAATTTTAATCCACTCTGTGCTGCAAAGATTTGCTTCCCCAGCCTATCACCTGCTGTCAGGTGATATATCAGGTGACTCCACCCGCCATTCCTCACCCGAACATTAGTTCCTAGCCTACTTGTACCTGATTCATGTGTGCCTTTGTATTCTGCCTCCCATTATCAACCCGGCCTGTTTACCCGCTTTGTTTGACATCTACATTCATGACTTCAGCTTTGAATAGTGAACCCATGTTGCCTGCCATGACCTCGGACCATCTAACTATGCTTCTGTCTCGCCCTGCTGTACCTTGGACTGGCATCTCTGACCCTCTGGCCAGCTGCTGTAGTCCCAGGGAATGCCCTGGAGTGGTACCTACTGTTTACTGGCAGTCCCACCTATCCTCACCATCAGAGGCCCTAGTGAAGGCCTGCTAGACACTTAGTTATGTCCCTTCAGGGTAAGCCCGGCCTGTGGCGCAGTGGGTCCACATCCTCTAACGTTGCACAAACCTCTAGAAATGAGGACCAAGAACCTTGTTCTCCTATTCACTTTTCCACTTTCTTCTCTACATATTTTTTTTTTATACAGAAGATTCCTACACCCAAACTAGAACAGGACTTCATCTGCTAATGTCGGCACACACCTCTGGAAAGGGAGGACCAATTACTTTTTCTCCTTTCCATGGTCTCTTGTTTATTGTGATGTAAATATAAGATTTCAACACCCAATCCAGGATAGGGCTCCATCTACCACTGGTGGCACATACCTCTAGAAATGGAAGACCAAGCATTTGCTCTCCTATCCAATCTCTTCTTTAGACAGTGTTGGAAATATAAGGTTTCTCCACCCAATCCGGAATGGTGGTTCATCTGCCAGTGGTTGCACATGGAGCGCCCCGTCAGGGCAGCGGGGTACTCGGTACCAGGTCCTTCGGTTCTCAGGGGGATGTCACGGTGGCTGACCCAGTCCATTTGCCCTGGGACATCCGTGTAAAAGGGAAAGGTCTTTAAAGGGGAAATGTTCATGACGCCACCTGTGGTATTCGGTCAGTATGACCGACGCTGCTTTAAGGGGTCCGCTGGGGTGTTGTTATGGCAGCTAGATGGTACACCTTCCCACAGGTGAAGTGTATCCCCAGGGCTTCTCAGTGTGTAGATGGTGAATGATGAATGGCGCATTGAAGAACGAGGACACAGGGTTGCTGTCTCTTTACCTTTACTGAAGACTTCGGCATCCACAGTCCAGGGCACCAGATCACGGGGCAGGCAGAGTCCGGCCGATTTGGAGGCAAGTCCAGAGTTCCCTTGTCCAGGTGGAAATTAGTAGCCTTCCTCTAGCGCTGTGGTGCTGTAGTCCCTTACTGCTAAGCTTCTCATAAGGTCCTCACAGATGTTGTAGATGTTATGTCTCTCTCTCTCTGTCCCCCGGATAGGATAGGACAAACCCGTATGATCGGTGGCTTGAGGCGTTTTACAGGGACTCTAACATGCCCTAGCCTGTAAGGGGTGCCACCTAGCATCCTGGGTGTAGGGCAGGCAGGTAACGTGAAATTAGCTCTCTTGCCGGTCTCTGTCATGATCCCAATGGCAGGGGATCACTAAAGGACAAGCACAGATACAAACAAGCTCTAGGGCGATGGAACCTGAGCTGACCGCGACCCTGAACCTAACACACAAATAAAAGTAGCCGGGGAACGTGCCTACGATGATCCTAGACGTCTCGCTCCAGCCGAAGATCTAACTTCCCCTATTAGAAGAAACACAGACCTCTCTTGCCTCCAGAGAAATCCCCCACAGAAATAGCAGCCCCCCACATATAATGACGGTGAAATGAGAGGAAAGCACATACGCAGTATGAAAACAGTTTCAGCAAAATGAGGCCCGCTAAAGCTAGATAGCAGAGGATACAAAAGTGAACTGCGCGGTCAGCGAAAAACCCTTCAAAAAACCATCCTGAAATTACTTGAACTCATGTGCCAACTCATGGTACATGAGGAGCAATTTCAGCCCACTAGAGCAACCAGCAGCAAGAATCACATATCTGCAGGCTGGACTAAAAACCAAATAAAGCAAAACACCAAAACAGGAAAATCCAAACTTAGCTTGACCAGAAGGTTCTAGGAGCAGGGAGCAGAGGTAACAAGACACACTGGATACATTGATAACCGGCGAGGAAATGCCAGCAAAGCCAGGTTAAATAGGAAACTCCCATATGCTGATGGAACAGGTGGAACCCAGAAACCCAGGAAGGACAAGTCACCCAGTACCATCAGTAACCACCAGAGGGAGCCCAAAAACAGAACTCACAACAGGTCTCCGGAGCAAGGCATAAAGGGTCGATGCTCCCTCAGTGTATCGGCTACCAGGATCCTGCGCCTCAGAAGGAAGCAGCCTGTGTAGGGCTGGCCCCCTTCTGGTATCCACTCCTTTGCTACGACTTCTTTCACCCTCTCTGCAATACAGTTCTCCTTAAGTGTCTCTTTCTGGAAGCTGCAGCTCTCAGGGCATGCACAGCTCCGTGTCCTTCTTCCTCGATCTCTGACAGGATCCCACCCCTGTCAGGGACCAACTACCTGAGCGAAGCTCAGCCAGCAACTAACTAACTTTCCCTACAGGTCAACAGTTTTACCAAAGTGTGGGGAGTGACCTAATAAATAGGAGCAAAGCTCCCCCTGGTGGCCTGGAGTGTGAAATGTGTTGCATGTTTGTGTTACCTGGATGCAGTTGTCCTTCTTTGCCTCCAAACGTAACACCACTCTCCCCTAGAGGAAAATTACATTACTGCAACGACCAGGACCTTGGGGCGCTGCCCACACATTGCTAGAATTAGAGGACTGAGCACTTGTTATCCTATTCATTTTCTCCAAATTTTAAGACATCTTTAAGCCAAATCTCTTATGATTAGTACCCATCACTGACCCATTCCCCAAAATTGAGGACCAATCACTTGGTCTTCTTTCTACCTACATGAAGTGGAACCTCCAATCTTAAATTAGATTCTATGTGATGGCATGATAATTTCCATCCTCAACATGGAGAACCAAGCACTTGTTCTCTTTTTCACCTTCTTCTTGACATGGTGTAGAACTGAAGGGTGCAGCCAAGCGGGCTACTGGGAAAAATGCTCCGGGTGCTGGAGGCCAGGGGGGTTCCAGCAATGTATTTAAATACAGGGCAAAACATGTAACCATTGGGGTGTAGAATGGCAGAACATTGGCTCGAGTAGGACCTGTAGCACTGGAAGAACCTTAATCTCAAAAGAACGCAGGCAGGGGGTAGCCACTGGTCAGCTATTTCTATGTGTATGCCTAGCTTTATCGCATACACAGACAATACTCGTGCAATAGATTCTATAGAAAATCCTTTTACGGCCCACTAGACACAGACAATAAAAGTAAAGCTCGGTAAATGCTTGCTCCGTGTTTCTTGCATTCTCCTGGCATCACAGTGATATTTACATAGTACTCATCCAGTTTTCTTCAGCTGCCTCGCAGATTGGATTGAGGACAATCAAGGCTTTAGCACATTTTCAGAAGCTATGAAGGCTGCAGATAATCTTGTTTTTGCAAATCATAGCAAGTGTTTACAAGAAATGATGGTCTCCGATTGCGACCATCACATGTAGGCCATGTTAGGGGGTTGTACAGGCTCATCTATTGCATATTTGCATTTACATACGTAGCTATTGATAGTGGTGTATATTGAGAAATGATCCAGGTGTAAACTGTAGAATGGGCACAGAAACCTACAGATTTTTGTGCAAACTCTGTAACTAGTCCTGGATACAGAGAATTAGGTAGGTAACATGGAAGCTAGAGTTAAGTTACCAGGAACATGCATTAGTGGAGAGGACAAGTCAAGACACAAGAGCCCATGGAGTGCCAAGTTATGGTTAAGGTACAGGACTTGTGGCACCCCAACAAGTTACCATCCACACTGTTTACTCTGACTTGATTGAGTCATCTGGTAGTGGTGGCCTGTACATACTTTTAGGCTAACTTGTCTTCATCTGTCGTTGAGCCTGTAGTTAAGTGGTGTTGGTTCACCACACTTTGGTTAAGCCCATTGTGGTTTGTGTGATCACAATGGGGACAAACGGGACCTCAGGACAAAGACTGTGTTTTCTTTTCTGCCTGTCAGAATGACTCATCCATGACCTAATGTTCGTAGGTGTCTAGGCGTGAAAGATTCTACAAAGACTTCCAAGGGCGGTCAAGATCCCGTAACATCTGGTAGACTTCATGCGCCCTTAAGCATTGGTAGGTGAGTGGCGCGGTTGGCTCTTCCAAAGTAGAATACCCGCCAACGTTCGGTGGCCAATATTTGCTGACTCAAAGTCATGGACACCACTCACCTACTGAAACAGAAGTAACTGATGCCATCATAAATGAACAGTTCTCTCTACATGGCACCATGGTCCTGTATTTTAGGACCACAAAATAATCAGTTTGACTGCAACATTTTTTTTTAACTGATACAAATTCTACATTTCTAAACGTCAATGTATATATATATCACAGGACGAGATGCCCTTTAAGTCTCATATTCCGGGACTTTTACATTAATCTGGCATGTCATTGCAGGAGACAGTGGCGCATCCTCTCTCTGGTTATACATAGGGGAATGGCCCCTGGCTATTCCTAGGACCCGTCTCATCCATGGTCCAGGGAGCGTTTACTACCAGTTTACCGGGAAGTGATCCACTTGAAGCCTCATTGATCTGGGCGCTGTCTCTTCAGCTGCAATCAAATGTTGCGCTCTCCTGCCTATCAGATAATTGGATTATACCCAGGAGAACGCCACCTGCTCCTCCGAGACTGGATGAGTGCTGTGAACAGACCCTGTCGCCCCAGGGTAGATGACATTCTCACTTTGCCCATATCTGATTCTTTAAGGGGCTTTATTGAATCACGGACGCTGTGACGCAACACCAAAAATGAAGCCTCGGGGGAGGACAAGGTGTGCATGAGATGACTGAGCAGACGCACGTAGTCATCTTAAAAGGAAAAAAACAATCACTGCCCAATTTATTCATGGGTAAATGGAATTAATTGGTTAAAAAGGGATACAAGGTTTCCTGTAAGTGAGCAATAGTTAAAAACACTATACGCCATAAATGTAGAAATTGATTTAGTTCCAGAAACAGCGCCATCTTTGTGCACAGGCAATGTATGGTATTGCAGCATTGAAGAGAATGAGGATGAACTGCAACACAAAATTTCTGGACATATTTTCAAATAACCCCTTTTATATAAGTATATAGATGCCATATGTGAACTCATAGCCATCATTAAAGGGGTGGCAAAAGTTGCTATTACAGCAGTGTCCTTATAGATTACGGCAAGATGGGATCTTGGCTATAGAGGAATGGATTATTAATAGAGGAACAGACGATTATGTTGAGCCCTGTGAATTACCCAATGATATCGGAGGAAGTAAGGATCGGGCATATTGAATTTAGGCTACTTTCACACTAGCGTCGTGCACTGCACGTCGCTATGCGTCGTTTTGTAGAAAAACGCATCCTTCAAAAGTGCTTGCAGGATGCGTTTTTTCTCCATTGACTTGCATTAGCGTCGCATTGCGACGCTTTGCCACACGTCGCAACCGTCGTGCGACGGTTGTGCCGTGTTGTGGCAGACCGTTGGCTGCAAAAAATGTTACATGTAACGTCTTTTGCTGCCGACGGTCCGCCATTTCTGACCGCGCATGCGCGGCCAGAACTCCGCTCCCACCTCCCCGCATCCGCTGCCCCCGTTGTGCGGCGCTTTCACTGCTAGCGTCGGTACGTCAGCCCGACGCACTGCGACGGGCCGAGTACGATGCTAGTGGGAAAGTAGCCTTAATCTGCCCAATAATTTTATTTTCAAGGGAGATCAGCGGCTATTCAAATTGCTCTTTCATTTAAAGAGTGCAATTCAAGTAATGGCTATATATGCAATCCCTTAAAGGGACACTGTCACCTGAATTTGGAGGGAACAATCTTCAGCCATGGAGGCGGGGTTTTTGGGTGTTTGATTCACCCTTTCCTTACCCGCTGGCTGCATGCTGGCTGCAATATTGGATTGAAGTTCATTCTCTGTTCTCCGTAGTATATGCCTGCACAAGGCAATCTTGCCTTGCACAGGCGTGTACTATGGAGGACAGAGAATGAACTTCAATCCAATATTGCAGCCAGCATGCAGCCAGCGGGTAAGGAAAGGGTGAATCAAACACCCAAAAACCCCGCCTCCATGGCTGAAGATTGTTCCCTCCAAATTCAGGTGACAGTGTCCCTTTAATGGGGTTGTCCACTTAAAAAATTCTTAATTAGAAAAGCTGATCACATGGTTTACCGATCCAGCGATCAGCTAAAGGACCTTTGTAGCAAGTGTTCAATTTCCCTGCAGCGCCACCATAGGAGGAAAGCAGTATTACAATGTCAGCATAATTCATGGACGTGCCAAATCCTCCAGGACCAGAGACAATTTTTGAAGCCATAGCCTCCTGAATGGAGAACCCCCCTTAGTTAGATTTTTAGGATTGCTCATCAATATTTAACCCTTTACATACATGCAGGAGCTATATTGCCTTTACGAGCAGGCAGCCTATTTACCGTGACCTTACTAATTTTATTTTTGCGGCTGCAGTAGACTTAAAAAATGAGAATATTTGCAAGTCAAGCAAAATAAAATGATCCGTCCAGTCCCGTGGAGACAGATAATGGTGTGTGTTGTTTTGCCGTATTAATTCAGATAGTTGTAGCCTCCCAGCCAATCCGAGCTGCGGCAGGAGGACTGTAAAGGACAGGATGGAGACGGTGGCGGAGGGGCGGCATCGACCTCCAGAAAAAGACACAGGTCCCACTCCTGTTCCTGCAGATTATGAATGAAATTGTGGTTCTTGGCAGTTAGTGTATGCAAAACTTATGCAAAAAAAATAAAAATGAAAAGCAAAAAAAAAAAAAACAGCTTTGCTCTCCATGTTTGGCAGCTCAGCGTGTGCCTGGACGGCTGTGTGCACGGGGCCAGAAACTCACAGTGCGCTTTGCTAATGGGAAACTGGAAATAAATCCTTGGTATGAAAAAGTCGCACTGATAGGCAATGACATTTCCCCAATTAATGATGATGGCAGACGCTCTAACTAATGACAAACCAGAGCAGTTGGGATTTAAAGGGCAGCTCCCGTCACTGCTGAAATCATCATCAAATATATGATAATCATCCTTAGTCTATAATGTAATAGGTTTCATAAAAGAGCGTTTGATTAATATCCTCATTTTTATTATTAAATTCTCTCCCATCCCGAGGGTCCGAGATTTCTCATTCAAATAACATTGGGCGTAGTTTATCTCTGTACTCAGTGTCGCCCTCTGCTGGCAAGAGAAGTGGGCAAAATAATGGACAAGAAAACTGAGAAATCACTACATTCAGGTGCCCTAATTGTCCGGGTAAGGTTGAGCAAGTCCGGGTAAGGTTGAGCAAGTCCGGGTAAGGTTGAGCAAACAGTGACTGTGAAGGGAGAAGAGCACAATAGGGTAAAACCCAAATATAGGGGACAGTATAAACAATAGGTTTGCTCACCTCGGGTGGTTGTGTGCAGACACAACCGCTATAAAGGTTTAGATAGATGGCTGCCGCTGCCCCGTGATTGGGGAAAAATCCACTAGGAAATGACAAAAACAGGATAAGTCTGGCATCTTTACCATGTGTAAAAAAAAAGAAGCACAAAACAACCTACACTTGACAAAGATGGCTGTCACGGGGTTACAGCGACAGTGTAGAGCTGGAAGACTGCAGCGTCTGATTGCTCCTACTCCTGCGCTGAGAAGAAGCACTTGACCTTCTTTTTAAATGATGTTGATTTCTTTTGGCAGAAGAGAGGTTAATTGGCCATGTTGGAAGCTCTGGGAGTCTGAGCTCTCAGCTGAGCTCGGTTAGCCACTCCTATCCCCTATATAATTTGGGCCCTGACACATTGTCAGAGCTAGCTTATGCTGCATGGCTGGGAGGAGATGAGGTGTTTTTGGTGCTTATATGAGAAATAGTTTTGGAGGAGTTATCTGTGTCTGCTGCGTGGGTTTGTAAGTGTGATAATTCCCTACCCTCCTCTTTTTTCCCCATCCTCCACTCCCCGATGCATTCCTCTGTTATATGTGAGTGAATATTTGTATGACTGGTATTTTCAGTTACCCCTTGTTCGTGTTGCCTTGTCTCGTTGGTGTACTTTGGTGCATGGCAGCTCCCCTCTTCCCTGGGCGGGGCAAGGGAACAGAGGGAGGGCTGATTCAGGAGATAAGGCAAGGGTGGCTGCCCTGGCATCTTCTCCTTCAGAAGTATCCCGGGCAATATGCTGAGCTAGGGCGCCCCCTAACGTTAGGGACAGGGAAGGAGTCCCTGATCTCGGGTCACCCGACAGCTGAGTCGTGACAATGGCAGTACGGCACTGAAACGTGTAGTGGACAAGACAGAGCCTTCTAAGAATATTGCAGCAGTAGACTTCTTTCCAGCAGCGCAGACAATTTTTAAACTTGTTTTCATCCTGTTTTGGCAGAGAAAATGTATAGGCAGAATAGGCAGCGGTCTAGGGCACAAGAGTAAAGTGAATACTTCCCTTCTGATGGAGACCACGCAGGCACCTATGTGTTAGGGATGGAGCCAGGACTCAGTGCACCCATCAGAATACTTGCCAAATTTTTTGGAAATGGCCTCTGAATTTTTTTGTGTCCACGTCCCTTTTTCAGATCACACCACACCCGTCTCCTATATTCAATATTTCCCGCACCCTCTCCCAAATGTGGAGGTACTGTGATTCTGCATTAGGGCTTTTGTCACCACCCACTGGGTTTCTGTCACATTGAACATGAAGTTTGATCTGTGAGCACCGTGGTATAGAGCTGAGCTGATTGATATATTAGTATGTGGGAAAAGATGCAGTTGAGCTGGTAATTAATTTAAATTCTTTTTCTTTCTATGCTTAGGTGTCCAGTAGGCGGTCTTTCCTCCATTAATGAGTAGGACCACCCACTGGACTCTGAAAAAAAGATCAGGGAGTCAAACGAATAAATTACAAGTTCTACTGAATCTTTTTCCATAAACCTGTACATCAATCTGCTCAGCTCCTTCTGCTCTATACCACGATGCTCACAAATCAGACTTAGGCCGGCGTCACACACAGCGTAAAACAATACGGTCCGTATATTACGGCCGTAATACGCTGAAAAGTCCCGAAAAAAGTGGTCCGTAGCTCCTCCGTAGGCAGGGTGTGTCAGCGTTTTTTGCGCATGGCATCCTCCGTATGTAATCCGTATGGCATCCGTACTGCGTGGTTTTCTCGCAGGCTAGCAAAACCAACATACCACTATAGAAGTGATCCATGTGTCCCAAAAAGAAAAGAAAATATATATATACTGTCTATATATATATATATATATATATATATATATGTATATATATATATATATATATATATATATATATATATATATATGTGTCAGTAGACACATATATTAGAGAGAAAAGCCGGTAATTCAGTGCGGTGTACAGTAAAATCACACTGACAGCTTACAGTAGAATAGGTAGAATAAATGTGTACACATAGAATAGGTATATATATATATATATATGTCAGTGAGACACATATATGTATATATATTAATATTTATTCCAGCGCTAGACAGCTTGAAAGCCGGTAATTCAATTACCGGCTTTTTCCTTCTCCTTCCTAAAACCCGACATGATTTGAGACATGGTTTACATACAGTAAACCATGTCTTCTCTCCATTTTTTTTGCAGATTCCACACTACTAATGTCAGTAGTGTGTATCTGCAAAATTTGGCCGTTCTAGCTCTTAAAATAAAGGGTTAAATGGCGGAAAAAATTGGCGTGGGCTCCCGCGCAATTTTCTCCGCCAGAGTAGTAAAGCCAGTGACTGAGGGCAGATATTAATAGCCTGGAGAGGGTCCACGGTTATTGGCCCCCCCCTGGCTAAAAATATCTGCCCCCAGCCACCCCAGAAAAGGCACATCTGGAAGATGCGCCTATTCTGGCACTTGGCCACTCTCTTCCCATTCCCGTGTAGCGGTGGGATATGGGGTAATGAAGGGTTAATGCCACCTTGCTATTGTAAGGTGACATTAAGCCTAATTAATAATGGAGAGGCGTCAATTATGACACCTATCCATTATTAATCCAATACTAGTAAAGGGTTAAATAAAACACAAACACATTTTTTAAAATTATTTTAATGAAATAAAAACAATGGTTGTTGCAGTATTTTATTCAACGCCCAATCCAGTCACTGAAGACCCTCGTTCTGTGAGTAAAAAAACATAATAAACCAACAATATACTTACCCTCCGCAGATCTGTAACGTCCAACGATGTAAATCCTTCTGAAGGGGTTAAAACATTTTGCAGCAAGGAGCTGTGCTAATGCAGGCTGCTCCTCGCTGCAAAACCCCAGGGAATGAGGCTAAAAATAGATCAATTATCTATATTTAGCTTCATTTGCGGTGAGGCGCCCTCTGCTGGCTGTTCATAGATCGTGGGAAATAGCCAGGGAGCTTTCTAGGTAATTTCCCACGATCTATGAACAGCCAGCAGAGGGCGCCTCACCGCAAATGAAGCTAAATATAGATCATTGATCTATTTTTAGCCTCATTCCCTGGGGTTTTGCAGCGAGGAGCAGCCTGCATTAGCACAGCTCCTTGCTGCAAAATGTTTTAACCCCTTCAGAAGGATTTACATCGTTGGACGTTACAGATCTGCGGAGGGTAAGTATATTGTTGGTTTATTATGTTTTTTTACTCACAGAACGAGGGTCTTCAGTGACTGGATTGGGCGTTGAATAAAATACTGCAACAACCATTGTTTTTAT
Source organism: Ranitomeya imitator (assembly GCF_032444005.1). Lineage (NCBI taxonomy): Eukaryota > Metazoa > Chordata > Amphibia > Anura > Dendrobatidae > Ranitomeya > Ranitomeya imitator. The sequence continues at coordinate 175,014,774 of NC_091283.1, forward strand.
TTCATTAAAATAATTTTAAAAAATGTGTTTGTGTTTTATTTAACCCTTTACTAGTATTGGATTAATAATGGATAGGTGTCATAATTGACGCCTCTCCATTATTAATTAGGCTTAATGTCACCTTACAATAGCAAGGTGGCATTAACCCTTCATTACCCCATATCCCACCGCTACACGGGAATGGGAAGAGAGTGGCCAAGTGCCAGAATAGGCGCATCTTCCAGATGTGCCTTTTCTGGGGTGGCTGGGGGCAGATATTTTTAGCCAGGGGGGGGCCAATAACCGTGGACCCTCTCCAGGCTATTAATATCTGCCCTCAGTCACTGGCTTTACTACTCTGGCAGAGAAAATTGCGCGGGAGCCCACGCCAATTTTTTCCGCCATTTAACCCTTTATTTTAAGAGCTAGAACGGCCAAATTTTGCAGATACACACTACTGACATTAGTAGTGTGGAATCTGCAAAAAAAATGGAGAGAAGACATGGTTTACTGTATGTAAACCATGTCTCAAATCATGTCGGGTTTTAGGAAGGAGAAGGGAAAAGCCGGTAATTGAATTACCGGCTTTCAAGCTGTCTAGCGCTGGAATAAATATTAATATATATACATATATGTGTCTAATGACATATATATATATATATACCTATTCTATGTGTACACATTTATTCTACCTATTCTACTGTAAGCTGTCAGTGTGATTTTACTGTACACCGCACTGAATTACCGGCTATTCTCTCTAACAGCGCTGCGTATTTCTCGCAAGTCACACTGCTTGTCCGTGTGTAATCCGTATTTTTCACGCTTCCATAGACTTTCATTGGCGTATTTCTTGCGCAGTACGGTGACAAACGCAGCATGCTGCGATTTTGTACGGCCGTAGAAAGCCGTATAATACTGATCAGTAAAATACGGCAAATAGGAGCAGGGGCATAGAGAATAATTGTGCCGTATTTTTTGCGAGTTTTACGGACGTAGATTCTGCGCTCTTACGTCCGTAAAACTCGCATGTGTGACGGCGGCCTTAAAGGGACTCTGTCACCTGAATTTGGAGGGAACAATTTTCAGCCATAGAGGCGGGGTTTTCGGGTGTTTGATTCACCCTTTCCTCATTCTCTGTCCTCCATAGTACACACCTGCGCAAGGCAAGATTGCCCCTATGGCTGAAGATTGTTCCCTCCAAATTCAGGTGACAGAGTCCCTTAATGTGTAACGTGTCAGGTGCCCTTTAAGTGGTGCAATCCGCAAGGACTAAGCCTTCAATCTCCAGGAGTCCCATAGCACCCCCATGTACACCTTTGATCAATTCCTGGTCATTAAAGAAAACGGGAGGGTACCTGGTTACATGTTGAAAGTGGAACCCCCCTTTAAGAATTCTTATAAAATGGCAGATCTGATGTATTGAGGAATTATGGCGCAGCTTTGTATCCCACAATTCAAGGTATGGAACGTTCTGATACATTGTTATGGAGGAAAATAAGGTCAGTCACCTCTAATCCAGCCGAGAAGATTGTTGGAAACACATATGGATAGAGAGCAGCATTTCGCTGGAGCTGTGCAGATTGATACGAGCAGATGATGGTCCCTGGGGGAATCTAGAGCGGAGCAGGAGATGGGTATTGAGCCATTTTACCGTCCTCTCCTCCGCACACCTGTCCTGTGCTCTCCAGAGGAAGCGTCATTACTGTCGCCTTATTGCTGCGAGGAGAAAATAGCATCCACGTCTAATTTACAATATTATTAGTGCGCCGTGTGCGGTATCATCACGCACAGCCGCCAGACAATCAAGGGAACAAGGGCGAGCCGGAAAAGGAGCAGAGATCAAGTGTTTGTATGAGAAAATATGTAACACGTACATACAGGTGGTGCAGAGCGAAAATTGTCATTCAAAGGGATTGTCCCACCAATCCTCATAGGGCGCCAATGACATGAAAGGAAATTAATGAAAGAAAGGTGGTGGTCCCAAACCTGTGGCAAAACCCAAACCCCCTGGGTTTACAGTACCATGTAAACCTACGGAAAACAAAATCTGCAGTGCACATGCTGCGGAAAAAAAATGTGCGGAAACGCAGCGGTTTACATTCCGCAGCATGTCAATTCTTTGTGCGGATTTCGCAGCGGTTTACACCTGCTCCATAATAGGAATCCGCAGGTGTAAAACCGCAGGTAGAATCTGCACAAAAACCGTGGTAAATCCGTGGTAATTCCGCAGTAAATCCGCAGGTAATCCGCAGTGAGGTTTACCTGCGGATTTACAAAAACAGGTGCGGAAAACAGAAAAATCCGCAGACATCCCACCGACGTGTGCACATAGCCTTATACTCCTCTGTCCTCCACCTTCAAGATTTGTTTGTCCTGCTCCAGTCTCCTCTTTCCTCCTCCTTCCAGACTCCTCTTTCTTCCTCCCTCCAGACTCCTCTATCCTTCTCCCTCCAGACTCCTCTATCCTTCTCCCTCCAGACTCCTCTTTCTTCCTCCCTCCAACTCCTCTTTCCTTCTACCTCCAAACTCCTCTTTCCTCCTCCCTCTAGATGCCTCTGTCCCCCTCCAGACTCCTCTATCTTCCCTCCTCCAGACTACTCTGTCCTCCTCCAGACTCCTCTGTCCTCTTCATTTTAGACTTCTCTGTCCTTCTCCCTCTGTCCTCCAGACTCCTCTACAAGAGTAAAAAAAAGGCACAGCCATCATAAATGCGAGGTGCTAATCTTTCTAACCCCCATATTATCTGTTGGGTGAGAGTTAGGGGTCCCCACAAAAATTACACTGTTGGGATCCTTCTGATATCGACGGCTTTTGCCGATGTTAGTCCAATGTGTCTGTAGGCCGTTAATTACCGGCCAACTTCTAGAAAGAGCGCCACTCCTGTCCATGGGTTGTGACCGGTATTAAAGCTCAGCTTCAAATGACTAAATCATAAAAGACGTGAACTATTAATTAGAGGACGTTTATAAAAGTCAGGTTATGACTCCCACCCTGCGACGGTGCGTGGCACAACAGTAAATTATTGATATATCCCTCCTAATTGTCTGCTCCTGTAGCATTTAATGGGTGATTTGACAGCTTTAATTATTGAGCTCACATAATTCATTTCATACGTATCCCCTGCATGTTCTGCTCATTACCAGCGCGGGTGTGAAATGTAAAATCATAGAAATACCTTAGGTCTCACTGAGAAGTAGACTTAAAGGAACAGTCCAGAATTACAATATAATCATGGTTCGGAGGGCATTGGGTTGCCAACACTAACACAAAGGGTGCAAAGAAATGACAGTCATGAGCTCCAGCCATAGATGCAAGGCATTCTGCGGACCCCCATCTAAAGGACTGATTTATGAGGAGTGCCTCTACTTCTGCTATAAAGGCACGGATGATTGACCTCGTGGAGACCAAAACATCCAACACCGCGGAGACACCATCACGTGTTTCTCAACGCAGTGATCCAGAACATTGCCCCCAAATATGCATGTAGAGGAGCTGCGGAGACACCATCACGTGTTTCTCAATGCAGGCAGTGAATAGCCAGGCCTTTCCCCGGGAAGGAACAACCATGCTTGGCATAGGTGGTTTTCCTTTATTGGATGTTTTCCTTTATTGGATGCTGCACTTCCCTTGGTTGTTCCTTCCCGGGGAAAGGCCTGGCTATTCACTGCCTGCATTGAGAAACATGTGATGGTGGCTCCACAGCTCCTCTACATGCATTTGCATATTTCAGGCCAGTGTTCTGGATCACTACGTTGAGAAACACGTGATGGTGTCTCCGCGGTGTTGGATGTTTTGGTCTCCATGAGGTCAATCATCTGTGCCTCTATAGACTTTCTACTAGGCACTGCTCCTGATAGCCAGTTTCCTACTCCACACTGATGAGGGGCAAAAACCCCGAAACAGCTGTCTGTAAATGGATACCATGCTTGGCATAGGTGGTTTTCCTTTATTGGATGTTTTCCTTTATTGGATGCTGCCCTTCCCTTGGTTGTTCCTTCTCGGGGAAAGGCCTGGCTATTCACTGCCTGCGTTGAGAAACATGTGATGGTGTCTCCGCAGCTCCTCTACATGCATCTACTTCTGCTATGGCACAGACAACTGCGGCATAACACACTGCCTCAACAGTCAGCGGTCCTCACACTGTGACACGGACCTCACAAAAACAACGTTGTACCAGAATGATTGCTGGCTATCTCCTGCCATTCTGTGCCACAGTGTGTCTCAGGGAGGCTACTCCATGCCATAGCCAGCATCACCTATAGGGCTTGTCTGTAATTGCACCAGTCCCATCTATAGGGAATATCTGGAATTGCACCAGTCTCATCTTTAGGGCATGTTAGGCATTGCTCAAGTCCTCACCACTACCGGAGCTACCGCCTCACCAACACCGGTGCTGCTGCAACCCCCCAACCTACTGTCTCCTTCCCCAGTTTGTTTACTGTAAGTGATAGTTGTCATTTGTATGTAACCCCTTCTCATGTACAGCACCATGGAATCAATGGTGCTATATAAGTAATAATAATTTTATCCTCATGGGTAGAGATGGGAGGACCCCTGGATGTTCAAGTTCTGCGGGTTCGGACGAAGAGTTACAAAAGTTTGGGTTCGGGTGTACCCCGACCCAAACCCAGACCCCATTCAATTGAATGGGGGGCCCGAATATCCAGTTTGCCACACTGTCATGTGCACAACAGCAGCAAACAGAGCTTCTGATTGGCGGTAAAATCATCACCGCCGTCAGACAGCAGCGGGTCCCACACTGTCAAAAGACAGTGAGAGCGTAGCTGTTATCGAAGGTATAACGTTTATGCCCGGTCACTAGTGTCAGTTGATGGGACTTCCGCTCCCATCAGCTGACGCCTGCTGCCACTAATAACAGTGAGAGCAGGAAGCGGCTGATGGGAGAATTCAACAGCCAGCGCTGTAAATAAATAATTTTTTTTAAAACAACAGTGTGGGTTCCCCTGTATTTTGGATAACCAGCCAGGTGAAACTCACAGCTGGGGGCTGCAACCCTCAGCTGTCAGGTTCAGCAAGAATAGAGGGGTCCCCACTCCGTCCAGGCTGAGAACCACTGCTGTGAGGGCAGCATCAGTGACTAGTGGTGATGTCATCGAGGTTACTGCCTGTCACTGAGGCTGCGATCCCAGCGGGGCAAATGAACTAGGGTGACCTCCGTGAGATCACAGCTAGCATAGTGAAAAAAGTCTAACGTTCACCGAATTTCACAATTCAAATTCACCGCAGTGAAATTCTCCCGGTGAACTCACCTCTGCACCATGAGACTTTTTCTGACTGTGCCAGCAGTGATCTCACTGAGGACACCGCAGTTCATTGGCCAGGCTAGGAACATAGCCTCAGTGACCAGTGGTAACCTCAATGATGTCACCGCTGGTCACTGATGCTGCACTCGCAGCAGCTCATTCATCATTGGTTCCCAGCCTGAATGGTCGCATCTTGGTTCTGTCCAGGTTGAAAACTATTTATCCCCCAGACATGGATTACGGCGTGGGACAGAACAACAGACAGGTGAGGGATATTGTTGTTTTTTTTTTTTTTTTTCTTACAGGAGAACGAGGGCTTCGGTGGAATTAGGCATTAGGTGAATATAACTGTGTTTGTTATTGGAAAAGTGTATTTTTTTTTTCAAATAAAGGACTTTATTCTGGCTGTGTGTTTATTTGCCAAATAACTATAGGATTAGTAATGGAAAGGTGGCTTATAGACATCTCTCCATTACTAATATGTAGGCTTAATGTGACCAGACAATACAAAGGTGACATCAACTCCATAACTATGAACCCCACTTGCCACCGCTACAGAACTAGTGGGAGGAGCCGGGCAAAGTGCCAAAACTGGTGCCTGAGAATACCAGCCACCAGCAGTCTGCAAGGCTGGTTGTCAAAAATATGGGCGATTTCACTGCATTTTTAAAAATTATTTAAATAATTAAAAAATACTGCATGGCACCTTTCTATTCTTGATAACCAGCCTTGCTAAAGCTGACAGCAAAGGGTTGCAGCCTCCAGCTGTGAGTTTCGCCTGGCTGGTTATCAAAAATACAGGGGAAATACTCCCATCAGCCACTCCTGCTCTTGCTGTTATTTGCGTCAGGAGTCGGCTGATGCGAGCAGTAGTCCCATCAGCCGCAACCAGTGACCGAAGATGAAATTTTACCTCCGATTACAGCTGCGCATTCGCGTGGGAACTGAGGCTATCTGACTGGCGGTGATGATTTTACTGGCGATCAGAAGCAGTGTTTGCCGCACTGTCATGCATATGACAGCGTGACTAACACCTGGTGTTCAGGAGCCAAACCTGAACAGTAACACGGACATCCCGGTGAAGTCCGTGTTCGGTGCCCGTGCCCGAACAGTAGGTGTTCGGTATGAACGCCGAACTTTACTGTTCAGGTTTGCCCATCTCTACTCATGGCCTAGGTCTACATGCGCAGATGCCAGGACATTCTTGGGCCTAGGTCCCTCCTGTGAGGAAGATACCAGTCGGGTCCCAGTGAGAAGGAAAGATGGTGGGTCTCAGGAAAGCTGATATGACGGATGGAAGGTCCCTGGTACCAACAGGAGCTGTTGAGGTGGGGAACAGGTCAGGCAGAATGGAGTGAAGGACTGATGGTACACTGGACAAAGGGAACATCATCCGGAGGGGATTCTGTCACTGTGTGCCGCAACTGCACGTATCTGAATTGCACAGTAAAATTGAACCTGCTGACCTAAGGTCTCCTGTCATGTGAACAGCTGAATCTGATCCCATGGATGGGGAGGTAACAAGGACTCATGAGCTACAAGAGCGTACAGAAAGAATCCCACCGCACATCACACTGTTGTCAGTCTCCTGTTTAGAAGGGGGGTTTCAGGGCAAAAGTAACTCAGTTCCGGTCCACAGCATGGATGTTAGGCTATCTGCCCACGTTCAGGAAAGTGTGCAGAATTTTCCTGAGCAAATCCGGTCTACTTTCACAAGAAATCCGCAAGCGTATTTTCCACGTTTCTTTTGCGTTTTTTTCCGGAGCTTCCCAATGCAATAATATAGCGGGAAATCCACGAAAAATCTGCAAAATTAATGAACATGCTGCGTTTTTTTTCCCACGATGCGTTTTTATCGCAGAAAAAAAAACCGCAACACGTGCACAAAAATTGCAGAATGCATTAAAAATGATAGGATGCTTAATGTAATCGTTTTTTAAGTGTTTTTGCAGCGGAAAACCGCCAAAAATCTGCAACCTGTGCACTCAGCCTTATTCTGCGCCTCCATAGATAAGCAGCCCCTCGGCCTTCTGCACCACAATCACTGCTGGCTAGCTCCTGTCCGGCTGGGCAGCTGAGGGTCTGCGCCTTGTCACACCAGGCATGATAAATGAAGATGGGCACCAGCCACAATAGGGCCCATGGGATCTAAAGGGGGCATTCCTCATGTCTTCAGGTGGGCTGTAGGTAGTCTGTCCAACCCAAGGTGGTCTCTCCAGTAGGCAAAGGCTGGTGGAGGAGGGGAAGTTACCCTCATGCCCATATTTCTGGTGTTTATGTAAAAGTTTAGTTTTGGGCTCCATTATCCCTTTCTATTCCTGTATTATACTGCAGCAACATACTAGGAGTGAGGAGAAGGTCAATATCTCATTATTTCCCTGCATGCACTGATGTACATGCAGTCACAAGAGAGGTGACTTATCATCTGCCCGTCCTGTGCTCACCGGCTCACCCCGAGCAGAGTCCTATGACGTCAGCTGCCAGTAATCAGCAGTAATCGTCACGTCACCGCTCGGCTCTCTCTGCGCCCTGGCGGCGCGGACGCGCGTAACCTGCGCGCGTAACCTGCGCGTCCTCTTCCCCGTGATCTCTCGCTGCGCGCGCCCGCGGATCTGGATGAGCGCGCGCCCCGACAATAACATTTGCAGCAGTACCAGCAGCAGCGAGAGAAGCAGCAGCATCCCGGAGCTAGCATCAGTGCCAGCAACCCCCACTGCGGACGGAAGGAGGACCCCCAGTCTCTCTCTCTGTGTAGAGAAGGTACCACCACTGAAGACATCAGACCATCTCAAGACTTTGGTGAAGACAACACCTTACTCTAAGGACAGGTCATGACTCCTGAACATCAATGCATGCAGGGCAGCAGAAGCTTTGTACTTTGCTACAGACCCCATCCCCTTCCTGAAAACTGAAGATCACCCCAAGACAAAAGTTCCTTTCCTTACTCCATCTCTGAGACCCCAATATCTCCCAATTACTATTTCTTTTATGTTGCAAAGAGCAGAGGATCTCAGTACTTTACAGCATATTGCAAGTGGACACTGTTCCAAGTTCTACACTGAAGACATAGCCCTAGAATAGCGGAGGAGACAAGTCATCAACCTAGGACATCATTCAATCAAAGTGGTTTGACAAGTGCAGGCAAGACAAAACCTCCAAATCTTACAGGAAACCTACATTTTCAATGAACAGAACTATCACTTCAAGTCTTCTCAAAGACATCAGAGCCTTCAAGACCTCACTCACCTAAGCATTCCAAGGATCTGGTATCCCTTCAGAGCACCCTTATAGCTTCTCAGTACTTGCACATAGTGGTAGACCAGGGCGAATATATACATACTGGTAGATCAAGGCAACCATCTAGTTAGTGGTAGAGCAAGGCAATCATCTATGTAGTGGTAGACCAAGGCAACCATCTATGCATTACTAGACCAAGGCAACCATCTACATATTAACAGACTAATGAAACCATCCACGTAGTGGTAGACCAACATCATCATCTACAAAGTGGTAGACCAAGAAAACCATCTTCATAGTAGTACACCAATACAACCATCTGCATAGTGGCAGACTAAAACAACGATCTATGTAGTGGTAGACCAAAATAGCCATATGCATAGCGGCAGATTAAGGTGACCATCTACTTAGTGTTAGAACCAAGACAACTATCTGCAAAGCGGTAGACCAACGGCAACCTTATGTGTTGTGGTAGATCAAGGAAACCATCTACATAGTTGTAGACCAATGCAACATCTTCAGAGTGGTAGACTAAGACAGCCATCTACTTGTAGGGTATTGTTTCATTACCCCAAGGAACTATAAAAGTTGGAAACTCAACTGTCCACCCCAACCAGTCATGGACTTATCAAAACTTGTAACTTGTGTACATCTACCATCATTTCATTGACTTTAGGACCAACAAGAAGACATGACCCAATCACCCTGGTCCTCTCACAGCTGATCCAAGGAACTCATCACTCTATTGCACAATTTGCTGAGATCTGGACGCCAGGCCTTGTAAAGAAGTCTTCACACTTTCTTCCATGCACCTGTCACCAGGATGGACCCTGCCTCTCAAGTCTGAGCTACTCCTCTGCCAAAACATTAGCTCCAACTCTTAGTATTTCCAGGACATTCTTCCAGCGAGGTCTGTCTACTAAAAAAAACCAAGGACGCCACGCTTCAGCCTCATGGTCTGGATGCTGGACCTCACATAACAGACAAGGGTCTTCCACTGTTGAAAGGTGAGGAGCTCTCCCGTGTAGTGGTCACCTATAATTGTAATATCTACTGTAGAAAGTGACCCCATAATTTAGAGTTGCGGTCTCCATTTATTGCAGACTGATGGACTGCGCTGGGTATAATCTATGTATAATATACATAGATTCTGCTTCCAGAATGAATTCCCTACCATGCAGCCTCCTTAATAGAATTTCACCTTGATGACCTCCTTTCGGTTTAATTCCCACCGGAGGGGAAAAACAAAACTTCATTATTATCTCTGAAACATTATGGGGTGATAGGTCACTCATGTGCTCCATGGTATAATTACAAGACTGGAATTAACTTTTTCATGAATGATCCACTGTATTTTCCTGTAATAGTCTGCTATATCCCTGTCCCTTTCCTATTAAAGAACAATAATAATGGTAATAATAATAATAATCAAACCGATTAATATTAATGTTAAATCGTAATAAATTCATAAAAAATTATCCAAATTAGTATAAATAATAATTATTGTTTACTATTAATAATAATGATAGTGACAACAAATAATGAATCACAATAAATAATAAAATAGGTATAACACTAATTATTATTATTATTATTTTATTAACTAAAAAATATAGAATTCATTATACTCATGATAAAACATAACTAAAACATAACTATAATTTAAAAAAAAATATATTCTTCCTGTGCTAGAGTGGAATTTATTTTTTATTTTTCAATTATTTTTCAATAAAAAAAAATCTATTAAAATAGCCATTCCGCACGAATAATAAATACAACAATAATTCTTACAAATAATTATTAATAAATATAAAATTAGTATTTAATGACTACTACTTACTTTTATTATTTTATATTCGGAGCACACACATACCGTATATATATTTTTAGCAAAACCTTTGTTGACTGTGGAATGTCATACCCCATCAGTAGTATAATATGTGAGTGGGTCTGTTAGGATTTGGAATGCATTGAAGTGTCCTTCAAACCTCTCGTCACGAGCTTCAACTAAATGGTCCGATCTACTTTGCAGGGAATGAATGGGCTGCATCAAACCTTCAAATGAATGGTGTGATTGGCGATGTTTTTGGCATCATCTTGGCTATTAAGTCAATAATTTTGGGGGCCAGTTTCAAATTAAAAGGGAACATAGAAATTATGAGATGATATTTATTATTGTTATTATTATTATTATTTATTTATATATTTTTGATTTTTTATGTTACTTTTTTGTTTTGCCTATAAATATACACAGATGCATATACTGTATATGTGTGTCTATATATATATATATATAGATATATATATGTTATGTTTTTCACTTTTTGTTCTTTTATCCGTGCACTATATATATGTTTTATTTAGTAGCTTGGCAATGCATGATCTCGTTTCGTTCAGTTCGGCGCTTACGTCTTCTCCTTATTTGACAGTGAATCCATTAAATCACAAATAGTAACCAAGCAGCGGTATCATGTATATCTGCAAAGGTCAGCACATACTGCAATAAAATGCATCGCTTCAGATTATTTACGCCCCTCCATGAATTATTCTGCTTCCAGGAATCAGATAGGATGTGGGGGATTAAGGTTACGTTTTTCACTCTGTGACCTGACAAGTAAATGTCGCCATTTAATTAGGCTTACTATATATATATATGTGTGTATATATATATATATATATATATATATATATATATATAAATAAATATATATATATAGTGAGGAAATAAGTATTTGATACACTGCCGATTTTGCAAGTTTTCCCACCTACAAAGAGTGGAGAGGTCTGTTATTTTTATCGTAGGTACAATTCACCTGTGAGAGACAAAGATAAAAATACAGAAAGTCACGTATGATTTTTACATAATTAATTTGCATTTTATTGCATGAAATAAGTATAAGTAGAAAATCAGAACTTAATATTAATAGAAACCTTTTTTTGGAATTACAGAGGTCAGACATTTCCTGTAGATCTTGACCAAGTTTGCACGCACTGCAGCAGGGATTTTGGCCCACTCCTCCATACAGATCTTGTCCAGATCTTTCAGGTTTTGGGACTGTCGTTGGGCAACATTGAGTTTCAGCTTCCTCCAAATAATTTCTATTGGGTTCAGGTCTGGAGACTGGCTAGGTCACTCCGGGACCTTGAAATGCTTCTTACGGAGCCACTCCTTAGTTGCTGGCTGTATGTTTTGGGTCATTGTCATGCTGGAAGACCCAGAAATGACCCACCTTCAATGCTCTTACTGAGGGATTTTTTTTTTTGTGGCTAAAATCTCGCTATACATGACCCCATCCATACTCCCCTTAATATGGTGCAGTCGCCCTGTTCCCTTTGCAGAAAAACATCCCCAAGTATAATGTTTCCCCCACTATGCTTCACGGTTGGGATGGTGTTCTTGGGGTTGTACTCATCCTTCATCTTCCTCCAAACATGCGTGATATAATATAGATATAATGTGTGATGTAAACTCTAAATAAGTGTTCATTTTTCCTGCAGCGCCCCCAGAGGACAAATGAGGTGATGCGCATTGAAATAATTGGATTGTCTTGTGTCATTAATGGATTTAACGGGTCTTTGAGAGAGAAAGAGAGAGAGAGACGCTCTTTGCTCCATTAAGAGAGAATAATATTATGTTATGAATTGGTGCCAAGATACTCGATTAGGGTGCAAAATTTTGGAGGCATGAACACATTTTTATATATATCCACTGCTATTAAGACTTCATGTGCTGTCTGTGTGCACTCCGCGGTGCACAATGACAGCATGCGGTGCACATATGCGGTCGTCTGAAGGAGCCCCTAGTGAGAGAGCCACAGAAAGAGGCTCCTGCTCTGGAAGATCCAGCTCGACATTTCACAGATCGTCATGTAATACTACATCTCCCCTGTAGTGGTCTCTGTAGGGAAAATCATTAGTTAGCATAAGGTTCTGCTGATGACACCATATGATTGTTGAGGATTTCTGAAGAAACCTTAGCTGCTAACCCTGTGGGAGTTGTAATGGGGACCATTTTGATCATCACCCATGTTTTCCAGCTTCGGTTATGATTAATAAATGGCTAATAAGCGTGAATACTGATAAACCTTTTACTCCGTCTTGGTCGGTCAATAAGTACCTTTCCTTCATCACAAATATGTAACTTATCTTTAGCCTGGTGTAAATGCCACTGTTCTCCTGAATCCGGCGTTGTTTTTCTTTCGTTCCTGCTCCTCACCATTCCTGAGATATGACTCCTTCTTCCGTGTATATAAATCTGGTCTTGTTAGCCAAATGGGTGTGATCCTCAAGAAACGGTCTACCAAAAAGAATTCAGGACCACACCCACTTTGCTAAATGGACTACAGGGAAAAGAAGGGCCGTATCTCAGGAATGGAGAGGCACAGGAACAAAAGAAAAACAACGCCGGATTCAGGAGAAAAGCGGCATTTACACCGGATAAACAAAATACATGTTTATGGCAAGTGACAGATCCCCTTTAAGAGTTCTTTGCCTATGATTTGAAGAATTTCTTATCTTTTACACCCTCTCCAAGCATCAGAAGGAAGAAGGTGACCAATATCCGCTTGGTTATCTTCTCTTTCCAGGATGGATGCTATTGCTCAGTATTTGAGTGTTTGCCCCCTTGCTGTTTTCTAGGTCAAAAATAGCAAAAATGTAATATTCCGTAAAATAAATGTTCTGAGTTTCGCTTCGTGACTTGTGTCCATACCCCGTCTATAGTAACTCATTAGGATCCAGGCAGAGGATCAGGAGGAGAAAAATTCTTGTAAGTGAAAAGAAGCAGGTCTCTGGATGTAAGTAATTAGCCTTAAATCTCGCGTACCCTTTTGCTTATGCAGAGCAAGGGGAGCCGGAGACCGACGGAAAATAATTACATTCAGTAATAAAAAGGGAAAATTAGTGACAGTGATATATGGCTGCCGTGTTAATAATTCCTGACATTCAGTAAACTAGGAGATGGAAGCTGAATGTCATTACATATCGACACCGACATGGAAAAATTGCATTTTCCATATAGTACGACATACAAAACAATTTAAACGAAAAACATAAAACTCTACATCACTGAATATTTTGTTCTAAAAGGTAAAAATTCCATGAAGCCACTGCACAAGACCACCTCTATGAGAAGACCACCCCACTATACAGACCAGATTTCTCCTGGCGGTGTTCGGTTCCATGACCGCCATGGCCTATGAGAAGACCACCTTCTAGAAGACCCCTGTTCGATGTAGTTTTAGGTGCTCACGCTATGTTCCAGGATATCCCACAGATTTGCAGTTTTAGGGTATGTTCACACCGGGCGGATCCACTTTCTGCGTAAAAAATGTGTGCGTTATCTGCTGAGAAATTAACCCTTTGCTATGGAATTCAAAATTTGCAGCATTTTCTATATGATTTCACCCTTTGGATATATTCACACAGAATTTTTTCTGTGTATTTTTTTAGCTGAAAATTCTACAGCAAAAACAGCTTGGCGAGAAAAAAAACCCCAAGTTCTTTGGTCCTTTTTTGAGGTGTATTTTTTTTAGTATATAGAATGTTTTTCTCTGCTTTAATTGACCAAATTTATAGCAGTTTTCTTTAGCAGAAAGAATTAACATGTTGCTTACTTTACCACTTGAAAAAAACCCAGCACAAATGGGCACAATAGGCGTTTTTCCCCATTTAAATCAATAGTAAGCTGATTCTGTGAATATTTGAAGAGGTTTGGAGCATCTTCCACTCCAAAATCCACATCAAATTCTCCTTGAATTGGCTTCCTAGTGATTTAAATGGGAAAACGCCCTGCTGTTTATTTTCACATGGAAAATGAAGCAACAAGTCAGTTATTGCAATGTTGTATTAGAAAAACTGCTCCAAATTTTGTCTGCTGATTCAATTGAAGCAGAAAAAGATTTCTATACACAAAAACCTCGTAAAAGTCACACAAAAAAATGCAGCATTTACATTTATTTTTTTACGCTCCGGTGTCCTTTGAAAAGCCGGCTATTCATGTACCGCATACAGAAAAATCACACTGACAGGTTAGAATAGAATAGATATACGGTATATACATAGAATACATAGATGTCAGTGACACACACATGTATACATGTATTTATATTACATGGAGAGATATAAGAAAAGTCGGTAATTCATCTGCCGTGTTCTGTAAAATCACTGCAGGAGCCGACAGGATAGAAGAGATGGATTACATACAGTAAATACAAATGGTATAGATAGATATATAGATGTCAGTGATAAATACAATTAATACAGTGTGTGTGCAAATTACTGGACATGTATTTAGAGCTGAGACCCGTTGTGGGACAAATGGATTAAAAGCATCTCTGCAGAAAGGTGAGGAATACCGTTGTTTGTTCTTTTTACCTCTTTTGCAGATGACGAGGGCATCAGGGGAATGGGCGAGGTCGTAAGTATGGTTTAATTAAGAATATTAAAGGAGTCTGTGTCATTCTTTCAATTAAAGGACTTTTTTCTGGGTGTCTGTTTTCTTACAATGTGACGATGGGGTTAGCAATGGGGGCTTCTTATTGATGTCTCTCCATTACTAACCTCTGGGCTTGATGTCACCTGACAATTCAAAGGTGACATCAACCCCCCCCCAATTATCACCCCACTTGACACCGCTACAGGGCAATTGGGAAGAGCGAGGCTGAGTGCCAGAATTGGCACATCTTAGAGATGCGCCTTTTCTGGGACGGCTGAGAGCTGATGTTTTTAGCCTGGGGGGGAGCCAGTATCCATGGCCCCTTCTTAGGCTATTAATATCAACCCACAGCTGTCTGCATAGCTTTTGCTGGTTATTAATTATAGGGGGACCCTACATCATTTTTTTAGGGTCCCCCATTTTAATAGCCAGTAAAGGCTAATTATACAGCTGTGAGCTGATATTAATAGCCTGGGAAGCTCCATGGGTATTACCCCCTTCCCAGGCTATAAACATCTGCCCCAGTCGTCGGCTTTCCCTCTGCTGGTTCTGAAAATTGCGCGGGAGCCCACACAATTTTTTTCTGAAAAATAATCTTTTATTAATTACCGTATGTTCTCGAGTATAAGCCGACCTGAGTATAAGCTGACCCTCCCTAATTTTGCCACAAAAAACTGGGAAAACTTAATGACTCGAGTATAAGCCTAGGGTGGGAAATGCAGCAGCTAACGGTAAATGTCAAAAGTAAAAATAGATACCAATAAAAGTAAAATTAATTGAGACATCAGTAGGTTGTGTTTTTGAATATCCATATTGAATCAGGAGCCCCATATAATGATCCATAAAGTTTATGATGGGCCCCATAAGATGCTCCATATTAAAATATGCCCCATATAATCCTGCATAAAGGCTAATAATGGCCCCATAAGATGCTCCATAAAGACACTTGCCCCATATAGTGCTGCACAAACGTTATGGTCCCATAAGATGCTCTATACAGACACTTGCCCCATATAGTGCTGCACAAACGTTGATTATGGCCCTATAAAGACACTTGCCCCATATAGTGCTGCACAAACGTTATGGCCCCATAAGATACTCCATACAGACACTTGCCCCATTTGCTGTTGCTGCGATAAAAAAAAAATCACATACTCACCTCTCTGTCGCTCAGGCCCCCGACACTTTCAATATTCACCTGACTTCGTTCCGGTGCCACTCAGCACTGGCGTTCAGCAGAGGGTGCGCACTAACCACGTCACCGCTCCCTCTGACCTGAGCGTCACTGCTGAAGATGGAGCGGCGGCTGGAATGAGGAGCAGGTGAATATCGTGCAGCGCTCCCCTCCCCGTTATACTCACCTGCTCCTGGCGCTGTGTAGTCCCTGCTTCCTCGGCGCTACTGCTTCTTCCTGTACTGAGCGGTCACCGTTACCGCTGATTACAGTAATGACTGTGGCTCCACCCTTATGGGAGGTGGAGCCGCATATTCATTACTGTAATGAGCGGTACCATGTGACCGCTCAGTACAGGAAGAAGCTGCCGGCGCCAGGGAAAAGACATGCAGGGACCACGCCAGGAGTAGGTGAGTATAATTAGACAGCCCCCGCTCCCCCTCCCCTGCCGACCCCTGGGTATGACTGGAGTATAAGCCGAGAGGGGGACTTTCAGTCCCCCAAAATGGGCTGAAAATCTTGGCTTATACTCGAGTATATACGGTAAATGTACAATAAGCTGCACACACATTGTACTAATTGTATTTGTCACTGACATCTGTATATCTACCTATTCTATTTGTATTTACTGTATGTAAACCATCTCTTCTATCGTGTTGGCTCCTGCAGTGATTTTACAGAACACGGCAGATGAATTACCAGCTTTTCTTCTATCTATCTATGTAATATATATATATATATATATGTGTGTGTGTGTGTGTCACTGACATCTATATATCTATGTATTCTATGTGTATATAACTATTCTCTCTATTCTGTTCTAGTCTGTCAGTGTGATTTTACTGTACACCGCACATGAATTGCCGGCGTTTCAAAGGACACCGATGCATAAAAATTGGACAGCACTCGCATGGTCCAAGTGCTTTGCGATTTTTTTTTTTTTATCGCACCCATAGGCTTGCATTGGCGAGTTTCGGTGACAATCACAGCATGCTGTGATTTTACACATACGCTGAATAGGACCGAGAACATAAACGGTGATGTGAGCTGCCCCATAGATTAACACTGGTCCGAGTGCTATGCAATGTTTTCTAGCATTGTACTCGCCCATTTCTATGGTAGTGTGACCCCAGCCTAATCCTAAAAATCTCACCATAATCCTAGAAATCTAACCCTAATCTTAGAAATCTCACCCTTATCTTAGAAATATTACCCTAACCCCAGACTCTTGTCCCTTGCAAGTATGTGTACATCTGAGCTTGAATTTTAGGAATATTGCCCCATCCTGAGCAGGACAGCACGGCTGGAACCTTGTTTTCCAGGTTTCTACTACCCCTTTAAGAAACCCCTCCTTAAAGTATCAAAACCGCTTTAGTCAGTCTTATGTGAACCCCATTGCTATAGGAACAGCCATTGTGCTGTAATGCATAGTCTTCTCATGGCAGAGGAAAAAGCTAAAAGCGCATGTTCTCTGCCCGTCTGATCCCGCGCCTTGTGACGTGCCCCTGGTAACGGGCAGGACACAATGGCCCAAATCTCGGCTTTGTTTGTTAACTGTTGTGTAAAAATAACAAGTAACCTGTCCTGTCAGAGCATGCTGGCCTCATCATCATCGTTCACGGGAAGGAGGACGTAACATGGAAGGGACTCAGCAGCAATTCTACACCACATCACCTGAAGGGGGTGCAACTGGAGCTGCTGGCTCAGAAACATGAAGCTTACGCCACAATTCACACTTTTCACAAACAACTGTGGCATTATTAGGGCATTATCTGGTATTAAAATACCAAAGAGATATGATGGCCCATATACAGGGTTAGACACCTGTATAGTCACAGCCTAAGGACCCCATAGTGCCATAGGACCCCCAATCAATCACAGCCCTAGGACTCTCAGAAGGTGTTGCCACAGGCCCCCTAACAATTTGGTCCATAATACTTCCATATTACATAAGCAGCAGAACTGCCAGTGTCCATCAATACATGCTAGCCACCTTAGGGAGAGACCCAAGTTGGGCTAAATGTAGCGGGACGAAAGAGACCGAAAAGCCCTCTACTTAAAGGAAATACATAGTGGATGCTTTCCTGAAACGGAAAGTACTTGCAAGCAGCATAATACAAAGAATAGCAGGTTTACCCAGAATCCTTTGCAGTAGGCGGAGCTATGCAAATCATCTCTTTCCACCCCTGTCTAATCCACAGCGCTTGGAACCGCCAAGCGTGCAATGCTGCGGATTAGTTTCTAAATTTACACAGCCAACCAATTCCTACCTGTGGACACGTGTTTCGGGCTTTAGGCCCTCATCAGCACAGGGCTGGAATTGGTTGGCTGTATGAAGTGGGGCTCGGTGAGCAAGCGATACATACATGCTAGCCACCTTAGGGAGAGACCCAAGTTGGGCTAAATGTAGCGGGACGAAAGAGACCGAAAAGCCCTCTACTTAAAGGAAATACATAGTGGATGCTTTCCTGAAACGGAAAGTACTTGCAAGCAGCATAATACAAAGAATAGCAGGTTTACCCAGAATCCTTTGCAGTAGGCGGAGCTATGCAAATAATCTCTTTCCACCCCTGTCTAATCCACAGCGCTTGGAACCGCCAAGCGTGCAATGCTGCGGATTAGTTTCTAAATTTACACAGCCAACCAATTCCTACCTGTGGACACGTGTTTCGGGCTTTAGGCCCTCATCAGCACAGGGCTGGAATTGGTTGGCTGTATGAAGTGGGGCTCGGTGAGCAAGCGATACATACATGCTAGCCACCTTAGGGAGAGACCCAAGTTGGGCTAAATGTAGCGGGACGAAAGAGACCGAAAAGCCCTCTACTTAAAGGAAATACATAGTGGATGCTTTCCTGAAACGGAAAGTACTTGCAAGCAGCATAATACAAAGAATAGCAGGTTTACCCAGAATCCTTTGCAGTAGGCGGAGCTATGCAAATCATCTCTTTCCACCCCTGTCTAACCCACAGCGCTTGGAACCGCCAAGCGTGCAATGCTGCGGATTAGTTTCTAAATTTACACAGCCAACCAATTCCTACCTGTGGACACGTGTTTCGGGCTTTAGGCCCTCATCAGCACAGGGCTGGAATTGGTTGGCTGTATGAAGTGGGGCTCGGTGAGCAAGCGATACATACATGCTAGCCACCTTAGGGAGAGACCCAAGTTGGGCTAAATGTAGCGGGACGAAAGAGACCGAAAAGCCCTCTACTTAAAGGAAATACATAGTGGATGCTTTCCTGAAACGGAAAGTACTTGCAAGCAGCATAATACAAAGAATAGCAGGTTTACCCAGAATCCTTTGCAGGGGTGGAAAGAGATGATTTGCATAGCTCCGCCTACTGCAAAGGATTCTGGGTAAACCTGCTATTCTTTGTATTATGCTGCTTGCAAGTACTTTCCGTTTCAGGAAAGCATCCACTATGTATTTCCTTTAAGTAGAGGGCTTTTCGGTCTCTTTCGTCCCGCTACATTTAGCCCAACTTGGGTCTCTCCCTAAGGTGGCTAGCATGTATGTATCGCTTGCTCACCGAGCCCCACTTCATACAGCCAACCAATTCCAGCCCTGTGCTGATGAGGGCCTAAAGCCCGAAACACGTGTCCACAGGTAGGAATTGGTTGGCTGTGTAAATTTAGAAACTAATCCGCAGCATTGCACGCTTGGCGGTTCCAAGCGCTGTGGATTAGACAGGGGTGGAAAGAGATGATTTGCATAGCTCCGCCTACTGCAAAGGATTCTGGGTAAACCTGCTATTCTTTGTATTATGCTGCTTGCAAGTACTTTCCGTTTCAGGAAAGCATCCACTATGTATTTCCTTTAAGTAGAGGGCTTTTCGGTCTCTTTCGTCCCGCTACATTTAGCCCAACTTGGGTCTCTCCCTAAGGTGGCTAGCATGTATGTATCGCTTGCTCACCGAGCCCCACTTCATACAGCCAACCAATTCCAGCCCTGTGCTGATGAGGGCCTAAAGCCCGAAACACGTGTCCACAGGTAGGAATTGGTTGGCTGTGTAAATTTAGAAACTAATCCGCAGCATTGCACGCTTGGCGGTTCCAAGCGCTGTGGATTAGACAGGGGTGGAAAGAGATGATTTGCATAGCTCCGCCTACTGCAAAGGATTCTGGGTAAACCTGCTATTCTTTGTATTATGCTGCTTGCAAGTACTTTCCGTTTCAGGAAAGCATCCACTATGTATTTCCTTTAAGTAGAGGGCTTTTCGGTCTCTTTCGTCCCGCTACATTTAGCCCAACTTGGGTCTCTCCCTAAGGTGGCTAGCATGTATGTATCGCTTGCTCACCGAGCCCCACTTCATACAGCCAACCAATTCCAGCCCTGTGCTGATGAGGGCCTAAAGCCCGAAACACGTGTCCACAGGTAGGAATTGGTTGGCTGTGTAAATTTAGAAACTAATCCGCAGCATTGCACGCTTGGCGGTTCCAAGCGCTGTGGATTAGACAGGGGTGGAAAGAGATGATTTGCATAGCTCCGCCTACTGCAAAGGATTCTGGGTAAACCTGCTATTCTTTGTATTATGCTGCTTGCAAGTACTTTCCGTTTCAGGAAAGCATCCACTATGTATTTCCTTTAAGTAGAGGGCTTTTCGGTCTCTTTCGTCCCGCTACATTTAGCCCAACTTGGGTCTCTCCCTAAGGTGGCTAGCATGTATGTATCGCTTGCTCACCGAGCCCCACTTCATACAGCCAACCAATTCCAGCCCTGTGCTGATGAGGGCCTAAAGCCCGAAACACGTGTCCACAGGTAGGAATTGGTTGGCTGTGTAAATTTAGAAACTAATCCGCAGCATTGCACGCTTGGCGGTTCCAAGCGCTGTGGATTAGACAGGGGTGGAAAGAGATGATTTGCATAGCTCCGCCTACTGCAAAGGATTCTGGGTAAACCTGCTATTCTTTGTATTATGCTGCTTGCGAGTACTTTCCGTTTCAGGAAAGCATCCACTATGTATTTCCTTTAAGTAGAGGGCTTTTCGGTCTCTTTCGTCCCGCTACATTTAGCCCAACTTGGGTCTCTCCCTAAGGTGGCTAGCATGTATGTATCGCTTGCTCACCGAGCCCCACTTCATACAGCCAACCAATTCCAGCCCTGTGCTGATGAGGGCCTAAAGCCCGAAACACGTGTCCACAGGTAGGAATTGGTTGGCTGTGTAAATTTAGAAACTAATCCGCAGCATTGCACGCTTGGCGGTTCCAAGCGCTGTGGATTAGACAGGGGTGGAAAGAGATGATTTGCATAGCTCCGCCTACTGCAAAGGATTCTGGGTAAACCTGCTATTCTTTGTATTATGCTGCTTGCAAGTACTTTCCGTTTCAGGAAAGCATCCACTATGAGTGTCCATCAAAGGACCCTAACAGAGGGTTACCCCAGTAATCCATAAAACAACAGATAACCCAGACCAAGGACCCCCATAAAATGTCTGCACCCCAAACAGCATCGAATGCAGAACTCTTATACAGAATATTGTGTATGAGGGTAGTTCTGACTTTTCCTAGATGAAAGATGTTGAGAAAGCGAAGGATCAGGCATGTTGGATTTCTACATGCCCAGTCATTTGTTCCCTTGAGAGTTGGTCAGAGAGAAGTCCATAAACACATGCATGCTCAATGAGCCGAGTGTGCATGTGTATGATAGGCCCGGGAGGAATAGCTGTGGGTCCATCAAGTGTTCTGCTGACAAGGTGTACGGGCCCCTATGGAGGCACAGGATTTATATACACTATGACTTCTCTTATGTACGGAAGGTTTAGATGGAAGACGTCTTTCCTGCAGAGATGAATGGACCTTTCTTGAGTCTTTCATTGTTATTTTCTGCTTTCTGAACATACCCTCTAAGGATTAGGCACACATTCCATATACATCAACATAAGTGGCGCTGCCTTTCATGATCTGAGCGCGAATCAGAGTAATATTTTGATTTAAGCCGCCATCAAAGGCTGAGACTTTATATAAGGAGAAAAATAAGATGGCAATAATCTGCTCGAAAGCCACACGTTAGTTTGATTTCTGTTTTTGAGCTGAGGGATGATTTTGCGGTGGAACGGATGGCAGAATGAGAGATTGGCGTAATCCATCACCGCTCCGCTAGTCCATTGTTCCTGGTGTATAAACCGAGGTCTTTTAACACCATGCTGACATTCGCAGCTTCTATTAGAAAGGGGTTTAAGAGAGAGTGATGGCCTGATAGACCGCAGGCTCAATATACATAGAAATAATGGTCCTATAGACTGCCACCATAATGTGCTGAGTAACAATCGTCCTATAGGCTGCCGCTATACTGAACTTAGTAATAATGGTCCTATAGACTGCCGCCATAATGTGCCGAGAAACAATTGTCCTATAGGCTGCCTCTATACTGAACTTAGTAATAATAGCCATATAGACTGCCGCCATAATGTGCTGAGTAACAATCGTCCAATAGACTGCCTCTATACTGAACTTAGTAATAATAGCCATATAGACTGCCGCCATAATGTGCTGAGTAACAATCGTCCAATAGACTGCCTCTATACTGAACTTAGTAATAATAGCCATATAGACTGCCGCCATAATGTGCTGAGTAACAATTGTCCTATAGGCTGCCTCTATACTGAACTTAGTAATAATAGCCATATAGACTGCCGCCATAATGTGCTGAGTAACAATCGATCTATAGACTGCCGCTATACTGAACTTAGTAATAATAGCCATATAGACTGCCGCCATAATGTGCTGAGTAACAATCGTCCTATAGGCTGCCGTTATACTGAACTTTGTAATAATGGTCCTATAGACTGCTGCCATAATGTGCTGAGTAACAATCGTCCAATAGGCTGCCGTTATACTGAACTTAGTAATAATAACCCTATAGACTGCCGCCATAATGTGCTGAGTAGCAATCGTCCAATAGGCTGCCGTTATACTGAACTTAGTAATAATAGCCATATAGACTGCCGCCATAATGTGCTGAGTAACAATCGTCCAATAGGCTGCCGTTATACTGAACTTAGTAATAATGGTCCTATAGACTGCCGCCATAGTGTGCTGAGTAACAATCGTCCTATAGGCTGCCGTTATACTGAACTTAGTAATAATAGCCCTATAGACTGCCGCCATAATGTAAATAAACCGTCATCCCAAAGAAGCCGACCATTGATTAAAAGTTTAAATAAATTTTATTAAACAAACCAAAAAATAAAGACAATACATATACATATTAAAAAGCTACATTCTTTCTTCCGGGTAATACCCCATGGGAACGCCAAAAGAGACACACTATATTATCGTGAGACCAATAAAGTACGTATCTAAAGATCAAAAACAAGCCTCCTCATGGAACACATAAAGTTAAATATAAGGTGCTATCTGCATCCACTTAAAGGGAACCTGTCACCTGAATTTGGCGGGACCAGTTTTGGTCATATGGGCGGAGTTTTCAGGTGTTTGATTCACCCTTTCCTTACCCGCTGGCTGCATGCTGGCCGAAATATTGGATTGAAGTTCATTCTCTGTCCTCCGTAGTACACGCCTGTGCAAGGCAAGATTACCTTGCGCAGGCGTGTACTACGGAGGACAGAGAATGAACTTCAATCTAATATTTTGGCCAGCATGCAGCCAGCGGGTAAGGAAAGGGTGAATCAAACACCTGAAAACTCCGCCCATATGACCCAAAACTGGTCCCGCCAAATTCAGGTGACAGGTTCCCTTTAATGATAAATGTGTCCATGTAAATACGGCCCTCATATAAACCACTAGATTATTAACATACCCCCACCTCATAAAGATCCCATAATATCGACACGCCCCCGGAAGAAGCAAGGGCGAAACGCGCGTTGGGGCGCTGGGAATAAGCCAGGGTGGACGCACAGTATCTAGGACCTGCTGGAGGTAATATCCGCATTCATACTATCTACCTTTCCCCTATTTGTGATTAGCTTGTTGCAATCGATATTATGGGATCTTTATGAGGTGGGGTATGTTAATAATCTAGTGGTTTATATGAGGGCCGTATTTACATGGACACATTTATCATTAAGTGGATGCAGATAGCACCTTATATTTAACTTTATGTGTTCCATGAGGGGGCTTGTTTTTGATCTTTAGATACGTACTTTATTGGTCTGACGATAATATAGTGTGTCTCTTTTGGCGTTCCCATGGGGTATTACCCGGAAGAAAGAATGTAGCTTTTTAATATGTATATGTATTGTCTTTATTTTTTGGTTTGTTTAATAAAATTTATTTAAACTTTTAATCAATGGTCGGCTTCTTTGGGATGACGGTTTATTTACCGCCATCTTGTGGTTGTTTATAGTTATTTGGGAAGTACCATTACTAGGTATAGATTTGGACTTATTGGATCATACCGCCATAATGTGCTGAGTACCAATCGTCCTATAGGCTGCCGCTATACTGAACATAGTAATAATAGCCCTATAGATTGCCGCCATAATGTGCTGAGTAACAATCGTCCAATAGGCTGCCGCTATACTGAACTTAGTAATAATAACCCTATAGACTGCTGCCATAATGTGCCGAGAAACAATTGTCCTATAGGCTGCCTCTATACTGAACTTAGTAATAATAGCCATATAGACTGCCGCCATAATGTGCTGAGTAACAATCGTCCAATAGACTGCCTCTATACTGAACTTAGTAATAATAACCCTATAGACTGCTGCCATAATGTGCTAAGTAACAATCGTCCTATAGGCTGCCGCTATACTGAACTTAGTAATAATAACCCTATAGACTGCCGCAATAATGTGCTGAGTAACAATCGATCTATAGACTGCCGCTATACTGAACTTAGTAATAATAGCCATATAGACTGCCGCCATAATGTGCTGAGTAACAATTGTCCTATAGGCTGCCTCTATACTGAACTTAGTAATAATAGCCATATAGACTGCCGCCATAATGTGCTGAGTAACAATCGTCCAATAAAGTGCCGCTATACTGAACTTAGTAATAATAGCCATATAGACTGCCGCCATAATGTGCCGAGTAACAATCGTCCTATAGGCTGCCGTTATACTGAACTTAGTAATAATAACCATATAGACTGCCGCCATAATGTGCTGAATAACAATCGTCCAATAGGCTGCCATTATACTGAACTTAGTAATAATAACCCTATAGACTGCCGCCATAATGTGCTGAGTAACAATCGTCCAATAGGCTGCCGTTATACTGAACTTAGTAATAATAGCCATATAGACTGCCGCCATAATGTGCTGAGTAACAATCGTCCAATAGGCTGCCGTTATACTGAACTTAGTAATAATAGCCATATAGACTGCCGCTATAATGTGCTGAGTAGCAATCGTCCAATAGGCTGCCGTTATACTGAACTTAGTAATAATAACCCTATAGACTGCCGCCATAATGTGCTGAGTAACAATCGTCCTATAGGCTGCCGTTATACTGAACTTAGTAATAATAACCATATAGACTGCCGCCATAATGTGCTGAATAACAATCGTCCAATAGGCTGCCATTATACTGAACTTAGTAATAATAACCCTATAGACTGCCGCCATAATGTGCTGAGTAACAATCGTCCAATAGGCTGCCGTTATACTGAACTTAGTAATAATAGCCATATAGACTGCCGCCATAATGTGCTGAGTAACAATCGTCCAATAGGCTGCCGTTATACTGAACTTAGTAATAATAGCCCTATAGACTGCCGCCATAATGTGCTGAGTAACAATCGTCCTATAGGCTGCCGCTATACTGAACTTAGTAATAATGGTCCTATAGACTGCCGCCATAATGTGCTGAGTAACAATCGTCCTATAGGCTGCCGCTATACTGAACTTAGTAATAATAGCCATATAGACTGCCGCCATAATGTGCTGAGTAACAATCGTCCAATAGGCTGCCGTTATACTGAACTTAGTAATAATGGTCCTATAGACTGCCGCCATAGTGTGCTGAGTAACAATCGTCCTATAGGCTGCCGCTATACTGAACTTAGTAATAATAGCCCTATAGACTGCCGCCATAGTGTGCTGAGTAACAATCGTCCTATAGGCTGCCGCTATACTGAACTTAGTAATAATAGCCATATAGACTGCCGCCATAATGTGCTGAGTAACAATCGTCCAATAGGCTGCCGTTATACTGAACTTAGTAATAATATCCCTATAGACTGCCGCCATAATGTGCTGAGTAACAATCGTCCTATAGGCTGCCGCTATACTGAACTTAGTAATAATAGCCCTATAGACTGCCGCCATAATGTAAATAAACCGTCATCCCAAAGAAGCCGACCATTGATTAAAAGTTTAAATAAATTTTATTAAACAAACCAAAAAATAAAGACAATACATATACATATTAAAAAGCTACATTCTTTCTTCCGGGTAATACCCCATGGGAACGCCAAAAGAGACACACTATATTATCGTCAGACCAATAAAGTACGTATCTAAAGATCAAAAACAAGCCTCCTCATGGAACACATAAAGTTAAATATAAGGTGCTATCTGCATCCACTTAATGATAAATGTGTCCATGTAAATACGGCCCTCATATAAACCACTAGATTATTAACATACCCCCACCTCATAAAGATCCCATAATATCGACACGCCCCCGGAAGAAGCAAGGGCGAAACGCGCGTTGGGGCGCTGGGAATAAGCCAGGGTGGACGCACAGTATCTAGGACCTGCTGGAGGTAATATCCGCATTCATACTATCTACCTTTCCCCTATTTGTGATTAGCTTGTTGCAATCGATATTATGGGATCTTTATGAGGTGGGGTATGTTAATAATCTAGTGGTTTATATGAGGGCCGTATTTACATGGACACATTTATCATTAAGTGGATGCAGATAGCACCTTATATTTAACTTTATGTGTTCCATGAGGAGGCTTGTTTTTGATCTTTAGATACGTACTTTATTGGTCTGACGATAATATAGTGTGTCTCTTTTGGCGTTCCCATGGGGTATTACCCGGAAGAAAGAATGTAGCTTTTTAATATGTATATGTATTGTCTTTATTTTTTGGTTTGTTTAATAAAATTTATTTAAACTTTTAATCAATGGTCGGCTTCTTTGGGATGACGGTTTATTTACCGCCATCTTGTGGTTGTTTATAGTTATTTGGGAAGTACCATTACTAGGTATAGATTTGGACTTATTGGATCATGCCGCCATAATGTGCTGAGTACCAATCGTCCTATAGGCTGCCGCTATACTGAACATAGTAATAATAGCCCTATAGATTGCCGCCATAATGTGCTGAGTAACAATCGTCCAATAGGCTGCCGCTATACTGAACTTAGTAATAAGCCTATAGACTGCTGCCATAATGTGCTGAGTAACAATCGTCCTATAGGCTGCCGCTATACTGAACTTAGTAATAATAGCCCTATAGACTGCCGCCATAATGTGCTGAGTAACAATCGATCTATAGACTGCCGCTATACTAAACTTAGTAATAATAGCCATATAGACTGCCGCCATAATGTGCCGAGAAACAATTGTCCTATAGGCTGCCTCTATACTGAACTTAGTAATAATAGCCATATAGACTGCCGCCATAATGTGCTGAGTAACAATCATCCAATAGACTGCCGCTATACTGAACTTAGTAATAATAGCCCTATAGACTGCCGCCATAATGTGCCGAGAAACAATTGTCCTATAGGCTGCCGCTATACTGAACTTAGTAATAATAGCCATATAGACTGCCACCATAATGTGCCGAGAAACAATTGTCCTATAGGCTGCCGCTATACTGTACTTAGTAATAATAGCCATATAGACTGCCACCATAATGTGCCGAGAAACAATTGTCCTATAGGCTGCCTCTATACTGAACTTAGTAATAATAACCCTATAGACTGCCGCCATAATGTGCTGAGTAACAATCGTCCAATAGGCTGCCGCTATACTGAACTTAGTAATAATGGTCCTATAGACTGCCGCCATAATGTGCTGAGTAACAATCGTCCTATAGGCTGCCGCTATACTGAACTTAGTAATAATGGTCCTATAGACTGCCGCCATAATGTGCTGAGTAACAATCGTCCTATAGGCTGCCACTATACTGAACTTAGTAATAATAACCCTATAGACTGCCGCCATAATGTGCTGAGTAACAATCGTCCTATAGGCTGCCGCTATACTGAACTTAGTAATAATGGTCCTATAGACTGCCGCCATAATGTGCTGAGTAACAATCGTCCTATAGACTGCCGCTATACTGAACTTAGTAATAATGGTCCTATAGACTGCCGCCATAATGTGCTGAGTAACAATCGTCCTATAGGCTGCCACTATACTGAACTTAGTAATAATAACCCTATAGATTGCCGCCATAATGTGCTGAGTAACAATTGTCCTATAGGCTGCCACTATACTGAACTTAGTAATAATAACCCTATAGACTGCCGCCATAATGTGCTGAATAACAATCGTCCTATAGGCTGCCGCTATACTGAACTTAGTAATAATAGCCCTTTAGACTGCCACCATAATGTGCTGAATAACAATCGTCCTATAGGCTGCCGCTATACTGAACTTAGTAATAATAGCCCTTTAGACTGCCACCATATTGTGCTGAATAACAATCGTCCTATAGGCTGCCGCTATACTGAACTTAGTAATAATAGCCATATAGACTGCCGCCATAATGTGCCGAGAATCAATCATCCTATAGGCTGCCGCTATACTGAACTTAGTAATAATGGTCCTATAGACTGCCGCCATAATGTGCTGAGAAACAATCGTCCTATAGGCTGCCGCTATTGTTGTGAATTCTGTGGCAGAGCTCCCTCCTGTGGTCACAAGTGGTACTTTGGCTGGTTCTCCCTGTGAGCTTCCGTTGGTGGAGGAAAGTGGTACTGCGGCTTCTGAGTTTCCTTCCTCAGGTGATGTGGTGAAGTCGTTAGGTGCTGCTCTATTTAACTCCACCTAGTGCTTTGATCCTGGCCTCCATTCAATGTTCTAGTATTGGACCTGTTTCCTCCTGGATCGTTCCTGTGGCCTGCTGCTCTGCATAGCTAAGTTCCTCTTTGCTATATGTTTGCTGTTTTTTTCTATCCAGCTTGTCAATTTGTTTTTTACTGCTTGCTGGAAGCTCTGGGACGCAGAGGGTGTACCTCCGTGCCTTTAGTTCGGTACGGAGGGTCTTTTTGCCCCCTTTGCGTGGTGTTTGTAGGGTTTTGTGTTGACCGCATAGTTACCTTTCCTATCCTCGCTCTGTTCAGAAAGTTTGGCCTCACTTTGCTAAATCTATTTCATCTCTACGTTTGTCTTTTCATCTTAACTCACAGTCATTATATGTGGGGGCTGCCTTTTCCTTTGGGGTATTTCTCTGAGGCAAGGTAGGCTTATTTTCTATCTTCAGGCTAGCTAGTTTTTCAGGCCGTGCCGAGTTGCATAGGGAGCGTTAGGCGCAATCCACGGCTGCCTTTAGTGTGGTTGGAGAGGATTAGGGATTGCGGTCAACAGAGTTCCCACGTCTCAGAGCTCGTTCTAGTTTTTTGGGTTATTGCCAGGTCACTGTATGTGCGCTGACCTCTATGTCCATTGTGGTACTGAATTACCTTTCATAACACGCTATACTGAACTTAGTAATAATAGCCCTTTAGACTGCCACCATAATGTGCTGAATAACAATCGTCCCATAGGCTGCCGCTATACTGAACTTAGTAATAATAGCCCTGTAGACTGCTGCCATAATGTGCTGAGTAACAATCGTCCTATAGATTGCCGCTATACTGAACTTAGTAATAATAGCCATATGGACTGCCGCCATAATGTGCCGAGAATCAATCATCCTATAGGCTGCCGCTATACTGAACTTAGTAATACTGGTCCTATAGACTGCCACCATAATGTGCTGAGTAACAATCGTCCTATAGATGGCCGCTATACTGAACTTAGTAATAATAGCCATATAGACTGCTGCCATAATGTGCTGAGTAACAATCGTCCTATAGAGTGCCGCTATACTGAACTTAGTAATAATGGTCCTATAGACTGCCGCCATAATGTGCTGAGTAACAATCGTCCTATAGATTGCTGCTATACTGAACTTAGTAATAATAGCCATATAGACTGCCGCCATAATGTGCTGAGTAACAATCGATCTATAGACTGCCGCTATACTGAACTTAGTAATAATAGCCATATAGACTGCCGCCATAATGTGCTGAGTAACAATCGTCCCATAGAGTGCTGCTATACTGAACTTAGTAATAATAGCCCTATAGACTGCCGCCATAATGTGCTGAGCAACAATCGTCCTATAGACTGCCGCTATACTGAACTTAGTAACAATAGCCCTATAGACTGCCGCCATAATGTGCTGAGTAACAATCGATCTATAGACTTCCGCTATACTGAACTTAGTAATTATAGCCCTATAGACTGCCGCCATAATGTGCTGAGTAACAGTCATCCCATAGACTGCCGCTATACTGAACTTAGTAATAATAGCCCTATGGACTGCCGCCATAATGTGCTGAGTTACAATCGTCCTATAGACTGCCGCTATAGTGAACTTAGTAATAATAGCCCTATAGACTGCCGCCATAATGTGCTGAGTAACAATCGTCCTATAGACTGCCGCTATACTGAACTTAATAATAATAGGCCTATAGACTGCCACTATAATGTGCTGAACAATAATGGGAGATACTATTTTGTACCATTCCTGTATTTGCCATCGTATGGGGTGCTACAACTATACTACTGTATATGGGGGTCTTGCAAATGGTATTGTATAAGGGTCCTGACATTATTTGGGGGTCCTGTGCCTCAGGGGTGAACATTCCATTGGTGCAACCCCGGCAGCCGCACAGGGGCCCAAGAGGTAAGGGGGCCGCATCCACCTTTAAAGCAGGTGTAATTGTGCATTATGGGGAGCTATTAGACTGCTAAGGGCCCATATACAGTTGTGGCACAGGGGGCTCTCCTGTCTGGAACAGTATAGGGGGCTTGCAGCTAGCAATGTATGGGGGTCCTGCGGCTGGAGTTCCTGTATTGGGGTCATGTGGCTTACACTGTATAGGGGTCTTATGCCTGACATAAAAACCGGGGTTCTGTGGAGAAGTTTAATTGGGGCCCTCTGGGAAACACTGTATCGTGGCCTTGCTGGTGGTATTATATAGTGATCCTGTGGCTAACGTTACATGGGGTCTTGTGGCTAACTTTGTATTGGGGTCTTACGTGTGGTATTCTATAGGAGTTTTGTGGTTACCACTGTATAGAGGTCCTGTGGCTGTAATTGTATTGGGGTCCTGTGGTGGAATTTTATTGGGGTCCTGTGGCTATAATAAAAGTGTGGGGGTCATTTTGATGAGTTTGTATGGGATTCAGTGGCTAACTCTGTATTGTATAGGGTTAATGTAGCTAACACTTATTGGGGGGCTTTTGGTTGACTTGACTTTGTAGGGGGGGGTTCTCTGGTTATTCTTGTATAGGAGTCTCGCGACTTATACTGTAGGGGTCTTGTAAATGATATGGTGGTCCTTGTTCTGACATAGGACTGGCACGGGTATGGGCATACCACTTTCGCTGCTCGATGCGAGTCACGCATGAAGCCAGACTAGTTATGGATTAAATCAGAATTCTACTTACAATCCAAAAATTAGGATTTCTGTTCGAAGAAGAAAAGATCCAAACTCATATATATAAAAAAAGAAGAAAAAAATGTGATGTATGGCGGCGTGCCAGTGTTATGTGCACCCGGCCTACATATCTATCTTCTCCTTACTGGTGAGTGCACACGTACGAGCCTTACATGACTGCACTGTCTCTGCTGATCTGTGTCTGTGTGTTTCTGCTCTGATGGGGCTGTTAGCTCTTCAAGCCTGGCACGTGCCCCCCGGGGGCCCGGAAAAGCGCTTTAATCACTGCCCCACATGACACAGCATTTATTCTTAATTCTATCCACGTCCCACCGCCGCTCATCAGAAAATGCATAAAGACTAATGCTAAATACGCTTATATTAACAGCACAGGCCAGAAGGCCACATTTCTACTTCTGCATTGGGGCCACCATGGCTGTGCCTGGTATAACACTGGTGCTGAGCTGCAGTATTCCGAAATATATCTGCAGATAGAAAATCATGGCTGCTTTCTTCTATAAACAGCGCCACCAATGTCCAGTGGCTGTGTCTGGTATTGCAGCTCAGCCCAATTACACCCAGTGGTCCAAAACTAGCGACAGCAATATTGTCCTATTCAGCACGGAGTGTCCCTGACCATATCCCTGCCGGAAGATTACGCGTGCTAGCGAGAGCGTCAGCGAATACCATGTAAACAATGCGGCCTAATACATATTCAGTGGCACATGTCTGCCGATGCAATTAGATCCATGATTCATTCTGCAGCAAGGCGGAGGTGCAGCCAGCCCGGGGTGGTCAACCAGCAATCTTCAGCTGCCGCGGGAATATTACTGCTATCATCTGCGGACAACTGGGCAAATGTGCAGCGACACGGGGAGCGCTGCATTGTGGGGTACTCTCCATGTAAAGGGACTTTTTGTAGGATTGAGCCCATAGAGAATAATGAGAGCCATATAGTGGGCAAAAGGCACCAATCAATAGCCCACGCCAGAGCACAATGTGTGCGGTGAATTTGCCTGTACCCTCAAGGGGTTATTCCCATCTTGTTGTTTGTTATGTCTTGGGGTCTTACTTAAGGGTCTGATTTGAGGGCCCATGATGATTTAGAGATTTTGGGGGCCATGATCATTTAGGGATTAGTGGATTAGTAAAGGGGAAAGTTCCATTCCAGAAGTGTGTCATGAGCCCCCAGGTCCCTAAATCGGATCTCAGTCCTTTTCTTACCTCTCATCACTTCTGGTTTCTCAAAGGCCTTCATGGCCCAGCAGGTAAACCCCCCAGTACCAGCATAAAAGGGTCACCAGGCTAGCATCAGGATCATGTATGCACCATGGTACCTCATGTGGCAAGAGACTCTTGAACCATGGGGCCCAGTCACAACTTCAATTCCCTATACAGTGAAGAGAGTGCAGGGGTTGCAGTCACAATGTGGTCTCTTTGGCCCATATTGGGAGCCCTATTGATGTTTTGCATTGAGGCCAACGCCATTCGAGGTGTACCACTGACTTATCCACATGACGTACCGTGACTGTTCAGATACAAGAACCAGAGGTCCCCATTTCACCACACATGCTGTGTTTCAAATTTTCCCTTTCTAACTTTTTGGAAACAGTCTAGCAAATTTGCAGTGTCAAAAGTCAAAAAGGGTCAAGATTTTACCCAAACCCCCTAATTAATGGGAATTTCTGCTGCCATTGTTTTTGGACTAAAGCATCCCTGAAAACTACGGTTTGTCCCACCTGGAAGGGAACAGAGGGAGGGTGGTCACACTTCTAGCAGACGTCTGGATTTACCATGAGTATCTACAGGCCAGTTGGGCTCTTATGTGGCATCTTGGTACACCACCTACTACAGTTGAGTGATGCTATTTGAGGCTAGGTTCTTACGTGCCCAAACCATTGCTATCCTGTGTGATAAGCGGCCCCACGTCTGTCAGCCAGCACCTTATCCCTAATTAAAGTCTGCATGTTTTATGTTGGAGCAGATTAATGTCGGCCACCGTCTTTATCCATTTGTCGCTTCCCTTCAATGTGGGGTCCATATAAAGGGCTGAGATGAAAAAAACCGAAACAAAGGGAAAAATGGTCAAAATTGGCGTCAACAACCGTATGTCATGTAAACTCCAAAGCAAAGGGGATAAAGGGAGTAAGTGAAGGCGCGTAATGATAAGAATTTCATGTCTGTAGTTCCTACATCAAGACGTCTCCGCGCAGTGAACCTGTAATATATTCTGTGGATGTAGCGTGCTCTCCCCATGGTGCAAGCATTGCGTACGTTAAATTATGGTCAGCATAATTGATCAGACAGGAGCTTCGGTGTCCAGTTTCCTAGGCCACGGGCGGCTTTTTATTATTTTTTTTCCTTCGACCGGCAAAGAAAACTCCCGAAGGAGACCGTAGAGACGGAAGGATTCTGTTATCAGAGGCAAAACATTCATTATTTCATTAGGAACGTTTAGGAGACCAGGGCCAGATAGCCATCTACACAGCCGGTGCTTATAATACGGGGCCGGGATGGACGCTCCACTTAGCAAGATTGAAAAAAAATGCAAAGGTTTGTTTATTCGATGATCAAACAGATTTTTTGGCTAGCATTAGACTGACCTGTCAATCACTCGGTCCTGTTTAATTTAAAGGGCCATGCTCCATTTAGAGGTGTTTATACTGTTAACTTCGGGATATGCTATGAATGCCTTCTAAATACAGGTCCTACCACCGGGACCTTTACCGATCACCTGTTCCAATTGATGCCCTGGTTAATGTGAATGAATAAGTGTCTGCACATGCGCTGCTTTCCAAACTCGCTTCCAAAAACAGCAAAGTGCACTTTCTGTGAGTATTCCATCAATATCGCTGATGAGATATCCCCATTATCCGGTAAATTAAAGATAGAAATAGGGCAACATTCCTACAGAAGGTTCTTTTTGCATAATTTGCTTAGGAGGTCATAAGACCAGAGTAATGTGGCACGTCCTGTAGCAGCATGATGTTCTGTCTGCCCATATGATTATCCTTCATGCCAGCTCTGCATCCTGAAGAGCCCCATGCACAGTAGGCTCATGGTTTGACTGACAATCTAATGTGTATGGGGGCCCATGATAGATGAGATAAGGATTCGGCTTGTCCAATTTTTGGGCTGTTTATCCTTTTATTCTGCAAGAGGTGAGCCGGTGCCAGAGATGTCTGACAGTGGCTCTCTCATAGAGAACACAAGAGCTTATGAAAGAGCGAGCGATCCTGTGTATTGGAGACGCACGGGACAAAGATACCTGATGGATTATCAGCCAAACTGTGGTTCACCCGATGGCTATCTAAAGTGTGTGGGCAGCTTTAAGCTAAACATAATTTGCTGATCATGTTACCAAGATCCATGATTGTTTGTCCAACTTGTCCCATCTTTGCACAGTGTTGGTGATTCCCATCTTCCTATCCTTTAAGGTACCTTCACACATAACGATTTCGTTAACGATATCGTTGCTTTTTGTGACGTAGCAACGATATCGTTAACTAAATCGTTATGCGTGACAGCAACCGACGATCAGGCCCCTGCTGGGAGATCATTGGTCGCTGGGAATGATCAGGACC
The DNA here is from genome assembly GCF_032444005.1 of Ranitomeya imitator. Lineage (NCBI taxonomy): Eukaryota > Metazoa > Chordata > Amphibia > Anura > Dendrobatidae > Ranitomeya > Ranitomeya imitator. Next base: position 175,050,029 of record NC_091283.1, read on the forward strand.
TTTTTTTTGGTTGCTGATCACCCGCTGACCGCTGAATCGTCGTGTGTGACGCCGATCCAGCGATGTGTTCACTGGTAACCAGGGTAAACATCGGGTTACTAAGCGCAGGGCCGCGCTTAGTAACCCGATGTTTACCCTGGTTACCATTGTAAAGGTAAAAAAAAACAAACAGTACATACTTACATCCCGGTGTCTGTCCCCCGGCCTCAGCTTCCCTGCACTGTGTAAGCGCCGGCCGTAAAGCAGAGCAGTGACGTCACCGCTGTGCTCTGCTTTACGGCCGGCTGGCGCTGACACAGTGCAGGGAAGCTGACGCCGGGGGACAGACACCGGAATGTAAGTATGTAGTGTTTGTTTTTTTTAACTTTTACAAGGTAACCAGGGTAAACATTGGGTTACTAAGCGCGGCCCTGCGCTTAGTAACACGATGTTTACCCTGGTTACCCGCGGACTTCGGCATCGTTGGTCGCTGGAGAGTTGTCTGTGTGACAGCTCTCCAGCGACCACACAACGACGAAACAGCGACACTGCAGAGATCGGCATCGTTGTCTATATCGCTGCAGCGTCGCTAAATGTGACGGTACCTTTACTGATGGGGAGGTGAGAGAAGTGAAACTTTTACACTAATGGCATATGCACAACAAGTGTGCCCATCTGTTTTTGGAACTCTGACAGAATTGAATAGAGAGAATAGAATAAGGAGTGAACAGAGAGTCGGAGTATATTTGATCACACACCTTCCCATCTCTAATCATCCTAAGGTGAGATTGCATACAGATGTCAAAGCGGGAGGAGATGGGCAACCAAAGTGCACCAGAGCACAGGGCAGAATCCTGAAAAGTACAACTTTGTACATATGTTTGGACATTAAAAAAAAATTACCTTAAAGAGATACATCGTGTTCAATGAAAGAGGGACATATTGTTCACCCACCTTACATATTGACTGGGCTGGGTAAGGTGCCCATTGCAGTACCTGCGAGTCTTAAAGCACAAAAAGAAAACGTTAAAGTTCTGCTGAAGTATTCAATCTTTCCACTTGGCTTAGAAGTTTTTTCATAGAAATATTGGATTCAACCACTATTTGATCACCACATTATTAGTGTGCCGTCTCTGATTATAACTGATAGCACTTTATAGGAAACATCACTTAAGTATTTTGCGGAAATTAGAGAAATTGTTGCTATACTAAACCTAATTTTGCAAAGCTGAGATTCATGTCATGATAATGAATTATTGGAACATTTGTGTGATGTGGCGAGGGCATATAGTGTCCAGCAGACACAATGGTATGATTAGTTACATTCTGCCAATGTGGCGTAGACAGAGCGGCCATGCATTTTATTGCAAAGGCCAAGGTCCTGTCTAATTGCGTTTAGAAAAGCAAATGCATATGTCATAGTCAGGATAAGAGATTGAAACATTCTCCTCTTGTGGTGCCGCACGGCGTAAACAATTGCCTATGTTTTCGAACTTGTCATTTGTTACATATTGTTTTGCATAGTCTGTTGTTCTGTGAGTTATGTGTTGTCACTGTCGAGAGGAATTATAGGATCTGCCTTGATGCTAAGCGCAGCAACAGGAGTCATTTCATTTCAGATGAGACATTTAGTTGATATACAAGAAAATGTATTCTACGCTGTCTTTGTGACTAGTGAGATAGGAACAGCTTTGTTGTATAGACTAATGTATAAGGAACAGAAAGGGGAACCTGGAGGGTGAATAGATGTCAAGTACCATTCATTTGTTTGCATAATTTAAAGGGATTTTCCATCTTTGGCCAATTTGTTTATTAAATGGGAATGTAACCTACATGGCTGCTATTTCTTGGTGCATCCAGACAGACGTATGCCCATACTTTTATTTTTGAGAAATATAGTAATGTAATGCTGAGATGAGTTTTCATGAATGCCTGGACCCGAGGTTTCCCAGTAGCACATTGTCCAATCACTCCGTTGTCTTGTTTCCGTAGTGCATCCTAATGTCATCTCTTCTCAGGTAAGTGATGCACCCAGCCGTCCACATAATGTAAAATATCAATCATCAAACAAGACCATGTTCTTCTCCCATTACTCCATGGCCCAGTACTGATATTATGTGCACTGGACTGGGGTTAGCATGGGCACTCTGCCTAGTGTGCCTGCGATGCTCTGTGTGTTCTGACACCTTTCTATCATAGCTACGATGTTCTGCATGTTATCTTCTTATCATAGCGAGCCTTGGGCACCCATGATCCTCTCCACCGTTCATACACTACAAGCCCTGCCGTATGCCAGGAACTCTGCACATGACCTGTTGTGTACGGGGACATCCCACAAGACATATACTGACTCAGTCATCTGGTAGTCATAAATTGGTCATTATGAAAGTCACTCATGTTCTTAAATACATTTACCATTTTTCCTGATTCCAGCACATTAACATCCAAAATTTACTGTTTATTCTTTGCTATATACAGTATACAGTGGGGAAAATAAGTCGTTGATACACCGCCGATTTTGCAAGTTTTCCCACCTACAGTGAATGGAGAGGTCTGTAATTTTTATTTTAGGTACACTGACAGAATCTTAAAAAAAAAAAAAAATCACATTGTATGATTTTTAAATACTTAAATTGTATTTTATTGCATGAAATTGTATTGTATTTGATCACCTACCAACAAGCAAGAATTCTGGCTCTCACAGACCTGTTAGTTTTTCTTTAAGAAGCCTCCTAATCTGCATTCATTACCTGGATTAATTGCACCTGTTTGAACCAGTTTAAAAGACACCTGTCCACACTCCATCCTCTCCACCATGGACAAGACCGAAGAGTTGTCTAAGGACACCAGGGACAAAATTTTAGACCTGCACAAGGCTGGGATGGGCTACAGGACAATGGGCAAGGAGCTTGATGCAATTATTAAAAAATGGAAGTAACTCAAGATGACTGTCAATCTTTCTTTGTCTGGTTCTCCATGCAAGATCTCGCCTCAAGGGGAAAGGTCAAGAATCAGCCCAAAACTAAATGGGAGGATCTGGTCAATTACCTTAAGAGAGCTGGGACCACAGTCTCAAACAATGCCGTTAGTAACACACTATGCCGTCATGGAGTAAAATTCTGCAGGGCCCGTTTGAAGTTCACCAATGACCACCTGGATGATCCAGAGTAGGCATGGGTGAAGGTCATGTGATCAGATTAGACCAAAATAGAATATAAACTCCACTTGCCGTGTTTGGAGGAAGAAGGAGGAGTACAACCCCAAGAACACCGTTCCAAACATGAAGCATAGTGGGGGAAAAATCATACTTTGGGGGAGCTTTTCTGCAAAGGGGAGAGGATTACTGCACCACATTGAAGGAAGGATGGATGGGGTAATGAATTGCGAGATTTTGGACAACAACCTTCTTCCCTCAGTAAGATCATTGAAGTTGGGTCTTCCATCATGACAATGACCCGAAACACACAGCCAGGGCAACTAAGGAGTGGCTCCATAAGAAGCATTTCAAGATCCTGGAGTAGCCTAGCCAGTCTCCAGACCCGAACCCAATAGAATATCTTTGGAGGGTGCTGAAACTCAATGTTGCCCCACGACTGCACCGAATCCTGAAAGATCTGGAGAAGATCTGTATGGAGAAGTGGGCAAAATCCCTGCTGCAGTGTGTGCAAACTTGGTCAAGAACTACAGAAAACGTCTGACCTCCGTAATTGCAAACAAAGGTTTATGTACCAAATATTAAGCTCTGTTTTTCTATTGTATCAAATACTTATATCATGCAGTAAAATGCAAATGAATTAAGCAAAAATCATACAATGTGATTTTCTGGATTTTTTTAAGGTTCTGTCTCACAGTTGAAGCGTACCTACTATAAAAATTACAAACCTCTACATTCTTTGTAGGTGGGAAAACTTGCAAAATTGGTAGTGTATCAAATGCTTATTTTCCCCTCTGTATGTATATACAGGGTGGGCCATTTATATGCATACACCTTAAAAAATGGGAATGGTTGGTGATATCAACTTCCTGTTTGTGGCACATTAGTATATGGGAGGGGGAAAACATTTCAAGATGGGTGGTGGCCATGGTGGCCATTTTGAAGCTGGCCATTTTGGATCCAACTTTATTTTTTCCGATAGGAAGAGGGTCATGTCACACATCAAACTTATTGAGAATTTCACAAGAAAAGCAATGGTGTGCTTGGTTTTAATGTAACTTTATTTTTTTTATGAGTTATTTACAAGTTTATGACCACTTACAAAATGTGTTCAAAGTGCTGCCCAATGTTTAAGATTGTCAACGCAACACTTTTCTCCCACTCTTGACACACTGATAGCAACACCACAGAAGAAATACTAGCGCAGGCTTCCACTATCCATTATTTCAGATGCTGCACATCTCTTATCTTCACAGCACAGACAATTGCCTTCAGATGACTCCCAAGATAAAAATCTAAGGGGTCAGATCTGGAGACCTTGGTGGCCATTCAACTGGCCCATGACGATCCACTTTCCAGGAAACTGTTCATGTAAGAATGCTCGGACCTGACACCCTTAATGTGGTAGTGCACCATATTATGGGTGTCAGGTCCGAGCATTCCTACATGAACAATTTCCTGGAAAGTGGATCGGTCGTCGTGGGCCAGTTGAATAGCCACCAACATCTCCGGAACTGACCCCCTTAGACTTTTATCTTTGGGGTCATCTGAAGGCAATTGTCTATGCAGTGAAGATACAAGATGTGCAGCATCGGGTACTGGAAGCCTGTGCTAGCATTTCTTCTGCAGTGTTGCTATCAGTGTGTCCAGAGAGGGAGAAGAGGGCTGCATTGACAATCCACACAATGGGCAGCACTTTTAACACATTTTATAAGTGGTCATAAACTTGTAAATAACTCTTGAAATATTAAAGGTACGTTAAAACCAAGCACATCATTGTTTTTCTTGTGAAATTCTCAATAAGTTTGATGTGTCACATAACCCCCTTCCCATTGGAAAAAATAAAGTTGGATCCAAAATGGCTGACTTCAAAATGGCCGCTATGGTCACCACCCATCTTGAAAAGTTTTCCCCCTCCCATATACTTATGTGCCACAAACAGGAAGTTGATATCACCAACTATTCCCATTTTATTTAGGGGTATCCATATAAATGGCCCACCCTGTATACATTATCACACAAGGAGACATGCCATTGTCATAAAGTAACCAACGCTATTCCTTTCACCTGTTTTATTGTTATGTCTGATAGGTGTACATGGCCCCAATTACTCCCCAATCAGCTCCAGACCTGCACAGTGAGTCACAGGAGATTTCGTTGAGAGTCGTCTCTCACTATTGATCCTGTGCACTGTAAAGATAAAACCTCAATGCCGAGTAGGCAAAATACACTAAATAACCCAGAGTTATTTTCTCAGTGAGAAAAATTTACAGCTGATGTGGTGACGGAAAGAGATAAATCTCTTAGAGGGAAAGCATTGTGTGTCCAGTATATCTGCAGCTAGAACATGTCACAGAAAATGATACCCTTGTGAGATGCCTGCAGATCTAAGTGACTCCTCTTATTGATGTTTAAGCTATTGCCTTCATGTTGGTCGTTTAGGATTCTTAGAGAAAGGGCCCAATTATGGTGGAGAAACTGGATTTAGAACTCACATAATCTGTATCACTCGGGCTACGCATTCGCTTGTTCCATTCTAGAACTCTCCAGGAGCCTTCATCATTCAGTGCCTCCACTCTACCTCCTTTTGCCTGGATAACCTCACCTGATGTCCATGAAATATGGTGGGTGGTGGAGAGCTCTTAGTTCCCTAAGTTGGTGGAGGACCTATGTGCCCTTCTTATAATCTGGCCTTCTGAAATAGTCTCCCCTAAAATTAAGGTATGTCCCCTTCCTTTCCTTTCTTGTGGAAAGTCTTATTCCATTTTGCCATTACAAGTTCCTAAAGGAATGGTTTAGAGATTAGCAAACAGATTGGCACAACACTAGTGGGGCATCTACTTCAGTACTCCATGACAGCCGGAACAGGGCAGTGTGAAATCCATTCCAATGCCGGCATCCTAGGTGCGTCTTGCCGTGGTCAAGCTGCTGTGGAGTACCAAAGTGGACACCCAACAAGAGTAGTGCAAATCTTTTTGCTCGTCTCTAGTATTGTTGTCTGACTTATTATATGACCTCTTTGCCAAACTCTAGGAAAGGCTTGGTTGTAAGCCATCTGCATACTTCCAATAAAAGCGGGCTCAGTGCCAAGGAGAGTATCATAGATTTTGATCTCCAGTTGACACGTCAGTGGGCATTAGTGGGTAGACGATTGTCTTGGTGACTGGTTTAGTCAAACAAAATAACTGGTCTATGAATTGGCTAGACTGCTTGATGATGGTTTCCAGTTAGTAAAATAATTTTTCCTAGGCAATGAACAGTATTTTTTTTATTTATAAAGCCAGTAGAATAATCAAGATATAACACATAGATTATATTTTCCACCTTTATTATGTGTGCAGCCAATGTTGAATTCCAGCTCGATTAATGCCCCTATTGACTTACCCCAAAAACAAGATGTGGAATCTATAATATAACGCTGGGAGCGTCACTCTGTCCGAAGCCTCTATAGACTGCGCAAGCGCAAGCGCCGGCGCAGTCTGGGGCTCACAGAGTGATGCTCCCGGGAGATCGCGGTGTGCGTTCACCCTGAACGCGCACCGCGATCTCCAACAGAGAAGCAGGGACCGCCAGGAGGGTGAGTATCGCCTATATTCACCTGTCCCCGTTCCATCGCTGAGCGCCGCCATCTTCCCGGTCTTCGGTCTGTGTCCTTCAGTTCAGAGGGCGCGGTGACGCGCTTAATGCGCGCCGGCGCCGCCCTCTGAACAGTCACAGCCAGGAGACCGGGAAGATGGCGGCACGCAGCGCTGGAACGGGACAGACAGGTGAGTATAGTAAGTGCTGGGGGGCCTGAGCTGGCGGCGATACCGGCACCTGACCCCCACAGCGCGCCGGTGTCCCCGCCTGCTCAGGCCCCCCAGCACTCGGCGCCGAGCGGGTCAGAGGCAGTATGGGGACGCAGGATGGAGCAGCACATAAGGATGGGGACACAGGATGGGGACGCAGGATGGGAGCAGCACATAAGGATTGGGACGCAGGATGGAGCAGCACATAAGGATGGGGACGCAGGATGCAGCAGCACATAAGGATGGGGACGCAGGATGGAGCAGCACATAAGGATGGGGATGCAGGATGGAGCAGCACATAAGGATGGGGACGCAGGATGGAGCAGCACATAAGGATGGGGACGCAGGATGGAGCAGCACATAAGGATGGGGACGCAGGATGGAGCAGCACATAAGGATGGGGACGCAGGATGGGGACGCAGGATGGGAGCAGCACATAAGGATTGGGACGCAGGATGGAGCAGCACATAAGGATGGGGACGCAGGATGCAGCAGCACATAAGGATGGGGACGTAGGATGGAGCAGCACATAAGGATGGGGACGCAGGATGGAGCAGCACATAAGGATGGGGACGCAGGATGGAGCAGCACATAAGGATGGGGACGCAGGATGGAGCAGCACATAAGGATGGGGACGCAGGATGGAGCAGCACATAAGGATGGGGACGCAGGATGGAGCAGCACATAAGGATGGGGACGCAGGATGGGAGCAGCACATAAGGATTGGGACGCAGGATGGAGCAGCACATAAGGATGGGGACGCAGGATGCAGCAGCACATAAGGATGGGGACGCAGGATGGAGCAGCACATAAGGATGGGGACGCAGGATGGAGCAGCACATAAGGATGGGGACGCAGGATGGAGCAGCACATAAGGATGGGGACGTAGGATGGAGCAGCACATAAGGATGGGGACGCAGGATGGAGCAGCACATAAGGATGGGGACGCAGGATGGAGCAGCACATAAGGATGGGGACGCAGGATGGAGCAGCACATAAGGATGGGGACGCAGGATGGAGCAGCACATAAGGATGGGGACGCAGGATGGAGCAGCACATAAGGATGGGGACGCAGGATGGAGCAGCACATAAGGATGGGGACGCAGGATGGGGACGCAGGATGGGAGCAGCACATAAGGATTGGGACGCAGGATGGAGCAGCACATAAGGATGGGGACGCAGGATGCAGCAGCACATAAGGATGGGGACGCAGGATGGAGCAGCACATAAGGATGGGGATGCAGGATGGAGCAGCACATAAGGATGGGGACGCAGGATGGAGCAGCACATAAGGATGGGGACGCAGGATGGAGCAGCACATAAGGATGGGGACGCAGGATGGAGCAGCACATAAGGATGGGGACGCAGGATGGGGACGCAGGATGGGAGCAGCACATAAGGATTGGGACGCAGGATGGAGCAGCACATAAGGATGGGGACGCAGGATGCAGCAGCACATAAGGATGGGGACGCAGGATGGAGCAGCACATAAGGATGGGGACGCAGGATGGAGCAGCACATAAGGATGGGGACGCAGGATGGAGCAGCACATAAGGATGGGGACGCAGGATGGAGCAGCACATAAGGATGGGGACGCAGGATGGAGCAGCACATAAGGATGGGGACGCAGGATGGAGCAGCACATAAGGATGGGGACGCAGGATGGGGACGCAGGATGGGAGCAGCACATAAGGATTGGGACGCAGCATGGAGCAGCACATAAGGATGGGGACGCAGGATGCAGCAGCACATAAGGATGGGGACGCAGGATGGAGCAGCACATAAGGATGGGGACGCAGGATGGAGCAGCACATAAGGATGGGGACGCAGGATGGAGCAGCACATAAGGATGGGGACGCAGGATGGAGCAGCACATAAGGATGGGGACGCAGGATGGAGCAGCACATAAGGATGGGGACGCAGGATGGAGCAGCACATAAGGATGGGGACGCAGGATGGAGCAGCACATAAGGATGGGGACGCAGGATGGAGCAGCACATAAGGATGGGGACGCAGGATGGAGCAGCACATAAGGATGGGGACGCAGGATGGAGCAGCACATAAGGATGGGGACGCAGGATGGAGCTGCACATAAGGATGGGGACGCAGGATGGGGACGCAGGATGGGAGCAGCACATAAGGATTGGGACGCAGGATGGAGCAGCACATAAGGATAGGGACGCAGGATGCAGCAGCACATAAGGATGGGGACGCAGGATGCAGCAGCACATAAGGATGGGGACGCAGGATGGAGCAGCACATAAGGATGGGGACGCAGGATGGAGCAGCACATAAGGATGGGGACGCAGGATGGAGCAGCACATAAGGATGGGGACGCAGGATGGAGCAGCACATAAGGATGGGGACGCAGGATGGAGCAGCACATAAGGATGGGGACGCAGGATGGAGCAGCACATAAGGATGGGGACGCAGGATGGAGCAGCACATAAGGATGGGGACGCAGGATGCAGCAGCACATAAGGATGGGGACGCAGGATGGAGCAGCACATAAGGATGGGGACGCAGGATGGAGCAGCACATAAGGATGGGGACGCAGGATGGAGCAGCACATAAGGATGGGGACGCAGGATGGAGCAGCACATAAGGATGGGGACGCAGGATGCAGCAGCACATAAGGATGGGGACGCAGGATGGAGCAGCACATAAGGATGGGGACGCAGGATGGAGCAGTGCATCACAGGATGGGGACGCAGGATGGGAGCAGCACATAAGGATGGGGACGCAGGATGCAGCAGCACATAAGGATGGGGACGCAGGATGGAGCAGCACATAAGGATGGGAACGCAGGATGCAGCAGCACATAAGGATGGGGACGCAGGATGCAGCAGCACATAAGGATGGGGACGCAGGATGCAGCAGCACATAAGGATGGGGACGCAGGATGCAGCAGCACATAAGGATGGGGACGCAGGATGGAGCAGCACATAAGGATGGGGACGCAGGATGCAGCAGCACATAAGGATGGGGACGCAGGATGGAGCAGCACATGAAAGGATGGGGATGCAGGATGGAGCAGCACATAAGGATGGGGACGCAGGATGGAGCAGCACATGACAGGATGGGGACGCAGGATGGAGCAGCACATGACAGGATGGGAACGCAGGATGGAGCAACGCATGACAGGATGGGGACGCAGGATGGAGCAGCACATGACAGGATGGGAACGCAGGATGGAGCAGCACATGACAGGATGGGGACGCAGGATGGGAGCAGTGCATGACAGGATGGGGACGCAGGATGGGAGCAGCGCATGACAGGATGGGGACGCAGGATGGAGCAGCACATGACAGGATGGGGACGCAGGATGGAGCAGCGCATGACAGGATGGGGACGCAGGATGGAGCAGCACATGACAGGATGGGGACGCAGGATGGAGCAGCGCATGACAGGATGGGGACGCAGGATGGAGCAGCACATGACAGGATGGGGACGCAGGATGGAGCAGCACATACCAGGATGGAGACCATATACCAATATAAATGCTCGCCATCCGGGCGTAGAACGGGTTCAATAGCTAGTCTAATATATAAAGCTGAATGTGTGTGTATGTGTGTGTGTGTATGAATGTATGTCCGGGATTGGCATCTGCACCGTCGCAGCTACAGCCACAAAATTTTGCACAGTCACACGTCTGGACCCCGAGAGCGTCATAGGCTATGTTGTGAGGCGAAATTTTAACCCTGCACGTTCCAATTCACCAAACAATTTTGCCCCTATCTACATAATGGGGAAAAAAGTGAAAGGAAAAAAAGTGTTGGAGGCGTCGCAGCTACAGCCACAAAATTTTGCACAGTCACACGTCTGGACCCTGAGAGCATCATAGGCTATGTTGTGAGGTGAAATTTTAACCCCGCGCTTTCCAATTCACCAAACAATTTTGCCCCTATCTACATAATAGGGAAAAGTGAAAGGAAAAGTGTTGGAGGCAAATTGACAGCTGCCAGATGTGAACAAGGAGGACTTAAAGAATGAGAGCGATGGCACAAAAGAGTATATACCGTACAGTTGCTAAGGTGGGGCCCCGACATGGGATACTCACTACACACGGGGATATGACCACACACAAAATGCGCCACACACTACCACGTGCTTGAACACATATTACGCTCAGGACACATTTCACCACACATACACCAACCTCGCCACATAAAAGTCGAAACACAAAAGTCGCAGCTCAAAACTCGCCACGCACAAAACTCGCCACATGCAAAAACTAGGCTCACGCAAAACTCGCCACAAGTGCAAAACTCACCTCATGGAAAACTCACAACACGCAAAACTTGCACACGCGGAAAAATTGCCACATGCACAAAAGTTGCCTCACACAAAACTTGCACATACTCAAAAGGCACCACACATAAAACTCGACACGCGAAAAACTCGCCATGCGCAAAACTTGCTGCACACAACTTGCTACACTAACCTGTCACATGCAACTCGACACACAGAAAGTTGCTACACGCATGTTGCTACACAAAACTCATCTCACAAAAGTCGCTACATGCATGTCGCCACACGCAACTCAACACACACAACTTGACAAACGAAACTCGCCCTAAAACACACACAAGTCTGGTATTATCCTTCAAAAATAAAAATCTGATTAATAAGCAGACAAACTACAAGAGCAACAAATGTACCATATAGGAAATACGGCAGCTGTCAGTCACATGACCTGTCTATTATGTGTATGTGTGAGCTAATATATACTGCCAGGGGGAGGGCTTCTTGTTGGCTGGGGATTTATCAGGCTGCCAATTTAGCTTACAAATACTGAGGTAAAAATACTGAGCAAATAACGTGTGAACGAGGTCTAATACAGGAGGAGATGACACACAGGTATATACTATATACAGGGGTGATGACACACAGATATATACTATATACAGGAGAGATGACACACAGGTATATACTATATAGAGGAGGAGATGACATACAGGTATATACTATATGCAGGAGATGACACACAGGTATATACTATATACAGGAGCAGATGACCTATAGGTATATACTATATACAGGAGGAGATGACATACAGGTATATGCTATATATAGAAGATGACATACAGGTATATACTATATACAGGAGGAGATGACACACAGATATATACTATATACAGGGGAGATGACACACAGGTATATACTATATACAGGAGGAGATGACATACAGGTGTATACTATATATAGAAGATGACATACAGGTATATACTATATACAGGGGAGATGACACACAGCAGGTATATACTATATACAGGGGAGATGACATACAGGTATATACTATATACAGGAGATGACATACAGGTGTATACTATATATAAGGGAGATGACAAACATGTATATACTGAGGTGAAAATGAGAGGTGTGAGGTGAAAATTAAAAGGTGTGAGTGAAAAATGAGAGGAGTGAGGGAAAATAGTGGAGTGATCGGAAAATGACAGATGTGAGGTCGAAATGACAAGTGTTAGGGGGGAATGAGAGGAGTGAGGGAGAAAATGAGAGATGTGAGGGGGAAAATGAAAGATGTGATTGGGAAAATGAGAGGCGTGATGGGAAAATAAGAGAAGTGAGGTGCTATAACTAGCCACAGATATTTACTATGCCCAGGCAACGCCGGGCTCTTCAGCTAGTACTTAATATATACAGAAAATATTCTGTCTCTACTGTCGGATATGAATAGTGCGAAGGCATTAATAAGTAGTTCAGTAGGCTTCTTCATCCTCTAAGTTGGTTTTCTTGGCAGTGACTCAGTGCACACCCTTCAGTTTTCTTTTCCTTCTGTGGAATCAGCACAAAATCCCATATTGCTTAAAAGAGTTTTTGGATGAGACATTCATCCCGAGGCTGCATACCTCATCCATCTTATCGTACAATTTTATTTCTTCTCCAATAACTTAAGATGCAGAATAAGATTCATTTCGCATCCATTCCTGTCCCCCCCCCCCTCATTTTTCTTTTTTTGCCTACTATTTACTCTATTGAAAGCCAAAACCACAACTGCTGACCACAAATAGTTCGTTAGATGACTATTATCCTCTGTCCTCTGATAATTTACCTTTGAGACCTTCAAAAACATAAAAAAGGGATTGTGGCAATATGGCCAATACACTTTTTGCTGATAGTGGACATTTGGTGTTCTGTGTGTCTTAATACCCTGCTTACAATAATGGTACCAGCATTATAAGTCTTCTTTCTTGGTTCAATGCCATACAAAATGGAATACAATCCTATCAGAGACTGAATCAAGTGGTAGGATCAGGTCAACTTGAAGACTGGTTTTATGTTGAAACCAAATGGTCAATTGTTTACTACCAGACCAACCAAAGATGAGAATCTTAGAAGCAATCAATAATCACCGTGTATTATGGTGGTAAGATTTGCGATTTGAATTACACTGTTCTACGGGAACTATATGACAGCATTATTTATGGAACTGTATGGTGGTTTTACGAAAGCTGATATTTTGAAAAAAAATGTCTAAGAAATGTCAAATTTAGTGAAAGGGAGGTCCTACTGTAATGACTGTTCTTGCCTTCTTGCTTTTCCTTTCTTTAAATATTCCATTGTCCAACTTGAATGGGGTTTCCCTAAATTAATGCATATGACTAGTACACAGATGGCAAGACGATTGTGCCAACGATTGCCAATGCAAATGGCTCCTTTCCGTGAGACGCTGGAAGGCTTCAGAGGTATTTCTTTTTTTACAGGAGCCTCTCTGATGTTTCAGGAGAGTTGGCAAGTTTGCTTTAAAGAAACAAGATTGTGTTATGCCTAGTTCACAGCCCCAAGGGGTGAAGAAAGACAGAAATGTTCCCTTTATGGGAATCCCTGTGTCCTGGTCTGCTATCTTTGTCCATGTGCAAGATATAACAAATGGATATTTTTTTCTGGAAGGCTACTTTACTTTTAGTTAGAGATATCTTCTGTATGTCACATCCTATAACGCTATGATGACACCAACGGCAGATCCTGGCGATCCAGACTAAAATAAAAGTTTGTTTTGTCAATGCCTTTATGAAAGCTGACGTGTTTTTTATATGAATTCTTTTCTATGTTATTTACTTAAAACCAAATTCTTATATTGTTTTTATTCTCCCTTTATACTTTTTTCTAAGAATTTAAAAAACTAAGTTGGAATAAGAACTGTAGGGCATTCTTCTGTGGATTCTGTGTGTGTTCAGCAACAAGAATTGTAACGGTGAGATGTTTATGTGAATGTCATTCAGTGATGTTGCAGATATGATGTGTTTCGGTGATGTCACTGGATCCAGGTGGTAGACTACATCCTCATATATATGACGTGTCTCCATGATGTCACCAGATCCAGGTGGTGGACTGCATCCTCATAGATATGATATGTCTCGGTGATGTCACTGGATCCAGGTGGTAGACTGTATCTTCATAGATATGACGTGTCTCCATGATGTCACCAGATCCAGATGGTGGACTGCGTCCTCATAGATATGATATGTCTCGGTGATGTCACTGGATCCAGGTGGTAGACTGTATCCTCATAGATATGACGTGTCTCCATGATGTCACCAGATCCAGGTGGTGGACTGCATCCTCATAGATATGATATGTCTCGGTGATGTCACTGCAGTCAGGTGGTAGACGGCATCCTTATAGATATGACATGTCTCGGTGAATGTCACTAAATTCAGGTGATAGACTGCATACGCTTAGTTATGACATGTTTCAGTGATGTCACCCGATTCAGGTGGCAGATTGTATCCTCATAGATATGATGTGTCTCCGTGATGTCAATGGATCCAGGTGGTAGACTGTATCCTCATAGATATGACGTTTCTCTGTGATGTCACTGGATCCAGGTGGTAGACTTCATCCTTATAGATATGACATGTCTCAGTGAATGTCACTGAATTCAGGTGGTAGACTGCATCCTCATAGTTATTACGTATTTCGGTGATGTCACCTGATTCAGATGGTAGGCTGCAGCCTCAAAATTATGACATGTTTCGGTGATGTCACTGGATCCAGGTCGTAGACTGCATCATTATAGATATGACATGTCTCGGTAATGTCACTGGATCCAGGTTGTATACTGTATCCTCATGGGTATGACATGTCTCGGTGAATGTCACTGAATTTAGGTGGTAGACTTCATCCTTATAGATATGACATGTCTCAGTGAATGTCACTGAATTCAGGTGGTAGACTGCATCCTTATAGATATGACATTTCTCGGTGATGTCACTGGATCCAGGTGGTAGACTGTATCCTCATAGATATGACATGTCTCCGTGATGTCACTGGATTCAGGTGGTAGACTGTATCCTCATAGGTATGACATGTCTCGGTGAATGTCACTGAATTTAGGTGGTAGACTGCATCCTTATAGATATGAAATTTCTCGGTGATGTCACTGGATCCAGGTGGTAGACTGTATCCTCATAGGTATGACATGTCTCGGTGAATGTCACTGAATTTAGGTGGTAGACTGCATCCTCATAGATATGACATGTTTCGGTGCCAGATTCAGATGGCATACTGTATCTTCATAGATATGACGTATTTTGGTGATGTCACCGGATCCAAGTGGTAGACTACATCCTCATAGATATAACGTGTTTCGGTGATGCCACCGGATTCAAGCAGTAGACTGCATCCTCATAGATATGATGTGTCTCTGTGATTCACCGGATCAAGGTGGTAGACTGTATTCTCATAGATATAATGTGTTTCGGTGATGTCACTGGATTCAAGTAATAGGCTGCATCCTTATAAATATGGCGTGACTCTGTAAAGTGCGTGAGAGCGGTAGTCATGACGAGTTGCTGTCCGGTTACGCTCTGGCACCTTGCAGAAAACAGTGTCCCAGTCCCAGTGTGCTGTGGGGTGCATCACACTCACTTGTAGGCTGCAGGCCTTCGCTGTCTCCAAGCCTCCATTCTCAGAAGCCACCATACACAATTCAGGGGACACCAAGTTCATTGCAACAAGCAAACGTTTACTAGTCAGTCCAAGTTCATCAAGTGGTAACATGTGTGATAAGGCACAGCAATTCTTATTCCTTACTTTCTTAGCACAGCATGTCTTCATACCTACCATTCGTTCCTCCTTGAGCATCCCCTTGTCCACCGGCTCTGTTAGCCCCAGGGATCTCCCTTCCCATTCTGCAGTGCACCCGGGATCCATTACCTTCAGTCTTGATGGGCCTCTGTCTACCTTCCCTTGTACACCAAAGGACACGATGTGCTCAACAACCCCTGTGTCAGACCTTCGGCTCCGGGTGCTACTAGCGAGTGCGCTCAGGATTCCAGAATTACTTCCCACTACCTCGAATGGTAGATACATGTTGACCCTACAGCCCACTGGACTTGAACTTGGACTTGTCACTGCATTTCTCTATCTCCTCCACTATCAGGAAATGGCCATCTTTTATTACCACTAGTTCCCACCCACTAGGCTAGTTCTATTATTAACTATGTCCTATAGACTAAACCTATTGTTCTTATCCTATGTCCTATACCTTTGCTAAATCACTTACTATATAAACAGTACTTACCGTATTTTATTCCTAATCTAATCCTGTGCTTACCCTGCATTATGCACTACTCACATTATACATTAACACTTTATCTTACTTACATGCTGTACATTACCATAACACATTAGATAAGACGCACGTAACTATTCACTTTACATGTAAAACCGCATGACACTCATAGCGCAATTTCTGTGTTCAGGTGTAGGAACGCAGCAGAGCAGTCAATTAATATTACAACTCAGAGATGTCACTGGATCCAGGTGACAGACAGCACCCTCATAAATATATGTTTCTGTGATGTCACCATATTCAAGTGGTAGACTGCATCTTCATGGATATGACATGTCTTGGAGATGTCACTAGATCCACGTGACAGACTGCATCCTCATGAATATGATGTGTCTCGGAATTGTGACTGGATCCACGTGGTAGACTGCATCTTCATGGATATGACGTGTCTTGGAGATGTCACTGGATCCAGGTGATAGACTGCATCTTCATGGATATGACCTGTCTCAAAGCTGTCACTGGATCCAGGTGGTAGATTGCATCTTCATGGATATGACGTGTCTTGGAGATGTCACTGGATCCAGGTGATAGACTGCATCTTCATGGATATGACCTGTCTCAGAGATGTCACTGGATCCAGGTGGTAGATTGCATCTTCATGGATATGACGTGTCTTGGAGATGTCAAAGGATACAGGTGGTAGACTGCATCTTCATGGATATGACATGTCTTGGAGATATCAACGGATCCAGGTGATAGACTGCTTCCTCATAGATATTACATGTATTGGTGATGATACTAGATCCAAGTGAAAGACTGCGTCCTAAAAGACATAACGTCTCAGTGATGTCACCGGATCCAAGTGAACTGATAAGCTATGTGATATGTCAGTGATGTCACTAGTGAAGTGATAGGCTGCATCCGCATGAATATGATTATTTTCTTAGTGTTGTCACATCTTCTTAGTAAATTAATAGACTGTGGCTCTGTTATCACCCTTCTGTCCAAGATGAGCTCTCTGTCTTAACAGGACATCAATAAAGTGCATTCTCCAGCTTTGAATATCTACATTCCTCCCCCCTTTAATCTTAAATTGATAGAAAAAAAATGGCCGACTAGTTATTGTATTGCCAGATGAACACAGATATGTTTTAATATAGTTCAATAGAAAAGTGACTCTTGTGTCAGAGTGAGGTATAAATGGACCTCCAGGGAACATCATTACAAAACATATCACAACCAGGTCACAAATATTCTATTGCTTTGTAATAAATTTGTTTTTTTTCGTAAATTATGACAGATTGGCAAAAAGGATCATCATCTGTTTAGATCTATATTATAGTACTAGATGGTGGCCCGATTCTAACGCATCGGGTATTCTAGAATATGCATGTCCACGTAGTATATTGCACAGTCCACGTAGTATATTGCACAGCCCACGTAGTATATTGCCCAGCCACATAGTATATTGCCCAGCCACGTAGTATATTGCCCAGTGACGTAGTATATTGCCCAATGACGTAGTATATTGCCCAGCCACGTAGTATATTGCCCAGCCACGTAGTATATTGCCCAGCCACATAGTATATTGCCCAGCTACGTAGTATACAGCACAGAGCCACGTAGTATATTGCCCAGTCACGTAGTATATTGCCCAGTTACGTAGTATATTGCCCAGTTACGTAGTATATTGCCCAGTTACAGGTCCTTCTCAAAAAATTAGCATATAGTGTTAAATTTCATTATTTACCATAATGTAATGATTACAACTAAACTTTCATATATTATAGATTCATTATCCACCAACTGAAATTTGTCAGGTCTTTTATTGTTTTAATACTGATGATTTTGGCATACAACTCCTGATAACCCAAAAAACCTGTCTCAATAAATTAGCATATTTCACCCATCCAATCAAATAAAAGTGTTTTTTAATAACAAACAAAAAAACCATCAAATAATAATGTTCAGTTATGCACTCAATACTTGGTCGGGAATCCTTTGGCAGAAATGACTGCTTCAATGCGGCGTGGCATGGAGGCAATCAGCCTGTGACACTGCTGAGATGTTATGGAGGCCCAGGATGCTTCAATAGCGGCCTTAAGCTCATCCAGAGTGTTGGGTCTTGCGTCTCTCAACTTTCTCTTCACAATATCCCACAGATTCTCTATGGGGTTCAGGTCAGGAGAGTTGGCAGGCCAATTGAGCACAGTAATACCATGGTCAGTAAACCATTTACCAGTGGTTTTGGCACTGTGAGCAGGTGCCAGGTCGTGCTGAAAAATGAAATCTTCATCTCCATAAAGCATTTCAGCCGATGGAAGCATGAAGTGCTCCAAAATCTCCTGATAGCTAGCTGCATTGACCCTGCCCTTGATGAAACACAGTGGACCAACACCAGCAGCTGACATGGCACCCCACACCATCACTGACTGTGGGTACTTGACACTGGACTTCAGGCATTTTGGCATTTCCTTCTCCCCAGTCTTCCTCCAGACTCTGGCACCTTGATTTCCGAATGACATGCAAAATTTGCTTTCATCAGAAAAAAGTACTTGGGACCACTTAGCAACAGTCCAGTGCTGCTTCTCTGTAGCTCAAAAGTGGCTTTACCTGGGGAATGCGGCACCTGTAGCCCATTTCCTGCACACGCCTGTGCACGGTGGCTCTGGATGTTTCCACACCAGACTCAGTCCACTGCTTCCTCAGGTTCCCCAAGGTCTGGAATCGGTCCTTCTCCACAATCTTCCTCAGGGTCCGGTCTCCTCTTCTCGTTGTACAGCGTTTTCTGCCACATTGTTTCCTTCCAACAGACTTACCATTGAGGTGCCTTGATACAGCACTCTGGGAACAGCCTATTTGTTGAGAAATTTCTTTCTGGGTCTTACCCTCTTGCTTGAGGGTGTCAATGATGGCCTTCTTGACATCTGTCAGGTCGCTAGTCTTACCCATGATGGGGGTTTTGAGTAATGAACCAGGCAGGGAGTTTATAAAAGCCTCAGGTATCTTTTGCATGTGTTTAGAGTTAATTAGTTGATTCAGAAGATTAGGGTAATAGGTCGTTTAGAGAACCTTTTCTTGATATGCTAATTTATTGAGACAGGTTTTTTGGGTTATCAGGAGTTGTATGCCAAAATCATCAGTATTAAAACAATAAAAGACCTGACAAATTTCAGTTGGTGGATAATGAATCTATAATATATGAAAGTTTAATTGTAATCATTACATTATGGTAAATAATGAAATTTAACACTATATGCTAATTTTTTGAGAAGGACCTGTATGTAGTATATTGCCCAGTCACGTAGTATATTGCCCAGTTACGTAGTATATTGCCCAGTTACGTAGTATATTGCCCAGTGACGTAATATATTGCCCAGCCACGTAGTATACTGCACAGCCACGTAGTATATTGCACAGAGCCACGTAGTATACAGCACAGACACGTAGTATACTGCCCAGTCAAGTAGTATATTGGCCAGTCACGTAGTATATTGCCCAGCTACGTAGTATATTGCCCAGCCACGTATGTAACAGGTTAAAAAATAAAAAATAAACATATACTCACCTTCCGAGGGCGCCTTAATAATAATCTTTATTTTGTAGTCCTGGCGCTTGTGTGCGGTGCACGCAGCAGCTTCTGGTCCCAGGATTGGTATGAGCGCAGGACCTGTGATGACGTCGCGGTCACATGACTGTGATGTCATGGCAGGTCCTTTTCGCATAGCATCCTTAGCATCGGAACCTGCTGCTTGCACAGGACAGGGCGCGACGCCAGAGAGGTGAGAATAACGTTTTTTTATTATTATTATTTGTAACATTAGATCTTTTTACTACTGATGCTGCATAAGCAGCATCAATAGTAAAAAGTTGGTCACACAGGGTTAATAGCTGCGTAACTGGAGTGCGTTACACCGCGCTCCGGTATCGCTGGCATTAACCCTGTGTGAGGGCTGACTGGATGACTGGAGGGGAGTATGGAGCGGGCACTGACTGCGGGGAGGAAGGAGCGGCCATGTTGCCGCCGGACTGTCGCCGTCGCTGATTGGCCGTGGCAAAGGTTGTGGACGTTTTGCCATGACCAATCAGCGACTTGGATTCCATGACAGACAGAGGCCGCGACCAATGAATATCCATGACAGACAGAAGGACAGACAGACAGAAAGACGGAAGTGACCCTTAGACAATTATATAGTAGATGGTTATCTCTAGTGTGAGCACGATTTGGTATGTGAATAGGAGTATACATTTTACAGCCGTAACATTAATACCACTAATCACCAAAAAGACCGCACAAAACTTTTTTATTTACTCATAACACTCCATAGGAACTGCTATACATCAGGAACACCCCACAAACCCGGAATATCCTGGGAACATTCAATAAAACCTGGCTTGTATCAGGAACACTCTACAAGATTTGCCATACACCAGGAACACTCCTCCACAAGAACTACCTTATAATGGGAACACTCTACAAAAACTGCCTTATACTGGGAGCACGCCACAAGATCTGCCATGTACTGGAAACACCCAACAAGACCTGCCGTATATCGGTAACACCTCACAAGACCCGCCGTAGAACTGGAACACCCCACAAGACCTACTGTTTTTCAGATGCTCCAGTCATCTAGCTATCAGAATTTCGCCATTATTACAGTCAGATCTTTACTCTTGCCCATTTCTCCTGCTTCCAACACATCAACTTCAAACACTGACTGTTCATTTGTTCACTGTTAAACCTTAATGTGGCTATCGATTTCACTTTCCTTAACTCACAATTTGAATCTCTCAACCTTTGATCTTGAGATTGATGTGACACAACCCAACCATCTAGGACTGCAGAACTGAAGTTGTCATGTAGACTTTCTCGTTAAAGGTTTACTTGCTGCGGTTTATAGCTCAACTGTTTCATGCTCCAGTGTCTCTGCTTTTATTTCAGACACCTGGACTAATTCTGTCCAGTGGTGGATCATTGTTTGTAAAGACCTAAAGATTTTGGGAATAGATCTTCTGAAATCTATTGAAGTTTTAAGGGCAGAGCCACCTGTCTATCGGCACCTTTTTCTCCTCTTGTATCTGCTGTGTGTCTGCTCCGTTAACAGGCGAGTGGTTTGTGCTTTGAATCCAGACCATTTGGGAGGAATTAGACATAATCAAGAGCTTGGATGTCTGATAACAGCTGCAGCAAAGCAAGTGAAAATATTACTCTCCTCCGTAATTACATTTCTGTGCTCTAATTATTTTTTTCTCCAGTGATGTTCCATATTTTGCTTTGCAGCCTTGAGGGATACTTCATGTTACAATGTAGAAAACCTTCATGGACCTTTCATAAGAGAATTTACCATAGGATGGGTCTTATTACTATTTTTTTGGGTGGGTAACGAGAAAAGGGGGTTCCACAAAAATAAAGAGATTCTGTTATTCAGCAATATATCTGTCACAAATCTGTTGTCAGGTGACCTGGGACCAGGGGCTCCTTCCCTGACCGTAGCTCCAGACGTCATAGCTCGTTCTGTTCTCCTGGCTACTTGTTAAGGTGAAGATGCCGGGGCCACGTACCTTGCCTTAGCTTCTGAATCCGCCCTCCGTCTGTACCCTTCCTCCACCCAGGAAAGAGGGAGTAGTAATGCACCGTAGTACACCAACCAGACTAACAAAGTAACAGGAACAGGGGTAACGGAAAATACCAAACATACAAATATACACTCACATATAACAGAGGAATGCATCGGGGAGTGAAGGATGGCAAAAAAAACAAAGTAGGAGAAGAAAGGGAATTAAACACTCACAAAACCAAGCAACTGTCACTGATAAATCCACCAACCGACTACTCAAATAACTACCAACACCTATCGTCCTAGCCATTCAGCATAAGCTAGCTCTAACTATATGTGTCAGTCAGGACCCAGATTATATAGGGGATGGGAGTGGCTAACCGTGCATAGCTGAGAGCTCCAAGAGCTCTCAACAGCAGATTAACCCCTGCACTGCCTAAAGAAATTTACACTGTTTAATAAGAAGGTGAAGTGCTTCTAATCAGAGCAAGAGTAGGAGAAATCTTCCGGCTCCTCTCTGTCACAGTAAACCCATGACAATATCTACCAGCCTAAATTTTCACTACTTTGCTTCTAATCTATACTATTTCGTGGAAGCATCATAACAAAAAAACAAAATACGACCATCCTCTTTAAAAGATGAGACTGGTGTTTGTTCTCTGCTCTCCCTTTCTTTTTAGGATAGAAGTACAACCAGCATTGACCCCAATAATAGTTACTAATTACATCTAAAAAGTTCCAACCCAGGAACATGCCAAAATGCTCACTTTATGATCAAGGTTTCACAGATTTTTGTACAGTTCCATTGGACTAAATTTCACTCCTTCTATGGAACGGGAGGTCCTGTTGAATGTTCTGCTACCATTTCCACCACTTGAAGGACAAAAGAGTGACTATTGATTCATTGGCCAGAATGCAATAACATTGGAAGAGGTGAAGCCAAATTTAGAAACCCCTCTTACCTTTTAGTTATTTTTAAGAATTTTGCTTTCAGGTTTCTGTCACGAAGATGTTGTGACCTTACCATAAATGAAAAAAATACTTTGGGTATAGTTTTTGTAGGTAATTTTACATTGAAGGTGGAGTTGTGCTTGCCGAAACGGGGGATTGACAAATAATTGGGTGATATTAAATGGACAGGTGTACATTCTACAGCCTCTGTCTAGAAGATGCAGGGCAGCACGGTGGCTCAGTGGATAGCACTGTAGCCTTGCAGCCAGGGCTGCCACTAGAAATTTCGGGGCCCCATACTGGCAAAATTTTTGGGGCCCCCTTGAGACTCCGCCCAGGCTCCACCCCAGCCCTGCCTCCACGCTTCACCCCTCGAACTGTCCACAGTCCCACCCCTCTCTCTTGGAAAAACTCCACTTCTCACCTATCACACATTAACAGTTCCCATCACCAGATCACACATCTAGCCAGCAGCTTTTGTTTTGGCCAAAAGATTTTTTAAGCTGCCACCATAACATGGTAGACAATATTGGCCGGGCTCTACTCTACTGTAACCTATTAGATATTGTTAAATATGCAATACAATTTAGATATATTTTTACTTATTTTTCAATTTTTAAAATGACCAGTAATATCACATACAAGGAACAAATGCCGCTACACCATGTCAAGACCACATATTACCATCACAGTGATTGAATAATATCACATACAAAGAAAAAATACCACGACACCATGACCAGACCACATATTACCACCACAAAGTGACCAAATAGCACATGCAAGGGACAAATACCGCAACACCATGTCCAGACCACATATTACCACCACATAGTGACTGAATACTACAATACTGATCAGTAAAAAGAAAACACAATACTATCACCATAAGTGCCATTATACACAGGAGATCTATACTTAGTATGCAGTGTCTGTGTACAGGTAATACAGTGATTAACGGTGATATTATACACAAGAGCTCTGTATATAGTATACAGTGTATAGTGTCAGTGTATAGGTAACACACTGACTCACCAGTGACGTCTCTAGGTGAAGTCCTTCATCTTTGTTTTTCCTCTTTCATCCAGCACAGACCGCCATCACTTCTTCCAACCAGGACTTGTCTCTGCAGGAAATAACAGTTATCTCGAGCTCCGCTTGCAGAACACATTACTTAATTTTTGCCAACTTCTACATTACACCACACGAAGAAAAAAGACAACATATTTTCACTCAACACAGTAACAGGACCCCTCCCCCATTTAAAACAGTATACTAAAAAAATAAAATAAATACATCACTGCAGTAATAATATGCCTTAATTAGCCCCTATGGTAATAATATTCCCCATCCTAATCCCTGTGTGTCTCATTCCTGGCTTCAGCCATATGTTCTCGCATCCTGCCCTCATGAGTATCCATTCTGCTCCATATGATCTCCCCATCCTGCCACATCTGTCTCCATCGTATCCATCCTGCCCCATGATCCTGCACGATCTGTCTCCAATCCTGCCCCAATGTCTCCAAACATGCCCGTATCTCCATTCTGCCCTTATGTCTCCAATCCTGCCCCATCTGTCTCTAGCATTCTGCCCCCAGTTTCTCCAGCATTCTGCCCCCAGTGTGTCCAGCATTCTGCCTCCAGTGTGTCCAGCATTCTGCCCCCAGTAGATCCAGCATTCTGCCCCCAGTGTGTCCAGCATTCTGCCCCGAGTGTGTCCAGCATTCTGCCCCCAGTGTCTCCAGAATTCTGCCCCATGTGTCTCCAGCCTTCTGCCCCATGTGTCTCCAGCATTCTGCCCCCAGTGTGTCCAGCCTTCTGCCCCATGTGTCTCCAGCATTCTGCCCCCAGTGTGTCCAGCATTCTGCCCCCAGTGTGTCCAGCATTCTGCCCCCAGTAGGTCCAGCATTCTGCCCCCAGTGTGTCCAGCATTCTGCCCCCAGTGTGTCCAGCATTCTGCCCCGAGTGTGTCCAGCATTCTGCCCCCAGTGTCTCCAGCCTTCTGCCCCATGTGTCTCCAGCCTTCTGCCCCATGTGTCTCCAGCATTCTGCCCCCAGTGTGTCCAGCCTTTTGCCCCATGTGTCTCCAGCATTCTGCCCCCAGTGTGTGCAACCTTCTGCCCCATGTGTCTCCAGCATTCTGCCCCATGTGTTTCCAGCCTTTTGCCCCATGTGTCTCAAGCATTCTGCCCCCAGTGTGTCCAGCATTCTGTCCCATGTGTCTCCAGCATTCTGCCCCTGTGTCTCTAGCATACTGCCCCCAGTGTGTCCAGCATTCTTCCCCAGTGTCTCGAGCATTCTGCCCCATGTGTCTCCAGCATTCTACCCCAGTGTCTCCAGCATTCTGCCCCCAGTGTGTCCAACATTCTGCCCCATGTGTCTCCAGCATTCTGCCCCATGTGTCTCCAGCATTCTGCCCCATGTGTCTCCAGCATTCTGCCCCAGTGTCTCTATCATTCTGCCCCCAGTGTGTCCAGCATTCTGCCCCAGTGTCTCGAGCATTCTGCCCCATGTGTCTCCAGCATTCTGCCCCAGTGTCTCCAGCATTCTGCCCCCAGTGTGTCCAGCATTCTGCCCCCAGTTTGTCCAGCATTCTGCCCCATGTGTCTCCAGCATTCTGCCCCAGTGTCTCCAGCATTCTGCCCCCAGTGTGTCCAGCATTCTACCCCATGTTTCTCCAGCATTCTGCCCCATGTGTCTCCAGCATTCTGTCCCAGTGTCTCTAGCATTCTGCCCCCAGTGTGTCCAGCATTCTGCCCCCAGTGTGTCCAGCATTCTGCCCCATGTGTCTCCAGCATTATGCCCCAGTGTCTCCAGCATTCTGCCCCCAGTGTGTCCAGCATTCTGCCCCCAGTGTGTCCAGCATTCTGCCCCATGTGTCTCCAGCATTCTGCCCCAGTGTCTCTAGCATTCTGCCCCCAGTGTGTCCAGCATTCTGTCCCAGTGTCTCTAGCATTCTGCCCCCAGTGTGTCCAGCATTCTGCCCCATGTGTCTCCAGCATTCTGCCTCCAGTGTCTCCAGCATTCTGCCCCAGATCGCCGCTCTCAATATAAAAAACAAAACAAAAACGAGTTCTTCTTACCTGGCTGTGCTCCTGCGGTGAAGCTCCCTCCACGCAGCTGAAGCGCGCACTCGCCGGCGACTGACAATGATGTCAGACGCCGGCGACGTGCGCAC
This sequence comes from Ranitomeya imitator, assembly GCF_032444005.1. Lineage (NCBI taxonomy): Eukaryota > Metazoa > Chordata > Amphibia > Anura > Dendrobatidae > Ranitomeya > Ranitomeya imitator. Next base: position 175,076,175 of record NC_091283.1, read on the forward strand.
TGCGGCCGACGTCAGCTGCCAGCCTCCTATTGGCTGGCGGCTGTTAACTATTAACATGCGGGGGCGGGAGCACCGATGCGGGCCTCCTCTGCCCACCGGGCCCCATACGCCAGTCAGGGCAGTAATGCCCTGATGGCGGCCCTGCTTGCAGCGCTGGGGTCCTGGGTTCAAATGCCACCAAGGACAACATCTGCAAAGAGTTGTACCCTGTATTTGCGTGGGTTTCCTCTGGGTTCTCCGGTTTCCTCTCACATTCCAAAGACATACTGATAGGGATTTTAGATTGTGAGCCCCATCGGGGACAGCGATGATAATGTGTGCAAACTGTAAAGCGCTGCAGAATATGTTAAGCGCTATATAATAGATTATTATTATATTATAGGTAATTATTATATTAATAATAAGCAGAGGTTTGCACCTTCAGAAGGATATATTTACTGGCAGGGAAAGGTCTGAAGGATGGGACTGATAACACAGCAACAGAGTTAATGAAGCCATAAAATGTAGTCAGCCTTGCTGGAACACTGGCTTCTCCTTTAAAGATAATTTGTAGCTCACATGTCTTTGTGCATAAGGGGCCGACCCTTCCTGCAGCCAGAAGCATGACTCATCTGATCTGAGGGGCTGACAGGACCGTTGTAATATGGAGTTTGGAGTGATGGGGGCATAAGGCTTTATCAGGATGGGCATTCAGCAAACGGCAGAGATGGTCAGCTCATCCTGGGCAATACAATGCTCATTACTACATCCATTTTCATTTAATCTCCCCCCATTGTAAAGACTTAGTAACCAGACCAGGAATAGAAATAATAATAATAATAATAATCTTTATTTTTATATAGCGCTAACATATTCCGCAGCGCTTTACAGTTTTGCACACATTATCATCACTGTCCCCGATTGGGCTCACAATCTAGAATTCCTATCAGTATGTCTTTGGAATGTGGGAGGAAACCAGAGTGCCCGGAGGAAACCCACGCAAACACGGAGAGAACATACAAACTCTTTGCAGATGTTGTCCTGGGTGGGATTAGAACCCAGGACCCCAGCGCTGCAAGGCTGTAGTGCTAACCACTGCGCCACCGTGCTGCCCGTGCTGCCCGTAGAAAGATCCTATTGATTCCTTCCAGGATCAATCCAGCAACTCTTTATAAAGTCCATTGGCACCTCATTTAAGCCAAACATTTATAGGCCAATGGCTTCCTGGTAGCTTTTTTTGTCGTATTTGCAGCTTACAGTTGTTTTTCGATCACAACACGTATTGACGCCTACTTAGCTTCAGATGTGGCAACTCATTTCAAACCCTCTGGTTATTATTTTTCAGAAGGTTGGATGGATAGGACTCCAAGGCTCAGCATTGTAGCATCAGATGGAGAGCCTTACCTCGCCACCTGCTGGACCGCTGCTCTATACCCGCCGGGTCCAGTACTTATGGTGCACTTGTGCCACTTCGGGGTTTTTATCCCTTTCTCCTGTTTAGTGCTGAGCCTCCAGTCTGTTCTGATCGGGCGGATGGCAAGAGACTCTGCCCTCAACTTATGGCAGGGGACCACTGGCATACACACAGAAGGGGAAAGCGCACACAAGTGGCACGTGTTCAATCTTCTATTTTGGGAGATTAGAAAACTAATTTGCCATCTTCAAATAATAATAGTCATATTTTTGCCCGTTTTATTGCCATATCTAAAAAATAAGCCATATTTAATTATTGGGCTTTCCCATCACATAAGTGTCGCTTGTTTGCGATGGCTGAGCATATGGAAATCCATCCATCCGGCCATAAAGCCATTTCCTGCTCTCCACTGGGGAATCTCAAATTCCCTTTTTGCTTTTTTCGTCCTCTAGTTAAAAAAAGATCCTTCTTTGGCTGTCTGCCCTCATCTTTCTAGTGACTGTTCCTAAACTAGATCAACTTTCACAGGTCAAAGTGAGCTACTCATTGCGTCATTAGGTGATTTCCAGGATTACCACGCCACCTATATCCAATACTAGGATATTGGCTGAGGATAGGTCCCTGCCCTCCCTTGTCTTGACCTCAAATGACATTCGGGAGGAGGAAAGTCTGCCTTTTCTTGTGGGTGAAGCTTCTGCATTCTATCTCCTTCAGCTTTTTACTCTTGACTGTACGGGACAGAATACATCAGCAATGAAAGGTCTTAGAGATTGTTATGATAAAGTTGCCCAGTGGGGTGTCCCATCTGTGCTGCCACATCGCTGTCTTGTAATCGGTGTCTCATTGATTAAGTTAAATGGACGAAGCTGAGTCTCACCGTTTAAGAAATGGAAGTAGCGTCTCTAATAGATGGAAAGAGACACCCCGTGAAGGTCCTGAAATATTGCTTTTCCTTCCTCCGTGACTTGAATGGAAGATGAGGAGATACAAATCTGCACGGTGTATGAGGATATGCAAGGAAATTATTTTATTTCTTTCAGTAAGTGGTCACCAATGGAGATATCTGTTGACCTCACATTGAGAAGGTGGAGGGACTTAACCGCAAGGTGAAGCACTACCAAAAATTCAACTAAGAGATGTGAGGAGCAGCCTAGTTGACTTTCTAGGATCCATGATGGATCGCAATCTTTGTGGGCCAACTATGCTGTGTGTTGGAGATATCTGCTGACCTCACATTGGGAGGATGGAGGAAACTGTCCGAAGATGAAGCACTACCAATAATTCAAGTGATGTACATGAGATGCAGCTTGTTGACTGTGCAGAATCCTTGATGGGTCCTAATCTTGGTGGATGTAATAGCAATTGTGCCGTGTGTTGGAGATATCTGATGACCTCACATTGAGAGGGTGGAAGAACCCACTCCAATATGAAGCACTGTTAAGAATTCAAATGAAGAACATAAGGTGCAGCTGTATGACTTTCTAGAGTTCCAGGGTGGATCCTAATCTTGGTAGAGATATCCGCTGACCTTACATAGAGAAGTTGGAGGAACCCAACTTCAAGATAAAGAACTGCCAACAATTCAATACAGTGACATAAACTGAAGCTGGTTGACCATCTAGGATTCATCTTGGGTCCTAGTCTTGGTGCACCTAAGACTATCTGTGCAGTATGTTAGAGATATCTGCTAACCGCAGATTGAGAAAGTGGAGAAATTCAACTCCAAGATGAAGCATGTCAACATTTTAACTGAAGGACTTGAGGAGCAAGGCCCTAATCTTGGTGGAGATAACTGTTGACCTCATATTAACCCCTTCAAGACCCAGCCTATTTTGACCTTAAAGACCTTGCCGTTTTTTGCAATTCTGACCAGTGTCCCTTTATGAGGTAATAACTCAGGAACGCTTCAACGGATCCTAGCGGTTCTGAGATTGTTTTTTCGTGACATATTGGGCTTCATGTTAGTGGTAAATTTAGGTCAATAAATTCTGCATTTATTTGTGATAAACACGGAAATTTGGCGAAAATTTTGAAAATTTCGCAATTTTCACATTTTGAATTTTTATTCTGTTAAACCAGAGAGATATGTGACACAAAATAGTTAATAAATAACATTTCCAACATGTTTACTTTACATCAGCACAATTTTGGAAACAAAATTTTTTTTTGTTAGGAAGTTATAAGGGTTAAAATTCGACCAGCGATTTGTCATTTTTACAACGAAATTTACAAAACCATTTTTTTTAGGGACCGCCTCACATTTGAAGTCAGTTTGAGGGGTCTATATGGCTGAAAATACCCAAAAGTGACACCATTCTAAAAACTGCACCCCTCAAGGTACTCAAAACCACATTCAAGAAGTTTATTAACCCTTCAGGTGCTTCACAGCAGCAGAAGCAACATGGAAGGAAAAAATGAACATTTAACTTTTTAGTCACAAAAATTATCTTTTAGCAACAATTTTTTTATTTTCCCAATGGTAAAAGGAGAAACTGAACCACGAAAGTTGTTGTCCAATTTGTCCTGAGTACGCTGATACCTCATATGTGGGGGTAAACCACTGTTTTGGCGCACGGCAGGGCTTGGAAGGGAAGGAGCGCCATTTGACTTTTTGAATCAAAAATTGGCTCCACTCTTTAGCGGACACCATGTCACGTTTGGAGAGCCCCCGTGTGCCTAAAAATTGGAGCTCCCCCACAAGTGACCCCATTTTGGAAACTAGACGCCCCAAGGAACTTATCTAGATGCATAGTGAGCACTTTGAACCCCCAGGTGCTTCACAAATTGATCCGTAAAAATGAAAAAGTACTTTTTTTTCACAAAAAAATTCTTTTAGCCTCAATTTTTTCATTTTCACATGGGCAACAGGATAAAATGGATCCTAAAATGTGTTGGGCAATTTCTCCTGAGTACACCAATACCTCACATGTGGAGGTAAACCACTGTTTGGGCACATGGTAAGGCTCGGAAGGGAAGCAGCGCCATTTGACTTTTTGAATGAAAAATTATTTCCATCGTTAGCGGACACCATGTCGCGTTTGGATAGCTCCTGTGTGCCTAAACATTGGCGCTCCCCCACAAGTGACCCCATTTTGGAAACTAGACCCCCCAAGGAACTAATTTAGATGCCTAGTGAGCACTTTAAACCCTCAGGTGCTTCACAAATTGATCTGTAAAAATGAAAAAGTAATTTTTTTTCACAAAAAAATTCTTTTCGCCTCAATTTTTTCATTTTCACATGGGCAGTAGGATAAAATGGATCATAAAATTTGTTGGGCAATTTCTCCCGAGTACGCTGATACCTCATATGTGGGGGTAAACCACTGTTTGGGCACTCGGCAGGGCTCGGAAGAGAAGGCGCGCCATTTGACTTTTTGAATGGAAAATTAGCTCCAATTGTTAGCAGACACCATGTCGCGTTTGGAGAGCCCCTGTGTGCCTAAACATTGGAGCTCCCCCACAAGTGACCCCATTTTGGAAACTAGACCCCCCAAGGAACTTATCTAGATGCATATTGAGCACTTTAAACCCCCAGGTGCTTCACAGAAGTTTATAACGCAGAGCCATGAAAATAAAAAATAATTTTTCTTTCCTCAAAAATGATTTTTTAGCCTGGAATTTCCTATTTTGCCAAGGATAATAGGAGAAATTGGACCCCAAATATTGTTGTCCAGTTTGTCCTGAGTACGCTGATACCCCATATGTGGGGGTAAACCACTGTTTGGGCGCACGGCAGGGCTCGGAAGGGATGGCACGCCATTTGGCTTTTTAAATGGAAAATTAGCTCCAATCATTAGCGGACACCATGTCACGTTTGGAGAGCCCCTGTGTGCCTAAACATTGGAGATCCCCCAGAAATGACACCATTTTAGAAACTAGACCCCCAAAGGAACTAATCTAGATGTGTGGTGAGGACTTTGAACCCCCAAGTGCTTCACAGAAGTTTATAACGCAGAGCCATGAAAATAAAAAAAAAAATTATTTTCTCAAAAATGATCTTTTAGCCTGCAATTTTTTATTTTCCCAAGGGTAACAGGAGAAATTTGACCCCAAAAGTTGTTGTCCAGTTTCTCCTGAGTACGCTGATACCCCATATGTGGGGGTAAACTACTGTTTGGGCACATGCCGGGGCTCGGAAGTGAAGTAGTGACGTTTTGAAATGCAGACTTTGATGGAATGCTCTGTGGGCGTCACGTTGCGTTTGCAGAGCCCCTGATGTGGCTTAACAGTAGAAACCCCCCACAAGTGACCCCATTTTGGAAACTAGACCCCCAAAGGAACTTATCTAGATGTGTGGTGAGCACTTTGAACCCCCAAGTGCTTCATAGAAGTTTATAATGCAGAGCCGTGAAAATAATAAATACGTTTTCTTTCCTCAAAAATAATTATTTAGCCCAGAATTTTTTAATTTTCCCAAGGGTAACAGGAGAAATTTGACCCCAATATTTGTTGTCCAGTTTCTCCTGAGTACGGTGATACCCCATATGTGGGGGTAAACTACTGTTTGGGCACATGCCGGGGCTTGGAATTGAAGTAGTGACGTTTTGAAATGCAGACTTTGATGGAATGCTCTGCGGGCGTCACGTTGCGTTTGCAGAGCCCCTGATGTGCCTAAACAGTAGAAACCCCCCACAAGTGACCCCATTTTGGAAACTAGACCCTGAAAGGAACTTATCTAGATGTGTGGTGAGCACTTTGAACCCCCAAGTGCTTCATAGAAGTTTATAATGCAGAGCCGTGAAAATAATAAATACGTTTTCTTTCCTCAAAAATAATTATTTAGCCCAGAATTTTTTATTTTCCCAAGGGTTAAAGGAGAAATTGGACCCCAAAAGTTGTTGTCCAGTTTCTCCTGAGTACGCTGATACCCCATATGTGGGGGTAAACCACTGTTTGGGCACACGTCGGGGCTCAGAAGGGAAGTAGTGACTTTTGAAATGCAGACTTTGATGGAATGGTCTGCGGGTGTCACGTTGCGTTTGCAGAGCCCCTGGTGTGCCTAAACAGTAGAAACCCCCCACAAGTGACCCCATTTTAGAAACTAGACCCCCCAAGGAACTTATCTAGATATGTGGTGAGCACTTTGAACCCCCAAGTGCTTCACAGACGTTTACAACGCAGAGCCGTGAAAATAAAAAATCATTTTTCTTTCCTCAAAAATTATGTTTTAGCAAGCATTTTTTTAGATTCACAAGGGTAACAGGAGAAATTGGACCCCAGTAATTGTTGCGCAGTTTGTCCTGAGTATGCTGGTACCCCATATGTGGGGGTAAACCACTGTTTGGGCACACGTCAGGGCTCGGAAGTGAGGGAGCACCATTTGACTTTTTGAATACGAGATTGGCTGGAATCAATGGTGTTGCCATGTTGCGTTTGGAGACCCCTGATGTGCCTAAACAGTGGTAACCCCTCAATTCTAACTCCAACACTAACCCCAACACACCCCTAACCCTAATCCCAACTGTAGCCATAATCCTAATCACAACCCTAACCCCAACACACCCCTAACCACAACACTAACCCCAACACACCCCTAACCCTAACCACAACCCTAATTCCAACCCTAACCCTAAGGCTATGTGCCCACGTTGCGGATTCGTGTGAGATATTTCCGCACCATTTTTGAAAAATCTGCGGGTAAAAGGCACTGTGTTTTACCTGCGGATTTTCCGCGGATTTCCAGTGTTTTTTGTGCGGATTTCACCTGCGGATTCCTATTGAGGAACAGGTGTAAAACGCTGCGGAATCCGCACAAAGAATTGACATGCTGCGGAAAATACAACGCAGCGTTCCCGCGCGGTATTTTCCGCACCATGGGCACAGCGGATTTGGTTTTTCATATGTTTACATGGTACTGTAAACCTGATGGAACACTGCTGCGAATCCGCAGCCAAATCCGCACCGTGTGCACATAGCCTAATTCTAAAGGTATGTGCACACGCTGCGGAAAACGCTGCGGATCCGCAGCAGTTTCCCATGAGTGTACAGTTCAATGTAAACCTATGGGAAACAAAAATCGCTGTACACATGCTGCGGAAAAACTGCACGGAAACGCAGCGGTTTACATTCCGCAGCATGTCACTTCTTTGTGCGGATTCTGCAGCGGTTTTACAACTGCTCCAATAGAAAATCGCAATTGTAAAACCGCAGTGAAATGCGCAGAAAAAAACGCGGTAAATCCGCCATAAATCCGCAGCGGTTTAGCACTGCGGATTTATCAAATCCGCAGCGGAAAAATCCGCAGAGGACCAGAATACGTGTGCACATTCCTAACCCTAGCCCTAACCCTAGCCCTAACCCTAGCCCTAACCCTACCCCTAACCCTACCCCTAACCCTAACCCTACCCCTAGCCCTACCCCTAACCCTACCCCTAACCCTACCCCTAACCCTAACCCTATTCTAACATTAGTGGAAAAAAAAAATTTCTTTATTTTTTTATTGTCCCTACCTATGGGGGTGACAAAGGGGGGGGGGGGGTCATTTATTATTTTTTTTATTTTGATCACTGAGATAGATTATATCTCAGTGATCAAAATGCACTTTGGAACGAATCTGCCGGCCGGCAGATTCGGCGGGCGCACTGCGCATGCGCCCGCCATTTTGGAAGATGGCGGCGCCCAGGAGAAGACGGACGGGACCACGGCTGGATCGGTAAGTATGATAGGGTGGGGGGGGACCACGGGGGGGGGAATCGGAGCACGGGGGGGGGAATCGGAGCGCGGGAGGGGTGGAACGGAGCGCGGGGGGCGTGGAACGGAGCACGGGGGGGCTGGAATAGAGCACGGGGGGTGGAACGGAGCACGGGGGGGGGTGGATCGGAGTGCAGGGGGGGTGATTGGAGCACGGGGGGGTGATTGGAGCACGGGGGGAGCGGACACGAGCACGGGGGGGAGCGGAGCACAGGGCGGAGGGGAGCCGGAGCAGTGTACCGGCCAGATCGGGGGGGTGGGGGGGCGATCGGAGGGGTGGGGTGGGGGCACACTAGTATTTCCAGCCATGGCCGATGATATTTCAGCATCGGCCATGGCTGGATTGTAATATTTCACCCGTTATAATGGGTGAAATATTACAAATCGCTCTGATTGGCAGTTTCACTTTCAACAGCCAATCAGAGCGATCGTAGCCACGAGGGGGTGAAGCCACCCCCCCTGGGCTAAACTACCACTCCCCCTGTCCCTGCAGATCGGGTGAAATGGGAGTTAACCCTTTCACCCGATCTGCAGGGACGCGATCTTTCCATGACGCCGCATAGGCGTCATGGGTCGGAATGGCACCGACTTTCATGACGCCTACGTGGCGTCATGGGTCGGGAAGGGGTTAAAAAGGTGGAGGAACTTACCACCAGATAAAGCACTGTCAACAATTCAATTGAGGCATGTTAGGTGCAGCCGATATACTGCCTAGGGTCCATGAAGGGCTCAAACCTTGGTGGACATGAGACCAATTGTGATGTGTATTATTGACTAGTCAATCAGATGGACTCAAACTAATAAAATTCTGCTACATGCTAAGCGCTGCAACATTTCTGTCTGCTCAACTGTATGAGGACATGGGACTTCAAAACATGTCTGTGTAGTATGGAGAGGCAGTTCACTGTATAACAGATGAAATGTATATATAGTTGAATGTTGTCACGCTGTGAGGTAAGGAAAGGGGTCCTCAAACTGTCCCTGGAACTGGGACTGTAACAATCCTTGTCACGGGGTACTCTTGAAAGTAGAGAAGCCCGAGTCTCTGACCTTACTATGCTCCTGTTAGACCTTGACCTCTCCCCTCCACCACCTGTGAGGCATGGGACAGAAATGCTAGGTAAACAAGACACAAAGACAAAATAGGGATAACAGAAGACCTCTATCATACAAAAGCATCATCCAATAATAGGGAGGAGGATAGGGACAGAGAGGAATAAACTAAATGGGAACATGGAAGAGGAGATAAACACACGTTCTACAGCAAACCACACATCACTATTACAACAACTCCACTCCAACCACTTAGCTTTAGCACCCAGCACAAGAAGACGAATCTTTCACCAGCAGGGACAAGAAGGTCTGGCCAGTTTTTAAAGGAAGAGGTAATGACCAGATCAGAAGCAGCTGAAATGGAGCTGCATGTTTCTGACCAGCATAAAGAGAGCCATTAACCTCTTCAGCACCAAAGGAAACTAAATCAATTTAATATGGGACACAAATCACACCATCTCTAAAGAAGACCTACGATTCATTACACATCGTGACCGTCTAACTCCACGTCTTCCAGGGGGACGTGACACCCTCACAACACATGTACACTGGATGGTAGGCTTACACATGTGTTTTTACTGCACAATATACTAACTAGGTAAAGGGGGTAATAGGAGAAGAAGCAATAGCCCTTTCATAATGTGTAATATACGGTAACTAGATATTGAATTTGTAATTATGACATTACTAGGGTTGTACGTTATGTTCTCCAGAGGAAGTAGATAAGGAAGAGCGCCGCTAATGTCTATGGATTGTGACTGGTATTGCATCAGGACAACGGGCGTGATGTTTCTGTATGTGAAGACTGCCAGCTGGCGTAGGGAGTCTTTTACACCAGGTAATGCTCTCTGGGAACAAAAGAATGCAAATAATCTCTCCTTAAGAAGAAAGTAAGTGTGCTCTCTAGTGCCACCTTTTGGCAGTAGCTTCCCAATAAATCAATATCCTACCCTTCAAAAGGTATTGTGGCCTTGTATGAGGTAATGTTGGCAACTAGGGTAAAAGGAAGCCGGCCCATGGGAACAAGGGGCATGAAGGGTCGCAATGGTGGATGTGCGTAGCCCCTTTCCTTCCTTTCTGCATCAGAACAGAGTGTACTGTGATGATATCTTCCACCTCCAGGACACTGCACCTCGTCAACTGATTGGATTAAGATGTTAGTGTTGGGTCTATGGCCATGTCTTTACAGCTGCCAATTGTCAGAGAAAAATCGAATCTAAGCCTTGATTTTAGCCGTGTCGTTACTAGTGATAATCTTTTTAAATCTGCACGGCTTGGCTGGAGAACATCTGCCATCTGACACCTGCTCTGCTCCATAGAGCTGCACTATAATGGGATGTGAAATGCTGTGACCACTGAGCCCAACCCACAGGGGAGCAGAGATTCCCCCACTGGCCCCATAAAAACACACTCTAGTGGACACAGAGGTAGCTGTCGGCCCTGCGTGCTGGTGCCTAAAGGAGCCCAAAAGCTCCTCTGCCAAACAAAAAGAGACCACTCTTATAAAAGGCACATAGTAGGCATTAGACTGTTGACACTCTGTCCCTATCCATTTGTATGAGTCATGTCTTTAACCCTGGACCAAAAATAAACACACAAGTACAAACCTCAGAACAGAGGAACGTAGGTCAGATCCTGTAAAATAATATAGAGCCCCAAACAGACCCTAAACAGAAAATGATGCAACCCATAAAGAAATACAGACCCTCAGACCAGCCACATCAAAGTAATACAGTCCTTAAACCCTAAATGTAAACACCAGACCCTCTAAACAGATACATGACCATGAGCAGACCTCCAAAATACATGTGTCCCCTTAAGTAATACAGACCCCCTAAATAAAATCCCCTAATCAAGCCCCCGAGACAGCTACAGACTTTAGACCAGATTGCCAGAAGTAATACTCCAAGACCATGAGCTCTAAACAGATACAAACTCCTGATCAGACAACCCTTTGAAATAATACAGACCCCCTAAACCAGGGGTGGGGAACCTCAGGCCGGGGTACCCGTGATGACCTTTTCAACGCCCTCGGACACTCCTGGGGACCACAGCCCCCCGAAGGATGGCTTGAATATCCAACTGGCCCTTGGCAGAAAGAAGGTTCCTCACCCCTGCCCATGACAGTTACAGACCCTAGACAGGGCCCCTTAAGGTACTGTAATATAAACCCCAGACCACACTCCTTAGCCTGATACAGACCCCAGATCAACCACACCAAAGTAATATGGACCTTAACCCCTGAATAGAAACTCCAGATTAGAACCACTAAACAGATACAGAACACTTAGTACACCCCATAAACGGATACAGAACCCTATCCTGACCCCCCTAAACAGATTCAGAACCCTGACCAGTTTCTGCGGATCCTTGTCTGTCTTAGTTCCTGTAGTTTGCTGCAATCCGTCTAGTTTTTGGCCCCGTGTTGGCTGCAGCGGCTCCCAGAGGATTGAAAGCTTTAGGAACCAGAGGAGAACATGGGGACCTAACTGAAGAGTAAGTGAGTATATGTAGTGCCGCAATAGGAAAAGTGTGCTTACCCTTTTATTTTTTTTGCACTGTCTGATAGTTTGTGGTTGTTTTTTATGGGATAATCATGCAGATAAAAGCGATGAAACACTGAAGCTAAAAAGCAGAGGAAATGAATAAAACGGAAGAGAGCACAAAGAACCAGGATAGGTCATATGAATGGGGATCACCACACATTTGGATATGGCAAAAGTTAAACGCAGCTTTATTTAGGTAAATATACAGACAATAACAAGACACTAACATTTAAAAACATTTAAAAAGGGAACATATTTGTGCCCTATACACAAGCCCCTAATAAGGCTACAACCCACACATGACTCCTAGGTACAATTGAAGAATAGCCTGCAATAGGGTACCTATATAGACAGCATTGCCATAATGTGATTATCATACTATAATACATATAAACAGCCCATAAACCTATAACTACAATAAAGTTTTGGAGCCTTTAAAGATATAATAGTCCTCTGGCTAGGCAAGCATGCCAGTAGTTACACATAATGCAATGACATACCCTCAGGTAGTGAGAGAGACTAAAAATGATAGTCCAAGGTACAACTAGTAATAGGGAAACAGAACTGCTTATTATTTGAACTGAAAATAAGGCCAGCGTCACACTAGCGAGTTATACGGATGTGTGAGAGGCGCAGAAAATACAGATTGCATACGGTACAATGCTTCTCTATGCCCCAGCTCCTATCAGCCGTATTTTACTGATCCGTATTAGGCCGGTTTCACACGTCAGTGGCTCCGGTACGTGAGGTGACAGTTTCCTCACGTACCGGAGACACTGACTCACGTAGACACATTGAAATCAATGTGTCTCTGCACATGTCAGCGTGTTTTCACGGACCGTGTGTCCGTGTGCAAAACACGGAGACATGTCAGTGTTCGTGGGAGCGCACGGATTACACGGACCCATTAAAGTCAATGGGTCCATGTAAAACATGTACCGCACACGGACGTTGTTCGTGTGCAGTCTGTGTGCCGTGCAGGACACAGCGCTACATGGTGCTGAAGCCACGATTCATATCTTCTCTCCAGCAGCGTTCGCTGTAGAGAAGATATGAATAATCCTTTTTTTTTTGTTTCTCGTGTTTAAAATAAAGATCCCTGTCCCCACCCCCCTCCCACCCCCTGTGCGCCTGCCCGCTGTTATTAAAATACTCACCCGGCTCCCTCGCAGTGTCCTCTCTGCGCCGCACCTTCTCCTGTATGAGCGATCACGTGGGGTCGCCCATTACCGAAATGAATATGCGGCTCCACCCCTATGGGAGGTGGAGCCGCATATTCATGACTGTAATGGGCGGCCCCACGTGACCGCATACAGGAGAAGCTGCGGCCAGGACAGGACACTGCGAGGGAGAAAAATACGGATTACACACGGACCAACAGTGTGACTTGCGAGAAATACGCAGCGGTGTTCTATAGAAAAGCCGGCAATTCAGTGCGGTGTACAGTAAAATTACACTGACAGGTTACAATAGAATAGCTAAGATAAATGTCTACACATAGTATAGGGGTATATATATATACAGTTAGGGCCAGAAATATTTGGACAGTGACACAATTTTCGCGAGTTGGGCTCTGCATGCCACCACATTGGATTTGAAATGAAACCTCTACAACAGAATTCAAGTGCAGATTGTAACGTTTAATTTGAAGGGTTGAACAAAAATATCTGATAGAAAATGTAGGAATTGTACACATTTCTTTACAAACACTCCACATTTTAGGAGGTCAAAAGTAATTGGACAAATAAACATAACCCAAACAAAATATTTTTATTTTCAATATTTTGTTGCAAATCCTTTGGAGGCAATCACTGCCTTAAGTCTGGAACCCTTGGACATCACCAAACGCTGGGTTTCCTCCTTCTTAATGCTTTGCCAGGCCTTTACAGCCGCAGCCTTCAGGTCTTGCTTGTTTGTGGGTCTTTCCGTCTTAAGTCTGGATTTGAGCAAGTGAAATGCATGCTCAATTGGGTTTAGATCTGGAGATTGACTTGGCCATTGCAGAATGTTCCACTTTTTGGCACTCATGAACTCCTGGGTAGCTTTGGCTGTATGCTTGGGGTCATTGTCCATCTGTACTATGAAGCGCCGTCCAATCAACTTTGCAGCATTTGGCTGAATCTGGGCTGAAAGTATATACCGGTACACTTCAGAATTCATCCGGCTACTCTTGTCTGCTCTTATGTCATCAATAAACACAAGTGACCCAGTGCCATTGAAAGCCATGCATGCCCATGCCATCATGTTGCCTCCACCATGTTTTACAGAGGATGTGGTGTGCCTTGGATCATGTGCCGTTCCCTTTATTCTCCAAACTTTTTTCTTCCCATCATACTGGTACAGGTAGATCTTTGCCTCATCTGTCCATAGAATACTTTTCCAGAACTGAGCTGGCTTCTTGAGGTGTTTTTCTGCAAATTTAACTCTGGCCTGTCTATTTTTGGTATTGATGAATGGTTTGCATCTAGATGTGAACCCTTTGTATTTACTGTCATGGAGTCTTCTCTTTACTGTTGACTTAGAGACAGATACACCTACTTCACTGAGAGTATTCTGGACTTCAGTTGATGTTGTGAACGGGTTCTTCTTCACCAAATTAAGTATGCGGCGATCATCCACCACTGTTGTCATCCGTGGACGCCCAGGCCTTTTTGAGTTCCCAAGCTCACCAGTCAATTCCTTTTTTCTCAGAATGTACCCAACTGTTGATTTTGCTACTCCAAGCATGTCTGCTATCTCTCTGATGGATTTTTTCTTTTTTTTCAGCCTCAGGATGTTCTGCTTCACCTCAATTGAGAGTTCCTTTGACCGCATGTTGTCTGCTCACAGCAACAGCTTCCAAATGCAAAACCACACACCTGGAATCCACCCCTGACCTTTTAACTACTTCATTGATTACAGGTTAACGAGGGAGACGCCTTCAGAGTTAATTGCAGCCCTTAGAGTCCATTGTCCAATTACTTTTGGTCCCTTGAAAAAGAGGACACTATGCATTACAGAGCTATGATTCCTAAACCCTTTCTCCGATTTGGATGTGGAAACTATCATATTGCAGCTGGGAGTGTGCACTTTCAGCCCATATTATATATATATAATTGTATTTCTGAACATGTTTTTGTAAACAGCTAAAATAACAAAACTTGTGTCACTGTCCAAATATTTCTGGCCCTAACTGTATATATGTATGTCAGTGAGACACATATGTATATATTTTACCGTAATATTTCATACAGTGCTAGATAGCTTAAAAGCCGGTAATTCAATTGCCGGCTTTTGCTATCTCCTTCCTAAACCCGACATGATATGAGACATGGTTTACATACAGTAAAGCATCTCATATCCCCTTTTTTTTTTTTGCATATTCCACACTACTAATGTTATTAGTGTGTATGTGCAAAATTTGGGCGCTCTAGCTATTAAATAAAGGGTTAAATCGTGGAAAAAATTGGCGTGGGCTCCCGTGCAATTTTCTCCGCCAGAATGGTAAAGCCAGTGACTGAGGGCAGATATTAATAGCCTGGAGAGGGTCCATGGTTTTTGCCCCCCCCCCCCCTACCCGGCTAAACACATCTGCCCCCAGCCACCCCAGAAAAGGCACATCTGGAAGATGCGCCTATTCTGGCACTTGGCCACTCTCTTCCCACTCCCGTGTAGCGGTGGGATATGGGGTAATGAAGGGTTAATGTCACCTTGCTATTGTAAGGTGACATTAAGCCAGATTAATAATGGAGAGGCGTCAACTATGACACCTATCCATTATTAATCCAATAGTATAAAATGGTTAAAACACACAACACACACACATTACAAAGTATTTTAATGAAATAAATACACAGGTTTTTGTAATATTTTATTATACTGGTAATCCACCTGAAGACCCTCATTCTGTAAAAAAGGTAAAATAAAAAAACAATATCCCATACCTTCCGATGATCAGTCTCGTCCCACGATGTAAATCCAAAAATTAGCAGAAGCTCTGCTAATGCAGCTGTGCTCCTGCCTGTAAAACCCTGGGGAATGAATGACCTGTAGTTACCTTCAGTCGCGGTGATGCGCCCTCTGCTGGATGTCCTCATATGAACTCGAGCGTGGGAAAAAATTCTGAAAAGTTCCGAGTTCATATGAGGACATCCAGCAGAGGGCGCATCACCGCGACTGAAGGTAACTACAGGTCATTCACCTACATTCCATTCATTCCCTGGGGTTTTACAGGCAGGAGCACAGCTGCATTAGCAGAGTTTCTGCTTGTAAAATTAGTTAACCCCTTCAGATGGATTTACATCGTGGGACGAGACTGATTATTGGAAGGTATGGAATATTGTTGTTTTTTTATTTTACCTTTTTTTACAGAACGAGGGTCTTCAGGTGGATTACCAGTCTAATAAAATATTATTTCATTAAAATAATATTATAAAATAATAAAGTATTTCATTAAAATACTTTGTAATAATGTGTTTGTGTGTTTTTTAACCATTTCATACTATTGGATTAATAATGGATAGGTGTTATAATTGACGCCTCTCCATTATTAATCTGGCTTAATGTCACCTTACAATAGCAAGATGACATTAACCCTTCATTACCCCATATCCCACCGCTACACGGGAGTGGGAAGAGAGTGGCCAAGTGCCAGAACCGTATGTCGGTTTTGCAAGCCTGCGAGAAAATCTTGCAGTACGGATGTCATACGGATTACATACGGAGGATGCCATGCGCAAAATACGCTGACACACCCTGCCTACGGAGTACTTACGGATCACCCTTTTTTGACTTTTGTGGCGTATTACGGCCGTAAAATACGGACCGTATTTTTATACGCTGAGTGTGACGCCGAACTAACACATAGTGTGTAGTCAACAACACACCCCAATAGGTCTGAACACTAAGGAAGGGGATATCAAGGCAACATGTATACCTCAAAAAGTGAACCCTTCCATATGAGCAACCACATGCAATGCCATAAAGCAGGATACAACCTAGTAGAGTCTAGTGCAGGCAGCGCGGATGCCAAACGCATGTCGCCACCATCTGGTGGCTTCGTCAGGGATGATTGTATACTGCTTTATGGCAGAAAAGGAGTGTCACTGTGCAGAAAAAAATATCGCCATTTTTTTGTATCTCTTTTTGTGAAGTTGTAATACCACTCACAGACTATTGATGAGAGTGGCGCTGTTTTCTCGAATATAAGGTAATGGTTGGTTTAGGATATACCCTTATAGACAACCCATTTAACATGAGAGGAGTTTTTTTCATTAGCTGCTTTTTTTTTCCTGGAGCGCCCTCTAAAGGTGATATGTAGCAGCAAAGACCCTTAAAATACTGTATGTCTCCCTCCATGTAATCCATAGACCAATGTCATATATAGGAGGAGTGCGCCGCCCTGCGCAATATAACAAAATATGGTACATGTAGAAGGATTTTTGACAATTCAGCTGTTGGAGAGGGCTGGGGTAAAGTCATTTATCTGTACCTACAGATGCGATGAAGAAATATATGGGAGCGAGTGTCGAAGAGATGCTATGGATGTGTGTGTTTCAGGTCAGCGCAGTGCTAGCATTGCAGGTAGCCTTGGGGAGCTGATATATGGGCTCTTAGAATTGAATTACAGTGCGGAGAATGGAGAAAGCTGCGCGCTGATGCAAGGTGAATTATGGCGAGCGGGAGCCAGGACGTGCTCAGGTTATAGGATGGCGCAGGGAGGACGGTATGAAGTTCTCTCCCAGGACCCACTCCGCTTGTAATAAAGCTTTTAAACTGTTTAGGATCCAGGGGGAAGAATTAAAAATTCAGCCGCATCTTCTCCAAATGTTCTGCCGTAGACAACACAATTCTCTCTATAGGATGAAGCCGTCTTCAGGATAGCAGACCATATATAATTATTACTGTAATGGTGGCACTGTGACTGCTGTTACTATTATGGTGGCACTGTGACTACTGTTACTATTATGATGGCACTGTGACTACTGTTACTATTATGGTGGCACTGTGACTGCTGTTACTATTATGGTGGCACTGTGACTACTGTTACTAATATGGTGACACTGTGACTGCTGTTACTATTATGGTGACACTGTGACTACTGTTACTAATATGGTGACACTGTGACTACTGTTACTAATATGGTGACACTGTGACTACTGTTACTAATATGGTGACACTGTGACTACTGTTACTAATATGGTGACACTGTGACTACTGTTACTAATATGGTGACACTGTGACTACTGTTACTATTATGGTGGCACTGTGACTGCTGTTACTAATATGGTGACACTGTGACTACTGTTACTAATATGGTGACACTGTGACTACTGTTACTATTATGGTGGCACTGTGACTGCTGTTACTAATATGGTGACACTGTGACTACTGTTACTATTAGGTGGCACTGTGACTGCTGTTACTATTATGGTGGCAGTGTGACTACTGTTACTAATATGGTGACACTGTGACTACTGTTACTATTATGGTGGCACTGTGACTGCTGTTACTATTATGGTGGCACTGTGACTGCTGTTACTAATATGGTGGCACTGTGACTACTGTTACTAATATGGTGGCATTGTGACTGCTGTTACTATTAGGTGGCACTGTGACTTCTGTTACTATTATGGTGGCACTGTGACTACTGTTACTAATATGGTGACACTGTGACTACTGTTACTATTATGGTGGCACTGTGACTGCTGTTACTATTAGGTGGCACTGTGACTACTGTTACTATTAGGTGGCACTGTGACTGCTGTTACTATTATGGTGGCACTGTGACTACTGTTACTAATATGGTGGCACTGTGACTACTGTTACTAATATGGTGGCATTGTGACTGCTGTTACTATTAGGTGGCACTGTGACTTCTGTTACTATTATGGTGGCACTGTGACTACTGTTACTATTATGGTGGCACTGTGACTACTGTTACTATTATGGTGGCACTGTGACTACTGTTACTAATATGGTGACACTGTGACTACTGTTACTATTAGGTGGCACTGTGACTACTGTTACTATTAGGTGGCACTGTGACTGCTGTTACTATTATGGTGGCACTGTGACTGCTGTTACTATTATGGTGGCACTGTGTACTCTGTTACTATTATGGTGGCACTGTGACTACTGTTACTATTATGGTGGCACTGTGACTGCTGTTACTATTATGGTGGCACTGTGACTGCTGTTACTATTATGGTGACACTGTGACTACTGTTACTATTAGGTGGCACTGTGACTACTGTTACTAATATGGTGGCACTGTGACTGCTGTTACTAATATGGTGGCATTGTGACTGCTGTTATTATTATGGTGGCACTGTGACTACTGTTACTATTATGGTGGCACTGTGACTACTGTTACTAATATGATGGCACTGTGACTACTGTTACTATTATGGTGGCACTGTGACTGCTGTTACTATTAGGTGGCACTGTGACTTCTGTTACTATTATGGTGGCACTGTGACTACTGTTACTATTATGGTGGCACTGTGACTACTGTTACTATTATGATGGCACTGTGACTATTGTTACTATTATGGTGGCACTGTGACTGCTGTTACTATTATGGTGGCACTGTGACTACTGTTACTATTATGATGGCACTGTGACTACTGTTACTATTATGGTGGCACTGTGACTGCTGTTACTATTAGGTGGCACTGTGACTACTGTTACTATTATGGTGGCACTGTGACTACTGTTACTATTATGGTGGCACTGTGACTACTGTTACTATTATGGTGGCACTGTGACTACTGTTACTAATATGGTGACACTGTGACTACTGTTACTATTAGGTGGCACTGTGACTACTGTTACTATTAGGTGGCACTGTGACTACTGTTACTAATATGGTGGCATTGTGACTGCTGTTATTATTATGGTGGCACTGTGACTGCTGTTACTATTATGGTGGCACTGTGACTACTGTTACTATTATGATGGCACTGTGACTACTGTTACTATTATGGTGGCACTGTGACTGCTGTTACTATTAGGTGGCACTGTGACTTCTGTTACTATTATGGTGGCACTGTGACTACTGTTACTATTATGGTGGCACTGTGACTACTGTTACTATTATGGTGGCACTGTGACTACTGTTACTAATATGGTGACACTGTGACTACTGTTACTATTAGGTGGCACTGTGACTACTGTTACTATTAGGTGGCACTGTGACTACTGTTACTAATATGGTGGCACTGTGACTGCTGTTACTATTATGGTGGCACTGTGACTGCTGTTACTATTATGGTGGCACTGTGACTGCTGTTACTATTAGGTGGCACTGTGACTACTGTTACTAATATGGTGGCACTGTGACTGCTGTTACTAATATGGTGGCATTGTGACTGCTGTTATTATTATGGTGGCACTGTGACTACTGTTACTATTATGGTGGCACTGTGACTGCTGTTACTATTATGGTGGCACTGTGACTGCTGTTACTATTATGGTGACACTGTGACTACTGTTACTATTAGGTGGCACTGTGACTACTGTTACTAATATGGTGGCACTGTGACTGCTGTTACTAATATGGTGGCATTGTGACTGCTGTTATTATTATGGTGGCACTGTGACTACTGTTACTATGATGGTGGCACTGTGACTACTGTTACTAATATGATGGCACTGTGACTACTGTTACTATTATGGTGGCACTGTGACTGCTGTTACTATTAGGTGGCACTGTGACTTCTGTTACTATTATGGTGGCACTGTGACTACTGTTACTATTATGGTGGCACTGTGACTACTGTTACTATTATGATGGCACTGTGACTATTGTTACTATTATGGTGGCACTGTGACTGCTGTTACTATTATGGTGGCACTGTGACTACTGTTACTATTATGATGGCACTGTGACTACTGTTACTATTATGGTGGCACTGTGACTGCTGTTACTATTAGGTGGCACTGTGACTTCTGTTACTATTATGGTGGCACTGTGACTACTGTTACTATTATGGTGGCACTGTGACTACTGTTACTATTATGGTGGCACTGTGACTACTGTTACTAATATGGTGACACTGTGACTACTGTTACTATTAGGTGGCACTGTGACTACTGTTACTATTAGGTGGCACTGTGACTACTGTTACTAATATGGTGGCATTGTGACTGCTGTTATTATTATGGTGG
Source organism: Ranitomeya imitator (assembly GCF_032444005.1). NCBI lineage: Eukaryota > Metazoa > Chordata > Amphibia > Anura > Dendrobatidae > Ranitomeya > Ranitomeya imitator. The sequence continues at coordinate 175,097,007 of NC_091283.1, forward strand.
CACTGTGACTGCTGTTACTATTATGGTGGCACTGTGACTACTGTTACTATTATGATGGCACTGTGACTACTGTTACTATTATGGTGGCACTGTGACTGCTGTTACTATTAGGTGGCACTGTGACTTCTGTTACTATTATGGTGGCACTGTGACTACTGTTACTATTATGGTGGCACTGTGACTACTGTTACTATTATGGTGGCACTGTGACTACTGTTACTAATATGGTGACACTGTGACTACTGTTACTATTAGGTGGCACTGTGACTACTGTTACTATTAGGTGGCACTGTGACTACTGTTACTAATATGGTGGCACTGTGACTGCTGTTACTATTATGGTGGCACTGTGTACTCTGTTACTATTATGGTGGCACTGTGACTACTGTTACTATTATGGTGGCACTGTGACTACTGTTACTATTATGGTGGCACTGTGACTACTGTTACTAATATGGTGACACTGTGACTACTGTTACTATTAGGTGGCACTGTGACTACTGTTACTAATATGGTGGCACTGTGACTGCTGTTACTATTAGGTGGCACTGTGACTTCTGTTACTATTATGGTGGCACTGTGACTACTGTTACTAATATGGTGGCACTGTGACTGCTGTTACTATTATGGTGGCACTGTGACTGCTGTTACTAATATGGTGGCACTGTGACTGCTGTTACTATTAGGTGGCACTGTGACTACTGTTACTAATATGGTGGCACTGTGACTACTGTTACTAATATGGTGGCACTGTGACTGCTGTTACTATTAGGTGGCACTGTGACTTCTGTTACTATTATGGTGGCACTGTGACTACTGTTACTAATATGGTGGCACTGTGACTGCTGTTACTATTATGGTGGCACTGTGATTGCTGTTACTATTATGGTGGCACTGTGACTACTGTTACTATTATGGTGGCACTGTGATTGCTGTTACTATTATGGTGGCACTGTGACTTCTGTTACTATTATGGTGGCACTGTGATTGCTGTTACTATTATGGTGGCACTGTGACTGCTGTTACTATTATGGTGGCACTTTGACTGCTGTTACTATTATGGTGGCACTGACTGCTGTTACTATTATGGTGGCACTGTGACTGCTGTTACTATTATGGTGGCACTGTGACTGCTGTTACTATTATGGTGGCACTGTGACTGCTGTTACTATTATGGTGGCACTTTGACTGCTGTTACTATTATGGTGGCACTGACTGCTGTTACTATTATGGTGGCACTGCGACTGCTGTTACTATTATGGTGGCATTGTGACTTCTGTTACTATTATGGTGGCACTGTGATTGCTGTTACTATTATGGTGGCACTGTGACTACTGTTACTATTATGGTGGCACTGTGATTGCTGTTACTATTATGGTGGCACTGTGACTTCTGTTACTATTATGGTGGCACTGTGATTGCTGTTACTATTATGGTGGCACTGTGACTGCTGTTACTATTATGGTGGCACTTTGACTGCTGTTACTATTATGGTGGCACTGACTGCTGTTACTATTATGGTGGCACTGTGACTGCTGTTACTATTATGGTGGCACTGTGACTGCTGTTACTATTATGGTGGCACTGTGACTGCTGTTACTATTATGGTGGCACTTTGACTGCTGTTACTATTATGGTGGCACTGACTGCTGTTACTATTATGGTGGCACTGCGACTGCTGTTACTATTATGGTGGCATTGTGACTTCTGTTACTATTATGGTGGCACTGTGACTACTGTTACTATTATGGTGGCACTGTGACTGCTGTTACTATTATGGTGGCACTGTGACTGCTGTTACTATTATGGTGGCACTGTGACTGCTGTTACTATTATGGTGGCACTGTGACTACTGTTACTATTATGGTGGCACTGTGTACTCTGTTACTATTATGGTGGCACTGTGACTGCTGTTACTATTATGGTGGCACTGTGACTGCTGTTACTATTATGGTGGCACTGTGACTGCTGTTACTAATATGGTGGCACTGTGACTGCTGTTACTATTGTGGTGGCACTGTGACTGCTGTTACTATTATGGTGGCACTGTGACTACTGTTACTATTATGGTGGCACTGTGATTGCTGTTACTATTATGGTGGCACTGTGACTTCTGTTACTATTATGGTGACACTGTGATTGCTGTTACTATTATGGTGGCACTGCGACTACTGTTACTAATATGGTGGCACTGTGACTGCTGTTACTATTATGGTGGCACTGTGACTGCTGTTACTATTATGGTGGCACTGTGACTGCTGTTACTATTATGGTGGCACTGTGACTGCTGTTACTATTATGGTGGCACTGCGACTGCTGTTACTATTATGGTGGCATTGTGACTTCTATTACTATTATGGTGGCACTGTGACTTCTGTTACTATTATGGTGGCACTGCGACTACTGTTACTAATATGGTGGCACTGTGACTGCTGTTACTATTATGGTGGCACTGTGACTGCTGTTACTATTATGGTGGCACTGTGACTGCTGTTACTATTATGGTGGCACTGTGACTGCTGTTACTATTATGGTGGCACTGCAACTGCTGTTACTATTATGGTGGCATTGTGACTTCTATTACTATTATGGTGGCACTGTGACTACTGTTACTATTATGGTGGCACTGTGACTGCTGTTACTATTATGGTGGCACTGTGACTGCTGTTACTATTATGGTGGCACTGTGACTGCTGTTACTATTATGGTGGCAGTGTGACTACTGTTACTATTATGGTGGCACTGTGATTGTTGTTACTATTATGGTGGCACTGTGACTGCTGTTACTATTATGGTGGCACTGCGACTGCTGTTATTATTATGGTGGCATTGTGACTACTGTTACTATTATGGTGGCACTGTGACTACTCTTACTATTATGGTGGCACTGTGTACTCTGTTACTATTATGGTGGCACTGTGACTAGTGTTACTATTATGGTGGCACTGTGACTGCTGTTACTATTATGGTGGCACTGTGACTGCTGTTACTATTATGGTGGCACTGTGATTGTTGTTACTATTATGGTGGCACTGTGACTGCTGTTACTATTATGGTGGCACTGTGACTGCTGTTACTATTATGGTGGCACTGTGACTGCTGTTACTATTATGGTGGCACTGTGACTGCTGTTACTATTATGGTGGCACTGTGACTGCTGTTACTATTATGGTGGCACTGTGACTGCTGTTACTATTATGGTGGCGCTGTGACTGCTGTTACTATTATGGTGGCACTGTGACTGCTGTTACTATTATGGTGGCACTGTGATTGTTGTTACTATTATGGTGGCACTGTGATTGCTGTTACTATTATGGGGGCATTGTGACTGCTGTTACTATTATGGTGGCACTGTGACTGCTGTTACTATTATGGTGGCACTGTGACTGCTGTTACTATTATGGTGGCACTGTGACTGCTGTTACTATTGTGGTGGCATTGTGACTGCTGTTACTATTATGGTGGCGCTGTGACTGCTGTTACTATTATGGTGGCACTGTGACTGCTGTTACTATTATGGTGGCACTGTGACTGCTGTTACTATTATGGTGGCACTGTGACTGCTGTTACTATTATGGTGGCACTGTGACTGCTGTTACTATTATGGTGGCACTGTGACTGCTGTTACTATTATGGTGGCACTGTGATTGCTGTTACTATTATGGTGGCACTGTGACTGCTGTTACTATTATGGTGGCACTGTGATTGCTGTTACTATTATGGTGGCACTGTGACTGCTGTTACTATTATGGTGGCACTGTGACTGCTGTTACTATTATGGTGGCACTGTGATTGCTGTTACTATTATGGTGGCACTGTGACTGCTGTTACTATTATGGTGGCACTGTGATTGCTGTTACTATTATGGTGGCACTGTGACTGCTGTTACTATTATGGTGGCACTGTGATTGCTGTTACTATTATGGTGGCACTGTGACTGCTGTTACTATTATGGTGGCACTGTGACTGCTGTTACTATTATGGTGGCACTGTGACTGCTGTTACTATTATGGTGGCACTGTGACTGCTGTTACTATTATGGTGGCACTGTGATTGCTGTTACTATTATGGTGGCACTGTGACTGCTGTTACTATTATGGTGGCACTGTGACTGCTGTTACTATTATGGTGGCACTGTGACTGCTGTTACTATTATGGTGGCATTGTGATTGCTGTTACTATTATGGTGGCACTGTGACTGCTGTTACTATTATGGTGGCACTGTGACTGCTGTTACTATTATGGTGGCGCTGTGACTGCTGTTACTATTGTGGTGGCATTGTGACTGCTGTTACTATTATGGTGGCGCTGTGACTGCTGTTACTATTATGGTGGCACTGTGACTGCTGTTACTATTATGGTGGCACTGTGACTGCTGTTACTATTATGGTGGCACTGTGATTGCTGTTACTATTATGGTGGCACTGTGACTGCTGTTACTATTATGGTGGCACTGTGATTGCTGTTACTATTATGGTGGCACTGTGACTGCTGTTACTATTATGGTGGCACTGTGATTGTTGTTACTATTATGGTGGCACTGTGATTGTTGTTACTATTATGGTGGCACTGTGCCTAGCGTTACTATTATGTTGGTACTGTGACTGCTGTTACTGTGATAGTGGCGCTGTGGCTGCTTATATTCTTGTGGGGGTACTGTGGGTACTATTACTGTAATGGTAACATTTGTGTTAGGAGTATTGTGGTTTTTATTTGCTTTAATGGTGGCACAAGTATTACTACTGTTTTGTCGAGGATGCTATTATTGTAGAGGGGCATTGTTCTAGTTTCTGTTATGGGGATTTTGTAGCTGTTATAATTGTAATTAGGTCAGTTGCTATGATCATTATGGTGGCACTGTGGCTGCTGTTTTTGTTATGGAGGTGCTGTGACAAATGTATCCGATGTTACTTTAATGGGGCACTGTGAGTGCTGGCATTGTTATACAGGGATTATGGCAGCTATCATAGTTTTGGGGGCACTGTGGCTACTATTACTCTAATTTGAGTATTTTTTCCAGTAATACTGAAATGGGCACTGTGGCTGATATTACTGTAATGGGGCACTGCGGCTGATATTACTGTAATGGGTCACTGTGGCTGATATTACTGTAATGGGGGCACTGTGGCTGATATTACTGTAATGGGGCACTGTGGCTAATATTACTGTAATGGGGCACTGTGGCTGATATTACTGTAATGGGGCACTGTGGCTGATATTACTGTAATGGGGCACTGTGGCTGATATTACTGTAATGGGGCACTGCGGCTGATATTACTGTAATGAGGGCACTGTGGATGATATTACTGTAATGGGGGCACTGTGGCTGATATTACTGTAATGGGGCACTGCGGCTGATATTACTGTAATGGGGGCACTGGGGCTGATATTACTGTAATGGGGCACTGCGGCTGATATTACTGTAATGGGGCACTGTGGCTGATATTACTGTAATAGGGGCACTGCGGCTGATATTACTGTAATGGGTCTCTGCGGCTGATATTACTGTAATGGGAGCACTGCGGCTGATATTACTGTAATGGGGCACTGTGGCTGATATTACTGTAATGGGGGCACTGCGGCTGATATTACTGTAATGGGGCACTGTGGCTGATATTACTGTAATGGGGGCACTGTGGCTGATATTACTGTAATGGGGGCACTGTGGCTGATATGACTGTAATGGGGGCACTGTGGATGATATTACTGTAATGGGGATCTGCGGCTGATATTACTGTAATGGGGCACTGTGGCTGATATTACTGTAATGGGGCACTGTGGCTGATATTACTGTAATGGGGGCACTGTGGCTGATATTACTGTAATGGGGGCACTGTGGATGATATTACTGTAATGGGGATCTGCGGCTGATATTACTGTAATGGGGCACTGTGGCTGATATTACTGTAATGGGGCACTGTGGCTGATATTACTGTAATGGGGATCTGCGGCTGATATTACTGTAATGGGGCACTGTGGATGACATTACTGTAATGGGGATCTGCGGCTGATATTACTGTAATGGGGCACTGTGGCTGATACTACTGTAATGGGGCACTGTGGCTGATATTACTGTAATGGGGGCACTGTGGCTGATATTACTGTAATGGGGGCACTGTGGCTGATATTACTGTAATGGGGGCACTGTGGATGATATTACTGTAATGGGGATCTGCGGCTGATATTACTGTAATGGGGCACTGTGGCTGATATTACTGTAATGGGGGCAATGTGGCTGATATTACTGTAATGGGGGCACTGCGACTGATATTACTGTAATGGGGATCTGCGGCTGATATTACTGAAATGGTGTACTGTGGCTGATATTACTGTAATGTGGCACTGTGTACTATATAATTGTCTAAGGGTCACTTCCGTCTTTCTTTCTGTCTGTCACGGATATTTATTGGTCGCGGCCTCTGTCTGTCATGGAAATCCAAGTCGCTGATTGGTCGTGGCAAAACACCCACGACCATTGCCACGACCAATTAGCGACGGCCATAGTCTGGCAGCGAAATGGCCGCTGCTTTAGTGCCCTGCAGTCAGCGCTGAGTGCTCACACAGGGTTAATGCCATTGTTAACAGACCGTGGTGTACCGCACTCCGTTAACACAGCTATTAACCCTGTGTTACCAACTTTGTACTATTGATGCTGCGTATACCCGATACGTTAGAATCGGGCCACCATCTAGTAGATTATATTACTGTAATGGGGGCACTGTGGCTGATATTACTGTAATGGGGGCACTGTGGCTGATATTACTGTAATGGGGGCACTGTGGCTGATATTACTGTAATGGGGGCACTGTGGCTGATATTACTGTAATGGGGCACTGTGGCTGGTATTACTGTAATGGGGTACTGTGGCTGATATTACTGTAATGGGGCACTGTGGCTGATATTACTGTAATGTGGTCGCTAGCTGGAATCACTGTAATGGGGCCCTGTAGATTATATTACTGTAATGGCACTGTGGCTAGTATTACTGTATTGGGTCTCTGTGACTGATATTACTGTAATGGGTGCACTGTTGCTGATATTACTGTAATGGAGCACTCTGGCTGATATTACTCTAATGGGGCACAGAAGATATTACTGTAATGGGGCACTGTGACTTATATTACTGTAATGGTAAATGGGGCACTGTTGCTGATCTTAGTGTAATGGGGTACTGTTGCTGATATTACTGTAATGGGGCACCATAACTAATATTACTGTAATGGGGCACTGTGGATGATATAACTGTACTGGGGGCACTGTAACTAATATTACAGTAATGGGGGCACTGTGGATGATATTACTGTAATGGGGGCACTTTGGCTGATATTATTGTCATATTAGAGAAAAGGGGGAGAAGCCAGCGCTGGTTATGGTCAGAACGCAATACATAAAGTGCACATGCACATATGGATTTCTAACTGTATTTCAAAATGAGACATTTAGCAAACAATTGATCAATTCTTTGAGCCACCCCGCCACACCAAGGCATTCTCATAATGGGGCAGTCCTACTCTACGTCTTTTATATTCGCTGTGCCATTATGGCCTCCTGAATGTATTAAAAGAAAGACCACATTAAATGCAAACTGTACCTGAAGCATTTCTGAAACGCTCCCATGGTGCCAGGAAGGACGAGTGCAGATAAAGGCCGACCAGGTCCGGGTAAGATGTCCGGACTTTTCAGATCTGACCTCCACACTGCCAAACCAGCCCAATGTCAAATTAAAGAAAAGGGGGAGAAGCCAGCGCTGCTTTATTGTGCACCTGTGTCTTGGCCTGTCTCACCCTTCATCTGTGGTGCTGGTTGGGCAGTGTGGAGGTTGGACCTGAAATGTCTATGTCCGGACCTGGTCAACCTTTATCTGCGCTCGCTCTTCCTGGCGCCTTGAGAGTGATTCAGAAACACTTCAGGTACAGTTTGCATTTAATGTGGTCTTTCTTTTAATACATTCAGGAGGCCATAATGGAACAGCGAATATAAAAAACGTAGCGTAGGACTGCCCCATTATGAGAATGCCGTGGCGTGGCGGGGTGGCTCAAAGAATTGATCAATTGTTTGTTAAATGTCTCATTTTGAAATACAGTTAGAAATCAATATGTGCATGTGCATTTTATGCATTGCGTTCTGACCATAAACAAACAAAAAATAAAGTGCTCATGATTACCAGTGCGCTTAATAATATGGCTCAATCTCACCCAATCGTTGTCACCTGATTCTCCAAAGGTTCATATAGCGCCAGGGTGTGTGAGGCCAAAATATAGAGAGAAGGAGGACAGGAGGTGGGGGGGGGGGGGGCTATGGTTCTCCAAAGGTTCATATAGCGCCAGGGTGTCTGAGGCCAAAATATAGAGAGAAGGAGGACAGGAGGGGGGGGGGGGGGAAGGGGTGGCTAGGGAATTTGGGGCCTACTTTCCCTGTCATGCCCTCTGCAGAAAACTTGCGCCCTCGGGCACTGTGGCTGTTATTACTGTAATGGGGGCACTGTGGCTCATATTACTGTAATGGGGCACTGTGGATGATATTACTGTAATGGGGGCATTGTGGCTGATATTACTGTAATGGGGGCACTGTGGCTGATATTACTGTAATGGGGGCACTGTGGCTGATATTACTGTAATGCGGGCACTGTGGATGATATTACTGTAATGGGGGCACTGTGGGTGATATTACTGTAATGGGGCGCTGTGGATGATATTACTGTAATGAGGGCACTGTGGATGATATTACTGTAATGGGGGCACTGCGGCTGATATTACTGTAATGGGGCACTGTGGATGATATTACTGTAATGGGGCGCTGTGGATGATATTACTGTAATGAGGGCACTGTGGATGATATTACTGTAATGGGGGCACTGCGGCTGATATTACTGTAATGGGGACACTGTGGCTGATATTACTGTAATGGGGGCACTGTGGATGATATGACTGTAATGGGAGCACTGAGGCTGATATTACTGTAATGGGGGCCCTGTGACTGATATTATTAGGTAGCATTTTACCAGCTACAGGTTTGGCCATGAAAAATGAACCCGATTTCCCTTGGGTGGTTTGTGAAGAAATATGGAAGCATTTTGTACTTAAAGGGGTTGTCCAGACAAAATTTAAAGTTTACTGGTGGCTTGGTATATTAATAAATAACAAACCTAGCTACAGTACACTCACTGGCACTTAACGGGATCCAGCAAAGGCTGCTCGCAGTCTGCACTTACATCGGCAGTAAAGCAACAGCAGGACTAAATAAGATTAAAATAGATAAATCTCCGGGTCCGGATGGCATACACCCACGAGTACTAAGAGAACTAAGTAATGTAATAGATAAACCATTATTTCTTATTTTTAGGGACTCTATAGCGACAGGGTCTGTTCCGCAGGATTGGCGCATAGCAAATGTGGTGCCAATATTCAAAAAGGGCTCTAAAAGTGAACCTGGAAATTATAGGCCAGTAAGTCTAACCTCTATTGTTGGTAAAATATTTGAAGGGTTTCTGAGGGATGCTATTCTGGATTATCTCATAGTAACATAGTAACATAGTTAGTAAGGCCGAAAAAAGACATTTGTCCATCCAGTTCAGCCTTTATTCCATCATAATAAATCCCCAGATCTACGTCCTTCTACAGAACCTAATTGTATGATACAATATTGTTCTGCTCCAGGAAGACATCCAGGCCTCTCTTGAACCCCTCGACTGAGTTCGCCATCACCACCTCCTCAGGCAAACAATTCCAGATTCTCACTGCCCTAACAGTAAAGAATCCTCTTCTATGTTGGTGGAAAAACCTTCTCTCCTCCAGACGCAAAGAATGCCCCCTTGTGCCCGTCACCTTCCTTGGTATAAACAGATCCTCAGCGAGATATTTGTATTGTCCCCTTATATACTTATACATGGTTATTAGATCGCCCCTCAGTCGTCTTTTTTCTAGACTAAATAATCCTAATTTCGCTAATCTATCTGGGTATTGTAGTTCTCCCATCCCCTTTATCTCAATGAGAATAACTGTTTAACTCCATATCAGCATGGGTTTATGAGAAATCGCTCCTGTCAAACCAATCTAATCAGTTTTTATGAAGAGGTAAGCTATAGGCTGGACCACGGTGAGTCATTGGACGTGGTATATCTCGATTTTTCCAAAGCGTTTGATACCGTGCCGCACAAGAGGTTGGTACACAAAATGAGAATGCTTGGTCTGGGGGAAAATGTGTGTAAATGGGTTAGTAACTGGCTTAGTGATAGAAAACAGAGGGTGGTTATAAATGGTATAGTCTCTAACTGGGTCGCTGTGACCAGTGGGGTACCGCAGGGGTCAGTATTGGGACCTGTTCTCTTCAACATATTCATTAATGATCTGGTAGAAGCCTGACAAACAAGATGGAAGAACTAGAAGCAGAAATATCTACAGGTAACTTTGACATAGTGGGAATAACCGAGACATGGTTAGATGAAAGCTATGACTGGGCAGTTAACTTACAGGGTTACAGTCTGTTTAGAAAGGATCGTAAAAATCGGAGAGGAGGAGGGGTTTGTCTCTATGTAAAGTCTTGTCTAAAGTCCACTTTAAGGGAGGATATTAGCGAAGGAAATGAGGATGTCGAGTCCATATGGGTCGAAATTCATGGAGGGAAAAATGGTAACAAAATTCTCATTGGGGTCTGTTACAAACCCCCAAATATAACAGAAACCATGGAAAGTCTACTTCTAAAGCAGATAGATGAAGCTGCAACCCATAATGAGGTCCTGGTTATGGGGGACTTTAACTACCCGGATATTAACTGGAAAACAGAAACCTGTGAAACCCATAAAGGCAACAGGTTTCTGCTAATAACCAAGAAAAATTATCTTTCGCAATTGGTGCAGAATCCAACCAGAGGAGCAGCACTTTTAGACCTAATACTATCTAATAGACCTGAGAGAATAACAAATCTGCAGGTGGTTGGGCATCTAGGAAATAGCGACCACAATATTGTACAGTTTCACCTGTCTTTCACTAGGGGGACTTGTCAGGGAGTCACAAAAACACTGAACTTTAGGAAGGCAAAGTTTGACCAGCTTAGAGATGCCCTTAATCTGGTAGACTGGGACAGTATCCTCAGAAATAAGAATACAGATAATAAATGGGAAATGTTTAAGAACATCCTAAATAGGCAGTGTAAGCGGTTTATACCTTGTGGGAATAAAAGGACTAGAAATAGGAAAAACCCAATGTGGCTAAACAAAGAAGTAAGACAGGCAATTAACAGTAAAAAGAAAGCATTTGCACTACTAAAGCAGGATGGCACCATTGAAGCTCTAAAAAACTATAGGGAGAAAAATACTTTATCTAAAAAACTAATTAAAGCTGCCAAAAAGGAAACAGAGAAGCACATTGCTAAGGAGAGTAAAACTAATCCCAAACTGTTCTTCAACTATATCAATAGTAAAAGAATAAAAACTGAAAATGTAGGCCCCTTAAAAAATAGTGAGGAAAGAATGGTTGTAGATGACGAGGAAAAAGCTAACATATTAAACACCTTCTTCTCCACGGTATTCACGGTGGAAAATGAAATGCTAGGTGAAATCCCAAGAAACAATGAAAACCCTATATTAAGGGTCACCAATCTAACCCAAGAAGAGGTGCGAAATCGGCTAAATAAGATTAAAATAGATAAATCTCAGGGTCCGGATGGCATACACCCACGAGTACTAAGGGAACTAAGTAATGTAATAGATAAACCATTATTTCTTATTTTTAGGGACTCTATAGCGACAGGATCTGTTCCGCAGGACTGGCGCATAGCAAATGTGGTGCCAATATTCAAAAAGGGCTCTAAAAGTGAACCTGGAAATTATAGGCCAGTAAGTCTAACCTCTATTGTTGGTAAAATATTCGAAGGGTTTCTGTGGGATGTTATTCTGGATTATCTCAATGAGAATAACTGTTTAACTCCATATCAGCATGGGTTTATGAGAAATCGCTCCTGTCAAACCAATCTAATCAGTTTTTATGAAGAGGTAAGCTATAGGCTGGACCACGGTGAGTCATTGGACGTGGTATATCTCGATTTTTCCAAAGCGTTTGATACCGTGCCGCACAAGAGGTTGGTACACAAAATGAGAATGCTTGGTCTGGGGGAAAATGTGTGTAAATGGGTTAGTAACTGGCTTAGTGATAGAAAGCAGAGGGTGGTTATAAATGGTATAGTCTCTAACTGGGTCGCTGTGACCAGTGGGGTACCGCAGGGGTCAGTATTGGGACCTGTTCTCTTCAACATATTCATTAATGATCTGGTAGAAGGTTTACACAGTAAAATATCGATATTTGCAGATGATACAAAACTATGTAAAGCAGTTAATACAAGAGAAGATAGTATTCTGCTACAGATGGATCTGGATAAGTTGGAAACTTGGGCTGAAAGGTGGCAGATGAGGTTTAACAATGATAAATGTAAGGTTATACACATGGGAAGAAGGAATCAATATCACCATTACACACTGAATGGGAAACCACTGGGTGAATCTGACAGGGAGAAGGACTTGGGGATCCTAGTTAATGATAAACTTACCTGGAGCAGCCAGTGCCAGGCAGCAGCTGCCAAGGCAAACAGGATCATGGGGTGCATTAAAAGAGGTCTGGATACACATGATGAGAGCATTATACTGCCTCTGTACAAATCCCTAGTTAGACCGCACATGGAGTACTGTGTCCAGGATATAATGGAACTAGAGAGAGTACAAAGGAGGGCAACAAAATTAATAAAGGGGATGGGAGAACTGCAATACCCAGATAGATTAGCGAAATTAGGATTATTTAGTCTAGAAAAAAGACGACTGAGGGGCGATCTAATAACCATGTATAAGTATATAAGGGGACAATACAAATATCTCGCTGAGGATCTGTTTATACCAAGGAAGGTGACGGGCACAAGGGGGCATTCTTTGCGTCTGGAGGAGAGAAGGTTTTTCCACCAACATAGAAGAGGATTCTTTACTGTTAGGGCAGTGAGAATCTGGAATTGCTTGCCTGAGGAGGTGGTGATGGCGAACTCAGTCGAGGGGTTCAAGAGAGGCCTGGATGTCTTCCTGGAGCAGAACAATATTGTATCATACAATTATTAGGTTCTGTAGAAGGACGTAGATCTGGGGATTTATTGATGGAATATAGGCTGAACTGGATGGACAAATGTCTTTTTTCGGCCTTACTACCTATGTTACTATGTTACTATGACTGTTGGGACCTCTGTTGAGTGCGTCAAATGTGGACATGCATTCTCACTGCAGACCACCAGAGGGCAGCAGTGATCTGTTTTGTTTTTTTTTGCGCAAAAAAAATTCATTTATTCAAATTAAATGCTGAATTTGTAAGACTACATTTATATTGAAGCCGGAGACAGATTTTACTAGAAAGACATAATAAAAATTAAATGAGATCATTCACTTATTTTGAATAATTTTCCTTTTATTTCCATAGTGTATTATGAGCAGGGGGAATTTAAACGAACAATTGCTCAAACATTTGCCAGATTCATCTATGCACCCGCTCTTTAAAATGGGTACAAATTAGAGAAATGGTTTGGCTTTTGCATTTTTATTAAAGAAACACCCGCTTTGTTCATCATGTTCAAGTGAATATGGCTGAGCTGCAATGCCACACACAACCTATAGGCGTAAGTGGAGCTATTTTTGGAAATGCCTTGGTCCACCACTTGCACCATCTACTTTTGATTCCCAGTTAATTTAAAGTAAGCAGAGAGGTGTAACCTCTTTAGGCCAGAATGATTATTGTGCAGAACAGCAGTTATGATGTCACCAGGAAGCCCATGAAAGCTCCACCAGCTTTTAGATTAATAGGAGCAGGGCTTCCTTGCAGCACCGCTGTCACTTTGTATTAGGGTGAGGGGTGGTATCAATATTAGGTCGTTACAGCTGATCTTGACAGGCAGCTATGTCACTCTCTCAATGCTGCATCTTAAAAAATGAGTTCATCATCAGTATAAAACGTCAGGGCTCCAGTGAAGGGTGAGATTTTCGGAGGAGTTGCGAAGTCATCTGCTTGGTAGTTGATACATGACATGTCATCTCTGGTGCCCCACCACCAGCACCATCTGAGCATGAGTCCTGGTTAATTTAGTGTAAGCGAAGAGATCTATCCTCTTTAGACCAGAATGATTATTATGCAGAACAGGAAATATGATGTCACCGGAGATCCTAAGAAAGCTCCTACATGTCATGATCCAGACCGGGTTTTGGGTCTTGTCTCACCTTTCCCTGTCTGGTCATGTCGGAGGTTAACTTTCTCTGCCTCATTCCAGTTTGGGGTCGGCTATTTATCTGCGTTGCATCCTTCTGGCAGTGTCAGTTATATTTCCTGCCAACGGCGTGTGTAGCTGGTTATGGTGAAATCCTGTTTTGTCCTGTTGTGTTTAGCTGTCTTTGCCCGTGTCTATTCATTCCTCTCTTCCCGCCCTGACTCTGTTCATCCCTGTGTGTTTGGATTCCCCAGTACTCGACTCTGCTTTGGCTCTGACCTAATTCTTTCTCTTCCTTCTGATATTTCTACTATGGACCAATACTAACCTTTAAGCGCTCCTCTGACTGTGTTTGGAAATTCCCTTGGTACTACGCTACTCTCTGGTATTGATGCGGCTTGTCTGACCATTCTGCTGCCACCTGGTGGTAGCCTCGCTGCAGTTCTGCTGGTCATCTTTGAGCAGGATTTCAGCCCTCTCTCCACCCTGCTGCCATCTTGTGGAGTCTGCACTTACCTGCGGAGCTGCATCGTGACACTACAGCTTTTCGATTAGTAGTAGAAGGCTTTCTCACAGGACTGTTATCACTTTTAGAGATGGGCGAATCCAAACAGTAAAGATCAGTGTCCGCAAGACCACCTGCTATTCAGGCACAGACACGAAATCCTGGGGAAATCCCTGTTACTTTTCGGATTTGACCCCCTGAACACTGGGTGTTTGTCATGTTGTCATGTGCATGACAGTGCGGCAAACACTGCTTCTGATCGGCGGTTAAATCATCACTGCCGGTCAGACAGCCGCAGTTCCAACTGTGTCTCATGCGAGCTCATGCTGTTATTTGACAGCATGGGAACCGCAGCTGTCTGACCGACGTTGATGATTTTAGAAGCGGTGTTTGCAGCTCTGTCATGCACATTATAGCGTGGCAAACACTGGATGTTCGGGCCAAACATTCAAGTCCAGGTACTTTTCTGGTACCCGAACTTTTTGTAAGGCCAATCTCCCACTTGCCACTGCAATGCGAGAAACTCGCGTGAGTCTCTCGCCTCAATACACGGCACTGCCGCCAGTGGTTCGGACCAGAGCATGCGGCTGCATAGAAATACATGCAGCCGCACACTCGGTCCCGAGTGCCGGTGTCAGTGCCGAGTATAGAGGCGCGAGTTTCTCGCATTGCAGTTGCAAGTGGGACACCGGCCTAACCATTCGGCCGAACCCGCAGAATTGTCTGCTTGGTAGTGGCTACATGACATGTCTTTTCTCGTGCTCCTTCTCTAGCATCATCTGAGTTTGTGTTCTATTTGATTTACCATGAGCCGTAGAGGTGTAGTTTCTTTAAACCAGAATGATTGTTGTGCGGAACAGGAGATATGATGTCACAGGGGAGCATAGGAAAGTTTCAACAGCATTTAGATTACCAGGAACAGGCTTCCCTGCGGCAATGCTGTCACATTGCATTAGGTTGACTGGTAGTATCAATGTTAGGTCACTTCAGCTGGTCCCAGTAGGTGGATATGTCACCCTCTCACTGCTGCATATGACAAAATGAGTTTATCAGCAGTATAAAAAAGTCAGTGCTCCAGGGAAGGATGAGCTGTTTGGAGATGTTGCATAGTCAGCTGCTTGGTTGTCACTACATGTCTTCTCACGCTGGACACACAACATGCTCCGATCCCTTCTCGAGGTCATCTCCAGGTTATGTCCTTGATACATCAAATACTTTTAGTTCCCTTAAGCCATAATTGAAGATGATGATTTAAAATAGCTTGTCCTGAGGTTAGGACCATTGTACTTGTCGAAAGAGAGAAGGACCAAATCTACAACACTCAGGACAGTTATGTACCCATGTAACTTGTACTGCATTTTCGGATCAGAGTCCTGGTGAACAGCAGGGCATTTATATTACTGTTGAGGTACCGGGCCTGGACACAATTGGAACCGCTGCACCCCATATCTTACACCTCTTGAACCAGGCACCCATTGAGTGCTTTAATTGAATATCTTTCAAAGATTAAGATGGTAAAGGTGTCTAAGGCTTACCAGTGCCGTGGGAACTATAAGACTTACTCTTGATCTTCATACATTTTGGAGTTGACAATTTTGGGATGTCCCAATGAAAGCCATGATTTGCCTAACATCCGATCCTGCAACCACTCCGGACCTCCATGCTTTTGTGGAGACCAATTTGGTTACCTTCTATATAATGTAGATGTTGATTCTCCAAACTGCAATATCTTTGCAGATAAACTGAAGGGAAAAGTCCAAGACATACTTTCCAGCAGTCTTGATTTCGAGATCAGCAACTGCAGCTCCAAAGGGGCTCAGGTTTAATTCATCCAGGACTTTTTTGGGCTGTGCCAGTGTGTTACGTGTGGTGCTTTAACGATTTGATTTTTTTTGTGGTAAGTGTTTAATAGCCTTGTTTCCACCCTTAAACCCTACAGAGCAGTATGGTCTTTGCTTCATGAAGAGTTTTGGGACATGGTTTCCAGGATAGTCACAGATTGCGGTAGTAACATTGATGGCACAGTGGCTTAGTCGGAAAGAGTGAAGAATCGTTACCTGGAGAGGTGCCTAGAAATGCAACAGACCAAAGAATAGACCAGGAACATTGCCAGAATTCAGAACCAGGTTTAGGACAACAGATAGTGGGTACACAATCCAAACAATTTGGCAGGAGTATAGTCCAACAAAGGGGAGATCGGGACCAGATTCAGAAGTCAAGCGCAATAGAAATAATTCAAGGACTGCTTGGCATCTCCTTCTTCATATAGGTGGCCAGGTCCGCTGTCATCTTCAAGCACTAGTTGCCTTGGCAAACTGGCACAATCATATATATGGTCAGCACAAGTCAAACCAGCAGTTGCGTGGCAGAAGGCCACATGGGAGTAAGATCAGCAGAGGAGAAAGTGTCACCATATTCGTCCGTAAGCTGCACCTGTGACTGTTTTATAGAATCCAACACTCAAACTGGGCACAGAGTGTAATAAACACACTGGCCCTTCATGAATTGTAACAGATCCATGGACCCATTGGCCCTTCAAGGAGTATAATGGACTCACTGGCCCTTCTGGTTGTGTAATAGATCCACTGGCTATTCAAGGTATGTAACCAATCGACTGGCCTTTCACTGTGTGTAACATACCCATTATCCTTTAAAGATGTGTAGTCGACTGGCCCTTCAATGTGTGTCATAGATCCACTATCCCTTCAAGATGTGTGAAAGATCCACAATCTATTTAAGGTGTGCACAAAACGTACTAATCCTTCAAGATGTGTAATGACCCTCTTAATTCTTCAAGATGCGTAGCCAGATCTTTTGGACCTTCAAGGTGTGTAACAGACCCACCATTCCTTCAAGATGTGTAACAGACCCACAGGACTTTCACAAGATTATCATCAATAAAGAGTCAAGGCTTCATGAACAAATGAGCAGTTCAGAGTTGTTGCATAGTAGAGAGAGGTACTTGAGAGATTCTTAGGACACGATAGAGGACATTCTGCCCTCTTGGGAGGTTTTCTGTAATTACCTGCAATCTGGAAGTTTTTTAGCATTACTTGCAGTGGACTGTGAGTCGAGTTTCTTGACTGCCCCAAGCTGAAAAATCTGCTGAAAAGTCTCTCATTTATTTTTTATTTTAGAGACAGAAACACGATATTAAAAATAGCGTTCAGAAATTATAGATGGTCTGTGGACGTCAGGCTGCACACAGGGACCATTGTCTACTCCCATAATAGCAGATGTGGACCTTCCCTTACGTTTGCCAAGGACTGCTTGGTTCATCTTGTCCTTCCCTTCGCACATTATGCCAATATTACAAGCTGAACGCAGCTCTGGCAGGTAGTAGCTGAGACTTTAAGAGAGAAGTAAACAGGTTTGGACCACCATGACGCAGGAGAGTCTATATATCACGCATGGATGAAGCCAGTAGAAGCTCGGGAAAGCATTCATCAGGAGAATTATCCCGTTACCTCCCCCGGGGGCATGTTCTTCTGGCAGATGATATGATGTCTTGTTTTAAGCTTAAGACAAGCTTAAGATTAGATATTTTATACAAGGATTTGCCTTTCAATTAGCAAAGTTCTTTTACTTTATAATATGTAAAAAAAATAATAAAATAATTTTTTCCAAATTTTTGTTACATTTATTTTTAAAGTAACAAATAAAGTTCGGTGAAATTAACTCAACTTATGAAGTTATCTTGCGAAGTCTTTGGTTGCATGTTGGAGCACAGTACACACTATTATTTCATGAGTGGTTCCAGTGTTGAACTGGGGTTCCTTGGTCCCACCACAAGAGATTATTACATGGTGGCACCTTCCATCTTATTTGCAAACCCGTAAGAAGTAGATTCAAGTGATCAGTGATTAGCTCTGTTCTCACCTCCAAGTAGTAATCTTCTGCTGATCCAGGCATTTGACTATATATGAGTATGGATTGTTTTCAGTGCAACTGATACTGCACTTGGCACTTTATGCGTATAACCATATGGTGAGGGCATATACAGCCCATGCATTCATGTATACTATTTCTTAGGTATTTACAAAGGGCGTTATAATAGCTCTCTTGCACTTGCTTTTTCATATTTGATCTACAATGCTATGGATAGCTTGGCATATATAATTTTCTCCATTTACTACTTGACTTGACTACATATTGTATGTGTACCCCTCTTTTGGGATATTTTTTGTGTGCCCTGTCTGTTTTTTTTTGTTTTACATATACTCATTAATAAAAAAAATTACTCATTAATAAAAAATTACATTTCAATTATCTAATATTGAACTTCTTTTTATATGATAGCCCTTTTGATTGGTTGTTACAGGTACAGGTTGGTTACAAACTCAATGCTCTGCCAATGTCTTAGGTAAACTATTCCCGAACAGTTCCCCAGCTGTTACATTTGCAATTGTGTTTTTTCATGAACTTATGTTATCTTTTTTTTGTTTAGAATAGTCACTATGTTTTCAGACATCTTTTTTCACTAAATAATTTGATCAAATTGCCCTTTTTCCAAAAATGGTTTCACATATGTCTTGCATTGGTGACCTGTGTTCATGCTTCTGTCATGGAAGCAAAGCTGAACATTGGGATCCTGAAAAACGCAGCAAAAAAATCAGCAAAACCAGCTTTTTGTAAGCAGGTTCTTTACTGCCAAGAGAACAGGTTTTGTGTGCAGAAAAAAATGCAGCAAATACGCAACTTGCGAACATAGCCAGTCAACTCCTGTAGTCTTGGTCCAAAAGACCAAGGTAATTGGATACTACCTTTGAGGACTGTATTAGTGTGACCTTTAATTATAAAAGCGGCTAAGCTGCTCGGTAGTTCTTTTCATTTTAGTCATCAGGAAACTAACGCTATTCTTTGCCATCATATATAAAATTTAACTAGTGACATCTTGATGAAATGAAGTGTCTAATTTATGATGTTCCAGTTGAGAATGCAAAGAGATGTTACGTCATCGCGGTCTACCAATTTGTATAGGAATATCATTCCACTTTCAAGGTCACAATCATCTTGGGTCATTCCTACAATTAAAATGGATCCGATGCATTTTTTCCACTCTATCCAAGGCATAATATCATGGAGGTAGATAGACAGAAAGAGGGAAACCAAGAATCAGAAATCCAATTTATTGGATTGTTTGTAGACCCTCTTTAAGTCTGTAATCTTTGATCTACATCTATTTCCAGGTTTAGCCCTGCACTGGAGTTTTCTGTGTGTGAGGTCTTTTCCTCTGGAGTGACAGCTTCCATAAATATGTTAGGAGGTCCTTCTTGTCATCGCTCACTAGCAGGATAGGGGCTCCTTCCGTATCCCTCAAGCTAGGGGGGCCCTAGTCTTCCTGTTCCCCATATTACTTCTGATGGTGAAGATGCCGGAGCCACTTGCCTTGCTGTGCTCCTATATCAGCCCTGATCTGTCCCCTCCTCTACCCAAGGAAGTGGGGAGTAGTAGTGTATAAGAATACACCAACCAGACAAACAAGGGAGAGGATGAGGATGTGCATGGAGACAAAGCTCCAAGCAACAGTCTGTTGAACAACACTCAAAAATGCCTCCTCAAACAACCGACTCCTCCAACTCCAGAACCAGACAATATGAACAAACATTGTCAATCCCTGAATGCCAGAGGCAAAATATAGCAGAGAGAAGTGGCTAACACTGAACAGACAGGCCATCAAGGCAGAGAAGCTTTAGAAGCTCTCAACTGAGTAGATTAACGCTTGAATTGTTAGCAAGGAAAAACCCTCATTTAATATGAAGGTGAAGTACTTCTAACCGGTGCAGGAATACGTGAAATCAGATGCTGCTGCCTTCTGGTCCCTCTCTGCCACGGTATATCCGTGACATTGCTCTTGTTTCCTTGTGGGATAATCAGGTTTGGCCCAGGGGTCTTTCCTGGCAGGGTGAGACGTTCTGCAGGAACAACTTCACATCTCCCAGAGACCATTAATCAGTAGGATAATTTTCTTGATTGATCCTTGGTCTCAGATTCTTACATTTGCATAAAATTGATAAAAAGAATGGATATTAATCTCCTTAATCTACAAGTCAGATGGAACACAAATTCATATTCATGCAAAGGCCATTTCTAGCCTGTAATATGGCTCGGTGTAATAGAAACTTCTGAATTGACTTTGAATATGTGAGAAATTATTTATTTTAGTATCTTTATTTGAGTATTGTTATGAACCCGCACCCCGCCTGAAGTCACTATTAAGTCAAAATGATCACGTAATGCGGTCTCCCCACTTTCACCAACGTGACGTTCCGCACCCACTTTGAATACATAAGGTCAGCTTGGTGTAGTTTTACACAGACGTCCCCTGTCCACATGTGCCTAGAGAGGGATATGGAGGAATGAGAGGATGTGGCCCACGCAGTCACTAATGTCACTAGTGTGTGTTGCACTAGTGAAACAGCACTGCCAGCCAGGTAAGATTGCCACCAGTTCCTCTTTAGATACAAGCCTGCTCCGTTAACGGGATTATATTGGGCCAGAGTCCATCTCCCATAGCATGAAAAGCTAAACCGGGAAATGGACATGTGGATTCGTGGATTGAAATAAAAGAGCAGCCCAAGGCTATATTATATATTTATTGCCTTAATGGCACATTAGATAATACACTATGGTTAAACATTTACAATAGTCAGATATGCAAATACAAATAGTTGTAGTACAAAAGATATAAGCAGATGGATCATGTCAATTACAGTGTTGACGTTCGACCATGTGTGTGCGGAGACGCAAGGACTGACAGCTGGTTCCTAGGTCCTTCACAGCACATTACTCGATGTTTTGCCCAACTTTGAAGTGAACCACAAGCATAACAGACAGAGCCCACATGGCCTTAGACTAGCCTTTTGTCCCCGTTGAGTAACTCCCCTCCTGCCCTCTGGGCGGAAACTAAATCCTCTCCCCTTGCCTCTAGCAGCTAAACTCCAAAACCTAAGATGGGTCATAACTACCTAGTGGATGTTTGTAGGGAGGTGGTTTTGGCACCATCAGATCCAGCCAGACCCCTGCTACGCATTGAGACCAAACACATCTTTGCTACCTTGCTCCTACTAGCCATTCTACGTATTTTCCCACCCTGTGGTTCCATAATGGATTGAGACACTTGGAGGCATTTGGTCCATTCTAGAAATCTCAAAAATGTAACCGGTGTGTGACCAGTATTACAATAAGTCCATATTTTCCTTATGAATACATAGCTGACATAACAAAGCAGTTAGACAGCATGGTATCTATTTTGCAAGCAAGCTTTTTGTTCTAAGCTTAGCTGGTTCAAGGTGTGAGACCTCTCAATCACAACCTTTTGAGACTTGACCCCCTGCTGAGCTAGGTGTCCTGTTAAGACTGCAAGTGGGAAGTGGGTTTTATAATCCTCTGCCAAATAGGATACAAATGATTGACATGAAATTATATCTCCAATATTCTCAACAAAATTTCTGAATCGTCTATGAATATGTGAGAAATCATTTATTTTATTATCTTTTTTTGAATATCATTGTCTCTTCTTATAGAGAACGTATTATAAGTAAATGATCTCTCAAGTTTCTGTTTTCTACATGTTTACAATTTTTTTTTATGTCTCTTTCTATATTACAAAAATCTGGTCAAGAAAGGTGATGTCACCATGATATCAGTGCTATGTCAGGACATTGTGTGTTCTTGTGTCATTTGATCTACAGGAAATTAAAAGTACTGACTACATGTGAGGTCTACCCCCTGCCGAGGATAGATGAGCTGTTAGAGCAGCTAGCTAAAGCATCGTACCTCACCATCATGGAACTAAGTAGAATTCTGTACCTAAGCAGGAAACTCCTGCCCAGAAAAGTGGCTTATGCCACCATTGAAAAAGAATGTTTGGCAATTGTGTGGGCTCTGCAGAAGCTGCAACCATACCTCTATGGGCACAACTTCACCGTGATCACAGATCATAACCCATTGAGTTGGCTCAACAGAGTAGTTGGGAACAATGGGAAATTGCTTAGATGGAGTTTGATACTTCAGCAATATGATTTCACAATTCAGCACAAGATGAGAGTTGATCATGGCAATGCTGATGGCCTTTCTCGTCAAGACGGGGCAGAACCAGATACGTGCTCGGGAGCTGACCTGTAAGTCAACCCCCATGCACGTTCATAAGGAGGGAGGTGTGGTGAAATATGTATATATCTATATATCTATATGTGTGTAGTGACATATGTCTAGGGTTATATGTGTGACTAGTGATAATGTAACATCTGTCCTGAAGGCAAGTCGCACCTAGGTGTTAATAGGTACTTCCTTGGGACTAGTAGAAATTGTGTCTCCATATCTGACCAGGAGGTCTAGCTAAGGCCAAGAAGAAAGGAACACTTGACACCCCCTAGTGCTTGTAGGGGAGATGCTAATTGCGGCCTGAGGGTTAGCTATTCCTGGGAACCGTGTTTCTATAAAAAGACCAGTAGCGCTTCAACCCTTAAGAAACTCGGCAGCAAGTAATGATACAATTCCATCTTTTTGTATCGTAATCTATATACAAAATTAAAAAACAAGTAATACCTGCGCTGAGTGACAAAAAATTCCTCCAAACCACACAATTTATGTTGTTAAAAAGAAAGAATATTTATAGGTTACCATACCAGAATAACCAGAGAATAACCGTGGTATGGATAAGTGTCCTATTTCATAGGATGCCAGGAGCGTTTTGTTTATCAAATAGGTAAATATAACAAATTGTTACCTTTGAATAATCAGTGGAGTTAACCGGCTCCTTGTGGTGATCTTATTGGATCCTGTCCATTGCATCCATAATATGAAAGAAACTGGCAAGCTTCCTTAAGTTGTCCTATTAGGCTATGTCCACTGCGGTTTTTATCTTCAGGTAAAGCCACTCTGGATAAAGTCCGCTGCGTCCGTAGTTGCGGTGTGTGTCTTCAGGTGGAGCGGCTCTGTGCGCTGCCCCGGCCGGCGGCAGAACGCCCAAAGCACGCTCCCAGCTTGGGACTATTGAGCGCTGGAGTAGCCGCTGGGTCCTCTGCCGAAGCAGGACCTTCCGTGACGTCACGGTCACGTGAGTAAACACGTGACTAGGCTAAGGAGAGCAGCGAGGACCAAATCCTACGCATTTCGGAACTACCGTGTTCCTTCTTCAGGGATGGTCCGTACTAGCAGCTCTCCATCTTATATATCCTCCAGCGCTCTAGCAATGCCCTTAATTGGTGAACGCAAACAGCTCTACTTCGCTATTAAGGCCCCTTGGGGCCAACGTATCCAGTTCAAAAATCATTTTCGTTTCTTCTCTTGACATTTGTCTAATATAGTCACCCTTCCTCCAACCTTTAGGTACAGTTTTCAGACCTGTGATACATGTACCACTGGGTGAACTTCCATGACAGGTGAAGAAATGTTTAGATAGAGGGTGACCCTGAAATTTTTTATTTATATTCCTAAGATGTTCATTTATCCTTACATGTAGGGGACGCTTCGTCCTCCCGACGTAGATCTTATCACACGGGCACCTAATGGCGTAAATTACCCCTTCAGTCTTGCAGGAAATATGATCCTTAATATGCCAATTGGTATTTGCATTTGACAATCAAAATTGTTTTTTGGTGTTTAATAATTTGCAAGATTTACATTTTAGGCAAGGATAGAAACCTGGTGGTTTATAGACAGATGGATATGACTTCACAGCGTGGGAATGTGGTACAGTGGGGGCTATTTTATTGCCCAGGTTGTTTGCCCTTCTATAAATAAATTTGGGACGATCCGGAATCTTCTCCCCAATTATTTTGTCTTCTTTTAGTATGTCCCAATGTCTATTGACTATACGTTTCAAAAGATACGTGTTTGCATTGAATTGTGTAATAATAGGAGTGATCTCCAATGGGAGTTGTTTTTCTTTCTCTCTTATATTTTTATTCAAAAATTGGGTTCTTGGGATCCCTCCAATTATATCCTTAGTTTTGGACAGAGAGTTTTGATCATATCCCTTCTGCACAAATTTCTGTGTCAAGATGTCCACTTCCTGGGAACCATCTCCCAAGCGTCTCCAGAAGAAAATATATATTCATTAGTAGAGCGGCTGTGACCAATCAAACAGACCGCAATTATATTATCCTGGGGGTCCGGTCTAGAAACCTGACCTCAGACCAAAGTTATAAACTTAGGCTGCAGACAGAGAATTGTGTTCACATCATGGGGGCAGCCTGAGAAGCTGGTGTGATCCAATCTACATTCTTCCTACCCTAAGGGAGCAGAAAGCAACTACCAGTTAGATCATTTCTGTAAGTTTTCTCCTGTTTATTTTGATACTGTTTTGCATAAGTTGTATGTCTTTTTATTATATTTTTATACCTTTTTCTTATTGTAAGCATTGAACCTTTTGTTATTAAAGTATAAAACTTTAACAAGTTGAACCTTGAATGTTCTAAAAGAATCCATAGCCTAAGGTGTGTGACCCTTATAAGTGATAGACATATTTTTATTATTATTCTTATTTCCGGGACTCATCGCCTGTGTATTCGATGAGTGGTGGCAGCGTGTATGAGCGGGTGTGTGGCCTAGATCGGTGTGTGATTTATGCTCCATTACAGCATAGGACAGAGGTTGAATGCTGGACTGAGAGTGGGGAGATAGATTAACCCTTGCAGGCACAACCCCAAGTCACGTGTGGGAGCAGGCACGTGACGAATAAGTGACACCAGGGAGAAGGGATCCGTGACAATTGGTTTCTGGGCGGCAAGGTGGGGCAGTGGTTAGCACTGCAGCCTTGTAGCGCTGGAATCCTGGGTTCAAACCCCACCAAGGACAACATCTTCAAAGAGTTTGTTTGTTCTCTCCGTGTTTGTGTGGGTTTCCTCCGGGCACTCTGGTTTCCTCCCACATTCCAAAGACATACTGATAGGGAATTTAGATTGTGAGCCCCATCGGGGACAGTGATGATAATGTGTGCAAAATGTAAACGCTGCGGAACATGTTAGCGCTATATAAAAATAACGATTATTATCTACTCACAATGTCTATCTATCCCTTAGGTGGTTAATGGAGAGACGGTCGAATGACAGCCGGGACTGTGGTCATCACCGGTGGAATATTAGCGACTGTTATACTTCTCTGTATTATTGCCGTTCTCTGTTATTGCCGGCTACAGGTAAGCTTATACTGGATGTAACTCAGGATTAGTACAGGATAAATAATGTAATGTATGTACACAGTGACTGCACCAGCAGAATAGTGAGTGCAGCTCTGGAGTATAATGCAGGCTGTAACTCAGGATCAGTACATGGTAAGTAACATTATATATTTGTAAGTGACTAAGCTTTTGTGTAAATTATATTTATATTATGGTGTCCTTGTAGGTTGTTAGTATTTTACATCCATGTCTTGTGATGTTAGAGGCATGGCCATCCAGGTTGATGCATTGCGAAAGAAGTTGTCCTGAATGAGATGACGCTTTAATAAATGAAAATCTCTCTCATGTTTATTAAAGTTATTCATTATTTTGTGTTTGATTCTCTCAGTATTACTGCTGCAAGAAGGAGGACTCGGAAGAGGATGAGGAAGAACCAGATTTTGCTGTCCATTCTCGTTTCCCACCGGTACATTGCAACCGAAATGTAGTATTAGCCAATGGTCCGTCCATCTATGCTTCCCCCTACAAGAAGCATCAGCACTGCAGGAGCGTGTGCCAGGGCTGCTCACACAATGAACCGCCAGCTTTCCTCCTGCACCCACCGGACGAGATCCGAAATGGAGGTGACCGCATCACCTACAAGACTATCAGCCAGGAAGAAATCGAACTGCCGGTTAATCTGAGTAATTTGCAGGTGCTCAATCCCAACCGTCTCTCCGCCATGAGGGAGGCATTTTCCCGAAGCCGCAGTATCAGCACGGATGTATGAGGGCAGCGCGCCATTTCCAGGTGTTACACCGTCGCCTCTTCTGTTCTCAGCATGTCTGGGTCATTATTTGGTGTAGCACTGCGGCCCGTTTTGTCCTCGGCATGTCACCGCCATTATCTAGTGTGAGACCGCCACTTCTTCTATCCTCGGCATGTCTGAGCCATTTTCTGGTGAGGCATTGCCACCTCTTCTGTCCATGGCATGTCTGGCTTTGCTCAGTACCACTTTTTTTTATGTCATTATCACTGGCTTCTGCTTTTTATTTTATTTTTTATTCTGAAATCGGACCTTTAAAAATTTTTTCGGAAAACTTTGTCTTCCTCTAGTGGTTAACATTGTGCAAAAAAATCTCCCAAAACAGCGCACGGTGCAACAACGTTCCAGTTCGTGCTTCTATCTCGTGACCAATTGAGAATTATCAACTAAATGTTTTTTAACCATGAATGTATTTATATGCAACAGACCAGAAAAAAAATATAAAATGCGTCAAGGCAAGCAAAAAAAAAAATACAAAATAAAAAAATGGCAGTACAAGTAACGGTTCAGGCCGCAGTTAATAATTATTTTCTCAGTGAAACTCCTTTTGTTCTCTAGAATTGTTGACATGCTGTGTGCCGTACTTTTTTTGTACATATGAAAAGGGGAATTGTTGTTAAATACATTTTTTCACGGATGGTTTTTGCGCAACAGGGACAGGGTGGAAATGGTGATTGGATATTTATGCAAAGGACAGGGGAAAAGGAGAACATTTTTGTAAGGTGTGAGACTCTACCTTTTGCTAGGTTGGAAATAATACATCAGTGGTATAGAATATTTGCAACTAAAGAGGGCGCAAAAATTTTCGGAAGCCCTTTTGTGCAGCTCAACTTATATTTATACATCAGGATGTTTTTAGAATCTGTGCTCGGCTATATATCTGCCGAAATCGACATATACAGCAAAAAATTCTTTAATACGGTGACTTATCGAATGCTGAGTTTCTAGGAAGGAACTTTCTGTATATACTTAATTAAAAAATTCCTCGCAGTAATAAGGATATTGGTGGCGTCAGAATCCTCGAGGGACGGAGGTAATATTTTTTTATGAACTGTGTATGGTGCGAGTCTGTGATTGTGAGTCTGTGGTATACACAAAATTAAATTAGCAATCTTAACATTTTTCAAGTCCATGGCAAAAAAAAAAGTGGCCTCAGCTGCTGGAGAACAGCTTGTGCGATAACAAGATGCAATACTGTCTGTGTTATTTGTTACCAAGGGTGGTCCCAAATTCTTTATAACCAGTAATCGGTGGGATAGTTCGTAAAATCTGCACTAATAATGACGCCCATCACCATGGTAAATATTCACTGTTGTTATCTGCCAATTTAATAACCTAAATGATTAAAAAAAAGAGTCCCTGACACCAAAAATCACTGTCTCCATTGCTGAAAATATCTATGGAGGTGACTGACTTCATCGAAAATGTGCACTATAGGATAAGTAGGATTTTAAAGGGGGTGTCTTGTCAAGAAAACTTTCTGTTAGCCCATATTGATGTTGTAAAGTGCGGAGAGATGAGCGGCTTCTATTGCGGTAGCCTCAGTTCACCAATAAAAACGGGTCACTATTAAAACAATTTGGTAAATTTGTGAAAGCAAAACTGTCTTTGTTGCCCATTGCGACCAATAGCAGCACAGCTTTCATTTTTCAACAGCAGAATATTAAAAAAAAAAGCCAAGCCGTGATTGGATGTTAAGGGCAATAAACAGGTTTCATTTTACACAGTTTCGGCCCATAGCAACCAGGCAGAACGCAGCTTTCTTTTTTTTAAAGAGGAGACTATGAAATGAAAGCTGCACTCTGACTGGTTGCTGTAGGCAACAGACAGGTTTACACAATTTAATAAATTTATCAACACTGTCTACCCTGTCCTTGTTTCCCATAGCATCCAATCAGATCACAGCTTTTATGTTTTTAACTGCTCTGGAGAAATGAAAGCTGCTCTGTGATTGGTCGCTATGGGCAACAAGAACAGTTTTACTGTTAAACAGTTTGAGGCCTTTTATTTGAGTGTTGCAGCCATCAAACATGACAAATATTGTAGACAAGTTGAAATGGGGCAGTAATATGAAGCATATAAGTTGTCACCCAACTATGGCAGGTTTAATAAATTACCTTCATATATGGAATCAGTGACATTGTAGGTCAGTCATCGCTTCCTACACGGTAATCTCTAGTTACACTTCAGGACACGCTATAGAGCAGAATTACCAGCTTCATCCATAATAAAAGACAGCCCTAGTACACAAGGTCCAGACCGGCTGACGTGCGTCAAGTGGAAATTACTGCAGACTAAGTGTGGCCTAGGTGCAACTTTCCATCTACTCACCAGGACCCTCGCTAAAGTACAACTATGCCCCCTGCTGGTGCAGTTTCATGGCTAGCTGGGAGCCTCCACTGCTCTGACTTTCTCGGTGTGATTTTTCACTGTAATACTCCGGCAATCAGACTAGCTTGATTTAGGCCCCTTTCCAAGTGATAAGTGAAAATTGCTCCAGAGGTAAAAAATATTTGGAGAAAAATGCCCATGTCTGGTGGGGATTAACCACATTTTATAGGATCATTATTAGGCCGTGAGCCCACGATGAGCTTTTGGTGCGTTTTTGACCCTGCGTATTTTTGCTGCATCAAAACGCAGCATCTCACAGTTCCAGCAAAGCGGATGGGATTCATAGAAATCTCATGACCTCTGTGCTGTTTTTTTTACTTAGCATAAACGGACCTGTGGTGCACGTTTCAAACTTGCAACACGTCAATTTCTCTTACGGGTAGGCTGCAGTCACACTAGCAGTATTTGGTCAGTATTTTACATCAGTATTTGTAAGCCAAAACCAGGAGTGGGTGATAAATGCAGAAGTGGTGCATATGTTTCTATTATACTTTTTCTCTAATTGTTCCACTCCTGGTTTTGGCTTACAAATACTGATGTAAAATGCTGACCAAATACTGCTAGTGTGACGGCAGCCGTACGCTGAGTGCAGATTTTTCCCATAGACTTGCATCGGGTGCGGGAAAAAATGCACATGCTTCTTTAATAAAAATGTATGTAAAAAAATGCACTCAAAAACGCAATGAAAAAACACAAGGAACCTAATTTGCTTAATAGGTGCAGAAAATCTGCAACATCAGAAACTCACCAAAAACTCATCGTGCGAGAGCATAGACGGAACCATGGTCCATCGACCATGTTAATAGACTGTGGCTGGGCGTCCTGCGAGCTGCCTATTACCGGACACCATCCGTGACTCTTCTTTTGATTAGTCGACCCGGTGTTATGTCACATGTGTGTCCCGCCGCAATGTTGATGTCGAGCCACGAGGTTAATCAAAAGAGCCCCGGATGTCGTCGGTTAGGAGGCGATTTGTCAGCGCTCCGTTCAAGCGTACACAGATTACTGACGGGGCCGGTGACCCGGATCCTAGAAATCAATTCTCCCCAACTCTATAAAAAATTTGCACATAGGGATTTTCCTATGCGGTGGATATTATTTAGGTATAATCATTCATAAAAAAAAGTTGAGGCAACACTGTTTTGAGGAGGGTTATTTTTTGAGTGGATGCTCTCCTAAATCCTCCTCAAAAACTCTTGGAAAATTCTTCCAATTCATTTATATGCTAAATCCACTACCACTGTTCATGTTGGGGTTTTTTTTTTTAGATTTTTTTTTTCCTTAAGAGGCTTTGAAAAACGCCTGGTGGAAAAAAAGAATGCGCATATCACTTCTTTGAAGTGTTTACTGATGGAAACCTTTCCAAGCTAGGGACTGTTCAATCGAAAGGCTGCAAAGAACGCTATAGGAACAAAAGAAAACACTTCCAAACTAACTTTAGGAAATTATTCTGGAAAAGAAAATACTGTTTTTGCTTAAAAATATCATGTTTTTTTTTGTCTGTGTGCAAGTTTTCTGGTGTCCTTTTTCTCTCAAAGATACTGAATATTATGAAAATTTCACAACGCAGGTTGGAATGGATTCTGATCCTAGGCCTTTTGTACTAAAGTATACCCCATCTGTATTTCTCCTTGGGTTATAGCTCATGGATAATGGCCTAGACCAATTCAGAAGTCATAAGAAGACCAAGGTCCATCACATTGAAACTGGTTGTAATTGTAATTTGCTCACCCCCGTTGATGTATCGTTCTTCCTATCGTTACCCAGGAGCCCAGAGCATCTTTGTACTGATGCTTCCTGTTTTTTAGCAGCCAAGTCACAGGAGTGGCAACCTTAGCAATAATATGGAAACTTTTAGGGTATTTTTGAACAATAAAAAAGGAAAATAATACATATTTAGCTGACAGTACGTCTGGGATACCAATGGTGTTAAATGGGGTCTGGACATTTTTTTTTAAAATATGGTATAGGGCTTGGTTCAAGTGCAAAAATATGGATCCCAATTCTCTAGTGACTACAGTACCATGAGCGGGACATCAACCTTTCGATTACTTACATTTACCAATCCGACACGAATCAGAAATGTTGAATATGTCGGAAAATGAAACAAGCTGATGATAAACCATGTATAATTCACCGGACTGCCGAAGAACTTCACAGTATCATGGTCAACGGCTTCCAATGGGTCGTGTTCTGCTCCAGTCATATGAGACAATGGAACTGATATGGTCTTTCATGCATCTTTCATTTATGTCAGTGGAGGTCGTGTTCAGGGTGTGTGACTTATTCGCAGTCTCACTGTTTGCTCAGGAACGTAAATTGTGCATTTTCTACTTTGCAGAAAAATCATTTGTGCAAGATTTATGAAGAGCTCTGTGACATTTAAGTTGTATTTGTTGCTTCTGCACGGTAGAGGTGGATATTTTGGGGGTTTAGGTATTATGCATAAAAATGCAGCCTCAATATGGCCCAATTGGCTCACTGACATCACTGCATCCTGCATTTGTCACTTTCCTATGGTTCTTAGTGTTCAGGAAACTTATAGGCCAACTGCTGGACAATAGCGATAGTCCTGGCTGTAGGAGACTAGATAGGCTATACTCTCAATGGAACCTTTATTGCTAGAAAATAGATAGGCTGCTCTCACTATGATTTCTTTGGATGCTGGAGAATAGATAGGCTGCACTTTCAATATTTCCTTTGGTTGCTGGAAAATACGCTGCTACCAATATTGGTCCTCTGGTTGCTGAAGAATAGATAGGGATTATCTCTATGATTTAGGCTCCACTCTCAATATTCCGTTAAATTGCTGGAGACTGCATAGACTGCACTCTGGTTCCTTAGCTTGCTGGAGACTAGATAGACTGCACTCTCAATATTTATCTTAAAGTTGCTGGAGACTACATAGACTGCACTCTGGTTCCTTAGCTTGCTGGAGACTAGATAGACTGCACTCTCACTATTTATCTTAAAGTTGCTGGAGACTACATAGACTGCACTCTCAGTTGTTCCCTAGTTTGCTAGAGACTAGATAGGCTCCACGCTCAATAAATTCCTACATTGTTGGAGGCTAGTTAGGCTACATTCCCACTCAATAAATTCCTACATTGTTGGAGACTAGCTAGGCTACATTCTCAATATTTCTCTAAGTTGCTGGAGACTACATAGACTGCACTCTCAGTTATTGCCTACTTTGGTTGAGACTAGATAGGTTGCCCTCTCAGCGTTTTCCTAGTTGGCTGGAGACTAGATAGGCTCCACACTCAATAAATTCCTACATTGTTGGAGACTAGCTAGGCTACATTCTCAATATTTCTCTTTAAGTTGCTGGAGACTACATAGACTGCACTCTCAGTTATTCCGCAGCTTGCTGGAGACTAGACAGGCTGCATTCTCAATATTTCTTTAAGCTAATGGAGACTACATAGGCTTTCATTCATAGATTCCATTAGTTGAGGCTGCTTTCTTGTGCTACAGCCCACAAAGTGGCTGCTTCCATCGTGCATAGGCAACAAAATCATTTTGATTATTTTTCTTGCTATTTGGTCATTGCTTGCTTTCATTCTCTTTCTACGCAATATACTTATTTTAACATTGCTGCAGAAATTCATGTTTCACAACAATAAAAAAAAATGCACACTTGTTAATTTGTTGTAGGATATTTCAGGACTCACTGAGACAATGAATTGAAATAAATTACTATTTGGAGATTTCATAAAGACTGATTTTGTGTGGTGTTTTATCTCAATAATGTGCATTAATTCTGGGTACATTCTGTACGGTATTATTTATTCACATATCTTTATGGCAGTCTGAGTGTCATTTTTCTAATCCAAAGCATTAAATCTCCTTTATAAACAGAGCTACAGTGAAGCTGTTACATGATGGTCAATCCGTGGGCAGCATATATGAGGCACAGGCTGTGCGATCTCAGCCACGTATGTGTGTCTCTGAAATGCTGCGGCGTTTCAGAGAAAAACATAGTTTTAATAGCCATCGGGAACCGAGCTGCCCTGTACACTAGTCGTACAGGAGAGTCGCCGGCAGCATTTGCTATCTTAGTTACTTTTTATGTAAAAAAAATTGTTGTTTCATGCCACCAACCCCGCGAGAGGGATCATACTGCATACTGGATGATTATTGAGGGCAATGTATAACCAGTATGCAGTACACTCCAAAGCTCCCCCTAGTGGTGACTACAGACTGATGGCATTGTATCGCTTAAACTAATGTAAATGGGATTTAGAATTATTTATTACAAAAATAAATAAAAATCTCCTGTAACTATAATTTCTACACTGTAAGTAATTTTCATCACGATGTCAGTGTGTTTTAGATGAGTGAATGACAGCTCAGTTGTCTAATTCAGTGCAGGGGCGTGCTGAGGGCTCGGATTTTGATAGACAGCTCAGCTGTCCAATCTAGTGCAGGGGCGTGATGAGCTGTCTAATCTGAGAATGGGAGTTGTTGAGATCCCTTCAAATGTTCCCTGTTCTAAGTGACTACCCAGCTACTTAACTAAGCTGTCAGTCCCAGATCTCTGCCAACTGTAGCATTTGCTCAGTGGTATTTGTGTGCCTTATATTCCTGTGCTCTGTTTGTTGATCTATTGCTGCCTGACCTTGGACCTCGTTCTGACCATCCGTTTGCCTAGCCCCTTTGCTCTGATCTGCTGTCTTCCTGGTATTCTGACCTTGGACCTTGACCTGACTATGGCTTTGTCTTTCCCCCATTAGTTTATGACGTGCTCTCTTCGTATCTGACCCCGAAAAGTTTGACTACCCTGCCTCACGGTTTTTCCGTGAGTAGTGATTAGCGTCACAATTTTGTGTACCCTGTAATATTAATGACATTTAGACATTTAGAACCATGGAAGAAACTCAAGAAATGAAATTAAGCATAGAATATTATAAATACCAATGTTTATTACAATGTACACAGACGTTACCATAAAGGAACATTATAGGTGAGTAAAGTTAATTATTTAGACACATATATTGCAATGAAATCCAGGCGCATTACGTAAACAAAAGCAAAGAAGGAAATTTTAGATATATCCTAGTTGTCATACATCACCCTATAGAATGCATCTTGAAGGCAATAATCAAATTCTGAAACTTCCCCTTCATATTGTCCCCATGACAACACTTCTACACCAATGTTGATATCACTATGTACCTACAGTATGATCACTATTCAAATTAGTGTGTATTATCTTAACATTGATGTGGATGGTAATTTGGATCCACTCTATATCTCCAAAAAAAAAAAAGTGTTGTCATGGAGATACAGTAGAGGAACTGGTTAAAATTCACAATTGGTTAAAAAATTAAAACAAGAATGAAAGTGGACTTGTCACTTCCCATAAATATGTTATTTCTTATCTGGTGTGAATGCTGCTGTTCTCCTGAATCTGACATGGTTTTTCTTTTGTCCCTACTCCTTTCCGTTCCGGAGCTATGGCCCCTTCTTCCCTGTTTATAAATATGTAATTTGATTCAAGTGGGTGTGGTCTTCACTCTTCTCAGTGTGTCTGTTGCTTGAGGAACATGCCCAGTTGGCTATAAAGACAAGATCTATATACAATGAAGAGGAGGCCATATCTCAGGAATGGAGAGGTGCAGGAAGAAAAGAGAAACAGCCCTGGATTCAGAAGAATATCGGCATTTACACCAGGTGAGAATACACATATTTATGACAAGCGACAGGTCCTATTTAAACAGATTCAATGTATATAAGGATTTTCCGGATTGAAAAAAAAAAAAAAACATGGAGGACTCAATAATTCTTAAAAAGAGGGTCAGCCTGCAGGACTACCATCTATTAGCCAGAGTCGGGACAGGGTTTTGGTCTGAAGAACTTGGCACATCCATACATTACACAGAACGCACATTGATTTAAATCCCCTATGGGGGACACTGCAGATTGAACGCTTACTGATGAGTTCCCATCCAAATCAAAGCAAATCACTGGGGTTTCCAACTTAACAGAGACCATGGATGGAAATGGATAAATGGATTATAAGAGGTCCATTGAGGGAGACCTTGCCTTTAAGATGTCCATTTAGGGCTCAACCCTTTATATTAGTCAGTTTGTAATAAGATTATAATTTTTTACAGCTCATAATAATACCTGTTATATGTATGGATACATTATCCTAAAAGTATACACCTTCATATTACAAGTTCGTCTGAACCATAGCTATACTTCTTTCCATATGAGGAATGCGTTAGAGGTCAAACCGGATGACCCCTGGGCCCCCGCTATTGCCGAACTCCATGATGCCTAATAGCTTAGATATTCGGATGAGGTTCTGCAATGACGGAAGCCCCCGAGGCCGACTATCCGTAGTAAAAGTCTCTGATAAAATTACACAGGACATCTTAAATTAAAAATTACATAATGTGACGAAGCAGCATGGGCTTTATTTTCTTCAGCCTAAAAGGAAATACAACTCTCTTACTTCCACCTAAAACTATGTGACTTTTGATTCCCCAAATATGGTGGCCGAGCTGGAAATGACTAAAGTGCAGTGTGAAAAACATAAAATACACAATAACTAGGCCTCATTTATCAATAGGCCTAACGGTAAAGCTGTTGCCCACAGCAACCAATCAGAACCTAGCTTTCATCTCTGAAACTGCTTTGAAAAAATGAAAGCAGAACTCTGATTGGTTGCTACGGGCAACAGTTTTGATAAATGAGGCCTAGGAGTTTTTTCCCCCACATTATGCATACAGTGCATGTAAATAACAGAGGGGAATATTTAATAATTCGGTAATAAATTTAGATTGGAACTAGCCAAATTTATCACAGTGGCTCATTCTGAATAATAAATTTGGCACATTTTTCGGCACTTGTCTCATTTTATACCAACATCTGGTTGGCTTACTTTAGAAACCAAATTTGAGCGCATTTTAAGCAAAAAAGCTAGGCCACACACCTGTTATTCTATATCATGCCCCTTGAATGTTGTGCTTAGCCAGAATTTTGGTATATTATAGGGAGCGCATAAAAGGATACACTTTCAATAAAAGTTGCCCCAAAAGTTTACATTTTTGTTTAGTTTAAACCTCCAAAAAATTTGTACTGAACACAGGTAATCCGTGGTACCATTAGAAGGCAAGGTCTTATCTTTTCTTGGATCCTTTCGAGCTTGCAAATTTTTGGAAAAGTTGGAGATTTAGGGTCTATCCCCACGTTTTGTCTACAAGATGAAACGAGGAGAGAAGAATCCTTCAGGATAAAACCTGCTGAGGACACAGGTAAGAAAAATGTTCCCCAAATTTTCAATCCAGGTGTTGTCTTACAGAACATACCATCGGTCCCCAAGTGCTATACTTCGTGTCCTTGTTCAATAGGGCATCCACTATTTATATGATGTGGAAGGGTGCAGGATTAAAGGGGTTAATCACGTCTTCACAGATGGATATTTTTGGATAGTATTTTTACTGCTTATTAAAGGGAACCTGTCACCCCCAAAATCGAAGGTGAGCTAAGCCCACCATCATCAGGGGCTTATCTACAGCATGCTGTAGATAAGCCCCCGATGTATCCTGAAAGATGAGAAAAAGAGGTTAGATTATACTCACCCAGGGGCGGTCCTGGTCTGGTTCTGGTCTGATGGGCGTCGCGGTCCGGTCCGGGGCCTCCCATCTTCTTACGATGACGTCCTCTTCTTGTCTTCACGCCGTGGCTCCGGCGCAGGCGTACTTTGCTCCTGTTGAGGGCAGACAAAGTACGCCTGCGCCGGAGCCGCAGCATGAAGAGAAGAAGAGGACGTCATCGTAAGAAGATGGGAGGCCCCAGACCGGACCGCGACGCCCATCAGACCAGAACCAGACCAGGACCGCCCCTGGGTGAGTATAATCTAACCTCTTTTTCTCATCTTTCAGGATACATCGGGGGCTTATCTACAGCATTACAGAATGCTGTAGATAAGCCCCTGATGCCGGTGGGCTTAGCTCACCTTCGATTTTGGGGGTGACAGGTTCCCTTTAAAATTCACTGCCGTTCTTGAAATATTAACACTTTTCTTTTGATACTGCTTGTTGCCTACGAGACCGACTACCGCTGCTGTTTAGCTTGTGCTGAAGTTGGACGGGATTAGGAGGTGGACAGCATAAAAACAGCGCTTACAAGCTCAATAGAGAAAAACTTTTAACTACTGCGCATGTTTTGTTGTGTAGCAGCAGTGGTTAGTGCCCAACTTAATATTCCAAAAACGGCGGAAAATTTTCACACGCGGTAAATAGCAAAATTGCTATACGATAATACCTATTTATGAAGACGAACATAACCCTTTATGTGGGTTCCTATGTATTGATATTCTAATTTAAAGGGCTGTGACTTAGTGAAAGATACCCTTTATGTTGGTATCTGATACATAGCTCCAAATCACCTGCTCTAATATAGAAATTGTTTCTGTGACCACCAGTAGGGGGACTTTTTGAGGTTACTGCATACAATTGAGTGAATAATAAAACAGTATGCTGTAAGCTCTGAAGCTCCCCCTAGTGGTGGCTACAAGCAATTAGAATTTTTTTAACATAAATTTGGAGCCTTGTATCAGAAAATAAGGATGCCATTAAAATAGGTTACTATTGACTTTCTGGTCCTTCTTCTATGTATTACGTTGGTATTAGTGATTCAGGACAATTTGAGCCCTGTAGAAAGACATGTAAAATATCAATTTATGCCTAAAAACACAAACTTCTAAAGTGACCAATGTAAATGTTGGTAACTAATCTAAAATGAGTACAAGTCTCATCAGCCAAAGAAAGGTCTACATGTAAAAAGCCATATTGCACCACTTACAGGATTACATTTTTTTCCTCAAACAGCGCCACCTCTACCTATGGTTTATGTCTGGTATTGCGGTTTAGCCCTTTTCACTTAAATAGACATTTTCAGCAATACAAGACACCGTGGCGAGAGATGGCGGTGTTTTTGTGGGGAAAAAAATCAGATCCTATTTTTTTAAATCTTTGCACTATTCCACCTCTGGGAATATTTTTTGGAGGGGCTAAAAATCTTTTTTGCAATTCTGTTTCATAAAGACAAATGTCACTATTTTGCTGTTACAACCGGTTTGTTTCCTTGCACATTCACTTTTGATGTGATCC
This sequence comes from Ranitomeya imitator, assembly GCF_032444005.1. NCBI lineage: Eukaryota > Metazoa > Chordata > Amphibia > Anura > Dendrobatidae > Ranitomeya > Ranitomeya imitator. Next base: position 175,135,181 of record NC_091283.1, read on the forward strand.
ATGGTCATAAATTAGTTGAGGGGCTAAAAAAAGACATAAAAAAGTGCGAAACTCTCCCATTGGATCATCACAAAGAGCTCACTGACAGATTCTCAGTTAACCCATACTCTAGCCAACAATAGACAGAGCAACACAGAAGCTATAGAAGGCAAAATTTCTGATGAAGCCCAATTGCAAAAATAATTTTTAGCCAAAAGTGTACAGTGGGTACGGAAAGTATTCAGACCCCTTTAAATGTTTCACTCTGTTTCATTGCAGCCATTTGGTAAATTAAAAAAAGTTCATATTTGTTCTCATTAATGTTCATTAATGTTTTTCTTTTTTAATAAATTTGCAAAAATTTCTACATTTCTGTTTTTTTTCAGTCAAGATGGGGTGCAGAGTGTACATTAATGAGAAAAAAATGAACTTTCTTGAATTTACCTAATGGCTGCAATGAAACAAAGAGTAAAAAATGTAAAGGGCTCTGAATACTTTCCGTACCCACTGTATGCATTTAAAGCAAACCTGCCACCAGGTTTGGCTAATATGAGAGGCTGCCACCACCTTTCCAGGCTGATATACAGCATTCTATAATTCTGTATATCTGCCACCAACCCAACCTGCAACAGAACAAAAATACCTTTTATTATACTAACCTGCAGGGTGGTCCGGTCAGATGGGTGTCGCCGGTCTTGGCATCCTTTCTTGCGATGCCGTCCTTCTTCTTGCTTCGTGTCAATGACTCGTCGTACGTCATCCACACAGTCTTCCCGGCATTGCGTTCTTTTTCAGGCGTACTTCTCTGCCTTGACTAGGGTAGAGCAAAGTACTGCTGTGTGCATGCACCAGGGCTCGTTAGCCTTTGCCAGCGCATGCGCACTGAAGTACTTTGCCCTCAACAGGGCAGAGAAGTACGCCTGCACAAGCGCACGATGCCGGGAAGACTGTGTGGATGACATAGGACACGTCATCCACGTGAAGCAAGAAAGGGGACGGCGATCGTAAGAAGATGGGAGGCGCCGGACCAAGACCAGCGACACCCTTTGGACTGGACCGCCCCGCAGGTGAGTATAATAAAAGTCATTTTGTTCTCTTCCAGGTCAGGTTGGGGGCAGATATACAGCATTATAGAATACTGTAATTCAGGCCTGAAAGGCTGTGGCCAAACCTGGTGACAGGTTCCCAGTTGTCCCCGAAGATCAAAAAACATGTACAAAGGGGGTTAACTGGAGTGTCCCTGCCTCGAGCCAATAACTATAGTCCTGTACTTGTGTAGTGGGGGGCTCTATATGCTGTGGGGTGTATTTTTTATATTATTTAGGGGCTCACGGGCTGGGCATTTTGGCATCCCCTTGTGTCATGGTATCTACAGGATAGCACTTGTCCCTTTGCCTGCAGATTCCCGGTCTCACAGTTCTTATGAATGGGCAGAACGGCAGGACCGGCAGCAGGCCTTGCTATAGTACCAGTGACTGCACAGATTCACTTTAATGGCTAAAGCACAGTTTGTTCCAGCCTGGTCTTGACAGCTGTCATCTAGAGGAAGAGAAGTACAGCTTGTTACACAGATAGACAATGTACATGAACCTATTAGTCCTGAAATTACTGGAATAAACAGAATAAATGGCATGCAGGCATTGCAGTCCGTCATATAATCAGCAATTACAGCACAAATCAGTGGCCCTGATATACTCCAGGTGTCTCTGCAGGATGAAAGATTTACTTCTACGAATGTAATCTTTTTTTCTTTAATGCATTAGTATTTACACCCCTCTACCTTTTTACTATCACATTTTACTGTATTGCACCCAGTCATCAATAGGAATAATGACAACCCCTTTTGTTTGCTGCCACTGCGGGTCCAGGACTCCGCTCCCCTCACAAACAGATGATTTGTAATACAGTACGACATTGCAGCCATTAGCTCGCTGTTCTGGCTAATAAAGGAGGGTGGTAAGTGTCCATAGGGGTTACTGTTATAAATATTTAGCTCAGATACAGCCAGCCAAAGAATGGGATTAAAAATCGACAACCATTTTTCTAACCCAGATATTCGCCTGGAGAAGTTGTCAGCGCCCATCCCATACACTTCAGATACGTTCGTGCAAAGTGCATGACTCAGAACTTATGTTCGTCAGAACTAATATGGCACAATAAACCCCAACCTACCGTAATTCCAGATTTGTTACCTCTACAAAAACATGGATTATTCAGAACCTATCCTTGGACATTTGTTCTTTTCCTTTCTGCTTTGGAAATCCACTACATCTCCTTTCCCTTCTTGTGCATTCAGAGGATCGAGCATCATGAAATCCAACATGCTTGATCATATTTTCCTCTACAGCTGTTGTCTGGAGTAAAGAAAGCCCTCACACTTTGCTAGATTTATGGCCAGTCCCACAGAAATTCATAGGTTTGGCCAAATTTAATATAATGTATTTTGGCAATCCGAGGTGAGGGACTCACCATCCTTCTCCAGGGAAACCCATTTCTAGTGATCACCTCTCAGGCATGAACAATCAGTGTGGAGATGAACCCCCTTGATGCAAGGCTATACGATTACTTGTAGCTATGCCCTTGGTCGACATGTATGGAAGAGGATAGAGTTGTGCTTACTTTTGCAACTTGAAAATGGAGGTAAACCCCCTCAGCCTTGGGGTCACATGGCAACTGAGATGCCTACTATCCTAAAAGTTTGTCCCTTGGACTCACCTGGTGGATCAGTTGGACAAGGTTGCAAATCGCAGGTCTGTTTTCCAATTGGTTTCACTAAAATATCGCATCCTCGCACAATATCTCTTCCCTGGAAGCACTTGACGTCCCTCATCCGGACTCCAACCCCACAAGTCTTGCTGCACTGCAAGGTCAAAAAGGCTAGCTCATTACGAAGAAGTCACCAGACTGACTTCACATCATCCATGACTTTTTTATATTTGTTAAAAACACCAATAAAACATGTTCTACTCCTGTATTAGGTTGATCATAATTTTTTATGTATTTAGAGATACTCAAAAATTGTGCTCCTCAAAACGATGAAAAGTGAAGTCCCATCAGAAAACATCTGTTGTCCACCTACAGTATGTGTTACATTTGCAATGGTCTGTTAGATTAAAAAAAAAACAACTAAACTACGGTAGTCACAAGGGGTTAATTACACTTATCCCAAAAGCAGCGGGACACTGTTTAGATCTTGGCAGCTGGAGACCACAGTGAAGCCTTGGCCAGCTGTGCTGTAAAGCTGTGTCTGGCACCGATACCCCAAATCTAATCATCTCTTGGCAGCCGAGAAAAAGTCTGTCTGCATGATACCCTATGACGTCCATTAGTGGTAAAAAAAAATCTATCTCAAGTAAATTGTTTAGAGGAGAAGGGTCTCCTACCTCAGACCAAGGGGTTGTATACCACTTAAAGCATGGGCGTTCAAAGCAGGTGTTTTCCTCAGCAGGCTTCTTGGCAACGTCACAATCGGAAGGGTTGCGAGTCTTGACTTTACCGTTGGCCACTTCTAGGCAATTGACCACTCGTTGTTTTGCTCCTCTGCCACAAGTCGTGTTACACTGCGGGAAAGGAGGCAACTTTGTGAGCCCTAAATGGATTAATATTAGGGATGAAGATGGCTGAGCAAAAAAAAAAACTGTACAAAATGGTCTGTTACAAATGATCTATCCAGATGGTGCATGGCACTAAACCACATGTGCCTACAGGCTTCAATAGAGTATATGTGTATAAATCATTGTGTTCGGGGAAACAAATGACTGATCCACTGAATCTTAGGTACCAACTGTGATGGAGTTGGAGACTTCATAGTGCACTTTGTGGTCAAGTTGTCACTCCAGGCGATCATGCCCACCAAATAGTATACCAAACTCATGTTCTATTTATCAATTGCAAACATTTTCAAGGTGAACCAACTTACCCTTTCCCAGTCCTGGCTGATCCATTGTGCAGGACAGTTCTTGTCCCCACATGGATGTATGGCTAATGGTTTTGTCTCTAGATTACACTGGGACTCGGGCACCACTCTGCCGTCACTGGTCTTGCAGTACACATGTCTTATCATCTTCCCTGGACCACAAGATCCACTACACTGTGGGGAGAAGTTGGATGGAAACCGCAAAATTAACACAAATTTAATTTAATTTTTTAGACATTTTGTTAACCAGTTATTGGGTCTTCACTCAGTATGTTGCTTACGGTGTGGTACTTCAACAATTGTATACAGTACAGAACAAAAGTTTGGACACACCTTCTCATTTAAAGATTTTTCTGTATTTTCCTGACTATGAAAATTGTACATTCACACTGAAGGCATCAAAACTATGAATTAACACATGTGGAATTATATACTTAACAAAAAAGTGTGAAACAACTGAAAATATGTCTTCTATTCTAGGTTCTTCAAAGTAGCCACCTTTTGCTTTGATGACAGCTTTGCACACTCTTGGCTTTCTCTTGATGAGCTTCAAGAAGTAGTCACCGGGAATGGTTTTCAATTCACAGGTGTGCCCTGTCAGGTTTAATAAGTGGGATTTCTTGCCTTATAAATGGGGTTGGGACCATCAGTTGTGCAGAAGTCTGGTGGAAACACAGCTGATAGTCCTACTGAATAGACTGTTAGAATTTGTATTATGGCAAGAAAAAGCAGCTAAGTAAAGAAAAACAAGTGGCCATCATTACTTTAAGAAATGAAGGTCAGTCAGTCCGAAAAATTGGGCAAATTGAAAGTGTCCCCAAGTGCAGTGGCAAAAACCATCAAGCACTAAAAAGAAACTGGCTCACATGAGGACCGCCCCAGGAAAGGAAGACCAAGAGTCACCTCTGCTTCTGAGGTTAAGTTTATCCGAGTCAGCAACCTCAGAAATTGCAGGTTAACAGCAGCTCAGATTAGAGACCAGGCCAATGCCACACAGAGTTCTAGCAGCAGACACATCTCTACAACAACTGTTAAGCTGGAACTTTGTGCAGCAGGCCTTCATGGTAAAATAGCTGCTAGGAAACCACTTCTAAGGACAAGGAAACCACTTCTAAGGACAAGCAACAAGAAGAAGAGACTTATTTGGGCTAAAGAACACAAGGAATGGACATTAGACCAGTGGAAATTCTGTGCTTTGGTCTGATGAGTCCAAATTTGAGATCTTTGATTCCAACCACCGTGTCTTTGTGCAACGCAGAAAAGGTGAACGGATGGACTCTACAGGCCTGGTTCCCACCGTGAAGCATGGAGGAGGAGGTGTGGGAGTGCTTTGCTGGTGACACTGTTGGAGATTTATTCAAAATTGAAGGCATACTGAACCAGCATGGCTACCACAGCATCTTGCAGCGGCATGCTATTCCATCCGGTTTACGTTTAGTTGGACCATCATTTATTTTTCAACAGGACAGTGACCCCGAACACACCTCCAGGCTGTTTAAGGGCTATTTGACCAAGAAGGAGAGTGTTGGGGTGCTACGCCAGATGACCTGGCCTCCACAGTCACCAGGCCTGAACCCAATCAAGATGGTTTGGGGTGAGCTGGACCGTAGAGTGAAGGCAAAAGGGTCAACAAGTGCTAAGCATCTCTGGGAACTCCTTCAAGCTTATTGGAAGACCATTTCCGGTGACTACCTCTTAAAGCTCATCAAGGGAATTCCCAGAGTGTGCAGAGCAGTCATCAAAGCAAAAGGTGGCTACTTTGAAGAACCTAGAATACAAGACATATTTTCAGTTGTTTCACACTTTTTTGTTAAGTATATAATTCCACATGTGCTAATTCATAGTTTTGATGCCTTCAGTGTGAATGTTCAATTTTCATAGCCATGAAAATACAGAAAAATCTTTAAATGAGATAGTGTGTCCAAACTTTTGGTCTGTACTGTATATTTCCGGGCGATGTGAAGTGCCTCATACATCAAATATACATTATATCACACTCAGAGAGTCATGTTGTACGTTCTGGCCATGAAGGAGTTGGGTAACAGTCTTATTAGTATGAGGCTACCTGAAAGTTTCCCCAATTCGAAATGTCAGGGGTAAAATGGATTCGGCATGTTGGATTTCAGTATGCCCAATCCTCTAATTCTGTACTAGATAGGTCACTGAAGGAGTCGATCAATGGTCTTATCAGTAAAGTTTCCTAATGGAAAATGTTAGGAGTAAATTGGACTAGGTATGTTGGATTTCAACATACCCATTCCTGTGCTTTTGGAGTAGATAGGTCACTGACAGTGGAGTGTAACATCAGGTTATTCTCTGTCACTATTGAAATAAATAAGTTAACTAGCAACTAATGTTTTTCTCGGTAACTTGTTATGTTACAGCAGACTGCCTCTCTAGGCTCCACAGACTTGTTTTAGCTTGCTACATTTGGACAACAAGGACCAGAAGGTCCAGAAGAAGACTATCTGGAATGCATAATTTAGTTAGGAGGGTGATTTGCTCGAGTGAAACAGGGATATGTTTTACAACTAATCTACGACGGTCTAACCACCAGAGCCTCATGGACTTTTGCCTTCTCCAAACCTATTTTCTACCTTTTCTGAAAAATCATCAATTACCACTAAAAATAGGCAGCCGTACTGGAAACTGTTGCCTAGCAATATCTGTTAAATGCCCTCAGAAGAGATTTAGAAGTTGCATTTTGCTTGAAGATAATTGGATTATTTGTAGATTGTGAAATCTTTTAATGGCCCCAACATCATTTCACCAGAAGGGATGCAAATTAAAAAGAGAACATATGCCATCTGAAGCGGCTGCTCGCTCTGTTCCTAGCTTCTTTCGGAAGCTAAATGGGCAGAAAACGCTCCTGGAGAAGGCGATATGCTTTCTGTTTGATTGCTGATTACTTTTTTTTCTCTATGTAAATCATGTAAATGCAACGCATAGAGCTGTTCACATCTGCGGGATTTGCTTGTGGTCGCTGACTGATTACTCACGAGATCAATCTTTTTACATGTTTTAGAGAGATTCCTGGCCTGGTGTGAAATGCCTCCACCTCCAACATGATGGGGTCATGTTCTAAGCCCTAACCAAGCACATTAGTTAAGGATCATTTTGTTAAGGAATTGGTCAATTGGTCCTATCAGAATCTCAACATGCCTATTCATTTCCTTCCTTGGTAGATAAGCCACTGACGGAGGATTCTGACAGCATGTTATATCCCATTACTACTGGCCATGTAACTAATGTCACTAAGCACTGGCCATGTTCATTGCATTAATTGGTCTTATCAGTATGAGGCTTCCTGAGAGTTTCTGAAGGTAAAAATGATTGGGCATGTTGAATTGGAACAAACCCAATCCTTTTCTTCCGTAGTAGATAAGCTACTGATGAAGAAGTTTAAGAGCCGGTTCCTCCCCTGCACTACTGAAATAAATGCACTCTCGGACAAGTTGGCATAGTTGAGGGAAATTACTGTTGGTCAAATAATCTTTAATGCAATGGTCATGTCATGTCTAAGGCCAGCTTACGGTCAAGTTCACAACCAGTGTTGACGCACCAAATTAGCAGAGCAACTGGGAGTAATTACCATTTCTAAAATGAGCTTTGAGGTCATAGCTATGTGAGGTCAACTTTAGGTCTAATTCACAACTGTTAACAATTGAACAACCAATGTTGGACTGATCCACCAAAGGACCAATATCCTCAACTCGTACATGAATGATTGGCACAGCCAAACCGAGGCCGATGGGATTCTGTTGAAAAAAGTACGGTAATCTCTTAAATTGACATTGGAGACACATACTAGAAGGAAGTGGCCATTGTCACATCATTGAATAGATATAGGCCATGAGGGACTCCTGTCAGTGTGATCAGTCCCGATTACAAAAAGATCCAGCCAACCCCTTAATAAAATATGTTTCACATGACATTACATCAGTTGTACTTATGTCAAGGAACCTGTGTAAGAAATGACCTTCTTCAGGGTCAATATAATAATTTTCAGATTTAAATGTATAGGGTTTTTTGCATTTTTTTTCACCCTTTGATGTAATTCAGGTAACAATTGGGTAAATTTGTTATCACTCACAGGCCCCCAGTCTGATACTGTCCATTGCCGGTCACACGGAGGTCCGGTGCAGTTCTTCTCTGAAGGTGGTCTGGTGTTCGGGTCACAAAGATTTTCCTCTTCTGAACAGCGCACATCTCTAGTGACACTACTACGCTCACCACATTTTGCTGTACACTGAAAAACAAAAGAGAGGGTTTTAAACATTTTGGATTTCTTGGGGTACAACTACTTCCATAATCATATTTATTTTTAAGAAATTATGGTCCTGAACTTTTGGTTGACTTTAGTAGCCATTTTCAATTATACGGATTGTAGAACATAGCCTTCAGTAAGTACCGTATCTAAAAAAGCTACTTGTTAGGGAAACTTCCCTTCACATTTCACCTTCCCCTGTGGGACACCACAAGGAATAGTCTCCTTTCACTGGAGACCTACATATTGTTGTTCCACCATCGATCTTTTGCTGGGTCAGTGGGTTGGCAATAAACCTCCATGGTCTGTCATTGGGTTTCATGTAGCACATTTACAGTGCACTTTTTTATTTACCGGAAATGGCTTTCTAAGAAAGGGTAGAGGGATATTCTAAACTTTGCTGCCCGACTAATCCACCTGTCTCCCCGCTATTCCCGACCTCTCCCCTCTGTCAATCCCTTTACTGGCTCCCCATTGCCCAGAGACTCCAGTACAAAACCCTAACCATGACATACAAAGCCATCCACAACCTGTCTCCTCCATACATCTGTGACCTCATCTCCCGGTACCTACCTACACGCAACCTCCGATCCTCACAAGACCTTCTTCTCTACTCCCCTCTTATCTCCTCTTCCCACAATCGCATACATGATTTCTCTCACGCATCACCCCTACCCCTGAACTCTCTAACACAACATATCAGACTCTCGCCTACCATCGAAACCTTCAAAAAGAACCTGAAGACTCACCTCTTCCGATAAGCCTACAAACTGCAGTAATCACCAATCGACCAAGCCGCTTCACGACCAGGTCTACCCTCACCTATTGTATCCTCACCCATCCCTTGTAGATTGTGAGCCCTCGTGGGCAGGGTCCTCTCTCTTACTGTACCAGTCATGACTTGTATTGTTTAAGATTATTGTACTTGTTTTTATTATGTATATCCCTCCTCACCTGTAAAGCGCCATGGAATAAATGGTGCTATAATGATAAATAATAACAATATTGTGGTCACTAATACAAAAAATATGTACTGGTAACTAAATATCAATGGAACAGAAAAATTTAAAGGTTTCACAGCTAATAAACTTTACTGCATGCAAAATAATAATATTATGAGAATTAATTGGCATGCTATACAAGTTCATATCGAGATACCCTTCTGAAGAGCAGATTGTTGTTGAGAATGGTGCGAATTACTTCAGAATGGGAAAATAATAAAGCAGGGTGATATGCTTAGAGATATTCTATCTTCTGATGTCCAAAAATTAAGTTCAAAAGGGAAGCAAAATATATTTAGAGATCTCTTTCCAAGGGGTGGTTAGAAATCAAGTTGAAAAATGAAAATGGTGGCTATGGACTATACCGAATTCTTCCAGACCAGCTCTTTTGCGCCAAAGTTAAACACCATTAACACATACTTTGAGTGCTAAGGGGGATCCACCTCCATCATTTAAGGATGTAGAGGGCTATTGGTAATCATAGCCTTACTACTTATATTGATCACTTATTACATGTCTGTTGACACCTCAAGACCAACCCATAGGTCACTGATGGTGCAGTGGAGAACTTATTCCACCTCTATTAACTTCTCGGAGAATCCTAAATTAGGTGAAAGAAGCCCACGTAGGTGGCCATAGAAGTAGGTCGTATCCCAGCCATATGACTCCTTAGGCCATCCTTGGGCATCATGGCCTGAGTGTGACTGCTACCTCTACATCCCCTACAGCTACGCTGCCCATGTACATCAGTTACAAAGATCTTCTCCTACTTGTATTTGTCGTAGGTATTGCTGAGCATTTTGGCGTATTCAAACTGACAACACCATGGGCATAGCCAGCAGTTATATCAAGTAGGACCGCATCCCCTGGAGATTGCACATTGGTGTAAGGCTGTATGACAGGACAGCGTGTGACCGACGCGTTTCTCGAACACTTCACATGGGCTTTAAGACTGTTCAGATCACTCTGTAACAGGCTGTTTTATGCTCTGCCAGCTGGCGAGAAGCTTCAGACTGATCAAAAAGTGAGATTAATTTAGCTGGTAATGGTGCCCAGAGGTTAGAGGAATGCGTGCAAGCTTCACTGGCAGCAGGGGACGCACAGCTGTACTTTATACAGATCAAACACAGTGGTCACCCATACAAGACGGCATTCTGAACTCAATATTATTAGGCAGGCTAACCTGCAATTATAAGCAGGCCCGAAGTAATGACAGCTCTCAACCTTCTGGTGCAGGAAATGCTGACCGTGCAATCTGCGGCATTATTATCCTATTTTTGCAAACAGTTGTATCCACGTAGTTATGAAAAGAGAAGCATATAATATGGGAAGTCACAACCATCACACAGGTGGATTACATCAAAGAGATTACCTCGGACCATTCCGACATTTCCCACTGGGGTCCACATGCTGGATTTCTGCAAACTTTCTTCTCGTCCGGTTTGGTGATATCAGCAGAATCACATAAGTCGCTGTACACCGAGCTGTCAAACCCAGGAGAAATCATTTTCCAGCATCTGACAATACGGAACTGATAGCCCTCGCCGCAGGTCCGCGAACACTCGCTCCAACTACTCGTCTCCCACCTAAAAAAGTGAGAACTATGTTACTGGACTTTCAGGGTTTTAGGACACTATGGGATTATTGGTCAACATGAACTGCACTTGAAGTTGAAATTTTTGACCTGCTTAGTATTGCTATACTTGGTTACAGAAATACCTTTTTAGATTTTTTTTATATATCACATCCTCCCAAAACACCCTCCTGTCTATGTAGATCATCAAAATGGGGCTGTAGACAAAGTATGATTCCTACTTACACTTTTCACACAGATTTTCTCATAATTTAGTTTCACATAATATTGCCATGCATTGCTGGGACAATACTGCCATTATTACTCACCACATAACACCATCATATAATGCTGAGATAAAGCTGGCATTATTCTTCACCACATAACACAACCATATACAAGTGCTTCTCACAAAATTATAATATTATCAAAAAGTTAATTTATTTAAGTTCTCCAATACAAAAAGTGAAACTGTTAATGTTTATGATTATGGCTTACAGCCAATGAAAACCCAAAAGTCATTATCTCAGTAAATTAGAATACTTTATAACACCAGCTTGAAAAATGATTTTAAAATCTGAAATGTTGGCCTACCTAAGTGTATGTTCAGTATATGCACTCAATACTTGGTCGGGCTCCTTTTCCATCAATTACTGCATCAATGTGGCGTGGCATGGACGTGATCAGTCTGCGGCACTGCTGAGGTGTTATGGAAACCCAGGTTGCTTTGATATCAGCCTTCAGCTCGTCTGCATTGTTGGGTCTGGTGTCTCTCATCTTCCTCTTGAGAATACTCCATAGATTCTCTATGGGGTTAAGGTCAGGTGAGTTTGCTGCCAACCAAGCACAGTGTTACTGTTTGTAAACCAGGTATTGGTACTTTTGGCAGTGTGGACAGGTGCTAAGTCCTCCTGGAGAATGAAATTTCCATCTCCAAAAAGCTTGTTGGCAGAGGGAAAATTTAAGTGCTCTAAAATTTCCTGGGAGACGGCTGCGCTGATTTTGGTCTTCATAAAACACAGTGGACCTACACCAGCAGATGACATGGCTACCCAAACCATCACTGATTGTGGAAACTTCACATTAGACCTCAAGCAGCTTGGATTGTGGTCTCTTCCACTCTTCCTCCAGACTCTGGGACCTTGATTTACAAATGAAATGCAAAATTTACTTTCATCTGAAAACAACACCTTGGACCACTGACAACAGTCCAGTTCTTTTTCTCCTTGGCCCAGGTAAGACGCTTCTGGCGTTGTCTATTGGTCATGAGTGGCCTGACACAAGAAATGTGACACTTGTAGCCCATGTCCTGTATACGTCTGTGTGTGGTGGATCGGGAAGCAATGACTCCAGCAGCAGTCCACTCCTTGTGAATCTCCCCCAAATTTTTGAATGACCTTTTTTTAACAATCCTTTCAAGGCTGCGGTTATCCCAGTTGCTTGTGCACCTTTTTCTACCACACATTTTCCTTCCACTCAACGTTCCATTAATATGCTTGGATACAGCACTCCTTGGAGAGCCAGCTTTTTTAGCAATGTCCTTTTGTGGCTTACCCTCCTTGTGGAGTGTGTCAATGACTGCCTTCTGGACATCTGTCAAGTCAGTAGTCTTCCCCATGATTGTGGAGCCTACAGAAACAGACTAAGGGACCTTTTAACACCTTATAACCCAGGGGTATTTTTGCTTTTTTTCATTTTTATTTATTACTCCGCTTCTTCCCAGAGCCATAACGTTTTTATTTTTTGGTCAATATGACCATGTGAGGGCTTGTTTTTTTGCAGGACGAGTTGTACTTTTGAACGACACCATTGGTTTTAACATATCATGTACTGGAATACAAGAAAAAAATTCCAAGTGCTGTGAAATTGCAAAAAAAGTGCAATCCCACAGCTGTTTGTTGTTCTTTTTAATCATGTTCACTAAATGCTATAACTGACCGGCCATTATGATTCTCCAGGTAACTGCAGGTTCATAGACAACAAACATGTTTATGTTCTTTTTTATTTAACTGGTGAAAAAATTTCCAAAGATTGTAAAAAAAAATTGCGCCACATTCCGATACCCGTAGCGTCTCCATTTTTTGTGATCTCTGGTTGGGTGCAGATGCTATCTTTTGATTTCCTATTACTGTATTTTATTGCACACAGCCCCCCAAGGAAGCCAACACGTAAAACGCACGTCGGGGCTTGTGCGTTTACTTTCTATCGGGTCCTCCCTTCCACATGGGTAAGCAATAGATATATTTTTTCAGACATAAGGAGCAATATGTTTTCTTTCTCCTGGGTTTTGCCTAGCACTTGCTGGAAGGATTTTCCTTTCCTTATGGAGAATTGTACATGCACTTTTTTGCTCTGTGTCACTATTTCTGCTATTAATATATCAGTGGAGGTCCCTCAGCAGTTGGTGACGCTTGTGGTTCTGTCCCCCCCATTTTAATCTTGTCTTGTATTTTGTATTTGGGCTACATGCCCGTATGGACTTTGTGAGTGAGTTTATATAATAAAGATTTTTTTTGTACTACATTTTCGTGTAATGTCTCACTTCACTTTATATTAGTATATATGTATTTCTGAGGGTCAAACTCCTTGTTCTCTGTAGAATCCCATTTTATTGCAATATAGCAGCGACCAAAAAACGTAATTCTGACGTTTTGACTTTTTTTCTTGTTACACCGTTTAACAATCAGGTTAATTTATTTTTATATTGATAGATGGACAAAACAGAATTCATCATCTTTCCCCCATCTCACGCGACCCCCTCAACAAACCTATCCATTACAGTAAATGGCTGCCCACTCTCCCGAGTCCCACAAGCTCGCTGCCTCGGGGTAATCCTTGACGCTGATCTCTCCTTCAAACCACATATCCAAGCCCTTTCCACTTCCTGCCGACTTCAACTCAAAAATATTTCACAAATCCGTTCATTCCTCAACCAAGAATCTGTAAAAACCCTAGTCCATGCCCTCATCATCTCTCGCCTTGACTACTGCAACCTCCAGCTCTGTGGCCTCCCCTCTAACACTCTCGCACCCCTCCAATCTATTCTAAACTCTGCTGCCCGATTAATCCACCTGTCCCCCCGTTATTCCCCGGCCTCTCCCCTCTGTCAATCCCTTCACTGGCTCCCCATTGCCCGGAGACTCCTGTACAAAACCCTAACCATGACGTACAAAGCCATCCACAACCTGTCTCCATACATCTGTGACCTCGTCTCCCGGTACTTACCTACACGCAACCTCCGATCCTCACAAGATCTCCTTCTCTACTCCCCTCTTATCTCCTCCTCCCACAATCGCATACAAGATTTCTCTCGCGTATCACCCCTACTCTGGAACCCTCTACCACAACACATCAGACTCTCGCCTACCATCGAAACCTTCAAAAAGAACCTGAAGATCCACCTCTTCCGACAAGCCTACAACCTGCAGTAACCACCGATCGACCAAACCGCTGCATGACCAGCTCTACCCTCACCTATTGTATCCTCACCCATCCCTTGTAGATTGTGAGCCCTCGCGGGCAGGGTCCTCTCTCCTCCTGTACCAGTTATGACTTGTATTGTTTAAGATTATTGTACTTGTTTTTATTATGTATACCGCTCCTCACATGTAAAGCGCCATGGAATAAATGGCGCTATAACAATAAATAATAATAATAATAAATAGATCGGGCGATTCTGAATGCAGCGATAACAAATATATGTAGGTTTGATTTTTTTATTGTTTTATTTTGAATGGGGGGGTGATTTGAACTCATATTTTTTTATTTTTTTAATGTTTTTAAAAACATTTTTCTTTACTTTTTGCATGCTTCAATAGTCTCAAAGGGAGACTAGAAGCTGCAGTTGTCCGATTGGCTCTTCTACATACAGGTGATGATCAGATCACCTGTATGAAGCAGAAATGCTCACTTGCTATGAGCGCCGAACACCAGGCGGCGCTCATAGCAATCCGGCTATGACAACCATAGAGGTCTGCTGGAGACCTCTGGTTGTCATGCCAACCCATCAGTGACCTGCGATCACGGATGGAAGCGCGAGTTAAATGCCACTGTCAGAGATTGACAGTGGCATTTAACTAGTTAACAGCGGCGAATGGATCGCAATTCCACAGGTGGCTGTTGCGGGCACATGTCAGCTGCATGGATCAGCTGTCATATGCCCAGAAAGGCGCAGGCTCAGTGCCGAAGCCCGCACCAAGTAGGGGGAGTCCGGCACTGGCGTAATATTACGCCCAATGTCGGAAAGGGGTTAAACTCTTAGGAAGCTTTAGCATGTGCTTTTTTTAAATTATTCTAATTTACTGAGATAATGACTATTGGGTTTTCATTGGCTGTAAGCCATAATCATCAACATTAACAGAAATAAACACTTGAAATAGATCACTCTGTGTGTAGTGACTCTATATAATATATGAGTTTCACTTTTTGTATTGAAGAACTGAAATAAATAAACTTTTTGATAATATTGTAATTTAGTGAGAAGCAGTTGTAGTCCTGAGACAATGCTGCCATTATTACCCACCACATAACA
This sequence comes from Ranitomeya imitator, assembly GCF_032444005.1. Lineage (NCBI taxonomy): Eukaryota > Metazoa > Chordata > Amphibia > Anura > Dendrobatidae > Ranitomeya > Ranitomeya imitator. The sequence goes on from NC_091283.1 coordinate 175,150,448, forward strand.
CCACCATATATTGCTGAGACAATGCTGCCATTGTTACTCACCACATAACACCACCATATAGTGCTGAGACAATGCTGCCATTATCACTCACCACATAACACCACCATATAGTGCTGAGACAATGCTGCCATTATCACTCACCACATAACACCACCATATAGTGCTGAGACAATGCTGCCATTATTACTCACCACATAACACCACCATATAGTGCTGAGACAATGCTGCCATTATTACTCACCACATAACACCACCATATAGTGCTGAGACAATGCTGCCATTATTACTCACCACATAACACCACCATATAGTGCTGAGACAATGCTGCCATTATTACTCACCACATAACACCACCATATAGTGCTGAGACAATGCTGCCATTGTTACTCACCAGATATCACCACTATATAGTGCTGAGACAATACTGCATGACTACAGCCTGCATAATACCACCATATGGTGCTGAGACAATAATGCTGTTATTTCAACCCAGATAATACCACCATATAATGCTGAGGCAACACAGCAGTTTTTCCAGCCCAAATAATACCGCCATGTAGTGCCCATACATGTGCACCTTCCAAAAAATGCTCTATAAAATCCATAGAGTCCATAAAATACTGCAATATAGTTCCCACATTATGCTACAAGTCAAATCATCCCACCACACAATGTTACATAACACTGGAACATTTTATTTTTCCCCTGTATTTTATATATAAACAAGTGATGAAATGACAAAAACAAGAGGGGATTATGTAATTTGGGTGGAGTAACCTTTTCGGGACTAGAATATTTTGAATTTGCTATTCCAGGGAAGTAAAAAATCCTTATTTTTAATTATGTTACTTTGGAAAACCAAGGTTGGCGGCGACATAAAGCAGCAATGTGCTGTTACAGTCATGGCTCGGTATCCATCACATCACCGGATGACTCAGTACATTTCTACCAGAAGCCTTCAAAAAATGTGATGATGATATTTTTGGCCGTCTCCATGTGGAAGTTGTGAGAAGGTTGGTCCTGGAACGTGGCAGTCGGAGTAATCTGCAAATGAGTGTTTACTACAGTGTGTACCTTGGCTGACATTCCCGTCCGGCACAGAACTCGTGCACGGGCTCGGGACGGGTCAACGCGTCGCAGTGTGAGTCGTCCACTTCCACTCCATCATAACGCACGCACATGGCGTAATTTGACATCACTCCTATGAAGAAATAACAAAAAAAAACATATCAAACTCAAAAAAAAAAATACAATTTTTTTTTTTTCATTTTCTTGTGTAGTTTTATATTATTTTGCCTTTATTTGTATCTATGCTAGAAATGCTAATAATCATTGACTGGTAGTGGCTGATCAAAAATGGGCCTCATGGTGCCGAATCTTGCCTAACAGGACTAAAGGGCCTCATGTTTCTCTTGCCTTAAGGGCCTTTCTCTTGACCATAGGGCCAATTTCCTCATCACCTTGTTTTCTAGAAAGGCTTTTGGTACCCTAGAAAAAAGGAGATGGGTCCAACCAATGGGCCTCCATTTCTTCAAGGACTAGTACAGTGGTTTGGTATTTGGATCTATTAGCTGATATAGGATAACAAAATTGTCTATTTTGTTAACCCAAGAGGCCTGTGATGGATAGTGTTCTTCATCTAGCTTATTTTATTTAAATTATTTATTATTATTATCATTATTATTATTTTATATTGATAATATGATTTTATTACGTTTCATTATTATTATTTATTTTATTATGTTGTTCGCTTAGCCTATTTTATTTTGACAAATTATTATTATATTGTATTATATATTTATTAAATTATTTTATTTTTCTATATTATTACTTATCTATTTTATTATGTTGATCATTTATTGTTTAGTTTGATTATTCATTATAAATGATATATATTATATTATTTTTTGTTATATTATTTATTTTTTTATGCTTATAACATAGCCTTTTTAGTTTGATTAATTTTTAACTATTTGTATTATTATTACTTTATTTTAATGATGTTATATTATTACTATTATTTTAATATGTTAATCACTGAACCTCTGTTGTTTTCATTACTATTATTATAGTTTACATTATTATATTTAGTCATATTATTATTTTCGGTATATTATTTTATTAACTTACATTATTATTATTGATAATATTTATTTTATTACGTTGATCACTTAGCCTGTTTAATTTTTGTAGCCATTTTTCACCCTGCTAAATGGATGGAGAAACCATATGAAGAATTAATGCCGCTCTACGGATTTTGACAGCATATAGATGATTAATGGAGGATTGTATGAATGGTCTTGGAGGGTTGGAATAATTTACGGTAAATTAAAAAAAATCCTAAATCTAAGCAATGTCTGGTTTCAGAATGGAGACTTATTTGGGTGATAGGCATATAGAAATATAACACATTCATTGATGGAAAGTGTCTGTCTTCATAGTCAACATATATTTTTTATTATCCCGTGTAATTCCGCACTTGGGAGGAAAGGGCCATGGCACACGGCGAGCAGCCTTCCTGCAGACGCGGAGTCACGTTTAGTGTCTTCTGGTCTCCTACTTACAAAAGAGCCTTGTCTAAAGTCCCAGGCTGTGCCCCTCTACCGCTCTGCCAGTGGAAATATTGCTGCGCCTATCTCACCACCTGACACCGAGAGCCAAGTTGTGGGGAACAGCTAATGTGTATTTATTGTATGCACCCCAAGCCAGCAAGTTATCACATTCAGCAGACATCTGGGGGCGCTGTGCTGTGTAGCTGTAGACTGAATATAACATTACTGTCTGGTTTATTTTTTGCTGGTCTACAGGTACCGTCAATAGTTTTGGAAACATTTCCATGATAGTATTTATACATATAGGTTTACGAGCAACCAATTATTAATTTTTTTATTGCTCCAAGGCATTTGAAAATAGGCTACTGTTTTGTGTACACAGCTCCAATGCAAACCTATGAATTCAAACAAACAACCTATTTGTTTATGCACTGAGTTTTCAAAGCCTTTAGAGCAAGACTCTTTGCTCTGGCTAGTAGATGATCGACTCTATTCAGGTAGTTGACCACCATTTTAAAAAAAGACAAGCGCTTTAATGTCCCATGGAGTATGAATTTGGAAAACACTACAGATTTGTCTAATACCAGCTTCTTTCAGCCATGTTTAACCACCATAGGATGGATTGTTTCGGTCTGTATAAAAAACCTATAAGTTGTAGTGCCGAATGATAGGCTTGGTGTTCCGTTAGGCCCCCCACTACCTTGGAGACCTGATAGAGAAGTCCCCACCATTCCACTGAGACTGTCCTAACCAAACTTACGAACGACTTACTTACAGCCAAAGTTAACAGACATTTCTCTATACTCCTCCTTCTAGACCTGTCCTCTGCCTTCGACTCAGTTGACCACTGCCTCCTACTACAGATCCTCTCTTCCTCTGGTGTCAAAGACCTTGCCCTATCCTGGATCTCCTCATACCTCACCAACCGCACATTTACCGTTTCCTACTCCCATACTACCTCTTCATCTCGCCCCCTCTCTGTTGGAGTTCCCCAAGGCTCTGTCCTAGGACCCTTTGTCTTCCCAATCTATACCCTTGGCCTGGGACAACTCATAAAGTCCTATGGCTTCCAGTACCATCTATATGCCGATGACACTCAGATCTACCTCTCTGGCCCATATGTCACCTCTCTGCTCTCCAGAATCTCAGAGTGTCTATCAGCCATATCCTCCTTCTTCTCCTTTTGCTTCCTCAAACTCAATATGGACAAATCTGAACTAATTATCTTTCCTTCATCTCAAATACCCTCCCAACCTGATCTATCTATCACAATAAATGAATTCACACTTTCCTCTGTCCCGGTAATCCGCCGCCTCGGAGTAACCCTTGACTCTGCCTTCAAACCGCACATCCAAGCTCTTGCCACCTCCTGTCGCCTCTAGCTCATAAATATTTCCAGAATCCGTCTTTTCCTCAACCCTCACTCTATCAAAATGCTTGTGGATGCCCTAATCATCTCCCGCCTCGACTATTGCAACATCCTCCTCTGTGGCCTACCTTCTAACACTCTCGCACCTCTCCAGTCCATCCTTAACTCTGCTGCCCAACTAATCTCTCTCTTCGCTAAACTCCTGCTTCCCCTCACTGCAGATCCCTTCACTGGCTCCCAATTTCCCAGCGTATCCAGTTTAAACTACTAACACTGACCAACAAAGCCATCCATAACCTTTTTCCTCCAAACTAATCTCTCAATTTCCCTCATGTAATTTCTGGTCCTCCCAAGACCTCTTTCTCTCCTCCACGCTTATTCGCTCTTCATCCAATCGCCTCCAAGACTTCTCCCGAATACTTCCCGTCATCTGGAATTCTGTGCCCCAACACGTCCGGTTATCTATCACATTTGGATCCTTCAAACGGAACCTGAAAACCCACCTCTTCGAAGAAGCTTACAACCTGTAATGACCACACGGCCACCTCAACAGCATCAGCGCTACTGCAACCCCCGACCTACTGTCTCTGTTCCCATAATCCTGTAGAATGTAAGCCCGCAAGAGCAGGGTCCTCTTCCCTCTGTATCAGTCTGTCATTTTTAGTTTTGTTTACTGTAAGTGATATTTGTATTTTGATATAACCCCGTCTAATGTACAGCACCATGGAATTAATGGGCTATATAAATAATAATAATAATCTGTGTGATCCTCACTTTTGAAGTCTAATGGATGTACAGTACATAAAATTGGCTTGACAGTCCATAAACTTCATTACATGAGTGCGTCAATGTCAGGTGGGTTCCACATTTTTGACCCATGGGCATCCATCAATCTAATTTTAGCCCTGAAATAGGGTATTAGAAAATATTTATATGGCACAAACCTGTGGTACATGTGGCACTGCAAGGCTCCTGAGAAGACAGCTTCCATCGGTACATGTCCACAGCGCTTATTCCCTGCACCTTCCTCAGTAACTTTGGCCCTTTTCTATCGACAAACACAAAAACAGACAATTATGAGAGCACCGCCATTACAATGGAAAGAGCGCAAATTCTTATAGACACAGACAGTTCATAACGGTTTTTAGAATCATGATCTCTTGGCTACTGGTTGTGTTGGTTTAATGGTATATGAACATGTAGAGATACATTATACAGACATATATCTTATGGAGGGATGTGCTCAGGTGTTTGGTTTTGGGTATTAAAAACATACCTGTCCTGTTCCCCAAGTAGAATCCCCAGCCTGGTTAGAAGCAGAGCTTCCACTGTCTAAAAAGAGAGAATGGGATAAAAATACCCAGTATAGAAACAAATCAGAATATAACAACAGGGATAAGGGAGTCTAGGGACATAACAACTACCAGTCGTAGCTTCGAAAGAGCAGAAACCGTATGAACGGGTCTTGCTGACCACCATTGTCTGGGTAATTGGTCTATTGATTTCGAGGGCTTTCATGGACATTTTTTTTTAAATGTGTCCTTTAAAAAAAAATGCACCGCCCTTCTTTATACTTGTAAACCAAGGGTCCCTCCCCACTGCGTCACAGGGGACCCCTAAAGAAATTGAGCCTCTACAAAGGAAAAAAGGATGTCCATAAATAAGCACAGTGGACCTTTTTATTGGGCCCATTCCCCCCCTTTAGGCTACTGCTTCATTTCTTTCCACGCAATGGGATTTCATCACCCCAGCGCCCAGACTAGCGGCGCTGGGACATTGAAATGAAATTGCGTCTCCTTTGTAGAGGCTCAATTCCTTCATGGGTCCCCTGCTGCGCAGGAGGAGAGAGTCCCAGTGGAGCATAGGAAAAATGCCCTATGACACAAGTACAGGGAGGGGAGATGCATTTTTATTTAAGGGGTATTTCCTAAAATGGAGCCACCCTTTAAGGTCATTAAGTGCAGTATTTTTGCACCGTTCATTCAGTTTCTGTCTGCGTTGACCTGACAACGGTAGTCATAACATGCAGAACTTAATACACAGAGGTGTAATATCGCTCATAGACACCCCATATTAATCAGATATTCACAGGCTTCAATATCCATCCCCATTTACACCAGTATGTCCCAATTTTTTTACCATTGGTACATGCACAGTGTCTAATTGCATGCCAGGCACTAAGGCCTTTTAATGCGTCATCCGGCCAATTCAATAATTACCAATAACAAGGGGGTGTGGGAGGTCTTCTGAATCGAAAACCCCACATTCTGATTGGGAGGAGAAGCAGGCTTTTTAGAGAAATGGGATAAAATACATGCACACAACACAAGTTCCAAAAGGGCACAATCAAACTTGGAATACATCATTTCGAAAGACAAATGGAAAAAGAATTTGAGAAATTCTCAATATGACCTTCTATCATACATGGAGTTGGTCATTGCCGTCTTGGAAGAACCTTGGTAACTGCCACTGCTGGAGAAACTAGATAGGTGACTAATAAAATCATTCCCTCCTTTCTCCATCTCTGGAAAAGACAAGTCTACATCTCCGAATGTGTTTTGATATGAACTGTACATTTCGAATTGTACCGCTGGGTTTTGGAACTTCGAGTTGGATTGGTCCTTCAATTACACACGCTAAAGATCAAGATAAAATATAATCAGCCAACCAAGTGGAAGTCCAGACTTCCAATATTCACTTTGGAAGACCCAGATGTACGGAGACACTAGGAGGACAAATTGTGGTAAAGATAGGATGAGTTCAATGTTGGTGGTCAGTGGTGTCATGGTTGGATGTGGTTTAGGTATAACAGTGAATCTTAACCAAAGTGCCAATGTTGAATAGACGTTGGTCAAGAGAGACAATGTCGGGACCTTGAAAACCAATTGAATAATTTCCAAGAAAATGTAAAGACTATGATCTGGTGCGATTTCGTCAGGATTGTCTGACAATCTGATGTGTATGGAGGTGTCCTGAGGGGTCAGTCAGTGGCTTTTTCATTTCTCTCAGATGAAAATATATGAACATTCATTCATGTCTATGGGGGAGTCGGGAAAGAGTAAACACTCAACTGCCAGCTATCTCATGTATGGCCAGCTTTGACGTAACATTATACACTAGACATTAGTTGATGAAAATGAACAACTTCAACGAGGAGCAATCATAGGCTGCGATCATCTAAAATTTAGTTTCCATGTTTGAAACTGTTGTTTGATAGTTGGAAGAAAGAACTTTCATCTCATTCATGAACAACCATCCCTTCAAAGAATATGCTCATAAAGATGGTTTGGCCCTCTCTGAGTCATTAAACATGGTGGTATATCCACGCAGAATGCCTGTGATGTCCACCATGGACTATAATATATACGGCTGCGTCAACATAGTAATCAGATGATTGTTCGATCATTGGTTGTTCAAGCATCAAACTTTTTTTACCTAGTGTACGAGCACCATTACTCCTCTTCATTTGATTAGGACGCATTTGTTTCAATAGACTCAACATAAAAACATGACTCTTTTTGGATTATCAGAGTCTCAATGAAAATAAATTGTGATTTAGGAAAATGGTGCCAGTCTTGTGAACCCTTACATAAGTCCAAACCACTTTTATAAACAGGTTCATCCAACAGTCTAATGTGTCCTGTATGTGTCAGTTGGCTGCTTTCTTATAGAGAACTCAGTAGAGCTCGGTCAAGCAAGCGCTCCTGTATATATGAGAGTCCGTCAAAATGGTTGTTGGCCAAACGATTGGCCAAGGAATCATTCGGCCTTCAGCTATATAATGTGTGTGGCCATCTAAATCCTTCTTTCACCTAACATGCTCCATTTTAAAAGACCTGGCACCCTTCCATACATTTTAGGAAATTAGCCGATTGACCTGACTTACATCTCCTTTAATTTGCCCTTCAAATACAGTAATTTTTTTAAGAAGTATATAGAAAAAAACAAGCCTTTCTTCACAGGCTAATATTATCTTTTCAACAAAGTATATAATATTTTACTAGATTAGATGCCTTAAATACTTAAAGGGGTTGTCCAACTTTGACAAAGCCTTTTTGTTAGATGAGTCACATGATCAGAGGTTTTGCTGGGCGCCTTAGTGATCAGCTGTAATCTGACGAGGAACCTGGCAGCGAGTGTTCAGTTTCCCTGCAGCAACCCCGCAGGAAAAATGAAGTATTACGTTGTATTTGATTTTTTTTTTCAGTCCCTGTCATGCACCCGTCGCCTTACGCCCTGTACTATGCATATAATAAAGTATCAGTTTTGCCTGTAGTGATCGTTTAAGAGAAGAAAAAGGTCTTGTAAATCTAGACCTAAAGAAACCAGTCATAGGATGGATTCTTGTTAAGGACCTTCATCCTTTTGAGCAATATTCTTACAAGTATACATTTTTTTGGTGCTGTCTGGTCTTAGGTGGGTGTGCACTTGTGTTTCAATAAAATTGCAAGCTTTATAAAACAAAACCTATTCTTTCCCTCTAGATGGATCCCACAGTGTTTTACTGGACTAGTCCATGCCAAAAATGGAAAAGAGTCAACTAAAAAAAAATGCAAAAAAAAGTTTTTGGCAAGAAGTTACAGGACTGGATTCAAGTGTTTTGGCTGCCTAACTTGAAGACGGGTGTTTGAAACAAAAGTATAATGCTGAGGACTCTTGGGATTAACAATCTGTGCACCTAAGTTTAGTCAGATTTTATTTTACATGTTTTTTCCTAATTAGTGTAGTCTTTAAAAAAAAAAAATAATAATCCTATTGACTAAGTTTTCCTAAAATTTAAAGAGAACTTGTCTCCCCTAAAAAAAGTTGCACGCTCCCCACAAGTTGGGTAAGAGTGTCACAGGGGAGGTCCCACAAAGAGGCAACCTATTCCAGTCTAGTCCAGCTGCATTTTGACAGCTCATAAGATGTACAGTTGTGCTCAAAAGTTTACATACCCGGCAGAATTTTTGCTTTCTAGGCCTTTTTTCAGAGAACATGAATGATAACACCAAAACGTTTTCTCAACTCATGGATAGTGGTTGGGTGAAGCCATTTATTGTCAAACTACTGTGTTTTCTCTTTTTAAATCTTAATGGCAACCCAGAACATCCAAATGACCCAGATCAAAAGTTCACATACCCTGGTGATTTTGGCCTGATAACATGCACAGAAGTTGACACAATGAATGTTATCATTCATATTCTGTGAAAAAAAAGACCAGGAAAGCAAAAATTCTGCCGGGGTATGTAAACTTTTGAGCACAACTGTATATCTATCAATATAATCGTCTAAGGGGTACTTCTGTCTATTTGTCTGTCTGTCTGTCTGTCTGTAACAGAAATCCCGCGTTGCTGATTGGTCGTGGCCGGCAGGCTGCGACCAATCAGCGACAGGCTTAGTCCGGCCACAAATTGGCCCCTCCCTACTCTCCTCCAGTCAGTGCCCCCTCCCTACTCTCCTCCAGTCAGTGCCAGTGTGTCGCCCCGTCCCAGACCAACTTTTTACTATTGATGCTGCCTATGTTAAAAATAATAAAAAAAATAAAAAATTGCGCTATTCTCACCTTCCGACGTCCACCGATGCGCGTGATGCTGTCGCCAGCTTCCGTTCCCAGAGATGCATTGCGAAATTACCCAGATGACTTAGCGGTCTCGCGAAACCGCTAAGTCATCTGGGTAATTTTGCATTGCATCACTGGGAACGGAAGCTGGCGGCCACATCGTGCGCATCGGGACAGCATCGGTGGACGACAGAGGGTGAGTATATAACTATTTTTTATTTTCATTATTTTTTTTTACCAGGGATATGGTGCCCACACTGCTATATACTAGGTGGGCTGTGTTATATACTGCGTGGGGTGTGTTATATACTACGTGGCCTGTGTTATATACTGCGTGGCCTGTGTTATATACTGCGTGGGCTGTGCTATATATTACGTGGGCTGTGTTATATACTGCCTGGCTGCTATATACTACGTGGGCAGTGCTATATACTGCGTGGCCTGTGTTATATACTACGTGGGCTGTGTTATATACTATGTGGGCTTTGCTCTATATATAACGTGGGCTGTGTTATATTCTGCCTGGCAGCTATATACTACGTGGGCAGTGTTATATACTGTGTGGGCTGTGTTATATACTACGTGGCCTGTGTTATATACTGCGTGGGCTGTGCTATATACTATGTGGCTGCTATGCTATATACTATGTGGCTGCTATATACTACGTGGCTGTGCTATATACTACGTGGCTGTCTGTGTTATGTGGGCTGTGCTATATACTATGTTGCTGCTATATACTATGTGGCTGCTATATACTATGTGGCTGCTGTATACTACGTGGCTGTGCTATATACTACGTGGCTGTGTTATATACTACGTGGCTGTGGTATATACTACATGGCTATCTGTGTTATATACTACGTGGCTGTGTTTTATACTACGTGGCTGTGCTATATACTATGTGGCTGTGCTAAGCGCGACGTACATACAAACATACATATTCTAGAATACCCGGTGCGTTAGAATCGGACCACCATCTAGTATAAAATAATAACAAAGAGCAATCTTTAAATAAAGTAGCATAGCGTAGGGGTAAGGACCATATGGGACGTTGCCCCAGGTTCAAAATTGTTAGGGGCGCAAAATTACAAAAGAAAAAAGAAAAAGGTAGCATTAGCGCTGCTAGTGCCAAGGACTCCTGGCCAAGTATTCCAAATATTCGGACAAGCGCCACTTTGAGCGATATCGCCATCAATATGATGCCAATACAGTTGAATCCATAGGCTACATGTCCTAAACTTCTCCATAATGTATGCCTACAAGACATCATCGTCCCATAATAGGTGACACAATGACACCACAGCATTGTGGCCTTTGTGACGTCCTCGCAGTGTGCAGGGAGAGTGGGAACTTGATTGTTCATTCGCATTAGGTGAGTATAAACTTTGTTGCTTCTAGTGGGGGTAGCATAAAGGTGGCATTATTACTTTTGGGGAGAGCACTCAAGCAGCATCCTTAGTTTTTAACGTGGCACTAATATTTTCTAAAGGGGGTGCTGATGGGGCTTTTTTTGTTTTAAGGAGACACTTGGGGCATTATTGATTTTCGGTGGAAATTCAGGGGCATTGTTATTGGGTTAGGGAGAGTAATACTGGCCTTACCTTGGGTGCCCACTGGCTTCATAATAACTTCATATAGTATTCAAATAATATAATATTCTAGTGTCCTCATAACTGCGCTATACATTTCCCACAAAATTCTATTTTCCAATGCACATATGAAAAGTTTTTGAGCTCCACACTGAGGTTGTTTCTGAGGATCTCATCCTGCCACATTGGAGCACGTGGACCTTAGGCAATAGCCCAATGCAGGGGTCCCCAACTCCAGGCCTCGAGGGCCGCCAACAGTGCAGGTTTTCAGGATTTCTTTAGTATTGCATCGGTGGTAATGTGATCATCTGCACAGGTGATGATTCCAACCCCTGTGCAATACTAAGGAAATCCTGAAAACCTGCACTGTTGGCGGCCCTCGAGGCCTGGAGTTGGGGACCACTGGCCCAATGTTTCATGTTCTGAAACCTTCCTTGTTCTTCAGCATAGGTGTATATATATATTATCCTACATATGTAAAGTCATGTGTTTCCAGCCCTCTGTACATTTGCAGTTTTTGGACAAGTTCACCTTGGTTATTTTTGTAGTGTGGTTAAAACCCACAGGCCAATAAAAATGACCTACAGAAAACAGCATGTAATCCCTGAGTTGGGCTGTTCAGCAGGTTTTCATGAATTGTGCTCAGCCTGCGTGCGTCATAAAATTATTAGTTAGACAATTTGATTTTGGTTCTCCTGGAAGCGATCATATAAAAGAAACCACGGCTCCCTGTACTGCACGCTCCTTCTAATGGATTCCATAAATAAACACTGTCCTGCTGAATCTATCATTAACCAACACAAAATCGTAAATAAGGTACTTTTAGGTTTTAAGATAGAAACAAGTTCCAGGAATTTGATGTTTTTCACCCTTTTCAGCTTCCGTCAGTACTTTACATTGGCCTTCATTGATGTCTAGTCAAAAGATATGGCGATCAGATTTGCCCACTTGGATAGTTGTGTCCTTATGAACTTTAATGGAAAAGCCAAGGTTGTGGAGCAAATTTTACAATAGGATCCTTCTATGTGCTGGCTCATACCATCCAATGCCCAATGCCGCTTGACCCCAAATGATTACTTATCCTTTGTAGGACAGGGCTGGTGGCAGTATCCCTTTGTCTGGTTCCTGATGCTCTGTTTGCTTATATTGAAGCATCTGTGAAAAGGGTTCAACTTCCAATCCTTGAATAAATTTGGCACTCTCTCATTATTTGGAGACCAATCATAGCAGCATGCCTGTATGATAGAATTTCTCACAATGGCTTATATAAAATAAAGAAATATCTAGGGACCAATCAAAGAGTATCAATGGTGTATAGGCAAAAGGAGGGGAGATTATAGGGTCAACACCCACCCCATGGCCCTATAAGTTGCCCCATTACTGTGCTATCTATGTCATATGACTAAATGATGCTTTATAGCAGTGTTTCTCAACTCCAGTCCTCAAGACCCCACAACAGGTCATATTTTCAGGATTTCCTTAGTATTGCACAGGAGATAATTTCATCACCTGCTCAAGCATTAATTCCATTGCCTATGCAATACTAAGGAAATCCTGAAAACATGACCTGTTGTAGGGTCTTGCGGACCGGAGATGAGAAACACTGCTTTATAGGGAAGAAAATGGCAACACCAGGTTCCTCTTCTCTATATATTTAAGACATTAGACAACGCATAAACCGGTGGTAGATGATTGGTCGTGGGACTTTACGTAGACCTTTGGTTGGTCAAAAGATGTCAATGCATGGAAATACTCTCATTGGGCACAGGAACCATTTGCATGGGATCATCATATATTCCCATGCCCTGTGGGGCTGTTTCCATGCACTGAGATCCTTAGACAATCCAATGTACCCTCAAAGATCTCATGACAAAAAGCGTTTACCACTTTTTAGGTATTGTGCAATATTTTGAGTAAATAAGTCTTACATTATATTTTGGAGCGTGCTGTGTTTTTTGTACCATCTAATGGTTGCTAAACAGAGTGTGCATAATATAGAGTAAGCAATTGCAGCTGATGTAGTGCACATGAACATAAGGTGTCCCTAGTACAGGTTGGCTCAATACCTCTTTTTCATGGTTGGGCTAAGGGTGGCTAGACACCCTTGAATGAGCTTAGGCTGGCTCAACACCTGTTTTTCATGGTTAAGCTCTAGTTGACTCGACACCCCTTTCTCAAAGATTAGCTTAAATTTGCTCAACACACCTTTCTCATTGATGAGCTCAGATTAAGTAAACACCCCTTTCTCATGGATAAGCTCAGGTGAGCTAGACACCCCTCTCTCATAGATAAGCTTGAATTAACTAGATATACAACCCCTGGCAAAAATTATGGAATCACCGGCCTTGGAGAGATGCTCATTCAGTTGTTTAATTTTGTAGAAAAAAAGCCGATCACAGACATGGCACAAAACTAAAGTCATTTCAAATGGCAACTTTCTGGCTTTATAAAACACTAAAAGAAATCAAGAACAAAAAATGTGGTAGTCAGTAATGGTTACTTCTTTTAACCAAGCATAAGGGAAAAGTTATGGAATCACTCAATTCTGAGGAAAAAATTATGGAATCATGAAAAACAAACAAAAAAAAAAACACTCCAAAACATCACTAGTATTTTGTTGCACCATCTCTGGCTTTTATAACAGCTTGCAGTCTCTGAGGCATGGACTTAATGAGTGTCACACAGTACTCTTCATCAATCTCATTGGAACGGCACCAAACAAATGTTTCAGCATCATCACCTTGCCCAATGCAGATTCGCGATTCATCACTGAATATGACTTTCATCCAGTCATCCACAGTCCATGATTGCTTTTCCTTAGCCCATTGTAACCTTGTTTTTTTCTGTTTAGGTGTTAATGATGGCTTTCGTTTAGCTTTTCTGTATGTAAATCCCATTTCCTTTAGGCGGTTTCTTACAGTTCAGTAACAGACATTGACTCCAGCTTCCACCCATTCGTTCCTCATTTGTTTTGTTGTGCATTTCCTGTTTTGGAGACATATTGCGTGAAGTTTCCGGTCTTAAAGCTTTGATGTCTTCCTTGGTCTACCAGTATGTTTGCCTTTAACAACCTTCCCATGTTGTTTGTATTTGGTCCAGATTTTACACACAGCTGACTGTGAACAACCAACATCTTTTGCAACATTGCGTGATGATTTACCCTCTTTTAAGAGTTTGATAATCCTCGCCTTTGTTTCAGTTGACATCTCTCCTGTTGGAGCCATGATTCATGTCAGTCCACTTGATGCAACAGCTCTCCAAGGTGTGATCACTCCTTTTTAGATGCAGACTAACGAGCAGGTCTAATTTGATGCAGGTGTTAGTTTTGGGTATGAAAATTTACAGGGTGATTCCATAATTTTTTCCTCAGAATTGAGTGATTCCATAATTTTTTCCCTATACTTGGTTAAAAAAAAGTAACCATTACTGACTACCACATTTTTTGTTCTTGATTTCTTCAACTGTTTCTTAAAGCCAGAAAGTTGCCATTTGAAATGACTTTAGTTTTGTGCCATGTCTGTGATCTGCTTTTTTTCTACAAAATTAAACAACTAATGAAAATCCTCCAAGGCCGGTGATTCCATAATTTTTGCCAGGGGTTGTACTTCTCTCATACATGAGCTCAGGTTGGCTTGACGCCACCCTCTTATGGCCTCAAATTGGCTAGCCAACCCTTTTGCATGGATGAACTCAGGTTGGCTCAACATCCCATTCCCATGGATGAAGAAGAGTACATACAGTAAGTATTGGAAGATTAGCAAAATGGGCAGGAAAGCCAAAGATTGAAGCTTTTCTCTCCTTCACAACACAGAGCCTCGTCAGCATGGGTTGGGCTTCACGGTGGCATGAACCAGCACCACTCTTGAGGCACCATCGTGTTTTTTTTTCTGGGGGGGAAATATCCATTTCTGATAGAATCTCATCTCATGACAAGGCGCCTTGTGATGTCTTATGAGTGACTGTCGGCCCTCAGGAATTTCAGGGCTTTTAAGCAGCATATGTTTATTGTCTGTGACTGCTTGGCATATCTATTACTGGGCAATTCTGCATCTCCATGTGTACGTCTCATGTTTTATTGAAGAAATGACAAACAGTCTCACATTCTTACACAGGACACCTATGCCATGCATTCCACCAGGAACGTAACTTGCTATTTAAACGTTCAGCCTAATAATGTCCTGTCTAGACTGTCTTGCTGCACAGAAGCCTCTTTGTAACATGGGGAAAGAATTAGCCTAGCTATTATGTGAGGTACAGTAAGTGGCGGTAAACTAAAGACTTTCCAAGATAATGGATTCATTTTTTCATGGCTGGTTTAGTTAGTCACCTCTCTGTTTCTACACTCTTTAGCGAGAAAATGCATTTTCTAAAAACAAAAATAATCCTGCCTTTCACAAGATTAAATTCTATGTCGCAAAATCTGAGTCATGACTCTACTCATGTATTTTCAATGACAATATTTAGCTACAAAACAATATTAGCTATATGTCACACCCCATTGTCTATACAGGGAACCCAGTCATAATCGCAGTAGATCTCTTAATTTCACAATGAAAGCATATTTCCAGCCAAGTTTGCATATTTCATGTTTTAGTTAAGTCAAAACTAAAAAAAAGGGGGCTGAATTGCAGTACCACACACAACCTCTAAACTGGTGTGGTGCTGTTCTCACATAAAAGCGTTCAGGTTTTTCAAATCTTGCAAAGCTAATAGAAAACAATAGCATTCAATGAATTTGGCACAACTTTCAGCTCCTTGTCCCACTGCAACAATGTTCTCCAGACAGATACTAGAGTAAATCTCTGTCGTAATTTACACCACTTTTGAGGTATAATTATGAGAAATTTGTCAGCCACTCACTTTTTAAACTGTTGGTAGATCTGGCTGTGATTGTCGTAAAAACTCCAAAAGTTGCAAAACTGTTCTTCGCAATTACAAGTTGCTGAAAATTTTTTGCAAAATTTCATGCAATTTTATTTTAGAAATTTTTCAGAAATTGCTTGATGAATCGGGCGCAATCTCTTGAGTTATGTGTCCACGGGGCGTAATGGCTGCGCTTTGGATGCAGCGGATACCCCGCTTCGCCCAAAGCGCCGCCCCTCCTTTTGTACATGCGGTGATTCCACATGTGTTCATTGAACATACGCGGAATCACCGCATCCTATCCATAGACTGGGTTATTTATCTTGCGGAGACGGAGTGTCTCCACAAGATAAATAGAAATGCTGCGGTCTAGAAAGACGCGCCGCATGTCTGGATGCGCAGGGCCGTCAGATGCGGCCGTGCGCACATAGTGGAGATGGGATTTCATAAAATCCCCTTCACTATGCTGTAACATCTGGACTCTGCAGATTGGACGCTGTGGCTGTATGCGGCGTCCAATCCGCAGCAAATTCTGATGCAATACGCCCTGTGGAAACATACTATTTACTCACTCACCACTTTAGTGACAAGCTGATATTTAAGGTGCTCTCTAGAGATGCTTCGTTATCCCTACAGAACTTAAGGTACCGTCACACTTAGCGACGCTGCAGCGATACCGACAACGATCCGGATCGCTGCAGCGTCGCTGTTTGGTCGCTGGAGAGCTGTCACACAGACAGCTCTCCAGCGACCAACGATGCCGGTAACCAGGGTAAACATCGGGTAACTAAGCGCAGGGCCGCGCTTAGTAACCCGATGTTTACCCTGGTTACCATCCTAAAAGTAAAAAAAAACAAACACTACATACTTACCTACAGCCGTCTGTCCTCCAGCGCTGTGCTCTGCACTCCTCCTGTACTGTCTGTGTGAGCACAGCGGCCGGAAAGCAGAGCGGTGACGTCACCGCTCTGCTTTCCGGCTGACCGACGCTCACAGCCAGTACAGGAGGAGTGCAGAGCACAGCGCCGAGGACAGACGGCTGTAGGTAAGTATGTACTGTTTGTTTTTTTTTACTTTTAGGATGGTAACCAGGGTAAACATCGGGTTACTAAGCGCGGCCCTGCGCTTAGTTACCCGATGTTTACCCTGGTTACCAGTGAAGACATCGCTGAATCGGTGTCACACACGCCGATTCAGCGATGTCTGGACTTTCTTCCCCGACCAGCGACAGCACAGCAGGGGCCTGATCGCTGCTGCCTGTCACACTGGACGATATCGCTAGCGAGGACGCTGCAACGTCACGGATCGCTAGCGATATCGTCTAGTGTGACGGTACCTTTACAGTGAGGCTCTAATTACTGATGTATATTATTCATAAGCAGAAAAAAGTGGCTCTTTGAGGTCAAGAGGTAGAAAAAAGTTACTTTTTGACCTATCTGAGATATAGGTATTCACATTTTTTCATCCATTCCTGTTCTACAGAATTCTAAACGATCTCCCAAACATGAAGACCACAGATCTCAGGACCTTAGAGTAGGGAAGACCTGGCATGGTCTGATGTCCTATCACTCAGACAAAAATAACGACCTCAATGTGCAGATATAATTTAGGGTGTTTGTTCAAAGATCTATAGAATTATTAGAAGATTAAAAGAACCTCAAGAGATTCTGGAGCTAACCTACCTCACTTTCTGTGTCCTATTTGTAGAAGGGGCCGATGCATTGATCAACTGTGTCTCAGCTGAGGTGTTAATGCTCAACTCCAAGAAGGTGACATTCCAGTCAAAAGCAGCAGTATCCTCATTTTCCTCATAATCGGCATAGAGATTGTCAAGGTTGGGCTCCACAGAGTTGATAGGTTCTCCAATACTTCTGTTAAGGTGATGGAAAGTCTCTCTGGACCCAGTGGCTTTGTTGGAAAATTTCTTGGCAATGGCATTGCCAGGTAGGAACTCTTTGGAGTTATATCTATGTAAAGAGTCCTGTTCTCCAGTGTCTGAGATATAAGTAGTCTTGTTTGTGCTTAGATCTAAGCGAAGAGAAGAATAGATCATTCGTTCTGTAGAACCCCTTGAAAGCATACAACCTTCCAACTAACCAAAAAATAAATTTTTTACCTTTGATTGTTTTGCATTTTGCCCTCTTCTCACAGTCAATGGCTTCTCCTCCTTCATATACTTCATTTGTGTTCCGCTCATTGACTGGGCTCCCGTTTTCCCTTGAATTTTGTCTCCCAAAGGTCGGAGTTTCCCCTTTTGCTCTTCCTTTCTGAACATTAGTAATGAGACTTCTGTTCTGAGATGTAAAATCCTCTTCAAACTCTTTGCTTTCTTCACTATCAGAGTTTGGAAAGGGGTAATAGATTGGCTGAGTGACCCGAGAATTCGGCCTTCTGAGGAGGGTGTATTGGAAAGTGATTGAAGGGTTTTTGCCATTTTGGTTCCATACCTATAAAAAGATGCAATAGTACAAACGATTACACCTTACATGGCACAATAGGATCTATCTTCAGTCACCTTCCGACCATTCGACCTGGAAACAAAAACTCATCTACTAGACTCACCATGATGTTCAAGGCTTGGTTGGTTGGTCCTGGAGCCACTATGTACTCTATTCCGGTTTCATACACATCCATTGGTCTCCGGTATTTAAAAATGGTGCCAGCAATATTAAAATTTTTGGGCGTGTCAACTTTGAAATTGCCATTGAAGTAGTAATATCCAGACTCATCTGCAACAGCTTGAGACACAAAGTTTGAGGACCCACAAAATATGAACATTCATAGATACAATAGTTGCATGATTATATTTGACACCATATGAGTGACTCTTACTGACCTAAGACATCTGCAGATTTCTTGCGTTCAACTATCTGGATATCCCTTGCGCCAACAGGAATATATGTTACTAGGGCATAACCTAAGAGAAATTAAATGTTATTGTCACAATTCTGTTGTCGGAATACCCGTGGTGAGGGGCTCTTTCCCTTTCCCTAAGGCCACAGTCACACTATCAGTATTTGGTCAGTATTTTACCTCAGTATTTGTAAGCCAAAACCAGCAGTGGGTGATAAAGACAGAAGTGGTGACATGTTTCTATTATACTTTTCCTCTGTTCCACTCCTGGTTTTGGCTTACAAATACTGATGTAAAATACTGACCAAATACTGATAGTATGAACGTGGCCTAACGCTAGGAGCGCCCTAGGTGTCATTGGGCAACTGTATTTACCCAAAGCACTTTTTCTGGATATCTTTTGGCACAAGTTGTTACTTTACAGTCAAATTGGAGCTTCGGCCAATGTAACATTTTGCATTTATTTTTGTTTCATTTAGTCCCTGATCCAAAGTTGTGTCCCCATGAATTCAAAAGCCAGGATATAGGGTTCACTTACTACTTCAAAAGTTTTCTTACTGACAAAGTTTTAAGAATACTCATTAAGTGACAAGTGGGGACAGAATTCTGCACGTTGATAACCTTGAACCATTTACCGAGATGGGAAGCTCCCTTCCGGTAATTCCCAGTGACATGGACACAGCTGCTCCCGTCTCCCTGGCAGACACCACATTTATCCAGGGTGTGGGTGGAGAACAAAACTCCATCACATCCAATTGGCTGGGGAGAGAGGAACGGTAGATATAATACGGATCAATCAGCAAAGCGTGCATCTGTTGAAAACTTTAAAAAAAATGTTGGCCAACGTTCTATAGGAATGTGTCAACAAACCTCACATTTTCCAGACACACAAACCCCTCGGTAGTCACTGTATTTGCAGGATGTCCCATCTCGAGCCTGGACCATGAGCTGTCTCTGACCATCGACTGTAGTGCATTGCAGGTCACACGGTTTGCTGGAGATGTGCACATAGTCATCTAGAACCCAACATCCTTAGATAAGTCCAGACAAGGTCAATACAACACCTTCACTTTACCAACTAGTAGCCTAGCTAAAAGATGAAATATACGGTATATATAGAAACTATTAAAGGGAACATTAAAAAGGGACTGTAGGAATAAAATTGTATTATCATCAGATATGAACATTTTTTTAAATTAAATCTGTATTCTTGCCCGTCAGCTAACAATTCTATTCTTCTTTTTGAGCCAATAGTTGAGTAAGGGAGCAAAGTGACATATACTTGAAAAATATACATAGTAGGTTTTACTCTGGGGTGTAACTCAACAAGCAAGCTCCTCCCAGAAATTCGAATTTCTGCAATATTCTGAAGCCTGATTGGAAGAAACCTCTAAATAATTTTATTGGGGACAAAGACAGATACTATTAAAGGAACACTTCAGATAAAATTGCCAACTGTGTTATCAATAGGACAGAGATCCAAGTGGATGACAAAGAGGAATCAAAGAACACCAAGGGGAGAACCTTGGTGTCACTGTCTACCGCCTTGGACCCTGCGTCAGAAACAACACATGGTATGACTTTTACCTGGAGTTTTCCTTTAAAACCACTGGACAGACCCAGCAAAGTCAACGAGTACTTCCTTCTTTCAGCACCACGTGCTGTGTGTGTACAGTCCTTTCCACAGAAGTGTGTAAAGGCATTAAAAACCCGTTCCAATACTAGGACTATGATTTTACCATATGGAAATGTGCGCCGTAATGAGGTCATACCCATTGGTTTAGCAGGGCCAAGATGTGAAACACTGACTATAAATGGCTTCTTCAGTCCTGCCCTATGTACAGAGGACTCAGTAATTTCATGCTTTCCTCTTGTAAATCACAGATGCAATGACACTCACCAGGATAGAGTGGTTTCCATTGATAGGTTTTTCCATTATACACGTGAGAATTGAAAGATGTGCACTGTTCTTCTCGGAAACTCCTGCTGTTACTCGGACACTCCTGCAATGAAACCCACACCGGGGAGCACCAGGTTTCATCATTCTCTAATACACAGTCTACTTAATCGCTGGCACAACATGAACATTACATTATAATTTGCAAAAAACTGAAAGTTCAGCGTGAAAAGCAAAACATTGTATTTAAATCAGTGCCCCCCATTGTCTGGTATTGTATTTACTTGCATTAAACAGGACCTGTCACTTCCCTTAAATGTGTCATTTTAACCGGTGTAAATGCCGCTGTTCTGAATCCGGCGTTGTTTCTCTTTTGTTCCTGCTCCTCTCCATTCCTGTGATATGGCCCCTTCTTTCCTGTCTAATAATTTTGTCATGCTGCTGCAATGCAGGTAGGTTACAGGCTTCACTAGATGGCAGCAGAGAGGAAGCAGCTCTGCACCTAAACAGAGCTGACCTACAGTGCAGCAGTGAGGCTACCACAGGTGGCAATAGAATAGTCAAACAAGCCTGGTCAAATCCTAGACTGTAGCGCAATACAAAAGGAATAAGCAAACTCATGGTCAGAGACAAGCCAGGGAGTCAGTAACGGTTAGGAGCAGATAAGAAAAGACAGAAGCACGTCAGGATACAAGCCAAGTCAAAACCATGGAGTCAGCACACTAAAAGGAAACACGGAGTCAAGAATGGAATAGGGGGAAATAGAGACACGGGTTCAGACAGCAAACGCAGCAGTACAAATCAGAGCAATCAGAGTCATCTACAGCAGCACTAAGCAAAAACTATAACTGACATGGTCTACAGGAAGCAGCGGCGATAAATAGCCAACCTGAACCGAGACAGAGGCTAAGAAAGGTTAACTCTTGACATGACCAGACTGAGAAAAAGGGAAAACAGGACTCAAAACCCAGCCTGGATCATGACAAATTTAGTCTTTTTAGTGAACAAGGAGTGTCCCTCTAGAGAAGATGACCATACAGTAGGGCGAAGAACAACGCCCAATTGGATATGAAGTCTAGATTTATATATAAGGGAAGAGAAGGCCATATCTCATGAATGGAGAGGTGTAGGGACAAAAAACATCTCCAGATTGAACAGAACAGTAGCATTTACACCAGGTAAAAAATACATATTTATAACACGAAGCTGAAATGCAATACCAGACAAAGCCTACAGACAATAGTGGCGCTACTCAACATCATTACTTGAGGAGTTGTGTAACTCCTTACCTGGACTTTACAGAGCTGATATCTTTTAGACGTCCCAGTGCAATTCTTATTTCCAAGTGAACTGAGAGATTTCCGCCTGGAAATATAAAACTGTGATTTAACTCATTGCCATGTCATATAGAAACGGGAAGATATTTAAAGGGATGAGTCCTGTAAATAAGGCAACTCTAAGATCCTGGGCCCCAAAGCAAAATCTATAAAAGGGCTCCCACCTAACATGTGAGTCTTCTAAAGTGGTAGAGGAGCCTTTAGGCTACTTTTACACTCCCTATGGCTTACCCCCTAGTGACAACTATGTGTACAAAGCCCAGAATATAATAATATGGCAGCTGTTGTACTATTTTACCTTTGCCTGAGACAATGCCTTTCTTGAGACTTTACTCCTCCTCCACAGGTTCTAGTACAAGCTGTCCATTTGGTCCACTCTCCCCACCAGAACGTTGTCACGTCTGTCCCATCTTCAAGGCTGTTAGAGGCTTGAGCAATGTCCTGAATTGAGTCCAAAAACAAAAAAATAAACACTTATAAGGTCCGGGGGGAAGAAATGTGCCCTGTGCAGTAGATTGGAGGGGTAATCGTTAAAGAAGGGGATGTAGCAACACTATGTGATGCTCCCATTCCAAGCTCTAGGTGTCCACCCATATGGGCTAAAGGTGCTCCCTTCATTAGACACGCGCCCAGTCCAACCACACAAACATCATGACCTGTTACATAGTTACATAGTTACATAGTTATTAAGGTTGAAGGAAGACTATATGTCCATCTAGTTCAACCCATAGCCAAACCTAACATGTTGATCCAGAGGAAGGCAAAAAAAACCCCATGTGCAAAGAGTAAGCTCCACATTGGGGAAAAAAATTCCTTCCCGACTCCACATACGGCAATCAGACTAGTTCCCTGGATCAACGCCCTATCAAGGAATCTAGTATATATACCCTGTAACATTATACTTTTCCAGAAAGGTATCCAGTCCCCTCTTAAATTTAAGTAATGAATCACTCATTACAACATCACACGGCAGAGAGTTCCATAGTCTCACTGCTCTTACAGTAAAGAATCCGTGTCTGTTATTATGCTTAAACCTTTTTTCCTCCAACCGCAGAGGATGCCCCCTTGTCCCTGTTTCAGGTCTATGATTAAAAAGATCATCAGAAAGGTCTTTGTACTGTCCCCTCATATATTTATACATTAAAATGAGATCACCCCTTAGTCTTCGTTTTTCCAAACTAAATAGCCCCAAGTGTAATAACCTATCTTGGTATTGCAGACCCCCCAGTCCTCTAATAACCTTGGTCGCTCTTCTCTGCACCCGCTCCAGTTCAGCTATGTCTTTCTTATATACCGGAGACCAGAACTGTGCACAGTATTCTAAGTGTGGTCGAACTAGTGACTTGTATAGAGGTAAAATTATATTCTCCTCATGAGCATCTATGCCTCTTTTAATGCATCCCATTATTTTATTTGCCTTTGTAGCAGCTGCCTGACACTGGCCACTGAATTTAAGTTTGTCATCCACCCATACACCCAGGTCTTTTTCATTGACGGTTTTGCCCAGAGTTTTAGAATTAAGCACATAATTATACATCTTATTACTTCTACCCAAGTGCATGACCTTACATTTATCCCCATTAAAGCTCATTTGCCATTTATCAGCCCAAGCTTCTAGTTTACATAAATCATCCTGTAATATAAAATTGTCCTCCTCTGTATTGATTACCCTGCAGAGTTTAGTGTCATCTGCAAATATTGAAATTCTACTCTGAATGCCCCCTACAAGGTCATTAATAAATATGTTAAAAAGAAGAGGGCCCAATACTGACCCCTGTGGTACCCCACTGCTAACCGCTACCCAGTCCGAGTGTGCTCCATTAATAACCACCCTTTGTTTCCTATCCCTGAGCCAGCTCTCAACCCACTTGCACATATTTTCCCCTATCCCCATTATTCTCATTTTATGTATCAACCTTTTGTGTGGCACCGTATCAAAAGCTTTTGAAAAGTCCATATACACTACATCCACTGGGTTCCCTTGGTCCAATCCGGAACTTACCTCTTCATAGAAACTGATCAAATTAGTCTGACATGAACGGTCCCTAGTAAACCCGTGCTGATACTGGGTCATGAGGTTATTCCTCTTCAGATACTCCAGTATAGCGTCCCTTAGAATGCCCTCCAGGATTTTACCCACAGTAGAGGTTAAGCTTACTGGCCTATAGTTTCCGAGTTCAGTTTTTGTTCCCTTTTTGAATATTGGCACCACATTTGCTATACGCCAGTCCTGCGGCACAGACCCTGTTATTATGGAGTCTTTAAAGATTAAAAATAATGGTCTATCAATGACTGTACTTAATTCCTGCAGTACTCGAGGGTGTATCCCATCCGGGCCCGGAGATTTGTCAATTTTAGTGATTTTTAGACGCCGCCGCACTTCCTGCTGGGTTAAGCAGGTGACATTTAATTGGGAATTTTTATCACTAGACATTTTGTCTGCCATGGGATTTTCTTGTGTAAATACTGATGAAAAAAAGTCATTTAGCATATTGGCTTTTTCCTCATCCTCATCCACCATCTCACCCAGACTATTTTTAAGGGGGCCAACACTATCATTTTTTAGTTTCTTACTATTTATGTAGTTAAAGAATATTTTAGGATTATTTTTACTCTCTATGGCAATGAGTCTCTCTGTCTCAATCTTTGCTGCCTTGATTTGCTTTTTACAGAATTTATTTAATTTTCTGTATTTATTTAATGCCTCATCACTACCTACTTCCTTTAATTCTCTAAATGCTTTCTTTTTGTCACTTATTGCGCCCCTTACAGCTCTATTTAGCCATATTGGTTTCTTCCTATTTCTAGTATGTTTATTCCCATACGGTATATACTGTGCACAGGTCCTATCCAGGATGCTAATAAATGTCTCCCATTTTCTTTGTGTATTTTTGTGTCTCAGGATATCGTCCCAGTTAATTGCACCAAGATCCTCTCTCATCCGTTGGAAATTTGCCCTCCTGAAGTTTAGTGTCCTTGTAACCCCTCTACTACACATCTTTTTAAAGGATACATGAAAACTTATTATTTTGTGATCGCTATTTCCCAAGTAACCCCCAACCCTTATATTTGATATGCGGTCTGGCCTGTTGGTTAATAGTAGGTCTAGCAGTGCCCCCCTTCTTGTTGGGTCCTGAACCAGTTGTGAAAGGTAATTGTCTCTCATAATTGTCAAAAACCGATTACCTTTGCTGGAACTGCAGGTTTCTGTTCCCCAATCTATTTCAGGGTAGTTGAAGTCCCCCATAATAATGACTTCTCCTTGAGTCGCAGCTTCATCTATTTGCTTTACGAGGATATTCTCCATTGCTTCCATTATTTTTGGAGATTTATAACAAACCCCTATCAGTAATTTATTATTTTTTCCCCCTCCCCTTATCTCCACCCACAGGGATTCTACATTTTCATTAAATTCACCTATATTATCGCGCAGGATGGGTTTTAAGGATGATTTTACATATAGACACACCCCTCCCCCTCGCTTATCTGTACGGTCATTTCTGAACAGGCTATAGCCCTGCAAGTTAACAGCCCAGTCATGGCTGTCATCCAGCCACGTTTCAGATATCCCCACCATGTCATAATTATGCTCCAACAACATTAGTTCTAATTCGTCCATTTTGTTGGCGAGGCTTCTGGCATTAGTATACATGCACTTTATGTTCCTCTCTGTACTTCTATTTCTTAAATTATTAACTGTTCTGACCCCACCCCCCATGCCACCGCCACCCCCAACTTCCTTATTTGTGCCCAGGACTCTGTCTGCACTATCTTCCCCTCCTATAAAATGAATACCCTCCCCCCCAATTCCTAGTTTAAACACTCCTCCAACCTTCTAGCCATTCTCTCCCCCAGCACAGCTGCACCCTCCCCATTGAGGTGCAGCCCGTCCCTAGCGTAGAGCCTGTAGCCAACTGAGAAGTCGGCCCAGTTCTGCAGGAACCCAAACCCCTCTTTCCTACACCAATTCTTGAGCCACTTATTAACCTCCCTAATCTCCCGTTGCCTCTCTGGCGTGGCACGTGGTACTGGCAGTATTTCGGAAAATACCACGTTGGAGGTCCTTGCTTTCAGCTTGCAGCCTAATTCCCTGAAATCATCTTTAAGGACCTTCCACCTACCTCTAACTTTGTCATTAGTGCCAATGTGCACCATGACCGCTGGGTCCTCACCAGCCCCTCCCAATAATCTGTCCACCCGATCAGCGATGTGTCGGACTCGAGCGCCAGGTAGGCAGCACACCGTTCGACGATCCCTGTCTTTGTGACAGATTGCCCTATCTGTTCCCCTAATAATTGAGTCGCCCACTATCAGCACCTGTCTGGCCTGCCCTGCTCTCCTATTTCCCTCCTTACTGGAGCAGTCACTCCTCCGGCTTTCAGAGGACATGCCTGGCTGCAGCAGTGCTACCCCTGTACTGGCACCCCCCTCATCTGCCAACTTAGCAAACTTATTGGGGTGTTCCAGATCAGGACTAGCCTCCCTGGCACTCTTCCCTCTACCCCGCTTCCTAACTGTCACCCAGCTTGCTACTTCATTGTCCTGCAGCTCCATCCCACCATCCCCCCCCTCATCTGTCCCATTGAGCGTCTGCTCCGTGAGCAGAAGACTCCTCTCCATGTTGTCTATGGATCTCAGTGTTGCCAGCTGCACATTTAGAGTCAGAATCTGGGTTTCCAAATGCACAACGTGCTCACATCTCGCACAGCAGTATGCACCCTCGATCGGCTGCTCAAGGACTGCATACATGTGGCAAGATGTGCACTGGATGGCATTAACAATCGTGGAGCACATTTCCTAATGGGGATTGCACCAGACAGAACAGTTCAATAAAAAAAATAAATAAATACAAAGTATTAATAAAAATCAGACAGCAATTCAGTAATTCCTCCCCTGAAAACTCCCTGACTCCAAAGTCACTGAATCACAAGTCACACTTACCGCCGTCCACACTTACGCTCAGCTCACACTCAGCTCGCTCACACTCGCTCTGCTGAAGATATATAGAGATTTTTTTTTTTTTTTTTTTCCTAGTTCCCCACAACAGCAATCAACCTTGCTGTTCAAATGCACTTCCAAAAAGGACTTGAGCCCCAAACAGCTGCCCCTTATAAACCCTTAACTATGAGCCCCCACCCTAAGTAACCCCTTATGAATATAGCTACTCCCAATTCAGCAACTCACACCAATTCACACAGGTATTTGTTAAAGGCTTTCCAAATACCTCTTCACTGAATCACAAGTCACACTTACCGCCGTCCACACTTACGCTCAGCTCACACTCAGCTCGCTCACACTCGCTCTGCTGAAGATATATAGAGATTTTTTTTTTTTTTTTTTTCCTAGTTCCCCACAACAGCAATCAACCTTGCTGTTCAAATGCACTTCCAAAAAGGACTTGAGCCCCAAACAGCTGCCCCTTATAAACCCTTAACTATGAGCCCCCACCCTAAGTTAACCCTTATGAATATAGCTACCCCCAATTCAGCAACTCACACCAATTCACACAGGTATTTGTTAAAGGCTTTCCAAATACCTCTTCACTGAATCACAAGTCACACTTACCGCCGTCCACACTTACGCTCAGCTCACACTCAGCTCGCTCACACTTGCTCTGCTGAAGATATATAGAGATTTTTTTTTATTTTTTTTTCCTAGTTCCCCACAACAGCAATCAACCTTGCTGTTCAAATGCACTTCCAAAAAGTGTGTTTGGCCAAACGTAATATTTTTGCTAATATCCATTAGAGTAGAGCTATAATAAGTTATTTCAACATAGCCACAATAACTACTAAAGTGGTCAAAAGTTCACCACTTACCTGTTTTCTAATTATTTTGACATTCAGACTGTTTCCTCCCATGTTTTGCTCTCACTAAAGCTCTAAAAGGTTTTTTATACAGGAGCACAAGCCTACTATTTCACTTCCCACATGTTGTCACCAGGATCTATAAAATGCTATTACACCTAAAGGAAATGTGACGGCAATGTGATGTAGGGGCTGACACCCTGATTCCAGTGATGTATCACTTGCTGGTCTGCTCACTGTCATTTTGATGCAATCACACTTTTCTTTGCTGCAGATCTAGCAGAGCTCAGAATGACGAACCTTGAATAACCCGGCCCACACCACTGATTTGCAGCATTCTGTGTACATTGTACATTGACAAAAAGCTGCAAATCAGTGTGGGGGGGCAGGATTACACAGAGCTGATGACTAGGAGGCAGGAGACACCTAGTCCTATAGTGATAATAATCTACTGATAAAACACTGATTTTATTGAAACAGCCACACACATCCCAGTAAGTGGCACATCACTGGAATAAGAATCTTTTCCCCTGCTATCAGATTACGTAGCAAAAAAACCTGCTGACAGTTTCACTTTAATGAAATCAATCACAGATTAAAAACTGGCCCAACCACACTGTAAAAAAAACTGACCAAGCCCAGAAAATACACTCACTTGTGTGATAGAAAATGTGACATTTCCTATTAGTATAAGAAGTGGAATCCATGCTTTGCTCAAGCTTTGTCTGGTAATAAATAGGACGGGTTGCAGGCTCCCATGAGTAGTGATCATTTCTAGAAAAAAGAAAAAGAAGTGAAGATATTATTAGAAGTGATAAAAATGTAGATGACTCTGGATCTGAGATAGTTCTGATTTCAGACCTACGAGCCTAATACTCAGAATGGACTTTGGAGAAAGCCTCTGGAGGAGCCATAGAGATGATACAACACAGTCATAGTTGACCATATACTGTATTTCTATATAACTAATACGCACTAGAGCTGTAATTTCGAACTTTGTTTTCCTTGTAAAAACACCTACATTATTAAAGACAACTACCCCTTTTCCTGCATCTCCTGTCTTCAGGAGAACATCTAAACCTGTTCCAACACCCCTGATGATCGCTTGGTCTTGGCATTGAGTCTACGTTGACAAGTGGGGTGATATCTTCTCTATAATCCACTACATGAGTATTTGATGGACCCGGGAACAAGAAGAAGGTTGTGGTGCTCTACACATGTGGCAATCCGTTTGAGAACCATTTTGAAGTGGCAAGCATAATGAGAATCGAGATATAGGCCCCAGTAGAAGACCTACCAAAAATATACATTTTGAACCTCTCAAATTTTTTAATCTCCTCTATGGTTGTATCCATGTATGACATTTTTTTTTTGATTTTCAAAAATAAAACGTTTTAAAAGAAAAATGATAATGAAATAACAAGACTATCATCAATGATCTACAAGGACTAGTGAACGTCAAGAAAAGATCGAGGCCAGATGTGCAAAAATCCGTTTCCTTGGCACAGATCACCCAGCTGAGGTAAAAAGCCCTGGGGTCACTTTTTCATCTCCGGCCATAGTGTGTTTGACTAGGAAACAAATCGTACTATTACATGGAGGAGCTGAGCCCAGCCTTAACACAGACTCCATTCAGTCAGGAGGTGGTGTCCTGGGACAAGAACTTCCGCACATCGGCTCTCAAAACAAGCAAACAAACATGTGCGTCTTAGGATCATCTCACGGCGTGAAGCGTTGTCTCCACCCATGGTCATCAGAACAAATGGTCATTTTTCAAGCTTTTATGTCATTAGGGATAAAAAAAATTGATTTATCCCTATCCGGATGGGGTTTGGAATTATTTAAGGATGGCTATCCTAAATTTGGGTATCTCTTCTAAGAAGTCTAATAAAAATATGGAAATGTGGAATATTACCAGTTAGGACTTTCAAAGACTATCGGGAAGGGGGAGATTTCTTAATAGGGTCACCGGTCACTCATAGAACTTCATACCAGTTGATATTGCCAGAGGAAGTTGTGGCTGACCCTATTGATATTGTGGATTTTGAGGGGGACATTCCCCTTATTTTGACTACTGTACCCCTTAACATGGCATACAGAGAGGGTCTGTGACGGACATACTATTGGTGCAACCTCTGCAGATGTAAAGGGTCCCTCTTCTATCTGTATCATCCCCTGTAGAGGGCTTACATATTGTGCATTTTTTCATCGCTCTATATTGTGGCCATACCTTTTGGTAAGTGCATGTGCCAAAAATCACCATTTCTGAAAACGTGGTGCATATCCTCCCCCCAAAAATGCACCCCTAGACCATTTTAAGCACCAAGCATCTTCATAGGTTACGTCTGACATTGCAGTTAAGTTACATTGAAATAAATGGGGCTGAGCTGCAATACCACCCACAACCTATAAACAGGTGTGGCGCTGTTTTGGGGAAAAAGCAGCAATGCTTTTCTAATTTTGGGCAACCTCTCTAAATAAATACTCCTTGTTCCACAACCCTAAACATTTATTAGTCTTCAGTCAGTATTTAACCACTTTGCCCCCTTATTCCTATAATTTTTGTTCTAAGTGATTGCTTGAGAAGCACACTAATTCATTGATGAACTTCAGCCCAGAGGTTTTGGCCGGTTCCTCAGCGGACAGGTGTCTCAGTGTCTTCCCACACTTGCTTTTCATTAGGTCTTCCAGACATATCTGGGACCGGGCCAAGAAACACTGCTTAGTGCGACGTCTAACATGAACTTTCAAGGAGGAAAGAAAGAGAGAAGATGGAACAGCCACAGTTTAAGGAGCTGGCTGCAACCTCCGGCGGAGGAACAGTATACACGCAGATTAACTAGCGGAGGTGAAACCTATAAAAGAACAACCATCCAATGCTGTTAACAATACATTGTTGTGGGGTCATTAAATGGTGATCCTTCAGACAATTTATAAAGTGTGAAGTCAAAAATCTTGGAATGGCTAAAGACTCGGCTCCTATACTGTTCTAGAGAAGTGCTGTCCAATTTTCTCCCTCTTGGAGCATGCAGTCTAAAGTGAAACGCGCTAGTCCTGTTAATAAAATGAAGTCATACAATGAACTTCTAGGGTGGTCCTATATAGGACAGGGGGTCAAGACAAAAAAAGTGTCACATCCTGAAAGTGTCTTTTTACAAAATCATAATTTTACTGTGTATATCACAGCTTCATAAAATTATCAATAACCATTAAAGGCACTGACTGAGCTTGAAATCCAATTTTTAAAATATGATTAGGGGGTTGTCTATGTAAATTGAAGCGGGGGCATCAGGATCTGTTAATGACCCTTATCTATTAGCTAGTGCATCATTTCACTTCCCCTCTGGAGGTGGTGCAGGGAAATTGAACACTTCCTCCACAGATTGCAGTTGAGATCTCTGAGTAAGTACTATCTCTGCTTTTATATATATATATATATGGACCTATTTGGTCCAGTGAAAATAAGCTATCACCTATCGGAGAAGGGCTGGCCATTGGGACTAACACAGATTGACAGAATAAGGAACTTTTATCCTCATTAGAAAGGAGGGGCAGAAATATTTCCGATGGTCAGATATGTTTATTTCATTTTCCTAGATTGAAACCACTCAGCTAATCCCTTCAGGTCTGACTTCTTTTATCCCTGACGATCAATTTAGGGAAGCTCAATGCGCCTGCTAATTAATCCAACAGTGGCCACTGCTGGTGAATTAAAGTATTACACTGTTCCCATTCAAACTAATAGGTTTATTGTGTCTACCACAGAAGGCTCCATTCTTATAGAGGTGGACTACATCAGGGTGATCAACTTATATGATGTATTGTAGCTTCATATGACTTTTTTCTTTATGGATAATCACTTTAAATCATGTTGTTAAAGGTTACCTATCAGTAGGGTACACCCGAAAATAGTATGTCGTCAATTATACCACTAGATACCACAAGTACACACAGAGTGGCAGTTAAAGCACCAACCATCCCTCAACATTGAGGAAATAGGAAGCAAACTTTTTGAAAGTGGGGACAAATATGACAAAAAATTGTTTTGCCCCAAAACTGAAATGAGTAACAACTCTTTAATTAATATTAAAGGGATTGTAACATTAAGACAACTCCTGTTTATATTACCACCTATCAGAGTACGAAGATATAATAAAGGGGGACATCTCTCTATTAATTAATAATTTAATGAGCGCCATGTAATACTACCTTTGCCCTGTAGTGGCTGCTGCAGGGAAAATGTGTGGCTTGACTAAACTTTACCCGCCAATACCAGCTGTTTGTGGGGTTTCCAGGAGGCTGACCCACAGTGAAGAACTACTTATTGAGCAGCCTGTTTTTTTTCTTTAAAAAGTCCACTTAGTCAAAATTTAATGGACATCATGCACACACTAAGCAATAAAGGAAATAGCCCACTCAAAAAAATAAGACACAGTAAACCCTGGTACCCCATAACTGTTTATGAAGCAGCCTAAAACTATCCAGAATTTACAGGTATACTCTGTAAGTAAGTTGATACCAAACCTGACACCGTCCACCATGGCTCAAGTATTGCTGCATTTTCGCTCAGTTAAAACCTATCCCCAATATTGAATCCCACCATAGTATTCTGCAACCAAGTGTCAAGGAAGCTGAGACAGACGGAGCCGCTTGGTGGGGTTCACATACTAAACAGCTGCTTTACACTGGATGTGAGGTTTTGATCTGATGAGGACAGTTTATCACTAAATACAAAGATTGATAAAAAAAAATCTACAGTGCGAAAACCCTACAGCATCCTGTATCTCATCCTCCTGGATACCTGAGACTGGGAGTAAGACACCAGGAGACAAGAATATTGCTCTACCTTCACAACCAATACCAATGTGTGTGTGTGTGTGTGTGTATATATATATATATATATATATATATATATATATATATATATATAATATATATATAAAGCTGAATGTGTGTATGTGTGTATGTATGTATGTATGTATGTGTGTATGTCCGGGATTGGCATCTGCACCGTCGCAGCTACAGCCACAAAATTTTGCACAGTCACACGTCTGGACCCCGAGAGCGTCATAGGCTATGTTGGGAGGTGAAATTTTAACCCCGCGCGTTCCAATTCACCAATTTTGCCCCTATCTACATAATGGGGAAAAAGTGAAAGGAAAAGTGTTTTGGAAGCGTCGCAGCTACAGCCACAAGATTTTGCACAGTCACACGTCTGGACCCCGAGAGCGTCATAGGCTATGTTGTGAGGTGAAATTTTAACCCCGCGCGTTCCAAATCACCAAACAATTTTGCCCCTATCTACATAATGGGGAAAAAGTGAAAGGAAAAGTGTTGGAGGCGTCGCAGCTACAGCCACAAAATTTTGCACAGTCACACATCTGGACCCTGAGAGCATCATAGGCTATGTTGTGAGGGGAAATTTTAACCCCGCACTTTCCAATTCACCAAACAATTTTGCCCCTATCTACATAATGGGGAAAAAGTGAAAGGAAAAGTGTTGGAGGCAAATTGACAGCTGCCAGATGTGAACAAGGGGGACTTAAAGAGTGAGAGCGATGGCGCCAAAGAGTATATACCGTACAGTTGCTAAGGTGGGGCCCCGACATGGGATACTCACCACACACGGGGATATGAACACACACACAAAAGGCGCCACACACTACCACGTGCTTGAACACATATACCACCCTCAGCACACATTTCACCACACATACACCAACCTCGCCACATAAAAGTCGAAACACAAAAGTTGCCGCTCAAAACTTGCCACGCGCAAAACTCGCCACATGCAAAACTAGGCTCACGCAAAACTCGCCACACGTGCAAAACTCACCTCATGGAAAACTCGCCACATGCAAAACTTGCACACGCGGAAAAATTGCTACATGCAAAAGTTGCCTCACACAAAACTTGCACATACTCAAAACACACCACACATAAAACTCACCACGTGCAAAACTCGCCATGTGCAAAATTTGCTGCACACAATTTGCTACACTAACCTTTCACATGCAACTCGACACACAAAAAGTTGCTACACGCATGTCGCCACACAAAACTCATCTCACAAAAGTCGCTACATGCATGTCGCCACATGCAACTCAACACACACAACTTGACACATGAAACTTGCCCTAAAACACACACAAGTTTGGTATTATCCTTCAAAACTAAAAATCTGATTAATAAGCAGACAAACTACAAGAGCAACAAATGTACCATATAGGAAATATGGCAGCTGTCAGTCACATGACCTGTCTATTATGTGTATGCATGAGCTAATATATACTGCCAGGGGGGAGGGCTTCCTGTTGGCGGGGGATTTATCAGGCTGCCAATTTAGCTTACAAATACTGAGGTAAAAATACTGACCAAATAACGTGTGAACGCGGTCTAATACAGGAGGAAATGACACACAGATATATACTATATGCAGGAGGAGATGACACACAGGTATATACTATATACAGGAGAGATGACACACAGGTATATACTATATACAGGAGGAGATGATACACAGGTATATACTATATACAGGAGGAGATGACACACAGGTATATACTATATGCAGGAGGAGATGACACACAGGTATATACTATATACAGGAGAGATGACACACAGGTATATACTATATACAGGAGGAGATGACACACAGGTATATACTATATACAGGAGCAGATGACACACAGGTATATACTATATACAGGAGGAGATGACTTACAGGTATATACTATATACAGGAGGAGATGACACACAGGTATATACTATATACAGGAGGAGATGACTTACAGGTATATACTATATACAGGAGGAGATGACACACAGGTATATACTATATACAGGAGGAGATGACACACAGGTATATACTATATACAGGAGGAGATGACACACAGGTATATACTATATGCAGGAGGAGATGACACACAGGTATATACTATATACAGGAGGAGATGACACACAGGTATATACTATATGCAGGAGGAGATGACACACAGGTATATACTATATACAGGAGAGATGACACACAGGTATATACTATATACAGGAGGAGATGACACACAGGTATATACTATATACAGGAGCATATGACACACAGGTATATACTATATACAGGAGGAGATGACTTACAGGTATATACTATATACAGGA
Source organism: Ranitomeya imitator (assembly GCF_032444005.1). NCBI lineage: Eukaryota > Metazoa > Chordata > Amphibia > Anura > Dendrobatidae > Ranitomeya > Ranitomeya imitator. The sequence goes on from NC_091283.1 coordinate 175,185,409, forward strand.
GGAGATGACACACGCATATATTATATACAGGAGGAGATGACACACAGGTATATACTATATACAGGAGGAGATGACATACGGGTATATACTATATACAGGAGGAGATGACACACAGGTATATACTATATACAGGAGGAGATGACACACAGGTATATACTATTTACAGGAGGAGATGACACACACATATATACTATATACAGGGGAGATGACACACAGATATATACTATATACAGGAGGAGATGACATACAGGTATATACTATATACAGGAGGACATGACACAGGTATATACTATATACAGGAGGAGATGACATACAGGTATATACTATATACAGGAGGAGATGACAACCTGGTATATACTATATACAGGGGAGATGACATACAGGTACATACTATATACAGGGGCGATGACACACAGGTATATACTATATACAGTGGAGATGACACAGGTATATACTATATACAGGAGGAGATGACATACAGGTATATACTATATACTGGAGGAGATGACACACAGGTATATACTATACACAGGAGCAGATGACATACAGGTATATAATATATACAGGAGGAGATGACACATTGGTATATACAATATACAGGAGGAGATGACATACAGCAGGTATATACTATTTACAGGGGAGATGACATACAGGTATATACTATATACAAGAGAAGACATACAGGTGTATACTATATATAAGGGAGATGACAAACATGTATATACTGAGGTGAAAATGAGGGGTGTGAGGTGAAAATGAAAAGGTGTGAGTGAAAAATGAGAGGAGTGAGGGAAAATAGTGGAGCGATCGGAAAATGACAGATGTGAGGTCGAAATGACAAGTGTTAGGGGGGAATGAGAGGAGTGAGGGGGAAAATAAGAGGAGTGAGGGGAAAATGAAAGGTGTAACGGAGAAAATGAGAGGTGTAAGGGAGAAAATGAGAGGCATGATGGGAAAATAAGAGACGTGAGGTGCTATAACTAACCACAGATATTTACTATGCCCAGGCAACGCCGAGCTCTTCAGCTAGTATATATATATATATGTACATCATATGTTTGTGTATACCTATATATATATAATATATATATATACTTTATATACGGGTGTGTATACAAACATATATCCACAAATATATATATATATACATGCATACGCGTGTTTGCTAAAGTGAGCATGTCCATGCAGTCACTTACTTTTAAAATGGGCTGAAAGCAAGAAACAATAAGTTGCAAATGTAGACAAACTTGAATACATACTCTTTTTTACCTTTTTTTTAACTCTCTAAACTCTTTGGGGCTATTGTTCCTAATGATCAGAGGCCAAGTGACTAGGAGTGATTGACAGGTGGTGTCACAGCTATACACGCTCAGCATAGTTATATATATATACTATACGTATATATATATATATATATATATATATATATATATATACATACACACATATGACTTTCCATTGTAGCCATAAATCTTGACAGTGCAGAGCCCCAGGCAGTGCACAGTGATGCTACTCTGCTCTGCTCCATCTGAAATCCTTTCCTGAGCACTGCAATGCACTAGATGACATGGAGTATAATAGTATAATAGTACCTGTCTGTCCCTGGCAGTGTGTCTGTCTGTGTCGTCTGTGCCGCCCCAGTCACTGCTCCTCTCTTTTATAGCTGCTGTCAGACAGGCTGTCAGGAATTCACACTTGGAGCCACAGTTGAACCTCACTCTCTCCTGTCTTCTCTCCTCCTTCAGAGTTTATTCATTGACTCTCTATTACAGCCCCCTCCTTCTTCCCTGTTCTTCTCCACACTCTCCACCCACAGCCCCTCTTCCCAAATCCCCACCATGTATCCCCCTCATGACAATAATGCCTTTATCATTTTGTTTAAGTCTGTCTTACTGTCTGCCCTGACATCACTCATAAACAAAGCATTAACCACTAAGCTGGCTTGCAGAAGTCTGGCCATTTTCAGGCTTTTTTTACAATTAAAATTCTTGCTTAGGGTGATGATAGAGAAATGTTGTAGAGAGAGAAGAGAATTACCTGATTGGTTACTTAAAGGGCATCTCCAGATGGCCAGAGTAACAAGCAAAGTAGAGCACCCCTGCTTCCATTTTAGATAGCTTCCACTTAATTTCAGTCCACATAATACTGCCATATAGTGCTAAGGTAATAGAGCCCACATAATATGACCATATAATATTCAAATAATATACAAGTAATACTCTAATAAAGATCTGAAATAATCCTGCCATATAGTGCTAGGGTAATAGAGCCCACATAATATCACAATATAATATCCAAATAATATAGACGTAATACACTAATAAAGATCTCAAATAATACTGCCATATAGTGCTAAGGTAATATTGTTGTGATGTGCTCTAATATGAAATAAAGAGAAATGTGTACATTTTTCAGTAATTAGTGTTGTCTGCTTTGTGTTTGGCTCATTTATAATAATACATAAAATGTCCAAATAATACTACCATACCAGGTTACAACCATATTACACTACTAAATATTTCATACACAAAACAATTAATTGCTGAAATAATATCGCCATACATTACCTAAAAAATACTATTATAATGTAACCAAACACTTACATAGTCATATACAGTCATACACAGCCATATGCAGTATTTTCCACATAATGCTGCCATTTAATTCCTAAATAACATCAACATATAATGCCTACATAGTACTTCCGTATCCAAATTATGATACAGTCCTGCTATTTAGTTCTTAAATAATACTGCCATACAATGTTTAAATAATACATTCATATTAGTCCAAATAACGCTACCATAGACTTCCGGGCCACCACAGTCATATAAAGTACTTTGTGAACAATCCTGCCATTAATTTCCTAAAAAATATACCACCATACAGTGTGTAAATAGCACCTCCATAATTGTCCAAATAATGCTATCATACATCATAGTGCCATACACAGTATTTACCGCACAATACTGCCATTCAGTTCCTATATAATACCACCATACAATGCCTAAATAAATAATATTTCCATAAAGTATCCAACTAATGCTACTATACATGCTGACAAGTCATACCAAAATACAGTATTTCCCACACAATATTGTCATTCAGTTCCTAAATAATGCCACCATACTATGTCTAAATAATACCTCCATAAAGTATCCAAATAATGCTGCAATACACTGCTCACGTATCACAGCCACAAACAGGATTTCCCACATAATACTGCCACCCAGTTCCCAAATTATACCTCTATATGATGCCTACATAGTACCGCCATAAACTATTGTAATAATGCTGCCATATAGTGCTGTAATAACACTGAGGCCATGTGCACACGTTGCGGAAAGTTTTGCGGATTTTTCTGGACTGATTTTGGTAAATCCGCAGGTAAACCGCACTGCGGAAATACCGTGTTTTTTTTGCGTTTTTTGTGCGGATTCCACCTGCGATTATACACCTCTGGATTCCTATTATGGAGCAGGTGTAAACCGCTGCGGAATCCGCACAAAGAATTGACATGCTGCGGAATAAACAACGCTACGTTTCCGCGTGTTTTTTTTCCGCAGCATGTGCACTGCGGATTTTGTTTTCCATAGGTTTACATGGTTCTATAAACTCATGGAAAACTGCTGTAAATCCGCAGCATCAAAACCGCTGCGGATCTGCAGCAAAATCCGCAACGTGTGCACATACCCATACACATACAGCACTGCCAATATGTTACTAAATAAAACCGCCAAACAATGCATGCAAAGGAAAAGAATTAATGATAGCGTTCCTGATGGTCCAGGGCAATATGGATGTTAATGTCAAAAGCCCTGATTATCCAGGGGTCTAGTCCTTGGGCTCAACGGATCATGGACAATTGTCCCTTTAAAATGAAGGAACTTATCCGGTATTACAATTAGGCATAGTAAAGATGGCGATAAATCTCTCTTGGTTGCCTATAGGCCTGATCCTGTTGTAATACTGCACCCCGATTGGCCTCCTTTTTAAAAAGAAATCTTGGCCAAAAACTTCTATAAACTGGTGAAATTGTAGTTTGGGGAAGGAACGGCCATAAAGCTTTATAAATAAACTTAATAGTATGTAATTGTTGTCTGCATGGGAAAAGAGACAGGTCTGTGGGCCTCCTATTACCATTTTCCCTGTCTCCACCATTATCCACCACATCCCTCACTCCCATTATCACCAGCGAATCACACCGATAAACATATTATTTAGTCCTACGGCTCAGACAGAAAACACAGACTTCCCGCCTGTATCAAAGTCATAGAAAGGCCACAGCCCTAAAGAAAAGAATCCGAGGAGCTGACGACTGCCTGTAATCAAGGACCATCACCAGCTCGTTATCTGGTAACTACAACCTTCTATTACTGATTTCAGACCTCGGATTTTTCTATCCAAGAATGGACATAATGTATTCTATCCATATCTACTACGAAAAAATAAATGGAATATCTTAAAATGACAGTGCCCAGAATAAAGCATTTAATCTTAGCGCTGATATTGCCAATCTTCTTCCCCAATACTGGAGTTTAACCCCATAATGACCGCCAATCCGTCTTTTTACTGACGTGAGATATAAGAGACTAGCATCCTCACACAGGTGACAATCCTGCAGCTGTCGGCTGTCCACTATAGCTGACAACTGGCTGTATCAGCCATGATCAGTGTTGGAGCCATCTATGGTCGTTTAACCCCTTAGATGCGGCTGTCAATAGTGACTACATCAAAAAGTTCATTTATTTCAGTTCTTCAACACAAAAAGTGAAACTCATATTATATAGAGTTAATACAGAGTGATTTATTTCAAGCGTTTATTTCTGTTAATGTTGATGATTATGGCTTACAGCCAATGAAAACCCAAAAGTCATTATCTCAGTAAATTAGAATACTTTATAACACCAGCTTGAAAAATGATTTGAAAATCTGAAATGTTGGCCTACTGAAATGTATGTTCAGTAAATACACTCAATACTTGGTCGGGGCTCCTTTTGCATCAATTACTGCATCAATGCGGCGTGGCATGGAGGCGATCAGCCTGCAGCACTGCTGAGATGTTATGGAAGCCCAGGTTGCTTGGATAGCAGCTTTCAGCTCGTCTGCATTGTTGGGTCTGGTGTCTCATCTTCCTCTTGACATTATCCCATAGATTCTCTATGGGATTAAAGTCAGGTGAGTTTGCTGCCAATCAAGCACACTGATACTGTGGTTTGTAAACCAGGTATTGGTACTTTCGGCAGTGTGGACAGGTGCCATGTTCTGCTGGAGAATTAAATTTTCATCTCCAAAAAGCTGGTCGGCAGAGGGAAAATTGAAGTGCTCTAAAATTTACAGGTAGATGGTTGCACCAACTTTGGTCTTGATAAAACACAGTGGACCTACACCAGCAGATCACATAGCTCCCCAAACCATCACTGATTGTGGAAATTTCACACTAGACCTCCAGCAGCTTGGATTGTGGCCTCTCCACTCTTCCTCCAGACTCTGGGACCTTGATTTCCAAATGAAATGCAAAATTTACTTTCATCTGAAAACAACACCTTGGACCACTGACAACAGTCCAGTTCTTTTTCTTCTTGGCCCAGGTAAGACGCTTCTGGCGTTGGCTATTAGTCGTGAGTGGCTTGACACAAGGAATATGACACATGTAGCCCATGTCCTGGATACGTCTGTTTGAGATGTCTCTTGAAGCAATGACTCCAGCAGCAGTCCACTCCTTGTCAATCTCCCCCACATTTTGTAATGCCCTTTTCATAACAATCCTTAAAAGGCTGCGATTATCCCGGTTGCTTGTGCACCTTTTTCTACCACACTTTTCCTTCCACTCAACTTTCCATTAATTTGCTTGGATACAGCACTCTGTGAACAGCCAGCTTCTTTAGCAATGAGCTTTTGTGGCTTACCCTCCTTGTGGAGTGTGTCAATGACTGCCCTCTGGACATCTGTCATGTCAGCAGTCTTCCCCATGATTGTGGAGCCTGATGAAATAGACTAAAGGTACCTTCACACTGAACAACTTTACAACGATAGCGATCCGTGAAGTTGCAGCGTCCTGGATAGCGATATCGTTGTGTTTGACACGCAGCAGCGATCAGGATCCTGCTGTGACATCGCTGGTCGGAGCTAGAAGGCCAGCACCTTATTTCGTCGCTGGATCACCCGCTGACATCGCTGAATGGGCGTGTGTGATGCCGATCCAGCAATGTCTTCACTTGTAACAGGGTAAACATCGGGTTACTAAGCGCAGGGCCGCGCTTAGTAACCCGATATTTACCCTGGTTACCAGTGTAAATGTAAAAAAAAAAAAAACACTATATACTTACATTCCGGTGTCTGTCGCGTCCCTCGCCATCAGCTTCCCGCACTGACTGTGAGCGCCGGCCATAAAGCACAGCGGTGACATCACCGCTGTGCTCTGCTTTACGGCCAGCCCTCACAGTCAGTGCGGGAAGCTGACGGCGAGGGACGCGACAGACACCGGAATGTAAGTATGTAGTGTTTTTTTTTTTTTTTACATTTACAATGGTAACCAGGGTAAACATCGGGTTACTAAGGGCGGCCCTGCGCTTAGTAACCCGATGTTTACCCTGGTTACCCGGGGACTTCGGCATCGTTGGTCGCTGGAGAGCTGTCTGTCTGACAGCTCCCCAGCGACCACACACTGACTAAACAGCGACGCTGCAGCGATCGACATCGTTGTCTATATCGCTGCAGCGTCGCTTAATGTGAGGGTACCTTAAGGGATCTTTTTAAACGCTTAGGAAGCCTTTGGAGGTGTTTGTTGTTAATTATTCTAATTTACTGAAATAATGACTTTAGGGTTTTCATTGGCTGTAAACCATAATCATCAACATTAACAGAAATAAACACTTGATATAGATCACGCTGTGCTAATGACTCTATATAATATATGAGTTTCTTTTTTGTATTGAAGAACTGAAATAAATTAGCTTTTTGATGATATTCTAATTTTGTGAGAAGCACCTGTATAATTCCCTATCCTACTGTGTACATTATTATCATTATAGCACAAATTATTCCATGGAGCTTTACATGTGAAAATGGGTATACATGATGAAAAACAATTACAATAATCTTGGACAAAACAAGTCACCAACTGGTACAGGAGGAGAGAGGAACCTGCCTGCGAGGGCTCACAATCTACAAGGTATGGGTGAGGATACAATAGATGAGGGTAGGATGTGATACTTAACCACTGTGCTAACTACAAATAAGATGCAGCAGTGCCGATTACTTAGGTCTCTGAATAATCCATAGGCCCATTCTGCATAAGAGAGATCGACCAGCCGAGACCAATTAATGGAGACGCCCACACTGTTGTACACATCTGAGTTAAAGAGACAATGAAGCAGGAAGTGGTGCATGCTTTCCAGCATGGTACCACAATGCTCCCGAGGACAGTTCCTGTCCTCAGAGCTCCTACACTTCAGATTGTCCGTCACACACAGTTTCCCATAGAAGCAGCACCAATCCAAGTACCAAAACTTTGAGGGTATTCTTGATAGAATTCAAAAGATGCAAACCCACTCCAAGATCCTGACTTGGGCAATCCCTGAGCACCAGAGGCCTCTGAAATAGCATCAACAGAACCCTTTTGTTGAGAAGCTTCATTGGCAGAGTCCTGACCTCCCACATTCCCTGACCCCACCAGTGAATTACCATCAGAAACAAGGTAGCGTAAGTTATTATAATTATTATTATTTATTTATATAGCACCATTAATTCCATGGTGCTGTACATGAGAAAGGGGGTTACATACAGTGTTATATATATCATATACAGTACACAAATTTACAATGACAGACTGGTACAGAAGGGAGAGGACTCTGTCCTTGCGGACTTACATTCTACGGGATACTGGGGAAGAGACAGAAGGTCGGGGGTGCGGCAGCTCTGGTGGTGGTGAGGCGGCAGCTCTGGTGGTTGGTGAGGCAGCAGCTCAGGTGGTTGGTGAGGTGGCAGAATGGTTATTGCAAGCTGTAGGCTTTCCTGAAGAGATGGGTTTTCAGCTTCCATCTGAAGGATCCAAGGGTGGTGGATAATCGGATATGTTGAGGCGTGGAATTCCAGAGGATTGGGGATATTCGGGAGAAATCTTGGGGGCGGTTGTGTGAGGAAGTGTGGAGGAGAGTAGGAGGTCATGGGAGGATCGAAGATTACGTGAGGGAAGATAGTGGGAGATTAGTTCAGAGATATAGGGAGGGGACAGGTTGTGGATGGCTTTGTAGATCAGTGTTAGTAGTTTGAACTGGATTCGTTGGGGAATTGGGAGCCTGTGGAGGGATTTGCAGTGGGGAGAAGCAGGGGAGTAGCAAGGAGAGAGGTGGATTAGCCGGGCAGCAGACTGGAGTGGTGCAAGGGAGTTAGCAGGGAGGCCACAGAGGAGGGTGTTGCAGTAATCGAAGCGGGAGATGAGGGCATACACAAGAGTTTTAGTAGATTGTGGGGTGAGGAAGGGACGGATTCTGGCAATATTTTTGAGATGGAGGCGACAGGAGGTGGCAAGAGTTTGGACGTGCGGTTTGAAAGATAGGGCAGAGTTGAGAGTTACCCCGAGGCAGCAGATTTCAGGTGCGGGAGAGAGCGTTACCATAATAGATAGATCAGGTAGGGGGGATACGCGAGATGGGGGAAAGATGATGAGTTCAGTTTTGTCTATATTGAGTTTTAGGAGGCGAGAGTTGAAGAAGGAGGATATGGCTGCTAGACACTCCGGGATTCTGGACAGCAGAGAGGTGACATCTGGGCCAGAGAGGTAGATCTGAGTGTCGTCCGCATACAGGTGGTACTGGAAGCCATAGGACTTTATGAGTTCTCCTAGGCCAAGGATATAGATGGAAAAAAGTAGGGGCCCTAGGACAGAGCCTTGAGGGACTCCAACAGAGAGAGGGTGGGATGAGGAGGTAGTGTAGGAGTGGGAAAAACTAAATGTGCGGTCGGAAAGGTATGAGCCAATCCAGGACAGGGCAGGGCCTTTGATGCCAAGGGAACACGAAGAAAAAACAGAGACAAAGTCCAAAATAAAGCATAAATAACAATATTTATTAAAATATATAATATATAGAGGAACGGTGGGAAAAAATACCATAAAAGGCACAACACCAGGGACATAAAAAATGGCACAAAAATAAATTAACTGTATAACCACAGTGTGAAATCAGCATATATGTGCATATCTGTGTCAGTAGGCCATATATAGGAATAAGTAGCAGATATACCAAATCAATATGATAAAGTGCGTGTGCAAACTTGATTAATTGGTGGCAAAAGGAGAACAAATAAAGTGCAGACGTTAAATAATGGTGCAAATTACTGGCGCTAAGTCAGACCGATATGTGACATGTTGGACATGATAACTGGTGAAGTATAAAGCATAAAGCACCAAGCGAGCACAAAACGGAATAAAATGAAAAGTAATAGAGGTCAAAAAAGCCACCTGGTATTACCTGCTATGTGGAGTGTGAGTCTCTGGGATGTGCCGAACCCCGACGCGCGTTTCGGCGTCTGCCTTCGCCTTCCCCTTGACGAAGGGGTCTTGGAAGATGTCCATGCGGTGTGCAAAGATCCTTCACTTGCCCTCCTGTCTTTTATAACTGGAAGAAAGGCTGAAACCATCCCCTAAAGGAGAATACCAATGGAGGAGCCCTCTCTTTCCAAAGGTTTGAAATATTGATCCTAATGAAGGTACTCACAAGGAATACCACAAAGTTGACCATATCCAACACTCCTAGTCTCCTTGTACAGTAACTGACATCCCTCTTGGCCAGGTTCAGTCTATTCCCACATAACTGTTGGAAGAACAAACTGTAGACCCAAGTCCTGAGAGCTGAGACGCTCCAGTAAGATGCACACACTGCCCAGATAAATCAGAAAAGGTAAGTTATGATCAGGTTTACCCTTTCCCTTAGGGTCAAAGACCAACCCTTCCATTGGTTCACCTTCTGAGTGACGTTCTCTATCTTGTTGTCCCAATTTTGTTTGGGCTAATCCCCAAGGCCAAATTTGACGCCAGAGACTTTGGGTCCTGGAAGGGTGTTTAGGAGATCAAAACCAGAATCTCCTCCTCCCAGCCAGAGACTTTCATACGTATCCCGATTGATATTGGACCCGAATACTGCCTAGTAGTGATCTACCTCTGGCATCAGTAACTCTGCCTCCTCATGAGAGGAAACAAAAACAGTGACATCATCGGCATATGCTACCACCCTCAGAGTGGCTTCAGAGTGGTCCACATTCCACCATCCTAAGAAGTGCAAACACGCATAGCAGCATGCTCAAGGGACAATCCTGGCGAACACCAGACCCAACCTCAAAAGAGCTGACAATTCAACCATTCACAAGCTGGAAACTCTGCCTAGGTCATAAGCCAATAAACAAAACCATCCAGCAGGCCATATCTCAGAAGGACAGACCAGAGGTTCTCGTGTTTAACCCGATCAAATGTTTTTGCCTGGTCCAGTGATCAGCCCTATCCTGCTCCACTGCCTCACTCAGATACAGAGAACAGCACTAAATGTGCTGTGGCCTGAAATAGAGCAATGCTTGGCCTCCAAAAGAAATCAGGGTGCAAATTTCACCAGCTGATTAAAGAGCACCTTTGCCATAACCTTCATGTTTGCATTGAGAAGCGCTATGGGATGCCAATTCTCATTGCAAGATGGGTCCTTACCCTTTGACAAGATGATCAGGGCAGACCTCCTCATTGACTTCGGCAGAGTGCCCTAGGAAAGACACTCATTGAATACCTCAGTCAAGAGGGGGCCCCAGGCGTCCTTAAAGGTCTTATAGAATTCAGATGTTACGCCATCTGGACCAGGTCTTTTCTTTAGGGCAAGTCCTTCAATCACCAATCACCAACTTAACTTCCTCTTCACTGATCATCTCTGTCAAAAGAGAGGGGTCTAACCCTGCCTCAGGGCCAGCTTCAGTAAGGAAAGCCACCATCTCATTCCAATCAAGATCTCTCTTCCTCAAAAGGTGCGAGTAGAAGCATCTAACAAAATCCAGGATCCCTGATCTGGATCTTTTCATGAACCCTGTAGTGTCAACTAGTCATGTAATACTTTACTATTCACTGACATCTTGCAGTTTCTGTAAGGGTCGGGCGAGCGACACTTCCTGTAATCCCTCTCAGAGACCAAAGATGCATGTCTATCGTACTGACACTTCATTAGGAAAGGACTGTCTTGTCTCCACTTCTTCCAAGAGAGACAAATTGAGCCTCGAAATGCCTCTTCCCATGTGGAGGGTCTCTGTAACATTCAGAGAAAACAAAATGAAACACTGGTCGGAGAACTCCACCTCAACAACAGAAACTGCTGAAGAGACAGCTTCCTCCTTTAAATAAAACCTGTCTATGCTGGACCTACAGTTAGCTCTATGATAGGTGAACCCCTCGTGGCCTGAGGTGTGATGAATGTGGACATCTACCAGGCGAGCCTCACTAGCTATACTATTAACGGCGATGCTATCATAAGTCAGCTTGTTTCTGGAACCTCCTCTATCTCGGGGCCTCGTGACAGTATTGAAGTCCCCTCCAAAGACAACCTGCTGACTTGTAAAAAGGTAGGGCTTGATCATCATAAAGAGACACTTCCAGTCTCACTTAGATTGGTGACAATGGATGTTAATGAGCCAGAGCTCTTGTCCCTTCATGAGGACATCTAAGATCAGGCACCTCCCCATTTCTAAGTCAATAGCCCATCAGCATTCCACCGATGCAGTAAAAAGGACTGCCACTCCGCTATACGGCTCGGCCACAAGAGACCAATAGGAGGGCCCGAGTCTCCACTCTCTCTTAGCTTTAAACACATCTGCCATGTTTGGCAGCCTGGCCTCTTTCAAAAAGAAAATGTCACCTTCAACTCGGCTGAGAAAATCAAAGGCTGCAAATCTGGCTGTATTTGATTTTATGCTGGTGACATTAATGGACACCAGCAGCAACAGAGCGGGTACTGCCATCATTGGTGATTGAATTAAATGGCTTTCTTCTTCCCACTCCCTATCCTCTGCCTCAGAGGAGGAATCCTAACCCCCTCTTTAATGAAACAGAGGTGTCCACTCCCACGTGTTTTTTCTTTTTATCATCCTCATCTCCGGTGTCTGGGCCAGTCCCTCCCTCCAAGGACCTTACATTCCCAAAAGAAGGAGACTCGGCATCCCCTGTAAGCCCTGCTGAAGTCGGAACCTCACCCTCAGCTTCCTCCTCAGAAGAGGAGATATTCTCAAGGGCTTGGAACCGGAGAGAAAAACAGCCAGAGGGGAGTCAGTTTTTCCTTCCTTAGATACCTTGGTCAGAGCGGGGGAAGATGTTTTATCACTCTTCTTTCTCTTCTTTTTGGTGACGAGCTTACTCTTGTCCTCTAGCTACTGCCTATTATCCTCATCCATACTTTCAAAATAGGAGGATTCTGAAGAAGTGGTGCTTTCCTGCCTGTGGATCCTCCTTTCCTCCTCATCCAACTCATCATCCCTCAGGTCTCAGCCGCAAGGCTGGCGTCCAGGACAGGGGCCCGCCCGGGGCTCGTCCAGCTCCCTCTCCTGTTTGTGCTGATCTAGATGCCTCAGCAGGGCAGGCGTCTTTTTATTGCTTTTCCTCATTGGCCCCTCAGTTCCCTCACCCCTGCTAGTCCCTTTCCCAGCAGAATCAGCCTCATGGCTTTCTCCCACCGGGGTCACGACTGCATTAGTGGAGGAGCGAGGGCAACGGCTGAATGGATGACCTAACTTACCACACAGGTGGCACCTAATCTCCACACAAGATGCAGCAATATGGCTGATATCCCCACACAATGCATATTTCTGCATGGTGCAGTTTGCACTGAAGTGTGTGAGGGCGCCGCACCTGTGACAGAGCTTCAGTTGCCCCTGGTAGAAGACCAGGATAAGAGCCCTACCCATGAAGGTAGATGATGGAATGTAGGCAACCGTACCACCTGAACGCTTAAGTTTTACCATAAACGTCTAGACCCCTGACCAGACACCAAACTCGTCACGGTTTTTCTTTGGCATCTCCACCACCTCTATACATTGGCAAAGCCACGTCATATGATGTCATAACAAGAAAGCAACTCATTACAAATCATCATGGTCACTTTCTTGACTTGGTGTTGGCGAGACACCGCCCGAATGGCAAAGTCTCGCCAGCCGGGCTCATTTTTTGCCAACTCATAATTCGACCAGAAGAGCTCAATCCCTTCTGGCCGAACAAAGCTGACATCAAACTCAGGTGTGGAATAGGGTGTATCAAGGCGTAGATGTCAATTGCCTTGAGGCCCATCTTCAGCAGGAGTTCCACAACCTTAGACTTTGGAGGACTTGCATCACTGCCCCTCCACCTAAAACGGACCACATTCCTACGCACACTACCTGGGCACACTGAGTCCCACTCTTTTTGCTCTCTGAAGGCCCCGAGGCCATGCCACTCTATTCAGAAGGATAGATCAACCCCTCAACCCTTTACCATTAGTGATCTCTCCCCCTTCTTTAGAGCCTCCAGGAGACATCGCTGCCACATGCTGTCCCCAGGGCCTGGAGACGAGGAGGACATCCTATATCCCCCAGATGTGACAGCGGCATAACTCCTGACAGGTGCTGAACCAATGACCACATCAACTCCAACAGTATCACTATTACCAACCTCCATAACCCCTTCACCCTCCATCAAACCAGCAACTACACCACTAGACAAAGAATTTTCCTCATCCTTATCCACCACCACATTTACTCCTGCTGGACCAGTGACAACAAAAGGTGACATTTCGACCTCCGCATCATCAGGCACAAGGGGCTCAGTCTCCTCCACAGAACAGAAGGTGACCTCACCCCTGGTCTTAAATGTGCCCTCCACATCAGTTGATATTTCCTGCAGCTTCACTGTTGATACCAGGCACTGCTGATCTTACGCTGCTGTGAGGCGACGTTGATCATTTATATAAATTTCTTGTTGGCCAGTGGCGCCAACATAGTATAGGACTTTGGGAGAACCAGAACTCCCGTCCCCGGCAACTCGCTCATACTGCTTCTCAACTAAGTGATCAGAGGCAACAGCATTCGGGGGCGCCGAGGCTACCAAAGTTGCCCTTGACACTGGGCCACTCCCCCCTCCCACTGAGGAGCACACCACAGTATCATGGTGGATCGCCCCCGCGTAAGGGTACTCGGTACCGGGTACCAGTACTCGGTACCGGGTCCTTCAGTTCCCTCAGCGAGGATGTCATGGTGGCCCGACCCTGACCGTGGCCCTATGAGGGGCGCCCAATAAAAGGGTAGAGTTTGTAGATAACGGTAGGCTTCGTGACGCCACCTGTGGTATTCGGTCAGGGTGACCGACGCTGCTTAGTGGTCCGCTGGGGTGATGGAATGGCAGCTAGATGGTATACCTTCCCACAGGTGAAGTATATCCGCAGGGCTTCCCAGAAGTGCAGATGGTGATGGTGGATGGTGCAAGGCACGGTGAATAACGAGGACACAATGGGTGCAGTCTCTTTACCTTTACTTAAGGCTTCAGCATCCACAGTCCAGGGTGCCGGATCACAGGGTAGGCAGAGTCCGGCCAGTCTGATGGCAATTCCAGAGTCCCCTTATCCAGGTGGAAATCAGTAGCCTTCCCCTTGCGCACAGTAACGTAGTAGGTCCCTACTTGCATTAGCTACCATAAGGTCCTCACTCTTGTTACTTCTCTCTCTCTGTCCCCCAGATGGATAGGACATAACCCGTATGACGGTGGTGGCCTAAGGCTATTTTATAGGGACCCTAGTGACGCCCCTCCTCCGCGATTGCCACCGTGTCTGCTTAGGTGTTTAGGTTGGACAGCCAACTTGGAATCAACTGCCCTGCTGGTCTCTGAAGTAAAGCGTAGAGTCTATTACTTCCTCGGTGTTCCGGCCACCGGATCTGCGCTTCAGATGGAGGCAGCCTGCTTCTAGCTGGTCTCCCACTGATGTTTCACTGCTGTTGCTATGACTTCTGTGCTCACTCACTACAGCACACTTCCTTTTGTGTCCTTTCTTAGGAGGCTGCTGCATGGGTTGCAGGCGCAGCTCCGTGTCCTTCTTTCCTTCCTCCTCAGACTTCAGTCTGGATCTGACCAGGGATCACCCCAGCCAGCTCGACCTGTAGACCTTTCCTCATCGGTCCCCAGCCAGGAGCTCTCCTCTCCTCCGCTGAACTGAACTAACTTCCTAACCAACCCACCAGTTTTACCCTATGTGAGGAGTGGCCTAGTGAACAGAACCCTTAGCTCCCCCTGGTGGACTGGCGTGTGAAGTGTGTGTGTGTGGCTGTGATACCTGGCAGGGTGAACTCCTTTGGTGCCATCAGACATAACATCACTCCCCCTGGTGGAAGAACGACATTACTGCAACGACCAGGACTCTGGGGCGCTGCAATGGCCTGCCTGTTCACCCACCACTGGGCCGCCCTCACTGTCCAGCCTCTAGGCTGATGCACCTCCTGCTACATACCTGCTACTACAAGCAGAGACGGAGCTCTGCGTCTCACTACCATGCTCTGTACTCTCCCCGCGCCTTTGCACTGGATCCACAGCAGAACCCGGATTGGGCAACAGGGCTTATACAGTCAGCTGACCCTGCAGCCGACTCAGGGGGTACAGAGAGGGGGGCATACACATAGCTTACCGCTTCCTGCAGCTTTGGCTTGGTGGTCTTTGCCTTTTTCTTCTGGCCCCCTGGTGCCTCCTCTGGTAAATTGTCACCAAGATGGAG
The DNA here is from genome assembly GCF_032444005.1 of Ranitomeya imitator. NCBI lineage: Eukaryota > Metazoa > Chordata > Amphibia > Anura > Dendrobatidae > Ranitomeya > Ranitomeya imitator. Next base: position 175,201,161 of record NC_091283.1, read on the forward strand.
ATTCTGAAGGCACACTGGGAACTCCAGGAGCTTTATCTCTGCTATTAGCGCCCCTCCCTGGCTGCTGTTATCACTGTCTTCCCCAGAACCAGCAGAACTGCGCCCAGATATCAATGTCGCCTATCCTATAGCTTGCAGGTGACTTTGTAGGCTGCCAGGTGGGGCTTTCTGCGGGTCATCATCCTCATCATCATCCTTTGCACCCTGTTATCAGCCATTTCTCTAAATCTGTCCTCATTCAGTAGTTTTTCCTTGAAAGAACCACATTTCTCTCTGATGAAGGCTTCCAGGTCATTAAGTTAATTTTTAAGCCTCCTTACCTCCACTTGGAGTTGCGTCTTCCTTGGTTTGGAGGCATCTGAAGTTTTTGCGCTTGTGCAGTGCAGCTCCTCTCGAGCCTCCTGATGGTCTTGCTTGATTCTTCATACTCTCGGAGGTGGCTTATGACCCGGGAGGCATAGGTGGACACAGACTCTCGGGGTCTCTGCAGCTCCCAACATTCTCCAGTCAGGTCGGCCTCACCTCCGTGAGCACTCAGCTTTCCTCCAGACGGACCGCCATCATGCACGCTTGCAGGCTTCTCCTCCATGTTGGAAGCCTTGCAGCTTCTCTCGGTCTCTGCAGTCCCAGGGGGAGTAGGAGCCATATTGCTGTGACTCCTGGTGGAGCATCTCTGACCCGAGTCCTCTGACGTGCAGGCCGATTGCTGGTTTCTCCTGCTCCCGCCAGTCTGGTCCGGGGAACAGAAGCCTGGGACTTGGCTCCATTGCTCATCCCAGGAAACCCACTTCCTCCCTGGGTAGGAGAGAGAGCAGGTCCCCAGGTGGAGAGGTGTTGGTTCTCTGGAGCTCAGGAGCACGCAGCAGGTTCAGCAGCGACCGCACCCACAATTACCAGAGCGAGCAACAGCTGAGCAGAGCTGCACTCACTATTCTGCCGATGCAGTCACTGTATACATACATTTAATTACTCATCCTGTTCTGATCCTGTGTTCCATCCTGTATTACACTCCAGATCTGCACTCATTATTCTGCTTGTAAAGTCACTGTGTACATAATTTACATTACTTATTGTGTACTGATCCTGAGTTACATCCTGTATTATACTCCAGAGCTGCACTCACTATTCTGCTGGTGCAGTCACTGTGTACATAAATCACATTACTGATCTTGTTCTGATCCTGAGTTACATCCTGTATTATACTCCAGAGCTGCACTCACTGTCCTGCTGGTACAGTCACTACGTACATAAACTACATTAATGATCCTGTACTGATCCTGAGTTACATCCTGTATTATACTCCACAGCTGCACTCACTAATCTGCTGGTGGTGTCAGTGTGTGCATACATTACATTACTTACCCTGTACTGATCCAGAATTACAGCCTGTATTATGCTCCAGAGCTGCACTCACTATTCTGCTTGTGCAGTCACTGTGTACATAAATCACATTACTGATCTTGTTCTGATCCTGAGTTACATCCTGTATTATACTCCAGAGCTGCACTCACTATTCTGCTGGTGCAGTCACTGTGTACATAAATCACATTACTGATCTTGTTCTGATCCTGAGTTACATCCTGTATTATACTCCAGAGCTGCACTCACTGTCCTGCTGGTACAGTCACTACGTACATAAACTACATTAATGATCCTGTACTGATCCTGAGTTACATCCTGTATTATACTCCACAGCTGCACTCACTAATCTGCTGGTGGTGTCAGTGTGTGCATACATTACATTACTTACCCTGTACTGATCCAGAATTACAGCCTCTATTATGCTCCAGAGCTGCACTCACTATTCTGCTTGTGCAGTCACTGTGTACATAAATCACATTACTGATCTTGTTCTGATCCTGAGTTACATCCTGTATTATACTCCAGAGCTGCACTCATTATTCTGCTGGTGCAGTCACTGTGTACATACATTACATTACTGATCCAGAGTTACATCCTGTATTATACTCCAGAGCTGCACTCATTATTCTGCTGGTGCAGTCACTGTGTACATACATTACTGATCCTATTCTGATCCCGAGTTACATCCTGCATTATACTCCAGAGCTGCACTCACTATTCTGGTGGAGTCACTGTGTACGTACATTACATTACTGATCCTGTACTGATCCTGAGTTACATCCTGTATCATACTCCAGAGCTGCACTCACTATTCTGCTGGTGCAGTCACTGTGTACATGCATTACATTACTTATCCTGTACTGATCCTGAGATGTACAGTATCTGGTATTATACTCTAGAGCTGAACTCACTATTCTGCTTGTGGTGTTTATTATACGTAAGAGCTGCCCTCACTGTTCTGCTTTTTTATAAGAACGTGCTGCTGAGGTGGTGTTTTTTTACTTCTTCTAAAGTTATGTTTTGAAGTGACAAATGTTTTAACTATGTCTGAGGTTCTTCCCTTAGGATGACCCTTTTCTCTTGAGGAACCTTCAAAAATGGGTAAATGGGTTTGCAATTCAGGTGTAATGTTACAAAGATAAAGTGTACAGTAAAGAGAAAGACCACCAATATAATAGGACCATCTAGTTTTCCACATCTGGTCAACCATGATCCAGTTCCCTCTTTGCAATAAATGATTTAATTCCTCGTCGCTTCCTTGTCTGGCGCCTTCTACATTTCCTTCCACCATTCACTGTCTTGGAGGTGAAGAAAGACTTCTTGTATCCCACACAATGGTGACTGAATCCCATGTTTTATGTCATGCAGGTAACGAGTAATTAAACTGGAGGTGAGCGCTAATTCATCTCAATGGACGATTATGAGTGGAATCCGAATGTCAATGAATAAAGCACATTTTTCGCATTAATGCCACGCAAGGTTCCAATATGAATTTCCTGGAACTGTTCTGGAGGATTCTGCCACGCTCACACGATGTGAACACCTCCTTATTATCTAATGTCTACTACCTGTATGATGTCCAAAGTGTGATATGTGAAGCCTAGGAAGTCTTGTATGAAAACAGAGCTGCTTCGTTCAGTGCTACTTCCACCTCCCTAAATACGCCAGCTTTAAGCTTCTGGGTCTTACATTGTAAAATGGAGAAATATTTTATCCAGATGTTCTTTCGGGAGCAGCTTCTGAGACAAAATAAAGCTTTCTTGCAGCAACTGGACAATCAAACACATCTGCAAGACAAAGTGAAATGTCTTAATTCTCTGAAAAGCCTGTAAATCCAACGTGACGGGACATATGAATGGAGGAGGCACATGAAAGCAATTAGTAAAGTCTTATTAGAGTTCCTGGGCTTACAAAAGAACTTTACAAAAGTGGCCAAAAGAACTATCTATAGGAACCAGTGGAGAAGTCACGTGCCTCAGAGTTTCTATCACTTTGGAAACTTACATAGACATTGTCAATCCTTTCTGATAGATTTTGATGGTCCTATCCAGTCAAAAAGAGGTGGCTATGAAAGTCTGCATTGTTGGGTTGGCTGTCAATACGCTCACTGCTCCTTTACAAGGCTGCCATGGAGCACAAGTTGGGATCTGGGAAGTAGCTACATGGACTGTTTATAGAACCTATCATAGGGTTTTTATCACTTTGGAAACATAAAAGCAAAGTTTTATTACACTAAGGTCTTACAAAAGAGCTTTTAAAAATGTGGCTACAAAAGTCTATAAGAACCTGTGGCAAAGGTACCGTATTTTTCGGACTATAAGACGCACCGGACCATAAGACTCACCCCAAATTTGGGGTGAAAATTGCAGAAAAAAAGATTTTTTATAACATGGGGGTCCGTCTTATTGTCCGAATTTACAGTATCTTATGGCGGTGGCAGAGCAGGGTCACAGGAGGCAAGGTGGGGTGATGCTGGGATGAGGAGGTGCTGGGATGAGAAGGTGCTGGGATTAGAAGGTGCTGGGATGAGAAGGTGCTGGGATGAGGAGGTGCTGGGATCAGGAGGTGCTGGGATCAGGAGGTGCTGGGATCAGGAGGTGCTGGGATCAGGAGGTGCTGGGATGAGAAGGTGCTGGGATCAGGAGGTGCTGGGATCAGGAGGTGCTGGGATCAGGAGGTGCTGGGATGAGAAGGTGCTGGGATCAGGAGGTGCTGGGATCAGGAGGTGCTGGGATCAGGAGGTGCAGTGAGAGGTATGGCGTGAGAGGGGTCCCTGGCGTACCATGCAGGCTTACCTAGGTGGCAGAGGTGCGGTGGCAGAGGTCCGGTGGCAGAGGTGCGGTGGCGGGGGTGTGGCAGCAGAGGAGGCGCAGGAAGCGGGGTCCCTTTCCCCGGTATGGTGATGCAGCAGGCCCGGTATGCAGCAGAGCCGGGTGAATCCTCTTGTTATCGGTGGGCGCGGCCATCTTCCTGAGGCCGCGCGTGTGCAGATGAAGCGCTCTGCTCCCGGGGCTTCAGGAAAATGGCCGCGGGAGGCCGCGCGTGCGCAGATGGAGATCGCGGCGGCCATTTTCCTGAAGCCCCGGGAAGCAGAGCGCTCCATCTGCGCACGCGCGGCCTCCGGAAAATGGCCGCCACCACCGATAACAAGAGGATTCACCCGGCTCTGCTGCATACCGGGCCTGCTGCATCACCATACCGGGGAAAGGGACCCCGCTTACTGCGACTCCTCTGCCGCCACACCCCCGCAACCGCACCTCTGCCACCGGACCTCTGCTACCGCACCTCTGCCACCTAGGTAAGCCTGCATTGCGACTATTAGACGCACCCCCCATTTTCCCCCCTTTTTTTGGGGGGAAAAAGTGCGTCTTTTAGTCCGAAAAATACGGTATGTGCCGTGAGTTTTCTATCATACTGGAAATTTAGGTGACCACTGTCGATCCTTTCTGGTAGGCTTTTTGATGGTTCTATGCTATCAAAAAGAGGTGGAGAGGTGGCCATGGATGTTTACCTTGTTGGCTTGATTGTCAATGCAATTCATATAGACCTCAGTGGCCAAGCGGCACAATTATATGACTGTTATAGGGCACCAGGTGGGACCTGGGAAGTGCCTACATTTCCCCTCTATAGAAACCTGTTGAAAAGACATTTTCCATGGGGTTTCTATTACTTTGAAAACATGAAAGCAGTTCATGGTCTTACAACAGAACTTAAAAAGTGGCTACAAAGGCCATAGGAACTAGTTGAGATTCTATCACTTTGGAAACATTGGTGGCCACTGCTGACCCTTTGTGATAGACCTTGCAGTTGTACTAGTCAGTCAAAAAGAGGTGAAGAGGTGGCCACATACAGTTGTGCTCAAAGATTTACATACCCCAGCAGAAGTTTTGCTTTCTTGGCCTTTTTTTCAGAGAATATGAATGATAACACCAAAACTTTTTCTTTACTTATGGTTAGTGATTGGGTGAAGCCATTTTTTGTCAAACTACTGCATATTGTCTTTTGAAATCATAATGAGAACCCAAAACATCCAAATGAACCTGATCAAAAGTTCACATAGCCTGGTGATTTTGGCCTGATTACATGCACAAAAGTTGACACAAATAGGTTTAAATGGCTACTAAAGGTAACATCCTCACCTGTGACCTGTTTGCTTGTAATCAGTGTGTACGCATAAAAGCTGAGTGTTTTTCTTGAATCCAGACAGACTCTTGCATCTTTCATCCAGCCACTGATATTTCTGGATTGTGAGTCATGGGGAAAGCAATAGAATTATCAATGGATCTATGGGAAAAGGTAGTTGAACTGTATAAAACAAGAAGGGGATACAAAAAGATATACAAGGAATTGATAATGCCACGATCAGGTAGACCAACAAAAATGTTGTCCACAACTGCCAGGAAAATTGTTCGGGATTAGTGATGAGCGAATATACTCGTTACTCGAGATTTTCCGAGCACGTTCGGGTGTCCTCCGAGTATTTTTTAGTGCTCGGAAATTTGGTTTTTATTGCCGCAGCTGAACGACTTACGTCTGTTAGCCAGCATAAGTACATGTGGGGATCCCCTAGCAACCAGGCCACCCCCACATGTACTTATGCTGGCTAACAGATGTAAATCATTCAGCTGCAGCAATAAAAACTAAAACTCCGAGCACTAAAAAATACTCGGAGGACACCTCAGTGTGCTTGGGAAATCTCGAGTAACAATTATATTCGTTCATCGCTATTCGGGATGCAAAGAAAACCCACAAATAACATCAGCTGAAATACAAGACTCTCTGAAAACTAGTAGTGTGGCTGTTTCAAGATGCACAATAAGGAATAACTTGAAGAAAAATGGGCCGTATGGTCGAGAAACGGGAAACCACTGGGTAAATCTGACAGGGAGAAGGACTTGGGGATCCTAGTTAATGATAAATTTACCTGGAGCAGCCAGTGCCAGGCAGCAGCTGCCAAGGCAAACAGGATCATGGGGTGCATTAAAAGAGGTCTGGATACACATGATGAGAGCTGTTGTGAATTCTGTGGTCGAGCTCCCTCCTGTGGTCATGAGTGGTACTTCGGCTGGTTCTGTCTATGAGCTTCCTCTGGTGGATGTGAGTGGGGCTGCGGCTTCTGAGTTTCCTTCCTCAGGTGACGAGGTTAAGTCGTTAGGTGCTGCTCTATTTAACTCCACCTAGTTCTTTGTTCCTTGCCTCCAGTCAATGTTCCAGTATTGGTCTTGCTCTCTCCTGGATCGTTTTGTGGCCTGTCTGCCCTGCATAAGCTAAGTTCTGCTTGTGTTACTTTTGTTTGCTATTTTTTCTGTCCAGCTTGCTATATTGGTTTGTCTTGCTTGCTGGAAGCTCTGGGACGCAGAGGGAGCACCTCCGTACCGTTAGTCGGTGCGGAGGGTCTTTTTGCGCCCTCTGCGTGGTTGTTTGTAGGTTTTTGTGCTGACCGCAAAGCTATCTTTCCTATCCTCGGTCTATTCAGTAAGTCGGGCCTCACTTTGCTAAAATCTATTTCATCTCTGTGTTTGTATTTTCATCTTTACTCACAGTCATTATATGTGGGGAGCTGCCTTTTCCTTTGGGGAATTTCTCTGAGGCAAGGTAGGCTTATTTTTCTATCTTCAGGGCTAGCTAGTTTCTCAGGCTGTGCCCGAGGCGCCTAGGTCTGGTCAGGAGCGCTCCACGGCTACCTCTAGTGTGGTGTGATAGGATTAGGGATTGCGGTCAGTAGAGTTCCCACGTCTCAGAGCTCGTCCTATGTTATTAGTAACTATCAGGTCACTTTTTGTGCCCTTAACCACCAGGTCCATTGTGTTTCTGAACCACCAGTTCATAACAGTACTGGAGGCCCAAAGTACTAATGCTTCTCAATAGAGGGAAAAGAGAAGTTCTGAGACCATTTTTTTTTCTCTGCACTGTGTTTTGTCTTTCTTTTCCCCTAGACATTTGGGTGGTTCAGGACACAGGTGTAGTGATGGACATTAAAGGTCTGTTTTCTTGTGTGGATCATCTCCTGCAAGAGTACAAAATATTCAAGACATTGTGGTTCAGAAATCTATGTTAATGTTAGAACCTAGAATTCCTATTCCTGACTTATTTTCTGGAGATAGAGCTAAATTTCTGAATTTCAAAAATAATTGTAAACTGTTTCTGGCTTTGAAACCCCGCTCCTCTGGTGACCCAGTTCAACAAGTTAAGATCATTATTTCTTTATTACGTGGCGACCCTCAAGACTGGGCATTTTCCCTTGCGCCAGGAGATCCTGCATTATGCGATATTGATGCGTTTTTTCTGGCGCTCGGATTGCTGTATGATGAACCTAATTCAGTGGATCAGGCAGAGAAAAATTTGCTGGCTCTGTGTCAGGGTCAGGATGAGGTAGAAATATATTGTCAGAAGTTTAGGAAGTGGTCTGTGCTCACTCAATGGAATGAATGTGCGCTGGCAGCAATTTTCAGAAAGGGTCTCTCTGAAGCCCTTAAGGATGTCATGGTGGGATTTCCTATGCCTGCTGGTCTGAATGAGTCTATGTCTTTGGCCATTCAGATCGATCGACGCTTACGTGAGTGTAAAAATGTGCACCATTTGGCGGTATTATCTGAGCATAAACCTGAGCCTATGCATTGTGATAGGACTTTGACCAGAGCTGAACGGCAAGAACACAGACGTCGGAATGGGCTGTGTTTTTATTGTGGTGATTCCACTCATGCTATCTCCGATTGTCCTAAGCGCACTAAGCGGTTCGCTAGGTCTGCCACCATTGGTACGGTACAGTCGAAATTTCTTTTGTCCGTTACTTTGATCTGCTCCTTGTCATCCTATTCTGTCATGGCATTTGTGGATTCAGGCGCTGCCCTGAATTTGATGGACTTGGACTTTGCTAGGCGCTGTGGGTTTTTCTTGGAGCCCTTGCAGTATCCTATTCCATTGAGAGGAATTGATGCTACGCCTTTGGCCAAGAATAAGCCTCAGTACTGGACCCAACTGACCATGTGCATGGCTCCTGCGCATCAGGAGGATATTCGCTTTTTGGTGTTGCATAATCTGCATGATGTGGTAGTGTTGGGGTTGCCATGGCTACAAGTCCATAACCCAGTATTGGATTGGAAATCTATGTCTGTGTCCAGCTGGTGTTGTCAGGGGGTACATGGTGATGTTCCAGTTCTGTCTATTTCATCATCCACCCCTTCTGAGGTCCCAGAGTTCTTGTCGGATTACCGGGATGTATTTGATGAGCCCAAGTCCAGTGCCCTACCTCCGCATAGGGATTGCGATTGTGCTATCGATTTGATCATGGGGTGCATTAAAAGAGGTCTGGATACACATGATGAGAGCATTATACTGCCTCTGTACAAATCCCTAGTTAGACCGCACATGGAGTACTGTGTCCAGTTTTGGGCACCGGTGCTCATGAAGGATATAATGGAACTAGAGAGAGTACAAAGGAGGGCAACAAAATTAATAAAGGGGATGGGAGAACTACAATACCCAGATAGATTAGCGAAATTAGGATTATTTAGTCTAGAAAAAAGACGACTGAGGGGCGATCTAATAACCATGTATAAGTATATAAGGGGACAATACAAATATCTCGCTGAGGATCTGTTTATACCAAGGAAGGTGACGGGCACAAGGGGGCATTCTTTGCGTCTGGAGGAGAGAAGGTTTTTCCACCAACATAGAAGAGGATTCTTTACTGTTAGGGCAGTGAGAATCTGGAATTGCTTGCCTGAGGAGGTGGTGATGGCGAACTCAGTCGAGGGGTTCAAGAGAGGCTTGGATGTCTTCCTGGAGCAGAACAATATTGTATCATACAATTATTAGGTTCTGTAGAAGGACGTAGATCTGGGGATTTATTATGATGGAATATAGGCTGAACTGGATGGACAAATGTCTTTTTTCGGCCTTACTAACTATGTTACTATGTTACTATGTTACTATGATTCCTGGCAGTAAGTTTCCTAAGGGTCGACTGTTTAATTTGTTTGTGCCTGAGCACGCCGCTATGCGGAGTTACGTAAAGGAATCCTTGGAGAAGGGTCATATTCGCCCGTCGTCATCGCCATTGGGAGCAGGGTTCTTTTTTGTGGCCAAGAAGGATGGTTCGTTGAGACCTTGTATTGATTACCGCCTTCTAAATAAAATCACAGTCAAATTTCAGTACCCCTTGCCGCTGCTGTCTGATTTGTTTGCTCGGATTAAGGGGGCTAGTTGGTTCACCAAGATAGATCTTCGTGGTGCGTATAATCTTGTGCGTATTAAACAGGGCGATGAATGGAAAACAGCATTTAATACGCCCGAGGGCCATTTTGAGTACCTGGTTATGCCATTCGGGCTTTCCAATGCTCCATCAGTATTTCAGTCCTTTATGCATGACATCTTCCGAGAGTACCTGGATAAATTCCTGATTGTATACTTGGATGATATTTTGGTCTTCTCGGATGATTGGGAGTCTCACGTGAAGCAGGTCAGAATGGTGTTCCAGGTCCTGCGTGCGAATTCTTTGTTTGTGAAGGGGTCAAAGTGTCTCTTTGGTGTTCAGAAGGTTTCATTTTTGGGTTTCGTTTTTTCCCCTTCTGCTATCGAGATGGACCCTGTTAAAGTTCAGGCCATTTATGATTGGACTCAGCCGACATCTCTGAAGAGTCTGCAAAAGTTCCTGGGCTTTGCTAATTTTTATCGTCGCTTCATCAATAATTTTTCTAGTATTGCTAAACCGTTGACTGATTTGACCAAGAAGGGTGCTGATGTGGTCAATTGGTCTTCTGCTGCTGTAGAAGCTTTTCAGGAGTTGAAGCGTCGTTTTTCTTCTGCCCCTGTGTTGTGCCAGCCAGATGTTTCGCTCCCGTTCCAGGTCGAGGTTGATGCTTCTGAGATTGGAGCAGGGGCTGTTTTGTCGCAAAGAAGTTCTGATGGCTCGGTGATGAAACCATGTGCCTTCTTTTCCAGGAAGTTTTCGCCTGCTGAGCGTAATTATGATGTTGGCAATCGAGAGTTGTTGGCCATGAAGTGGGCATTCGAGGAGTGGCGTCATTGGCTTGAAGGAGCTAAGCATCGCGTGGTGGTCTTGACTGATCACAAGAACTTGACTTATCTCGAGTCTGCCAAACGGTTGAATCCTAGACAGGCTCGTTGGTCGCTGTTTTTCTCCTGTTTTGACTTTGTGGTTTCGTACCTTCCGGGCTCTAAGAATGTGAAGGCGGATGCCCTGTCTAGGAGTTTTGTGCCCGACTTTCCGGGTTTGCCTGAGCCGGCGGGTATTCTCAAAGAGGGGGTAATTTTGTCTGCCATCTCCCCTGATTTGCGGCGGGTGCTGCAAAAATTTCAGGCTAATAGACCTGACCGTTGCCCAGCGGAGAAACTGTTTGTCCCTGATAAATGGATGAGTAGAGTTATCTCTGAGGTTCATTGTTCGGTGTTGGCTGGTCATCTTGGAATCTTTGGTACCAGAGATTTGGTGGCTAGATCCTTTTGGTGGCCGTCTCTGTCGCGGGATGTGCGTTCGTTTGTGCAGTCCTGTGGGATTTGTGCTCGGGCTAAGCCCTGCTGTTCTTGTGCCAGTGGGTTGCTTTTGCCCTTGCCAGTCCCGAAGAGGCCCTGGACACATATCTCTATGGATTTTATTTCGGATCTCCCCGTCTCTCAAAAGATGTCGGTCATTTGGGTGGTTTGTGATCGCTTCTCTAAGATGGTCCATTTGGTACCCTTGTCTAAATTGCCTTCCTCCTCTGATTTGGTGCCATTGTTTTTCCAGCATGTGGTTCGTTTACATGGCATTCCGGAGAACATCGTTTCTGACAGAGGTTCCCAGTTTGTTTCGAGGTTTTGGCGAGCCTTTTGTGCTAGGATGGGCATTGATTTGTCTTTTTCCTCAGCTTTCCATCCTCAGACAAATGGCCAAACTGAACGAACCAATCAGACCTTGGAAACATATCTGAGATGTTTTGTTTCTGCTGATCAGGATGATTGGGTGTCCTTTTTGCCTTTGGCTGAGTTCGCCCTTAATAATCGGGCCAGCTCGGCTACTTTGGTTTCGCCGTTTTTCTGCAATTCTGGTTTCCATCCTCGTTTCTCTTCAGGGCAGGTTGAGTCTTCGGACTGTCCTGGTGTTGATACTGTGGTGGATAGGTTGCAGCAGATTTGGACTCATGTAGTGGACAATTTGACATAGTCCCAGGAGAAGGCTCAACGTTTCGCTAACCGTAGGCGCTGTGTGGGTCCCCGACTTCGTGTTGGGGATTTGGTTTGGTTGTCGTCTCGTTATATTCCTATGAAAGTTTCCTCTCCTAAGTTTAAGCCTCGTTTCATTGGTCCGTATAGGATTTCTGAGGTTCTTAATCCTGTTTTTTTGTTTGACCCTTCCAGTTTCTTTTTCCATCCATAATGTATTCCATAGGTCATTGTTGCGGAGATACGTGGCACCTGTGGTTCCATCCGTTGATCCTCCTGCCCCGGTTTTGGTTGAGTGGGAGTTGGAGTATATAGTGGAGAAGATTTTGGATTCTCGTATTTCGAGACGGAAACTCCAGTACCTGGTTAAGTGGAAGGGTTATGGTCAGGAAGATAATTCCTGGGTCTTTGCCTCTGATGTTCATGCTGCCGATCTGGTTCGTGCCTTTCATTTGGCTCATCCTGGTCAGCCTGGGGGCTCTGGTGAGGGTTCGGTGACCCCTCCTCAAGGGGGGGGGGGTACTGTTGTGAATTCTGTGGTCGAGCTCCCTCCTGTGGTCATGAGTGGTACTTCGGCTGGTTCTGTCTATGAGCTTCCTCTGGTGGATGTGAGTGGGGCTGCGGCTTCTGAGTTTCCTTCCTCAGGTGACGAGGTTAAGTCGTTAGGTGCTGCTCTATTTAACTCTACCTAGTTCTTTGTTCCTTGCCTCCAGTCAATGTTCCAGTATTGGTCTTGCTCTCTCCTGGATCGTCTTGTGGCCTGTCTGCCCTGCATAAGCTAAGTTCTGCTTGTGTTACTTTTGTTTGCTATTTTTTCTGTCCAGCTTGCTATATTGGTTTGTCTTGCTTGCTGGAAGCTCTGGGACGCAGAGGGAGCACCTCCGTACCGTTAGTCGGTGCGGAGGGTCTTTTTGCGCCCTCTGCGTGGTTGTTTGTAGGTTTTTGTGCTGACCGCAAAGCTATCTTTCCTATCCTTGGTCTATTCAGTAAGTCGGGCCTCACTTTGCTAAAATCTATTTCATCTCTGTGTTTGTATTTTCATCTTTACTCACAGTCATTATATGTGGGGGGCTGCCTTTTCCTTTGGGGAATTTCTCTGAGGCAAGGTAGGCTTATTTTTCTATCTTCAGGGCTAGCTAGTTTCTCAGGCTGTGCCCGAGGAGCCTAGGTCTGGTCAGGAGCGCTCCACGGCTACCTCTAGTGTGGTGTGATAGGATTAGGGATTGCGGTCAGCAGAGTTCCCACGTCTCAGAGCTCGTCCTATGTTATTAGTAACTATCAGGTCACTTTGTGTGCCCTTAACCACCAGGTCCATTGTGTTTCTGAACCACCAGTTCATAACAGAGAGCATTATACTGCCTCTGTACAAATCCCTAGTTAGACCGCACATGGAGTACTTGTCCAGTTTTGGGCACCAGTGCTCAGGAAGGATATAATGGAACTAGAGAGAGTACAAAGGAGGGCAACAAAATTAATAAAGGGGATGGGGGAACTACAATACCCAGATAGATTAGCGAAATTAGGATTATTTAGTCTAGAAAAAAGATGACTGAGGGGCGGTCTAATAACCATGTATAAGTATATAAGGGGACAATACAAATATCTCGCTGAGGATCTGTTTATACCAAGGAAGGTGACGGGCACAAGGGGGCATTCTTTGCGTCTGGAGGATAGAAGGTTTTTCCACCAACATAGAAGAGGATTCTTTACTGTTAGGGTGGTGAGAATCTGGAATTGCTTGCCTGAGGAGGTGGTGATGGCGAACTCAGTCGAGGGGTTCAAGAGAGGTCTGGATGTCTTCCTGGAGCAGAACAATATTGTATCATACAATTATTAGGTTCTGTAGAAGGACGTAGATCTGGGGATTTATTATGATGGAATATAGGCTGAACTGGATGGACAAATGTCTTTTTCGGCCTTACTATGTTACTATGTTACTATGAGTTGCCAGAAGAAAGCCATTACTGTTGAATTGCCACAAAGTATCTCTCCTACAATATGCAAAACAGCACAGAGACAAGCCTCAAAACGTCTGGAACAAGGTAATTTGGAGTGATGAGACCAAAATAGAACTTTTTGGCGACAACCATAAACGTTACATTTGGCGAGAGGTCACCAACAAGGCCTATGATGAAAGGAACACCATTCCTACTGTAAAGCACGGAGGTGAATCACTGATGTTTTGGAGATGTGTGAGCTACAAAGGCACAGGAAACTTGGTCAAAGTTGAAGGAAAAATGAATGCAGCACGTTAACAGCAAATACTGGAGGCAAATGTGAACTCATCTGCCCGGAAGCTGCTCATGGGATGTACTTGGACGTTCCAAAATGACAACGATCAAAAACACAAGGCCAAGTCAACCTGTCATTGGCTGCAGCAGAGCAAAGTGAAGGTTCTGGAGTGGTCATCTCAGTCTCCTGATCTCAATATCATTGAGCCACTGTGGGAAGATCTCAAGCATGCAGTTCATGCTAAACAGCCCAGGAATTTACAGGATCTGGAGGCTGTTTGCCGAAAAGAGTGGGTACCTTTACCATCTGAGAAAATAAAGAACCTAACAATAAAGAACCTAATCCACAACTACCACAAAAGACTTCAAGCTGTTATTGATGTTAGAGGGGGCATTACACGGTATTAAGAAATGTGGTATGTGAACTTTTGATCAGGGTCATTTGGGTGTTTTGGGCTGTCATTATGATTTAAAAATAGAAAACACAGTAGTTTGACAATAAAAGGCTTCACCCAACCACTAACCATGAGTGGAGAAAAAGTTTTGGTGTTATGATTCATATTCCCTGAAAAAGGCCAAGAAAGCAAAAATTCTGCTGGGGTATGTAAACTTTTCAGCACAACTGTATCTTGCTGTATCTGGATAGGCTGTCAACTCGTCTTCCATATACTTCAGTGGGCTTCCTGTCAAAAAGAAGTGAGGAGGTGACCATGGATGCCTGCCTTGCTGTCTTGGTTGTCTACACAACCTTCATTATACATCAAAAGACAATTTATGTGGTTGCCATATGGATTCCGAAGAGAACTGGGATGGGGTTTCTCACCAAATTTCTAGTCCAAGGTTCCACACAAATTTTAATCTGGTCCTGTTGGTATTTGATGCCCTTCAGTCAACAGCCTCCAAACTTCTGTCCCTTACTTCATCTTTTGGACTTACTCAGTGGTCCTCCGCAGCCACCCACACAGACGGACATACACTAGACCTGGTCTTCACATGTCTCTGCTCTCTATCTAACTTCACCACCTCCCTTCTCCCTCTATCCGTCCACCATCTGCTCACCTTCTCATCCCTGTCCTCCTCACTGATCACCCATGTCCAGCAACAAGCGCACCCACGCAGAAACCTTGCTGTTATGACCTGGTGGTCAGGACAATAATGGACCTGGTGGTTAAGAGCACACGGAATGACCTGATAGTTACTGATAATATAGGACGAGCTCTGGGACGTGGGAACTCTGCTGACCGCAATCCCTAATCCTATCACACCACACTAGAAATAGCCGTGGATTGCTCCTAACGCTCCCTATGCAACTCGGCACAGCCTAAGGAACTAGCTAGCCCTAAAGATAGAAAAATAAAGCCTACCTTGCCTCAGAGAAATTCCCCAAAGGAAAAGCAGCCCCCCACATATAATGACTGTGAGTAAAGATGAAAATACAAACACAGAGATGAAATAGATTAAGCAAAGTGAGGCCCGACTTACTGAACAGACTGAGGATAGGAAAGGTAGCTTTGCGGTCAGCACAAAAACCTACAAAAAGACCATGCAGAGGGCGCAAAAAGACCCTCCGCACCGACTCACGGTGCGGAGGCGCTCCCTCTGCGTCCCAGAGCTTCCAGCAAGCAAGACAACAATCAAAATAGCAAGCTGGACAGAAAAATAGCAAACCAGAGAAAAACAAGCAGTCACTTAGCTTCTGCTGGGAAGACAGTTCACAAGAACGATCCAGGAGTGAACTAGACCAATACTGGAACATTGACAGGTGGCATGGAGCAAAGATCTAAGTGGAGTTAAATAGAGCAGCCAGCTAACGAATTAACCTCGTCACCTGTGGAAGGAAACTCAGAAACACCCACAGCCACCAGAGAAAGTCCACGGACAGAACCAGCCGAAGTACCATTCATGACCACAGGAGGGAGCCCGACAACAGAATTCACAACACCTTGCACACCTAGACCACCACACACTCTCTGGCTATATCCTACCACTGGCATCCATTTCCTCACTCCACGACACAGACAGTGCCACTGCTTTCTACAATGCCACTCTCGCATCAGCAATTGACACGATTGCCCCTCTCGTTCATGGCAGAGTGCGATGTATCAATAGACAACCCTGGCACAATAACACCACTAAAAAGCTCTGGCAAGTGTCCAGGGCTGCAGAGCGGCATTAGAAGAAAACACATTCGCAAGATGACTTCACTGCATTCAAACAGGCAACACTCGCTTTTAAATCTGCTCTCACCTCTGCTAAACAGGCCTGCTTCACAACCCTTGTATCTTCCCTATCCTACAACCCCAAACAGTTATTCAAAACCTTTAACTCCCTCCTCCGCCCTCCACTGCCCCCTCCAACCTCCCTCATCTCTGCTGAGGACTTTGCCACTCACTTTAAAAATAAGAGCAACCAAACAAGGCAAATCTTCATTGTTCAACCACCACAACCCCTTTGTATACCAGACCAATGCCCAAACCCCATAACCTGTCTATCCAACATCACTGAAGGGGGGCTTAATTGTCTCCACTCCAAATCGCACCTCACCACCTGTGCGATCGACCCCATCCTATTCCACCTCCCCCCAACCTCCCCACCACACTTATCTCATCCCTAACCCACCTCTTCAACCTATCACTAACTTCTGGCACCATCCCTTCTGCTTTCAAACACGCCACAATCACGCCTATCCTTAAAATGCCAACCCTCGATCCAACAGCTATGTCCAACTATCGCCCAATATCGCTGCTCCCACTCCTAGAGTAGCACGTTCACGCTGAACTTTCCTCCCACCTCTCATCTAACTTGCTCTTTGACAATCTACAATCTGGTTTCCGCCATCACTCAACGAAGACAGCCCTGACCAAAATCACTAACGACCTACTTACAGCCAAAGCTAACGGACAATACTCTGTATTCCTCCTTCTAGACCTGTCCTCTGCTTTTGACACAGTTAACCACTGCCTCCTACTACAGATCCTCTCCTCCTTTGGCATCAAAGACTTTGCCCTATCCTGGATCTCCTCATACCTTTCCAACCGCACATTCAGCGTCTCCCACACTACCTCCTCATCCCACCCTCTCTCTGTTGGAGTCCCCCAAGGCTCTGTTCTAGGACTTCTACTCTTCTCAATCTATACACTTGGCCTGGGACAACTCATAAAGTCTCATGGATTCCAGTACCACCTTTATGCTGATGACACTGAGATCTACCTTTCTGGCCCAGATGTCACCTCTCTGCTGTCCAGAATCCCGGAGTGTCTATCAGCCATATCCTCCTTCTTCTCCTCTCGCTTCCTCATACTCAATGTGGACAAATCTGAACTCATCATCTTTCCTCCATCTCATAGATCTTCCTTACCTGACCTATCTATTGCAATTAACAACGCCGCGCTTTCCCCCGTACCAGAAGTCCGCTGCCTCGGAGTAACCCTTGAGTCTGCCCTGGCCTTCAAACAACACATCCAAGTTCTTTCCACCTCCTGTCGCCTCAAGCTCAAAAATATCTCCAGAATCCTTCCTTTCCTCAACCGTCAATCTACTAAAATTCTTGTGCATGCCCTCATCATCTCCCGCCTTGACTACTGCAACATCCTTTTCTGTGGCCTCCCTGCTAACAACCTTAGACCTCTCCAGTCCATCCTTAACTCTGCTGCCCGACTAATTCATCTCTCTCCTCGCTACTCCTCTGCTTCCCCCCTCTGCAAATCCCTTCACTGGCTCCCACTCCCTCAGCGTATCCAGTTCAAATTACTAATACTGACCTACAAAGCCATCCATAACCTGTCTCCTCCATATATCTCTGAACTAATCTCCTGATATCTTCCCTCACGTAATCTCCTGTCCTCCCAAAACCTCCTTCTCTCCTCCACACTTATTCGCTCCTCACCCAACCGCCTTCAAGACTTCTCCCGAATATCCCCCATCCTCTGGAATTCTTTGCCCCAACACGTCCGACTATCAACCACATTCGGATCCTTCAGACGGAACCTGAAAACCCACCTCTTCAGGAAAACCTACAGCCTGCACTGACCCTGCTGCCTCCTCACCACTACCGAAGCTACCTCCTCACCAACACCGGAGCTCCTGCAACCCTCAACCTATTGTCTCCATCCCCACCATCCTGCAGAATGTAAGCCCGCAAGGGCAGGGTCCTCGCCCCCCTGTATCAGTCTGTAACTGTTAGTTTGCTTACTGTAAGTGATATCTGTAATTTGTATGTAACCCCTTCACATGTACAGCACCATGGAATCAATGGTGCTATACAAATAAATAAATAATAATGTTGGCATTTTTCCACATTTTGTAATGTAGGACCCTATTTGAAGGTATGACCCATGTCCAGCCCACTCACAACAACTAAGACTATGGGGGTATACAGTGTAACTTGTGGCTCTGAAGAACTGAAAGAAAAGTGAGACCCTTAAGAGAATTCACTGTAAACAATAGGTAGTATGGGTGCCCAATACATTCAGTGAATGACCTTCCTGTGCTACCTAATGGTTGTACCATTTAAATAGCACATTCATTTATGGTAAGAGTCGAAGACTGGTCTATGATTTTTATTTTCACATTCAAAGCTGCATCTGATATTTTAAAAGTAAATCTTTCACTGTATTAATTGCTAATCCACAGTCTCCCATCTTTTGGTGTCATTGCAAAGGTATAAGGTGCGACAGCAGAACCAGCGCTATGCAGACACTGGATCAGCAGAGAGTGCAGAGAGATGGGAGCTTAAAGTTTAAGCTTTAAAATGTGGTGAAGATTGGAGCTATACTTTTTAGAAGGCATTCAACGTTTGATATCTTAGGTTTGAAAAGGAAGCAGCACTTTTTGCTTTCAACAATTCCTTTTTATAGCAAATCAGATTATCAGGAACGCAATGGGGGGATTTGATTCACCTCTTCCCAGCGTTATAGAGCTCAAAATGGATTAAAAACATATTATACTCACCCTTCACCTTTTTTTGGCACCACAGCTTCCAGCCTGGTCCTTGTTCACTCACTCTGGTTCTGGTCCTCACTTCAATGCTCACTCTTCAGTGCCTCCGACGCTGGCAAATCCTCAATCGAGCCGTAGAGGCGGGACGACTGAGCTGGGAACTGAAGTGCCAATACTTTGAATGGGTGTACGAGCTCAATGAACCTCACAAATTAGATTGCCTACAAGATGTTACACCTAATTTTCCAAAACATCTGAATGGCAAATCATTCTTAGTATTTGTGTCCATGTCTCCTAATTGAACTATTTTAAATGCTGTCCCTTTAAATAATTAGAGTCATCATCTACTGGGTCTTCAGAATAATGGAAAGCCCCAAGACACTGCTTGCAGCAATCATCCCAAAAGTAAATGAACCACTGTGTGTACAGAGAAGGACACCGGCAGAGAACAATTTGGAAGACGAGTCAGCAGGATGCAGCTGTGTGTTCCTTCAGGATTTTCCTGATGTTTTTTCTTTGCTGTAAGAGTAATGTTACATTCGTTTTCTAAAGCCGGCTCTGATTCTAGACTAAAGTGTCAATATTATACATTGACTAATTGTTCTTTCAGTTTCATGGCTTTGCTGCCTATAGTATTCTTTGGACAATTATTTTTTGCTAGAAAAGTTTTCCTAAAATTAACTGATCACATAAAACTTGCTGAAACAAGCGTTCTATTTCCCCACAGTGCCTCCACAGGAGAAAATAAGTATTACACAACTCCCATTAAAACCAATAAGCTATCTGTGCCCTTAAAGAGTACCCTTAAAGAATACTTCCTCAATTATATAGGAAAATATATTATTTATTGTTGCACTGTTGTAGCTTTTTATTTTTTTTACTTTCCTTTGCCAACAGCATTGGAGACACGAATATTCATTCTACATTCTCTGCATTGACAGTACATTGAGATGTGTATCCTTTATGTCAAACCCAAAAAATGGCAATTTATGGATAGAAACGTATTCACAAACTACGATAATATTTATTGCCAAGGATGGCATTTGGACTGCATACCTGTGGCTAACTAATTAAATCCTTGACTCTGCCGACTCTGTCTCAGACTACACAGCGAAGCTGAAATGTGAGCTGAAAAAGACAGGCTTCAGTAGCCAGTGGGAACACTGCAATGTTTACATTTTTTATTATATAGGTGATCATGAAAAAAATGTGAAAATATGTTAGAAACATTTTCTTTGAATAATTTGCACTTTCCTGATTATATAAAATATATTAAAATATAACACCCTTTATTCTCATAAAGGGAAAGTAAAAGCTTCTCCTTTAATTTCTGTAGTCAAATAATATCTGAAAATACTGTATACCGTATATAAAAAAATTATGAAAATATGGGTCAAAATGTATCAAAAATTAGCTTTTAATTTTAGCCTTTGAAAAATCCACAAAACTCTAGAAAAAGGAAAAAAATACTAAAGTAAAAGTGTAATGCAAAAATAACCACTGTCGATTAAAATATTTGTAGCTTTCAAGAGATGTGAGATTCTGTATTTTAGCACTTTGGTTTACATGAAAATGACTGTTTATTTGAATTATCAGCATGCTAAAATAATCTAAATTTGTTAACAGATTTTTTTTATTTCATTCCTTTTTTTAATTTGAAATTTCTCTTTTTTAATTTTTTATTCTTAGTTTAGGTAGATCGTTTTTCTTAAAAATTTGCAGTACATAGTAAAAAACATAAAATAAATGGACAGAAAACCAAAAAAAAATTGCTCAATAAGAAAATGTGTCACCCAGAAATAAGGTGTAGAAGGTACACTCTGGTTTGACCATGACCATGATAAAATTTTTTTCCTTGACCCAACTCACTGACTTAGTGCAGTTTAGATTGTACCCAAAGTAACGTGGTAAAATCCTTATTTTATTTTTTACACATTTTCATTAAAGCTTAACACGTTTATGTCAAACTTTGAAAAACCCTTATTTTTTAAAATTTGTGCTTTTGTAAACAAAAAAAATCCAAATATTACTTTATTTCAGTAAGGTTTTTGTTCTGCTCTTTCATTTTTTATCCCCCTTTTATCAGACAGCTGAGAAGTGAACGCATTACATTACTTTGGGTGGTGGGGGTTGAATTATAAATATTTTACGTAAACTTTTTTTTTTAAAGTTTCCTATATTGTTTGGGCATTGGAAAATGAGAGATCTATGGGTTTTGGAGTCTCCAGACTAAACAATGAAGCTGTTCCCCGGTTTTTCACAGTCTTGATAACCAGATTACATACATTGTCGTCATTGACTAAAACCCTGAATAGGTTCAGGTTTAGCTTTCTGAAATTTGCCTGCAGCTTGCACATAAGAAACATTGACATTCCAATCACCTTTTCCAAGAAGAGCCGCTGCTTCGCATGGGAGCTGGGCCAAGCAGACAAATACGCAACTTGAGTTGAGGCAGTCCAAGTCCATCCTTCGAGAGTTGACACCTGTTGAAATGTGGACCATGACCCACAGTAGAAGATTAGGAGACAGACAAGCTGCGAAGAACAGAATACCATACATTCAATTCAAGTCAACAATGTCATAAAAAATTTACTTCCTTGGCTGGAGGACCGGCCTGCAACACATTTTTTGCAATCGGAGAATTTTCTATGACATTAGCACAGCCAGCCAGCATTCTTTCTAGAACAATATCCTTTCCAGGAGTTGTTTGCGAGATCACAATAGGTCTATGAAATAAAGGGGAACAACCAAGTAACCCCAGGCTTGGGTTGCCAATTTTTGATCAAAGATAACCATAGAATGCTACCCAAACATTATGATGAATATTTCACATGCAAATAAGTAACAAAATTAATAAAAAGTTAAAAGATCACACGAATATATATCTTGTCAACAGCCATACTGTTGTGACGTGAAGCACCTGGGCTACGATCTATAAAGAGCTACCGCTATCACTCTTCGTGCATAGTAATATATGGGCTCCAAAGTCTGTTTGGGCATCTGTGCTGGGTGCAACTTCATCCTCTACTATGAAGTTTTATCTATATCTGTGAGACGTGTAATTAAGGGAATTACAGACATTTGTTTGGTTGGGTCCATAGGACTTGACAAAACCAGTTTGTTTTACCAGTGGAAACTATGTCATATAATGCTACTTGATGCATATATATTCTTACAAAGGTTCGAATTACTATTATTACCTATAGCCCAAGAAATAATTACTTATTTTCTTCCTCTTGGAGGAGAGTTAATTTCTATGTATTTTTCCCAAGGAGATTTCAGAATAGACTGCAGAAGTGACCAGGGAGAGTCCTAGAAGTAACTCCAGACAGTGAGGTGAGGATAGCTCCCATACTGATGATTTTGTCAAGTCACTGTTCTAGAGCTAAGCCACAACTGAAGCCAAACATTGAGCTGCTTTTAGGTGGTCTGAACCCCAGCCTAAAGGAGAGTATGTCCCACATGACCTTTTGAAGCAGGAGGACTCAAAGTACCAGAGAACATTGAGAATAACTGACTTGAATTGTAAAGAAGGCATAAACTTGTCACAAGGCCCACGACAAAGGGTAATGAAGTGCCTCTGTGATATGTAATTGAAGACTTCTACAATCCCATTCTTCCTGATTTTTAGACAAGGTGGTGTGGGAGATGCTGAAAACAAATTCCTATAAGTATGCCCCTTTTAAAAGTCACCCTCCTCCACATTTAATGCTTCTTGAATGTATGTCTGAACGCTAAGCTTCATCTGATAATGATGACAGAGAATTCTGGCTCCACCAGCCAGAAACCTTCCTGAAACACTGATCTTGATGACGATTGTTTGTGAATACTTTGAATCTAAATTTTATACACCTTATTTACCATGCCACACCCCTCTGTGCCCATTCTATAGCCCCTCCATCTAAAAACAGAGTGTGGCGCTAGTCACAACCCACGGCCAGGCCGTGAGACATTTCGGGGTCAATACCAAAAGAGCACATAGTAAACCAAGGGAAAATTCCGAAGTCGTAAGTCAGGTCACATTCAAAGGTCAGAATACCAGATAAATAGCAGGTAAGCAAAGGGGCAATATCAAACGGGTAGTCAAAACATGGTCCAAAGGTCAGCAGCAGAATATCAAATGCAAAGGGGCAATAACAAACGGGTAGTCGGAAAACAGTCCAAAGGTCAGAAGCAGAAGATCAGAACTTACAGCACAGGGATCAAGCAAACATACACCAGAGAGCACAAGGTAAGAAAAAGCTTGTGCTCTCTGGTGTGTGTTCTGCTGATCCCTGTGCTCTAAGTTCTGATCTTCTGCTGCTGATCTTTGGGCTGTGTTGTGACTACTCATTTGTTATTGCCCCTTTGTTTATTTGCTATTTCTCTGGTAATCTGACCCTGGCATATGACCTGACTTACCGTATTTTCCCTTTATTTACTATGTGCTCTTTTGTTATTCCCCCCGGAACGTCTGACTTTGCTGACACACAGCCTGGCCTTTTGTTGCGACTAGCGTCACATTTTGACTGGCCTAAACCAAATGTAGATGACCGACAGCACTCTCCTATTCGGGCGCTCGTTCCATATCCAGGGAACCCACCTGGGTAACACGTCACAGTCTGCACAAAGGAACAGCGCTCCACTGGGTGTATAAATCAAAATGAATCCTTTATTCAGCCATTAAGCACAAGCGACGTTTCGACCATATGCTGGTCTTTTTCAAGCATACAAATATGGCTGACAGGCGGTCTTAAATAGTGTGGACACCACGCAGGGAGCCAATCACTAATAAGTCCCGCCCATCTCACAGTATAAACCAACATTATATAAACATAAACAAAATAAACATCAGGTACCGTAGTGTATATATAGACATTATTAAACAATCATCCACACTTAAATACTGGTGAAAAAATAACTAGAACACTAAAACCAAGTGCTTATTTACAATTTAGCCTTCCTCGATCCCTCCATGTATAATCATTGCCATAGTGATCAATTATCTATCTGACGTAGAGCTTCCTGTTTGGGGCTAAAAGATATTCCAGACTTAATATGGCCAATCCAGTCTAACCTGACATTCAACGCCTAGGATTCACCCAATCATATAACCCCTTATATCTGCATCCCCGCATACCTACGTCGGACTCCACCAACGCCATGACCGCTGAACAGGCATGCAGGCAGAGGGGCGCAGGCACAATCACGTCATACCGGAGCTGCGCCTCGTCACATGACCCGACAGAGGCCGCGCCCGGAAATGACCAAGGCTAGTGCCGCACCTCCACATACCTCCAAGCCGAGCAGGTCACCAAGGGAACGCTGGTAAACATTACCGCGTCATCCCTAAGCCACGCCCCCCAGCCAGTCCAGGACACGGAGCATCGGCACAGGCGCAGTGCGTCATGACCGGGACGCACAAGAGCCGCTCAGACGCAATGCAAACCCGCGCTACCAATACTCCTATCCCGGCACTGTCTAGCAGGTTAGAGACTAAGGAAGTGCATACTTATAATGGAGCTCATCTATTAGGAGATACTGAATAATCATTTCAAAGATCACTAATACATAGTATACTCTATATATATTTCAACATCACAGGTCAAAACATGAATATGGATCAAGAAAAAACATAAATATTATATATCTACCACCACTGTAGTGAACATACAATATATAACACATAACAACCACACTGTGGCAGTCGGGAACTAGGAGAAGCATCATCTTTAGAGATAAAAAATTCTTTATCCACGTAAATTATCCAATTTTAATATATCACAGCATCTTCATCCATATCCATCCACCGACTGTCACATGTGTGGCTGATCTAATAAAAACATAGAAAATCAATTAAAATACCGACAATGTTAAAAACATGACGAGCAACATATATCTAAGAAAAGGGGGGAAAAAACTTATATCAAAGGGGGACTATATTCAATGAGCACATCCTTGAAGATTGAAATCAATATTCAATCCCCCTGGTTGTAATGAACCTAGAGTGTAGATCCATTTCATCTCTTTAGTTTTAAGCATTTGTAGCCTGTCCCCACCCCTTCTCAAAACAGGAACATGATCAATGACCCTGAACCTGAGCTGATTCACTGAATGCTTCCTATCAACAAAGTGTTTTGGTACTGGCAACTCAGTGAATCCCGTTCTGATTGTGCTTTTATGTTTGGTGATGCGGGCCTTCACCTCCATTGTTGTTTCGCCAATGTAGGCGAGTCCACAAGGGCAGGTAATCATGTAGATGACATAACTAGACGTACATGTATACCTCTCCTTCAAGAAAAATTTCTTCCCAGTATGGGGATGACAAAAAAAGTCCCCCTTCAGCATATTATTGCAACAAGCACACCCGAGGCATGGGAAATTCCCATGCCTCGGTGTGCTCAATGTTTTCTGAATCACATTCCTGGAGGTACCGAAATCAGATCTAATTAGTCTATCCCCTAAGTTCTTTCCCCTCCTGTATGACATCATGGGGGGCAATTTAAAACCTGACACCTGTGGTAAGCCACGTTGTAGGAGGGATCAATGCTTTTTTATTACACCACCGATTCGATTACTTACAGAGTTGTAGGTGGAAACAAACGGAATGCGATCACATACGTTTTTGGAGGAGATTTTCTTACGGACACTCTCTCTTGTTGAACTTCGAGCTTTAACCTTAAATGCCTCCACATTTTTTCTTGGATAGCCCCTAGCCACAAATTTCAAACACATGTCCTCCAAACGTTGGTCAACCAAATTTTCATCAGATACAATTCTTCGTACCCTTAATAATTGGCTCCATGGGAGCGAATCCACCATCCTTCTTGGATGGTTACTGTTGAACGACAATAAACTATTTTTGTCCGTATCCTTAATAAAAATGTCCGTTTTTAATCTATCTCCATTTTTATAAACCAAAGTATCCAAAAACTGAATCTGTGATACCGAGTGTGACAAAGTAAATTGCAGTTCTGGATATATCTCATTGAGCCTGACATGAAACTCCTCTAGATCGACCAGACTCCCTTCCCAAACAACAAAAATATCATCAATGTAGCGCCACCAGGCTCTGACGTGGCGCCAAAGGATGGAATGGTACACAAACCTGTCCTCAAATACCGCCATATAAATGTTGGCATAAGTGGGGGCCACATTGGACCCCATGGCGGTACCCCTTAACTGAAGGAAGAACTCATCACCAAAGAGGAAATAATTCCTCCTCAGGATGAGCTCCAACAGTGTGAGGACAAGCTGTGCACACTCCGGGGCCACGTCAGAGCCTGACAGCGCACACTGGACAGCTTCTAGTCCTTTGTCATGTTCGATTGACGTATACAGCGATGTCACATCGAACGACGTCAAAATGGATGATTCAGATACTGTCAAACTCTCAATTTTCTCAAGGAAATCACCTGTATCCCTTACAAATGACCGTGCCGACACTGCAAAAGGACGTAGCACCTTATCCAGGAACACAGCAGTTTTACTAAATAGTGAACCCCTCCCAGAGACTATAGGTCTACCGGGGGGGTTCACCAGATCTTTGTGGATCTTTGGTAACACATATAGCACCGGTATAACCGGTGCTTCAACAGTCAAAAACTCAGCCAGCTTGTGATCAATCAATCCCGTGGCCAGGGAGTCACTGATCACAAGCTGTAATTCTTTCTGAAATCGCAAGGTGGGATTACACGTCAATCTCTCATAAACAAGATGGTCCCCCAGCTGACTACATATTTCAGCCTTATATTTAAGGCTATCCATTATAACCACTGCTCCGCCTTTATCGGCTCTTTTGATAGTTATTGCAGTATTATTGGCTAGATCATTAACAGCCTTCCTCTCAGATGTAGTCATATTATGGCGTGCAGCAGGTTTATACATACTTTTCAAATGGTGGATTTCTTTTTGTACTAATTCTATATAGGACTCTACAAAGTGATTCTTTGCAGGAGGCTGGAAAGAGCTCTTATTGTAAAGGCCCAATTCTCTAAGTGAAAAACCTTGTATAGATCCACCATCATTCAGATTCTCAGTTTTATCCGTGAAATACGATGACAATCTCAGCCTTCTAAAAAAAGCCTGCAAATCAATTTCAATTCCAAACCAGTCCAGATGACTGGATGGACAAAACGACAGTCCTTTAGATATAACTTTAAGTTCAGTCTCTGATAAAGTAATCGAAGAAATATTTACCACCAAGTCGTGACCATCTGTCAAGGATTCTTCGTGTTCCTTGTTCTCATCGCCATTGTCCTCCCTGATTTCTGTTCCCTGGAATGTCCCTTGTTTTCTGTGTTTCCGACCCCCTCTCCGCCTCCGTTTCCTGGAGTAGTTTTGTCCATCCTGGCCGGTTCCAAAAAATGTGCTCCTCTACTGCCCCCTGCAGTGGAATCATCCGTAGAATCGGATTCAGCTGTGGTAAATCCAAAGTTAGAATACTTTCGTGTTTGTTGTCTCCTTTTTCGTCTCGATGGCATATTCACTCCTTTATTATTCTTAGGAAATGGGTTAGATCTCACTTGCCAGGCAAATACCCGACCTCCTTTATAGTCCTCCATATCCCTAAACCACTTCGTCCTCTTGGTGGTTTCTATATCAGACCTGAATTTAATCAGGTTCTCCTCCATTTTAGTTTTAAGGAGACTCCAATCTTGTATTGCCATTTGTTTGGTAAGCTGGTCTTCCCATTCAACAATGTTCTTTCTAGTCATCTCCATCTCCTTATTTAGGAATTCGATGTTCAATAGCATCATATCAAACGCAAATTTATTAGAAATGGCCTCGAACTTTGCACAGAATTGCGTATTCTCGGGAAAAAGGGTCGGCCTAAGATGTGGGCGTAACCCTCGTGGGATCCTTTTCACTCTATAGTACTCCGTCAAAGTTATGGCATGGAGCTCAAGTGAAATTAGTTTCCTCTTCTCATTCTCCCACCTCTTTTTCAACATATGAGTAGTTGGTTTGTTTAAAAACGTAGTGTCCACAATTGAACCAGATAATATTCGTGTTGCATCATCATCAGTATAAGAAAAAGTTCTGGCCATATCAGAGTCACCCATCTCTGAAATCGTATTACCTTCCATCATCATGGTTGAGGTGCAAGTCCGTCTGGGTTCAATCCAGCATAAACCAAATGTAGATGACCGACAGCACTCTCCTATTCGGGCGCTCGTTCCATATCCAGGGAACCCACCTGGGTAACACGTCACAGTCTGCACAAAGGAACAGCGCTCCACCGGGTGTATAAATCAAAATGAATCCTTTATTCAGCCATTAAGCACAAGCGACGTTTCGACCATATGCTGGTCTTTTTCAAGCATACAAATATGGCTGACAGGCGGTCTTAAATAGTGTGGACACCACGCAGGGAGCCAATCATTAATAAGTCCCGCCCACCTCACAGTATAAACCAACATTATATAAACATAAACAAAATAAACATCAGGTACCGTAGTGTATATATAGACATTATTAAACAATCATCCACACTTAAATACTGGTGAAAAAATAACTAGAACACTAAAACCAAGTGCTTATTTAAAATTTAGCCTTCCTGGAATATCTTTTAGCCCCAAACAGGAAGCTCTACGTCAGATAGATAATTGATCACTATGGCAATGATTATACATGGAGGGATCGAGGAAGGCTAAATTGTAAATAAGCACTTGGTTTTAGTGTTCTAGTTATTTTTTCACCAGTATTTAAGTGTGGATGATTGTTTAATAATGTCTATATATACACTACGGTACCTGATGTTTATTTTGTTTATGTTTATATAATGTTGGTTTATACTGTGAGATGGGCAAGACTTATTAGTGATTGGCTCCCTGCGTGGTGTCCACACTATTTAAGACCGCCTGTCAGCCATATTTGTATGCTTGAAAAAGACCAGCATATGGTCGAAACGTCGCTTGTGCTTAATGGCTGAATAAAGGATTCATTTTGATTTATACACCCGGTGGAGCGCTGTTCCTTTGTGCAGACTGTGACGTGTTACCCAGGTGGGTTCCCTGGATATGGAACGAGCGCCCGAATAGGAGAGTGCTGTCGGTCATCTACATTTGGTTTATGCTGGATTGAACCCAGACGGACTTGCACCTCAACCATGATGATGGAAGATAATACGATTTCAGAGATGGGTGACTCTGATATGGCCAGAACTTTTTCTTATACTGATGATGATGCAACACGAATATTATCTGGTTCAATTGTGGACACTACGTTTTTAAACAAACCAACTACTCATATGTTGAAAAAGAGGTGGGAGAATGAGAAGAGGAAACTAATTTCACTTGAGCTCCATGCCATAACTTTGACGGAGTACTATAGAGTGAAAAGGATCCCACGAGGGTTACGCCCACATCTTAGGCCGACCCTTTTTCCCGAGAATACGCAATTCTGTGCAAAGTTCGAGGCCATTTCTAATAAATTTGCGTTTGATATGATGCTATTGAACATCGAATTCCTAAATAAGGAGATGGAGATGACTAGAAAGAACATTGTTGAATGGGAAGACCAGCTTACCAAACAAATGGCAATACAAGATTGGAGTCTCCTTAAAACTAAAATGGAGGAGAACCTGATTAAATTCAGGTCTGATATAGAAACCACCAAGAGGACGAAGTGGTTTAGGGATATGGAGGACTATAAAGGAGGTCGGGTATTTGCCTGGCAAGTGAGATCTAACCCATTTCCTAAGAATAATAAAGGAGTGAATATGCCATCGAGACGAAAAAGGAGACAACAAACACGAAAGTATTCTAACTTTTTATTTACCACAGCTGAATCCGATTCTACGGATGATTCCACTGCAGGGGGCAGTAGAGGAGCACATTTTTTGGAACCGGCCAGGATGGACAAAACTACTCCAGGAAACGGAGGCGGAGAGGGGGTCGGAAACACAGAAAACAAGGGACATTCCAGGGAACAGAAATCAGGGAGGACAATGGCGATGAGAACAAGGAACACGAAGAATCCTTGACAGATGGTCACGACTTGGTGGTAAATATTTCTTCGATTACTTTATCAGAGACTGAACTTAAAGTTATATCTAAAGGACTGTCGTTTTGTCCATCCAGTCATCCGGACTGGTTTGGAATTGAAATTGATTTGCAGGCTTTTTTTAGAAGGCTGAGATTGTCATCGTATTTCTCGGATAAAACTGAGAATCTGAATGATGGTGGATCTATACAAGGTTTTTCACTTAGAGAATTGGGCCTTTACAATAAGAGCTCTTTCCAGCCTCCTGCAAAGAATCACTTTGTAGAGTCCTATATAGAATTAGTACAAAAAGAAATCCACCATTTGAAAAGTATGTATAAACCTGCTGCACACCATAATATGACTACATCTGAGAGGAAGGCTGTTAATGATCTAGCCAATAATACTGCAATAACTATCAAAAGAGCCGATAAAGGCGGAGCAGTGGTTATAATGGATAGCCTTAAATATAAGGCTGAAATATGTAGGCAGCTGGGGGACCATCTTGTTTATGAGAGATTGACGTGTAATCCCACCTTGCGATTTCAGAAAGAATTACAGCTTGTGATCAGTGACTCCCTGGCCACGGGATTGATCACAAGCTGGCTGAGTTTTTGACTGTTGAAGCACCGGCTATACCGGTGCTATATGTGTTACCAAAGATCCACAAAGATCTGGTGAACCCCCCCGGTAGACCTATAGTCTCTGGGAGGGGTTCACTATTTAGTAAAACTGCTGTGTTCCTGGATAAGGTGCTATGTCCTTTTGCAGTGTCGGCACGGTCATTTGTAAGGGATACAGGTGATTTCCTTGAGAAAATTGAGAGTTTGACAGTATCTGAATCATCCATTTTGGCGTCGTTCGATGTGACATCGCTGTATACGTCAATCGAACATGACAAAGGACTAGAAACTGTCCAGTGTGCGCTGTCGGGCTCTGACGTGGCCCCGGAGTGTGCACAGCTTGTCCTCACACTGTTGGAGCTCATCCTGAGGAGGAATTATTTCCTCTTTGGTGATGAGTTCTTCCTTCAGTTAAGGGGTACCGCCATGGGGTCCAATGTGGCCCCCACTTATGCCAACATTTATATGGCGGTATTTGAGGACAGGTTTGTGTACCATTCCATCCTTTGGCGCCACGTCAGAGCCTGGTGGCGCTACATTGATGATATTTTTGTTGTTTGGGAAGGGAGTCTGGTCGATCTAGAGGAGTTTCATGTCAGGCTCAATGAGATATATCCAGAACTGCAATTTACTTTGTCACACTCGGTATCACAGATTCAGTTTTTGGATACTTTGGTTTATAAAAATGGAGATAGATTAAAAACGGACATTTTTATTAAGGATACGGACAAAAATAGTTTATTGTCGTTCAACAGTAACCATCCAAGAAGGATGGTGGATTCGCTCCCATGGAGCCAATTATTAAGGGTACGAAGAATTGTATCTGATGAAAATTTGGTTGACCAACGTTTGGAGGACATGTGTTTGAAATTTGTGGCTAGGGGCTATCCAAGAAAAAATGTGGAGGCATTTAAGGTTAAAGCTCGAAGTTCAACAAGAGAGAGTGTCCGTAAGAAAATCTCCTCCAAAAACGTATGTGATCGCATTCCGTTTGTTTCCACCTACAACTCTGTAAGTAATCGAATCGGTGGTGTAATAAAAAAGCATTGGTCCCTCCTACAACGTGGCTTACCACAGGTGTCAGGTTTTAAATTGCCCCCCCATGATGTCATACAGGAGGGGAAAGAACTTAGGGGATAGACTAATTAGATCTGATTTCGGTACCTCCAGGAATGTGATTCAGAAAACATTGAGCACACCGAGGCATGGGAATTTCCCATGCCTCGGGTGTGCTTGTTGCAATAATATGCTGAAGGGGGACTTTTTTTGTCATCCCCATACTGGGAAGAAATTTTTCTTGAAGGAGAGGTATACATGTACGTCTAGTTATGTCATCTACATGATTACCTGCCCTTGTGGACTCGCCTACATTGGCGAAACAACAATGGAGGTGAAGGCCCGCATCACCAAACATAAAAGCACAATCAGAACGGGACTCACTGAGTTGCCAGTACCAAAACACTTTGTTGATAGGAAGCATTCAGTGAATCAGCTCAGGTTCAGGGTCATTGATCATGTTCCTGTTTTGAGAAGGGGTGGGGACAGGCTACAAATGCTTAAAACTAAAGAGATGAAATGGATCTACACTCTAGGTTCATTACAACCAGGGGGATTGAATATTGATTTCAATCTTCAAGGATGTGCTCATTGAATATAGTCCCCCTTTGATATAAGTTTTTTCCCCCCTTTTCTTAGATATATGTTGCTCGTCATGTTTTTAACATTGTCGGTATTTTAATTGATTTTCTATGTTTTTATTAGATCAGCCACACATGTGACAGTCGGTGGATGGATATGGATGAAGATGCTGTGATATATTACAATTGGATAATTTACGTGGATAAAGAATTTTTTATCTCTAAAGATGATGCTTCTCCTAGTTCCCGACTGCCACAGTGTGGTTGTTATGTGTTATATATTGTATGTTCACTACAGTGGTGGTAGATATATAATATTTATGTTTTTTCTTGATCCATATTCATGTTTTGACCTGTGATGTTGAAATATATATAGAGTATACTATGTATTAGTGATCTTTGAAATGATTATTCAGTATCTCCTAATAGATGAGCTCCATTATAAGTATGCACTTCCTTAGTCTCTAACCTGCTAGACAGTGCCGAGATAGGAGTATTGGTAGCGCGGGTTTGCATTGCGTCTGAGCGGCTCTTGTGCGTCCCGGTCATGACGCACTGCGCCTGTGCCGATGCTCCGTGTCCTGGACTGGCTGGGGGGCGTGGCTTAGGGATGACGCGGTAATGTTTACCAGCGTTCCCTTGGTGACCTGCTCGGCTTGGAGGTATGTGGAGGTGCGGCACTAGCCTTGGTCATTTCCGGGCGCGGCCTCTGTCGGGTCATGTGACGAGGCGCAGCTCCGGTATGACGTGACTGTGCTTGCGCCCCTCTGCCTGCATGCCTGTTCAGCGGTCATGGCGTTGGTGGAGTCCGACGTAGGTATGCGGGGATGCAGCTATAAGGGGTTATATGATTGGGTGAATCCTAGGCGTTGAATGTCAGGTTAGACTGGATTGGCCATATTAAGTCTGGAATATCTTTTAGCCCCAAACAGGAAGCTCTACGTCAGATAGATAATTGATCACTATGGCAATGATTATACATGGAGGGATCGAGGAAGGCTAAATTGAAAATAAGCACTTGGTTTTAGTGCTCTAGTTATTTTTTCACCAGTATTTAAGTGTGGATGATTGTTTAATAATGTCTATATATACACTACGGTACCTGATCTTTATTTTGTTTATGTTTATATAATGTTGGTTTATACTGTGAGATGGGCGGGACTTATTAGTGATTGGCTTCCTGCGTGGTGTCCACACTATTTAAGACCGCCTGTCAGCCATATTTGTATGCTTGAAAAAGACCAGCATATGGTCGAAACGTCGCTTGTGCTTAATGGCTGAATAAAGGATTCATTTTGATTTATACACCCGGTGGAGCGCTGTTCCTTTGTGCAGACTGTGACATTTTGACTGGCCCTGATCTGAGCCAGACAGTTCACCTAAACAGCAGGGCAATTACCAAGAACAGGGAGCACCTGTGGACCTCCCAGTCAGATAGGTCAACCGAGCTGTCAAAGCACTGACAGCTCAGCACGCCCTAGCACAGGATAGGATGACAGAGCTGTCCATCACTGAGTCCCAGACACTCTGAGCAGAGGAATCGAGACACAGAGCATCTTAATGTTAAGCACAAGAAACCTTCTGGAAGCGCTACTTTTCTAGAAGATTCTGGAGGTGGAAGTACATAGGAGATTTGCTAATTTTTCCGGGACTTCAGAAGGTCAATCTTTTTCCTAGAACTTCTTAGACGTTCGGGAAGAATAAGCAGTAATGTATGTATGTATCTAACCATCTCTATCCACCTGGTGTCTTCAATTCTTAAAGGGGGACTCCTTTATAAGTCCCTTAGCTATCATTTAACCTCTTCAGTGCAGGTTTGCTGCCATGTTGCGTTTGTCTTGCGCCATACAGCACGCTACGGTTTTGGAACAGGGCTTCATATGTCTGAGAAATGTCTGGACAGCTGTGGCAGCCACAACATTCTGGTTTCCCCAATGTCCAACTCAGCTGTTCGGAGTCTTCAGAGAACAGAAGGTGGAGCTCTGTCGCACAGCTGCTTTCTACAAGGGGAAAAAAATCCCCCCGGCTGCCTTTCCACTCTCAGTTATTGAAGAAATAAGAATAAATGGGAAAAAACATACCTGGTAACAGCCAGAGATGTCTGCAAGTCATTGCTAAGACACCTGTAAGGG
The DNA here is from genome assembly GCF_032444005.1 of Ranitomeya imitator. NCBI lineage: Eukaryota > Metazoa > Chordata > Amphibia > Anura > Dendrobatidae > Ranitomeya > Ranitomeya imitator. Next base: position 175,235,213 of record NC_091283.1, read on the forward strand.
ATTACAGACGGTTCCTTTTAGACATAGTATCCTGCATACTTAAGCTACAGAAACACATTATTTCATGGACAACGTCCTAATATCATAAAGTCCTACAGAAATGTTATCTAGGGATCCAGACATCAGCTGATGTGAGGCCGCCCAGAGCCGCCTGCCATCTACCCTGCTGTACTCCGTCTCCTGGAGCGCCTATATCAGCCATCATTTCTTCAAGTCAGAGAGAATTACAGAGAGATCAATTGAGGAAAGACAGATGCTGGGATTTCGCAGACAGTCCATGAAAGGGGATGTCTGCTCGTGTGCAGGGTCTATTATTTATCAACTAGTCTTGAATAGTAAAATAAAAGGACCGTTTTTGTGTATACAGCTCTTATGCAGATCTATGTGTCTACATGGTTGCAGATTGCAAAAAAAAAAAAATTGCATGTTGTCCAACCATGGAGTCATTCACCTCCCGTTCTTCTGCCTGACAATTTACTGGCTGTTGAGAATAGTGGACAGAGGAAATCAAGGCTTGTTTGCAGTCAGTAACCATGAAGTCCATAGGTCTGCATAAGGGCTGTAGGCACAAAACAGTAAGATATCGGAGAACCAAAAATGTTGCACGGATGTTTAAATTTATTTCATATGCTATAAAAATTGACAGCTAAAGTATAATATTGACCTTTAAGGACAATAACATAACTACTACAATTCTACCTTGATGTACAAGGCAGAATTTCTATAATGCTGCCCTTTGTGTGCAAAAGTATAATTTATGTAATACTGCCATCTATCTACAAGATTATAACTAAGATACTGTCCCCTACGCAGAAGAATATCACTACTATAATACTGCCTCCTGTGTACAAGAATATAACTACTATAATACTGCCCCTATGTACAAGAATATAACTACTATAATACTGCCCCTATGTACAAAAATATAACTACTATAATACTGCCTCCTGTGTACAAGAATATAACTACTATAATACTGCCCTCTATGTACAAGAATATAACTACTATAATACTGCCCCATATTTATAAGAATATAACTACTGTACTATAAAACTGCCCCTATGTACAAGAATATAACTACTATAATACTGCCCCTATGTACAAAAATATAACTACTATAATGCTGCTCCTATATACAAGAATATAACTATATAACTACTTTAATACTGCTCCTATGTACAAGAATATAACTACTGTAATACTGCCCCTATGTACAAGAATATAACTACTATAATACTGCCCTTATGTACAAGAATATAACTACTATAATACTGTCCCTATGTATAAAAATATAACTACTATAATACTGCCCCTATGTACAAGAGTATAACTACTATAATACTGCCCCTATGTACAAGAATACAACTACTATAATACTGCCCCTATGTACAAGAATATACTATATATACTAGAGTATAAGCCGAGATTTTGAGCCCATTTTTGGGGGCTGAAAGTGCCCCTTATGGCTTATACTCGAATCATTGTCCCAGGGAGTTGGCGGGGGAGGGGGAGTGGCAGCTGTCAAATCATACTTACCTGCTCCCGGCGTGTCTCTGCACGTTCCTGCTTCTCCGGCGCCCGCAGCTTCTTCCTGTGTTCAGCGGTCACATGGTACCGCTCATTAAAGTAATGAATATGGACGCATATTCATTACTTTAATGAGTGGTACGATGTGACCGCTGAACACAGAAAGAAGCTGCAGGCGCCGAAGATCACATGTCAGTGAGAAGCTGCCAGGGACCTTGCTGGGAGCAGGTGAGTATAATGAGGACTGGAGGGTGAGTATTGCGCGATATTCACCTGTCCGCGTTCCACCGCTGGGTGCCGCTGTGTCTTCTGCATCCTCTGCCTGTGACGTTCAGGTCAGAGGGCGCGATGATGCAATTAGTGGAACGCGGACAGGTGAATATTGCAAGTGTCGGGAGCCTGCTCAGGACAAGAGGTGAGTATGTGAATTTTTTTTATCGCAGCAACCGGCTATGGGGCAAATGTTTCTATGGAGCATCTTATGGGGCCATAATCAACCTATGCAGCATTATATGGGACATATTTTCTAAGAAGCATCTTATGGGGCCCATCGTAAACTTCATGGAGCATTTTATGGGGCATATTTTATTATGGAGCATCTTATGGGGCCATCATGAACTGTATGGAGCATTATATGGGGCTCCTGATTCAATATGGATAATCAAAAACACTTAACCTACCGATGTCTCAATTAATTTTACTTTTATTGGTATCTATTTTTATTTTTGAAATTTACCAGAAGCTGCTGCATTTCCCACCCTAGGCTTATACTCGAGTTATTAAGTTTTCCCATTTTTTTGTGGCAAAATTAGGGGTCTTAACTTATACTCGAGTCGGCTTATACTTGAGTATATACGGTAACTACTATAATACTGCTCCTATGTACAAGAATATAACTATTATAATACTGTCACCAGTGTACAAGAATATAACTACTATAATACTGCTCCTATGTACAAGAATATAAGTACTATAATACCGTCACCAATGTACAAGAATATAACTACTATAATACTGCTCCTATGTACAAGAATATAACTACTATAATACTGCTCCTATGTACAAGAATATAACTACTATAATACTGTCCCCTACACACAAGAATATAACTACTATGATAGTTATACATGATACTAAGTACAAGAGTGGATCGCCCCCAAGGGCAGCTGGGTACTCGGTACCGGGTCCTGCGGTTCACAGGGGAATGTCACGGTGGCTGTCCCGGTCTGTGGCCCTTGGAACGTCCGAGTTAAAGGGAAAGATCTTTAAAGGGATATGTTCATGACGCCACCTGTGGTATTCAGTCAGGGTGACCGACGCTGCTTTAAGGGGTCCGCTGGGGTGATGTTATGGCAGCTAGATGGTATACCTCCCCACAGGTGAAGTACGTCCCCAGGGCTTCCCAGTGTGTAGATGGTGGATGGTGAGAGGCGCAGTGAAGAACGAGGTTGCAGTCTCTTTACCTTTTAATTAAAGCTTCAGCATACACAGTCCAGGGTACCAGACCACAGGGCAGGCAGAGTCCGGCCGGTTTGGAGGCAAATCCAGAGTCCCCTTGTCCAGGTAGAAATCAGTAGCCTTCCTCTAGCGCCATGGTGTTGTAGTACCTTACTGCTAAGCTTCTCATAAGGTCCTCACAGATGTTGTAGATGTTATGTCTCTCTCTCTGTCCCCCAGATGGATAGGACAAACCCGTATCACCAGTGGCTTGAGGCGTTTTACAGGGACTCTATCATTGCCCCAGCCTCTAAGGGGTGCCACCTTGCCTCCTGGGTGTAGGGGCGGACAGACTGAAAAAGCGGGTTCTTATATTAAATAAAAAATAACTTTTATTATATATCTTTAAAAAAAGTGCAAACATATAGTGCTAACAAAGGTGCAAAGTGCATACGTACAACATGGAGACACATAAAAATATGAGTATATAACCGCAATGAAAGATATCTTACAGTATGCAAGATAGCACACCAATATCTTATGCAGACACAGGCTAGAGACTATGAATCCGTATATCTCTAGATCTCACGTCTCTATTACCACAACTGTTATACTATGGCAGGATACCGTACCAGCAGGCTGTGTTCAATGTCACCACTACGCCTTTAAATAACTGCTGTTGCAGTATACAGGTATCTCTACCCAGCGGTATATACCTCTTTCTCATGCTCTGCAGACCTAAATGACCCTGTAGTCATCCAACTGCCCTCCGTTACCAATATATTGGGGCAAAGACATTTATAGAGTCACATACGTAATATCAAAACCAGTGATACTCATCTGTCTTCTGTTGGACATGCTTAAAGGACCAGGTGCAGTATTGAATATTAGTAGCCCATGTGATCAGTCATTCAAATTCGAACCACATTATTCCTTATGGGCTCTTGTTCTTGTACAGTGCTTCCCAACGCGTTTCGTATATATCATACTCATCAGGGGATCATGTCACATATACAGATCATGCGTGAGCATAGAGGGGGACAGGTAGCGTGAAATTAGCTGTCCTGACGATCTCTGGAGCAAGGCATAAAGGATCGTTGCTCCCTCGGTGTTCCAGCTACCGGGATCTTGTGATATCCACTCCTTTGCTACGACTTCTTCACCCTCTCTACAATACAGTCCTCCTTCAGTGTGTCTCTTTCTGGAAGCTGCCACACTTAGGGCAGGCACAGCTCCGTGTACTTCTGTCTTGATCTCTGACAGGATCCCACCTCTGTCAGGGACCAACTAACTGAGCGAAGCTCAGCCAGCAACTAACTAACTTCCTCCCCAGGCAACCAGTTTTACCTAAGTGTGAGGAGTGCCCTAATAAATAGGAGCAGAGCTCCCCCTGGTGGCCTGGAGTGTGAAATGTGTTGCATGGTTGTGATACCTGGATTCAGTTGTCCTTCTTTGCCTCCAAACGTAATATCACTCTCCCCTAGAGGAAAATGACATTACTGCAACGACCAGGACCCTGGGGCGCCGCAAGAGTATTCCAGCAACTTCTACACTACTGCTGCACCCTTTAGACAAGAATCATGTACCAGATGCATTGTAGTAAATCACCGGAGTGCTTCCAGGTTGTCCCATTCTGTATGGTGCTCTCTAAGTCTCCTGAGCAAAACACATTAAGAAACGTCTATCCTGAGCTGCTGAGAATGTGGTAGCGCAGAGTGGGCAGCTGGCCGAGCAGAAGACATGAAAATGAGACCAATGCCCCAAGGGAATGGAAAAAGCAAACGCTATGACAATAAGATGAAGCACATAGTTATCACGCATGAAGTTTACAATAAATATGCCAGAACATACAAAGAGAACTTTGCACATGGTAAACTACATGGCATGTGTCATACGTGTCTCTCATGTGATGTAGCATGGAAGTGTACAGTACCCAGGGCAAGAGTATAGAGGAGCCAAAATGACATGTACAGGGGCTCACTGTACATAGCAGCATGTTATGGGATTTTATTTCAGCATTGTTTAGCTGTGGTATTTAGATGCAGTATGGTGCCATTATGTGGGCACTTGAAGGCTCTGCCGTTTGGGCACAGTATCACGTTATTTGTGCAGTGTATGATACAACAGTATTGGGCTGTGTTTGGTACTATTGTTTTAGAATTTTATTTAGCACATTATTGTGCAGTTATGTGTATGGTTATATTTATAAGGATGTGTTATTTAGTATTAACCCCTTTCTGCCATTGGAGGAATAGTACGTACGAAGGCAGAACCCCTGCTTTGATGTGGGCTCTGGCGGTGAACCCGCATCAAAGCCGGGACATGTCAGCTCTTTTGAACAGCTGACATGTGCCCGCAATAGGCGGAATCGCGATCCACCCCCAACTATTAACTAGTTAAATGCCGCTGTCAAACTCTGACAGCGGCATGTAACAAGCGCTTCCGGCCATCCGGAAATGTGCTCACCGGTGACCCCCATCACGTGATCGGGGATCATCGGCACGTCGGCATGACAACCAGGGGTCTCCTTGAGACCTCTATGGATGTTGATGCCAGATTGATATGAGCGCCACCCTGTGATCGGTGCTCATAGCAATGCTGTAATTCAGCTTCATAGAGGCGATCTGAGCATCGCTCCTATGTAGCAGAGCCGATCAAGTTATGGCAGCTTCTAGCCTCCCATGGAAGCTATTGAAGCATGGCAAAAGTAAAAAAAAAAAAAAAAGTTTAAATCCCCCCCTTTCGCCCCATTCAAAATAAAACAGTAAAAAAAAAATCAAACCTACACATATTTGGCATCGCCGCGTTCAGAATCGCCCAATCTATCAATAAAAGAATTGGATTAACCTGATCGCTAAACGGCGTAGTGATAAAAAAATTTCCAAACGCCAGAATTACGTTTTTTTGGTCGTCACGACATTGCATTGAAATGCAATAACGGTCAAAAGAACGTATCTGCACCAAAATGATGTAATTAAAAATGTCAGCTCGGCACACAAAAAATATGCTCTCAACTGACCCCAGATCACAAAAAATGGAGACGCTACGGGTATCGGAAAATGGCGCAATTTGTTTTTTCTAGCAAAGTTTGGAATTTTTTTTCACCTCTTAGATAAAAAAGAACCTAGACATGTTTGGTGTCTATGAACTCGTACTGACCTGGAGAATCGTAATGGCCGGTCAGTTTTAGCATTTATTGAACCTAGAAAAAAAGCCAAACAAAAAACAAGTGTGGGATTGCCCTTTTTTGCAATTTCACCGCACTTGGAATTTTTTTCCCGTTTTCCAGTACCAATGGTGTCATTCAAAAGTACAACTCGTCCCGCAAAAAACAAGCCCTCACGTGGCCATATTGATGGAAAAATAAAAAAGCTATGGCTCTGGGAAGGAGGGGAGCGAAAAATGAAATGCAAAACCGAAAAAGCTCCGAGGGTTAATGGGTTAAGAAGTATTTGATAACTATTTTGGTAATGATATTTCATAGACAGCATGACCCCATAATTTGGGCACTGCATGGCACTGTTATTTTGTTGTTGCGTTTCACCTGGAGAGTTCAGAAACCGACAGCAGACGTGACATAGTTATAGTGGGGAAAAAAAGTATTTAGTCAGCCAATTGTGCAAGTTCTCCCACTTAAAAAGATGAGAGAGGCCTGTAATTGACATCATCGGTAGACCACAACTATGAGAGTCAAAATGAGAAAACAAATCCAGAAAATCACCTTGTCTGATTTGGTAAGATTTATTTTTGTAAATTATGGTGGAAAATAAGTATTTGGTCATTAACAAAAGTTCATCTCAATATTTTGTTATATCTCCTTTGTTGGCAATGACATTTAATCTTTTATTCTTACTAAAAAAAAGTGGAGGGTTCGCCAAACTATGTTTTTTCCCTGGGGTTCTTCACAGACCAAATGTGTCATGTAAGAGTATCCCAAAATCTTTCTGTTTGGTCATTGCCATGTTACTCTTCAATCTGTTTTGCTCCATTAGAGAATTCCATACTCAGATCTCAGTGACTAACAAGCCACAAGGCGAGGTACTAGTTACGAGGCATTCAGTATCCAAATTCTGCGAGTGGAAAATGTAAAAAAAATGGACAGAAAAATGTTAAAATTGAGGAAACTGGGACACGAATGTGGAGTCATCGATTACACATCACACAGGCATAAATGATCCCAATCAGGAAAGTCTCTGTTCTGGCTCAGTGAGCATTCAGCTTGAGAAGAATGCACCTCCGCAGGGTTACAAGTCCTTCCTATGAGTCAGGTACTCTCATGTACATGACTGACGTGGTAGGATTCTTTGCTAATCTTCATAAACCCTATGGAATGGAATGCCAAGTGTCACCGATGTAGTAGAGCTGAGTTTGTCATTCAACTGTGGGCATCATGATAACTCTGAGGAACAATTATGCCATCATGGTGTGACCATGAAATGTGTCAAATGACAAACTCTAGGGTTGTGAAAGATAGATTTCTCCCTCTAGTCATGCCAAATATTTACTTTGAGGTTGGTACTGAATGCCCTCATGTCACTTGTAATACAACTTATATGCCAAGATTGTAGGCGGAGAGCAGCTGTACCAACTTCTGTGGTTAGGTCAACCTGATGGGAGGGTGTCACGTAGGTCCTTAGTGCCCATGCCATGGAGAAAGTGCCTTTTTTCCTTATACAGCCTATCATAGGGGACATGACGGAACAAAACCTCCTCTCCCCCAGAAATATCATCCCTCTGCAGCCCAAAGCCCCATATTATCCACCTTCTATTGTATGGCATGCATGTTGTTCAACTTCCACAGATGGTGGAGGACAGGTGTAGGTGACCTGTGACACTTTTTTAATGCACTGCAAACTCCAGTGCCCTATAGCAATGTAGGCCACGTTGGCGCCAGAGGGCCAATATTGAGCACTTGTGACACACCAACTTTCTCCGTCCCAGACATGAAGTTGCTTATGAATATCCAGTCAGCATCAACCTCTTCATGTACCAGTGAGTGGCGCAGAAGAAAGTCCTCACCCTGGCAGACCCATCTAAATGTCTGTCATATGATATTACACTTTACCCACAGCCAATGGGTCAAAAAAAAAAACTTGTTCCTCTCGCGTTCTCACCAATTTTGGTGTCAATAATTGCCCTCATTATGAATGCCTAGTGTAATCAATGGACATTTGTACTGTGTTCATTGAGTAACCCTGCAGTCCTGCAATGGGTGGACCCTCTTCTTCATTTATCTAGTATACGAGGGTCTAGCAATCTATGTCCCCTTCCTTAGAATAAAAATACCCATTAAAACCAAGAAAGGCCGGGGACCAATGTCTCATTACTAATCATCGGGACAAATTATAATGCCTAATGAAATATATGCAACCCCAAAACGTATCCATAATAATAATCCAATCATCTAGATATCTGTTGTCGTAATGCTTGTAATGGTTAACACTCCCCTTGTGTGAGAGGGGCTTCTAAATAGCACAGATCAGCTGTTATGGCACACAGCACACTGCATGGCACCTGTTCCTGCCGCATGTGCTGGCCATTTAACTTTTTAAATCTCCTCATAATCAGCTGTGCCTCAGTCTTGTCCCACAGTCCTCAAAGCAGTGGTCATCTGGAAACCCACCAGCAGTCTTCTAGTAACCCACCAGCCGTCTTCTAAGAGACTTCCAGCAGTCCACCAGAAGTCCTCCTGCAGTCCACCAGCAGTCTATTAGCAGTCCACCAGAAATCCAGCAGTTCTCCTACAATCCACAGGCAATCTTCTAGCAGTCGTCCAGAAGTCCTTCAGAGGTCCTACAGCAATTTTCTAGCAGTCTACCAGAGATCCTAGTGCAGTCCATCGTGCAATGGGCTCCATAGTGGCAAAGCTCTTATTACCCACTGTTAGCAGCCTTGCATTTGTGCCAACCATCAGCATAGCAGCCAAAAGGAAGTTCCACATGGAAGCCATGGTTTACTTCTTCACTATGTTTTTCATTGCGGTAAGTCATGTATTTTTTTTATATACCTTTTTTTGCTTTGTACAAATCATCCAGATCCAATCATAGTTTTTCGTCGTTTTTAAGGTTGAAGGTAGCAAGTCGGATTTCCACCTATAACCTAACATGTCACATGTGTTCTTAAAGGGGTTGTCAGTATACATTGGACTAATGATATAGTCACTAATGTAGCAGTGGTATACAATGATCTTTTGGCCACAGGATCTGTTTAGTGGCCAACGTCCATGTGTAGCCCCAGCCTTTTTGTGATATTATAGTGTATATGTATCCCCCCATATAAATGCTAGCATTCTTGTGTTATATTCACATATTTTGCAGTGGTCTACCCTCTGCAAGTTATTTTTTAAACAGTAAGATGCCCTAAATGTGATGCTGGTTTTGCCATTGACATCTATAGGGAACAATCTAAAAATGTAATGTGCAGTACGACTAGTGCTAATTGCAAATGAAAGCTCTGTTAACCCTGTGTGAGGGATTATAGGCCACCGCAGAACAGTTGTCACAGGTCCCGTAGCAAAACATCTATGAGTCCCTTTAAACATGTGCTGTGCTTGTCAGCTGTGCTCCATGTAGCATGCCTCCTGTCTTTTTAAGCAAACACCAGCTGTTACCATTGTACCCTGTCGCTGCCAAAATAGTTCCTAAAATCTGCCCCCTGACAGCCTGTGCCTCTTGTCTTTGCAGATGTTTCATGCCTGTGAAGGTCCCGGCTTGTCCTTTATATGCTTCATGGGATATGACCTCCTGGAATACTTCAGTATCTATGGGACAGCAGTGTCTATGTGGGTGTCACTGATAGGTAAGCTCACCTATTATAATTTTGGGGTTCTTTTGGACTTGCCAACGCGTGCGAAGTGAAATCCTGAAAAGTTGTTTGATGATGCGTTATACCGTGCAAAGATTTTCCTATATGTCCTGGCTATTAAACAGAATACACCCTAACCTAAAGCACCCCAAGATAGCATAAACCCCAGACCTTCTAATCAAAACCAGACCAGATCCATTAAAAGATCCCAAAAAACAAATATGTATAGACCACCAAAATAAATACCGATACCAAGAAAGAACCCCTAAATACAGACTCCATATTACACCCCTTATAAAATACAGGACCAATACCTCCTCAATAGCGAGCCTAATGAAATACAGATTTCGAATCAGTCCATTGCATTAAGACTGCAGGCAAGACCCCTATAATAAAAAGAGACCCCCACCAAGAGTTCAGAACCTTGACTATTATAAACTAAGACATATCCCAGACCATACATTCTAAATTAATACAGACCCGAGAACTCATAAAACAGATTCCAGACCAAAACCCCTAAATACAGACTCTAAGACATCCAAAGAAATACACCACCCCTCTAACAAAGAATAGACTACAAACCATCTAGCTAAACATAGACAAAAACCTCTATAGTAATACAGACTGCCCCTCAGACCCACTTTATAGAGACCGCACAAAAAATCTGATATTGTATAAATACAGACCTTAGCACCTCTAAAGAAATTCAGATCCATTACCAGACCCCTTGAGGAAAATACAGCCCCCAAATCACTCCGCTAAATACAGAAACCCCAAGACCAATCTTAATACAAACCCTATAGGCATAGAGAAGTCATACGGTATAGGATATATACGGCCGAAATGAAGGTGATTGGTCCACCCACTTTCCAACAGTCTGCTACCCTACAGTTGTAGATCCACCTAGGTGGTTTTCCTGAGGAAGTAGTCAGATATATTTCAAAATGTGTTGAGAATAAACTACATGTTCTTCGAACTTCACGGATTTCAGAACTCACTTCTTACCAGTAGCGCAGCATTATCTACTCTTCCACTGTAAATCCTAAAAGATTTATTACAGAATATCGTCTGAGGGTGAGCATACACAATGGTAGCCCTCCAATCTATCTGTCCATAGGAAGTTAGATATTTGGTCTTTGGTTCCTTAGAAAAACATTTATGTCCCCCCTGATTTCCTAACATGATATAGTCTATTTCTCCAGCACTGGGTGACTTTGATGAACCCAAGAGGTCTACGGTTGTGATGTTTGGTGTCCTCACCATTGCAGTGCGGATATATCAGGATCGCTTGGGATATGGTGTCTACTCTGGGCCTATTGGAACAGCGGTGTTGATGATTTCTGTTAAATGGGTAAGTCATTGTTGGTTGTTGTAGCTATTAAGTTCTTTATTGTTTATTTTTTTGTTTACGTACAATTTTTTATTGTCTTCTAGTTAACGAAAATGAAGGAGACGAAAGGGCTGTATCCAGATAAAAGCGTCTACACGCAGCAGATAGGACCAGGTTTCTGCTTCGGAGCACTGGCTTTGATGCTACGATTCTTCTTCGAGGTGCGTTCCTCAACATATGCTTTGAGTTATGATTTACAGCCTATGGTTCTTAGGTTATCAGCTTGTAGTATGGGTATTCTTCATTGCACAGTATGTTATAGATTTGGACCAATGGTCCTTTATGTAATAGTTCTCCTTTTACAGAAGAACGGCAAATTTGCCATTGTTCAAGAGCTCCAAGTATCATGGTGCTACGCCTCTGGATCCCTGTCAGTCCTTGTCTTATTGTCCACTTGTTAGAAGTAGATGTGTTCTGGAACCTAAGTAGTCATCATGCAGTTCCTCTGGATTCATGTTTTTTTCTGAAATCATAGGTTCTGGGTGCTTCATGGGTGTGACCTACAAAAAGCACAAACCCAAAATGTTTCCATTTACAAAACAGATTTTCACTAAACTTTTTGTACAATGTAGTCTTATTCTTACATTATCTCACCTTTCCAGGAATGGGACTACACCTATGTTCACAGCTTTTACCACTGCTCTTTGGCCATGTCCTTTGTCCTCCTACTTCCTAAGGTAAACAAAAAAGCAGGAAATGGGGGAGATCCAGCCAAAATGAACTGGTCCACATTTTGCTGCTGTTCCTGTTAGAACCTTCAACTTTTCCTAACTGCTGTTCGTCCTCCACACCAGTGGATAAAACCAAAGGAATCTCAAGGCTTAAGATGTATCCAATTCAAAGAAGACATCTAAGTGTGTTGAAAATTTTGACAAAAATGTGGACATTTAGCTAAAAAGGAAACATGTTTTATTAATTTTATCTATTTTGTAAGATTTTTTGTACATTTTAATCTTATATATATATATAATGTTATGATGTGAAGAATATAGAGATGGGGGATAATTTATGGAATGATTTTTATTGTTATTAAAAATAATTGTATCTTATTCTATTTTCCATTAAGTTCAATCATGACGAGTCTTGTTTAAAAATCAGCAAGTGATTCACTTTGGGTCTCATATCTGTTGTCTGCTGACAGAAGGAAAGGAGAAGGAGTAAGTCCATTGCATTGCCAAAGCTTTGGTGATGGAAGAAGCTCTATCCTCTGCAGAAAAGCTCATCTTCCCTTTCAAGAGTGCCATACATGGAGACTCCAACAAACATAGTTGAAAGGATAGGGTAGGGCTACAATAATTTGCAGCTTGGTTGTCAATTGTCCATCTTGGTGTATCTGGCATAAGTGATGATGGAAACCAAACTTTGCATAGGTTTCTAATCACTATGTGACTAGAAAGGCCCAACATGATCAAGGTATTTCCGGTCAATTGTGATAAAAATACCAGATAACCACATTGTAATAGCACCATGCACAAAGTTGCACCAAACAAAACCTCAAAAAGAGAGGGATTAACCAACTCCATATAATACTAGAAAATCGGGGGGGAAAAAACGGAGTAATTAGGTTAAAATAGAATATTTTATTATCAACATATCAAAATAGCATTAAATACAACACATAAAGTAAGATGAAAACAGGATGATGTATATGATCACAGGTGCCGCATGCCCCATAATAGTGGACAAGTAAAAATGGGAAGCATACTCTAATCAAAGTGCAAGCATATCATGACCAAATGGTCTTTAAATAAATGTATTACTAGAACAGCGCTTACCAGCAAGTAATAGATGGGGTAGACGGCACCAATAAATGAATCCAGCAGAGCCCCAACGCACGTTTCGCTTCTTAGTTCATAGCTTTCTCAAGAGGATGACTATTGAGCCAGACAAGGACCTTTATATCTCATTGGTGGTTACTATCAAAGTCGGTCACATGTTATGAACCGGCCAACCATGTCAGCGTATGTGGCGCGTGCGCACTGTGATCTGCAGGTCCTACATCGGCCGCTGGCATCAGGTGCGACCGCGCATGCGCGGGAAGGCAGATTCACCACACTTGCACGGAGGGCTGTAAGGACGCCGCGACAGGGGAGGAGCCGCTGGACAACAGCACGCTCGCGCACTGCTGCATGGATCTGAAAGTAAGCCAACCCTATATCCACGTAATCAGAACAAGTAACAAGACGTATAAGAAAAAATGGAATTTAATGGTGATCCAAATGCGGCTGTAAGTTCACAATAAATATCATAACAACGGCATATGATGTAGGAGGAGATCCACATGCTGGGATATTCCAATTCATGTCAAGATTGAATTCAGGGTCACCAATGGTAAATTCGATCATGGGGACATATGGTATAATTAAAGGCATATATAGATGAATATGGATACAATCCAGTCCATGCCGGAGGGTGAATAAAAACTGTGCAAATGACAAATAATGACAAAGAAATATATAGTTAAAATCAATATCATAAAAAACAAAAACAACATTTGCATCCAAACGTGATCATCGGAGTGCAAGGAGATGGAAGGAAATAGAACAAATTTTTAATTGTGTATATTGTGTTGGAAGGATGGGCTACCAGTTGTCATAATTTGAAGTAGTGGAACCACATTTTCCAAGTTCTTTCCTAAAGTAATTATGTAATCTACCAAGAAACCATTATGGTTCTGACATGTTACACACCCCATGTACCATGTTGGAAGCTTCATGCATTTAGTCCAACTATGACAAGTCTTGTTTAGATTAGTGAATGTTTCCACTTTGAGTTCATGGCTGCTGACAGTAGTAAGGAGTAAGTCCTGTCTTCTATTGTCAACAGTCATGGCCAAGGCCAGGGTCAGCGTCCCTAGCCGGCGCACCTGGGCAAGTGCCGAGGCCCTGAACAAATGGGAGGGTCCACTTGCCATTCCAATAGGGCCTAGTGGGTGAGGAGCCTATCGTACACTATGTTCGCAGCTTGGACACTGGCTCTGTCACAGCCCAGAAATGCAAATAGAAAGGAAAGGAATCCAGCTCAATGAACAGGTTCTTCTTAATTCAGATAAAATTCATGCAAAGGACATTTGGTTTTATCTCTAGTCCTTTGCATGAATTTTATCGGAATAAAGAAGAACCTGTTCATTGAGCTGGACTCCTTTCTTTTCTATTATGTCACAAGCCCCACCAAGCCAACATTACATTTCTGACATCTTACAGATCCAATGTTCTTCATTGTCTTGAGTGCTCCTCAGACCTCTCCTCTTCACGGTCCCGTGAATTGCTTGGTAAACATCAACACTGACTCATTACTCATCTCCGATCTGGTTCTTAACAATATGACAGGGCATTAACCTGAAGATATCTGCTTACATTTTGTTAACCCTTACACTCTGGACTCTCAAATCAAAGGGAGAATGTGTTGAATATCCTATATTAGAAGACTATGCCACCACTGCATAATCGGTGGTGGTCCATCCTTTAGGAGAGGTCATATTTCTGTACACAGGAGCTGTAAGAAAACGTCTCTCGAGCTCATTAATGCCCCCTAGTGAATACAGCCTTATTTTAATATAGAAGGAAGTTCTCTTAGCTATCCCATTGCATTACACTGATGCACCGTGCATCACAATGTCACACTTTATTTTAATTGCGGTGCCAGCCTAACGCTAGAAATCTTTGAGAAAACTGCTGCCAGTAATGCTTTCTACAGTGAAGCAGTCAATTTCCAGCGTATACTCATTTATAAAAGGATTATTTAGAATTAGAGAAAATGGGATTTTTTTTTACATAAAAGCGCCACCCTTGATAATAGGCTGTGTCTGGTATTGCAGCATACGTGAAAAGGGGAAAAAGTAAAATATGTGTTTAGTGTGGCTTTATCTTGTAATATCATCAGGACAGGCTTTATGTCCCTGATGATATTGATCACCGATCAATATGTCACCGATCAATATCACTGATGTGAACGCTGTTTCCATTCACTGACAACAAGCATTAATCACAATGTATATCATTACATTCCGCACTCATTTGGACTGTCTAACAATTGTGTGCTATACGGAAGACATAAATGATGATGTACAAGCGAAGCGTTCTCGTAATAATAGAATATTGGCAATATTTCCTGACAAGACCGAGACCCTGAGTACTACAATGATGCCAAACAAGAGCTAGGATCATTCTCTGGCGAGCCGGTCCACAGATGACAATTATTTGTCTGTGTGTACCGTCATCTGCCAATCATCCCTCCCTCATTTTATCCATTTGCTCGTTCGGGTTGCCAAAAAGCTTGCAACTTGAGTACAGAACCTGTTATTGTGGGTTGCAGCCAAGCCACAGGGTCATCCGTTGTATGTTCAATGTAACGTGCAGTGCTGAGAGATGTAATTAATGGCTTCTTTCTAAGCATCGTGTTAACAAATATGTAATAGCTCATGGGAATATATGAAACTTAATATGTCTTATTAGTGAAAAGTGGCATATTCCTCACCATCCGGTTCCCATTCCCGTGCCCGAGGGATCTCAATAAATGTTTAAGAAGCTCCTTAGTTACCTAGAAATGCATCTACTGTAAAACAGTGATTACTAGACATGAGTTGGAGGGGAGAGGAGGGAGATGCAGGTGCAGTATTCGTATGTAGCGTGTCCTCTAATGCTGTTAAAGGGTATCTGTCAGAAGCTTGAACCCTCTGAATCCGTCTACATGGGCATGTATGTCGCAGAGAGGTAAATAAAATGACACCTTGATATCTGCTATCCGAGATCTTATTCCAGAGAAATCCATATTTTTCTTTATATGTAAATAAGCTGCTAAGATCTATGGGCCAGACATAGATCTCAAAAGAAAATCTGCCTCCAGAGCTTATTTTTAAAAGAAAGGAGGCGTTACCTCTGTGAGACATGTACTGACTGATAGTCTGCTCTCCTGATCTACATGTCTCACACTGGTATCTCCACCTTTCATTTGACATTTTGAACCGAAATGTCACCGTCATTATGGGCTATTAAATCACCTTTATATTTTGGAAGAACCTGATTTGCTGCCTCAATTTCTTCACTTCATACTGAAGGTTGGTAATTACCTGGAGGCTTGGCACCATGAACTAATTTGACTTCTAATTTGATTTATTTGGAATAACACATCGGATTGCACATATCAAGGTGTCATTTTATTTAACTTTCTATGCAAATGTAGACTGCTTCAGAGGGTTCATCTTACTGACAGGTGCCCTTTAAATATTATGAAATACTTGAAAAATATTTTTTTTACATTTTTCTTCTGTTAGTTGGAAAATTAAATTAAACAGCTCCAGATTCTCAACTTCTGAGACTTTGTGAGCATGGCTTTTAGGGAAAAGGGAGAGTCAGATAGGTTCTGAAGGTTTAATTCTCCTCTGTGGTAGCAATCTGCCATACTAGGCCATGTTGGAGCACCTTAATATTAGATATTGGAGGTGCAGGCAGAAATCCAGAAGCGACATGGGGCATATGGTGATGATGGTTGCAACAATCTCCAATCATTGTTTAGAATAGCACAGTATTCTTCTGGTGGGCTGCTATTTTGTGAGTTCTGTATGGGCCCTGATTGTGAAGGTATCCCTATACTGTGACTGACTAGTCCACTAAGGGAATCAAAATCCATTGTTGCCAATCGTCCAGGACTTTTCCAGACACCTTGGTTGAGAATGGACTAAGTTTATAGGCCCTGCACATAAGTTTTCGTTCCCGGGTGGCCCAAATAATAATATAATAATAATCTTTATTTTTATATAGCGCTAACATATTCCGCAGCGCTTTACAGTTTGCACACATTATCATCACGGTCCCCGATTGGGCTCACAATCTAGAATTCCTATCAGTATGTCTTTGGCATGTGGGAGGAAACCGGAGTGCCCGGAGGAAACCCACGCAAACACGGAGAGAACATACAAACTCCTTGCAGATGTTGTCCTGGGTGGGATTAGAACCCAGGACCCCAGCGCTGCAAGGCTGTAGTGCTAACCACTGCGCCACCGTGCTGCCCAAGGACGTTCCTGGTGGGAGAGGGGGTGGTATATCCAGGAGTGGCAAGGATATTTTGGGGGAATACAAACAACCATTGAGATTTGAAAAATTATGAAAGTGGCCTACTGTCATGAAAGTGGAACTGTCATGGGAGTGCAGCGCCCCAAGGTCCTGGTCGTTGCAGTAATTTCATTCTCCTCTAGGGGGAAGTGATGTTACATTTGAAGGCAATAAAGGAGATCTCTTTACCAGGTATCACAAACATGCAACACACTTGACACTCCAATCCACCAGGGGGAGCTATGCTCCTATTTATTAGGGCACTCTTCACAATTAGGTAAAACTGGTGGTCTGGATAGGAAGTTAGTCAGAAGCTGGCTGGGCTTCTCCCAGTCAGTTCCTGTCAGGCAGACAGAGAGGAAGGATGAACATCTAGTAGTTGCTGACAGGGTTGGTACCTGACAGGGGTGGGATCCTGTCAGAGGCCTAGACAGAAGGTCACGGAGCTGCGCCTGCCCCACGTGCGGCAGCATCCTAAGAAGGGACACGAACAGCGAACTGTATTGTAGAGGGTGAGAAACGAAGTCATAGCAAAAGGAGAGGAAACCAGAAGGAGTTCTGCCCTACACAGGCTGCCTCCTTCTGAGGCGCAGGATCTGGTAGCCGGGACACCGAGGGAGCAACAGTCTCCATGCCTGGGCTCCAGAGACCGGCAGGACAGCTAATTCCAAGTTACTGATCCGCCCTATACCCAGGAGACACGGTGGCGACTTGTGGGGGCCGGGGCATGCTAGAGTCCCTGTAAAAAGCCTCAGGCCATCAGTCATACGGGTTTGTTCCTATCCATCTGGGGGACAGAGAGAGACATAACATCTAGAACATCTACAACAGTTGTGAGGACCTTATGAGAGGCTCAGCAATAAGGTACTACAACACCCAGGCGCTAGAGGAAGGCTACTGATTTCCACCTGGATAAGGGGACTCTGGAATTGCCTCCAAACCAGCCGGACTCTGCCTGCCCTGTGATCTGGTGCTCTGGACTGTAGATGCTGAACCTTCAGTAAAAAGGTAACGAGACTGCAACCTTGTGTCCTCATTCTTCACTGCACCTCACACCATCCACCATCTACCATCCACCATCTACACACTGGGAAGCCCTGGGGATATACTTCACCTGTGGGAAGGTATACCATCTAGCTGCCATAACATCACCCCAGCGGACCCCTTAAAGCAGTGTTGGTCACCCTGACCGAATACCACAGGTGGCATCATGAAAATTCCACTTTAAAGACCTTTCCCTTTTATTAACGGACCTCCCAAGGGCCATGGACCGGGTCAGCCACCGTAACATCCCCCTGAGAACCGAAGGACCCGGTACCGAGTACCCCACAGCCCTTGGGGGCGCTCCAGGAGCACTGTGGCTAGCTCAAAAAGGGGATTATGTTGGTTGACATGGCTATGAGGTACTATGGATGGCACTGTTGTGGGACACAATTGTTGGCACTCTTATAAAAGCACTGTGGCTAGTCCAATAAAGGGGTGACACTTTTATGAAGTAGTATGGATGACACTATAGTGGGTCAGGTTGGCTGGTCTTAATGGGATTCTTGCTTGTGGCCAGGGTCATAATTTTGGTGAGTGCAAAGGTTGCAGTTGATTTAGATCATTGAGCCTAATGGAGGCCAAAAGGTCCTTTGGGCCACATGAAAAGTAATAATATTTAACGTAGTGATAGTTGGGGACCCTGTTGGAGATTTTACATTGCGGGCCACGAGCTTCAAGTTATGCCACTTCTTGTGGCCTATGCTGGTGCAGGGTACTATGGATTTTACTGTTATAGAGTCACTGCTTTTCAAGGGAGTCATTATGTCCTGCACTGTTAAAAGGCGCAAGGAGCACAAGGGCTGGCACGTTTATATGGCCAAAGTGGCTGGTTCCATAAGGACATTTCTGAAGGAAGGAGGGATTTAATGGCAGCTTACTATCCTCCTGAAGCATATGTAGCTGTAACAGGATACCTGGCTCAGCAGGTGGACCCAGCCTCCTCAGCCTCAGAGAAGAAATTCACACCCCTACAAGCTAGCAGTCTCCAAACTCCTACAGGAAGACTCCCTGTGGATACCATGGCAAGGAGGAGAGGAAGGGTGTGTCTATATGTAAAATCATCCTTAAAACCCATCCTGCGTGATAATATAGGTGAATTTAATGAACATGTAGAATCCCTTTGGGTGGAGATAAGGGGAGGGGGAAAAAATAATAAATTACTGATAGGGGTTTGTTATAAATCTCCAAAAATAATGGAAGCAATGGAGAATATCCTCGTAAAGCAAATAGATGAAGCTGCGACTCAAGGAGAAGTCATTATTATGGGGGACTTCAACTACCCTGAAATAGATTGGGGAACAGAAACCTGCAGTTCCAGCAAAGGTAATCCTAGTTAATGGGGGATCCTAGTTAATGATAAACTTACCTGGAGCAGCCAGTGCCAGGCAGCAGCTGCCAAGGCAAACAGGATCATGGGGTGCATTAAAAGAGGTCTGGATACACATGATGAGAGCATTATACTGCCTCTGTACAAATCCCTAGTTAGACCGCACATGGAGTACTGTGTCCAGTTTTGGGCACCGGTGCTCAGGAAGGATATAATGGAACTAGAGAGAGTACAAAGGAGGGCAACAAAATTAATAAAGGGGATGGGAGAACTACAATACCCAGATAGATTAGCGAAATTAGGATTATTTAGTCTAGAAAAAAGACGACTGAGGGGCGATCTAATAACCATGTATAAGTATATAAGGGGACAATACAAATATCTCGCTGAGGATCTGTTTATACCAAGGAAGGTGACGGGCACAAGGGGGCATTCTTTGCGTCTGGAGGAGAGAAGGTTTTTCCACCAACATAGAAGAGGATTCTTTACTGTTAGGGCAGTGAGAATCTGGAATTGCTTGCCTGAGGAGGTGGTGATGGCGAACTCAGTCGAGGGGTTCAAGAGAGGCCTGGATGTCTTCCTGGAGCAGAACAATATTGTATCATACAATTATTAGGTTCTGTAGAAGGACGTACATCTGGGTATTTATTATGATGGAATATAGGCTGAACTGGATGGACAAATGTCTTTTTTCGGCCTTACTAACTATGTTACTATGTTACTATGTAATCGGTTTTTGACAATTATGAGAGACAATTACCTTTCACAACTGGTTCAGGACCCAACAAGAAGGGGGGCACTGCTAGACCTAATATTAACCAACAGGCCAGACCGCATATCAAATATAAGGGTTGGGGGTCACTTGGGAAATAGCGATCACAAAATAATAAGTTTTCATGTATCCTTTAAAAAGATGTGTAGTAGAGGGGTTACAAGGACACTAAACTTCAGGAGGGCAAATTTCCAACGGATGAGAGAGGATCTTGGTGCAATTAACTGGGACGATATCCTGAGACACAAAAATACACAAAGAAAATGGGAGACGTTTATTAGCATCCTGGATAGGACCTGTGCACAGTATATACCGTATGGGAATAAACATACTAGAAATAGGAGGAAACCAATATGGCTAAATAGAGCTGTAAGGGGCGCAATAAGTGACAAAAAGAAAGCATTTAGAGAATTAAAGGAAGTAGGTAGTGAGGAGGCATTAAATAAATACAGAAAATTAAATAAATTCTGTAAAAAGCAAATCAAGGCAGCAAAGATTGAGACAGAGAGACTCATTGCCAGAGAAAGTAAAAATAATCCTAAAATATTCTTTAACTACATAAATAGTAAGAAACTAAAAAATGATAGTGTTGGCCCCCTTAAAAATAGTCTGGGTGAGATGGTGGATGAGGATGAGGAAAAAGCCAATATGCTAAATGACTTTTTTTCATCAGTATTTACACAAGAAAATCCCATGGCAGACAAAATGTCTAGTAATAAAAATTTCCAATTAAATGTCACCTGCTTAACCCAGCAGGAAGTGCGGCGTCGTCTAAAAATCACTAAAATTGACAAATCTCCGGGCCCGGATGGGATACACCCTCGAGTACTGCAGGAATTAAGTACAGTCATTGATAGGCCATTATTTTTAATCTTTAAAGACTCCATAATAACAGGGTCTGTGCCACAGGACTGGCGTATAGCAAATGTGGTGCCAATATTCAAAAAGGGAACAAACTACTGTGGGTAAAATCCTGGAGGGCATTCTAAGGGACGCTATACTGGAGTATCTGAAGAGGAATAACCTCATGACCCAGTATCAGCACGGGTTTACTAGGGACCGTTCATGTCAGACTAATTTGATCAGTTTCTATGAAGAGGTAAGTTCCGGATTGGACCAAGGGAACCCAGTGGATGTAGTGTATATGGACTTTTCAAAAGCTTTTGATACGGTGCCACACAAAAGGTTGATACATAAAATGAGAATAATGGGGATAGGGGAAAATATGTGCAAGTGGGTTGAGAGCTGGCTCAGGGATAGGAAACAAAGGGTGGTTATTAATGGAGCACACTCGGACTGGGTAGCGGTTAGCAGTGGGGTACCACAGGGGTCAGTATTGGGCCCTCTTCTTTTTAACATATTTATTAATGACCTTGTAGGGGGCATTCAGAGTAGAATTTCAATATTTGCAGATGACACTAAACTCTGCAGGGTAATCAATACAGAGGAGGACAATTTTATATTACAGGATGATTTATGTAAACTAGAAGCTTGGGCTGATAAATGGCAAATGAGCTTTAATGGGGATAAATGTAAGGTCATGCACTTGGGTAGAAGTAATAAGATGTATAATTATGTGCTTAATTCTAAAACTCTGGGCAAAACCGTCAATGAAAAAGACCTGGGTGTATGGGTGGATGACAAACTTAAATTCAGTGGCCAGTGTCAGGCAGCTGCTACAAAGGCAAATAAAATAATGGGATGCATTAAAAGAGGCATAGATGCTCATGAGGAGAATATAATTTTACCTCTATACAAGTCACTAGTTCGACCACACTTAGAATACTGTGCACAGTTCTGGTCTCCGGTGTTTAAGAAAGACATAGCTGAACTGGAGCGGGTGCAGAGAAGAGCGACCAAGGTTATTAGAGGACTGGGGGGTCTGCAATACCAAGATAGGTTATTACACTTGGGGCTATTTAGTTTGGAAAAACGAAGACTAAGGGGTGATCTTATTTTAATGTATAAATATATGAGGGGACAATACAAAGACCTTTCTGATGATCTTTTTAATCATAGACCTGAAACAGGGACAAGGGGGCATCCTCTGCGGTTGGAGGAAAAAAGGTTTAAGCATAATAACAGATGCGGATTCTTTACTGTAAGAGCAGTGAGACTATGGAACTCTCTGCCGTATGATGTTGTAATGACTAATTCATTACTTAAATTTAAGAGGGGACTGGATACCTTTCTGGAAAAGTATAATGTTACAGGGTATATACACTAGATTCCTTGATAGGGCGTTGATCCAGGGAACTAGTCTGATTGCCGTATGTGGAGTCGGGAAGGAATTTTTTTCCCCAATGTGGAGCTTACTCTTTGCCACATGGGTTTTTTTGCCTTCCTCTGGATCAACATGTTAGGGCATGTTAGGTTAGGCTATGGGTTGAACTAGATGGACATATAGTCTTCCTTCAACCTTAATAACTATGTAACTATGTAACTATGTAACTCGTTCTAGCACCCTAGGGTGGGGAGATACGTAGAATAGCTAGTAGGAACCAGGTAGGAATACCGTGGTCTCCAAGCATAACAGGGGTCCGGACAGACATGATGGCACCAGAACCGCTGCCTATAACCTTCCGTTAGGGAGATGTATTTACAAACCTCCAGGGGAGGCGGATAAGGACCCTCCCAGGGGTGGAAAAGGGTTTGGCCAACCAAGGGGATAAAGACTTATACAAGGCCATGTGGTTTCTCTCTGTTATGCTTGCCGTTCACTTCGAAAGTTGGGGCCAAGTCAAGTAACGTGCTGTGAAGGAACTAGGAACAAGCTGACAGCCCATGCCTCCTGCAGCCAGGAGCACACATAGTTGAACTTCAAACCGGTATTTGGCATGACCCATCTGCTTATATCTTTTGTACTTCACCCATATTTGCATATTTGACCATTATATACATATAACCATTGTGTATATAATGTATTGACTAGTGTGCCTTAAGGCGATTAAATATATAATTTAACCTACGTGCTATCTCGATTCACAAATCCACAAGTATGTATTCTCGGTTTAACTTTCCATGCTAACAGGGCTGATTTCTGGCCCGATATAATCCCATTAACGGACCGGGCTTATATCTAACAAGGAACTGGTAGCAGTCCAACCGGGCTGGCAGCGCTCTGTTTCACTGGTGCTAGCCAAAGGGGCTTCTCAGTCAGAGTTGTGAGCGAGTGTGGTGCCACGTCAGCGACTGCGTGGGCCACATCCTCTCACTTCCCATCCTCCTTGGTCCCATGTGGATAGGGGGTGTCTGTGTAAAACTATTCAAAACTGACCTTAGGTGTCCCCAGGGGATGCAGAACGTCACATTAGTACAAGTGGGGAGACCTCACTACGTGATCCTTCTGATGTAATAGTGACATCAGGTGGGGTGGCGAGGTGAGGGTTCATCACCACATTCTTTTGGCCTTGCACTGTTATGAGGCATTCTTATGGATAGCACTTTTATGGAGACACTATATTGGCAAGCTGATGTGCCTATCTGATCTAATATTCAATGTTCATTATGTATATGGTCATCATCAGGTCCGTCTCTGTGAGCAAGAATTAACCAGAGCAGCATCTGAGTCGAGGTTTCATAAGAAATAGGTGATGGAATCTATGAAATGCTCCAAAATGACTTAAATCTACTTGTCAGAGGCCTCCAGGAAGTGGCGGGCGGGTTGTGTGAGGCAAAACATGCACCTGACGTCTCTCCATGGTGTTACTGACCAAATTTATTGGTCTATTGAATACTAATAAAAGAGAAATTACTGGCAGTTCTGTCTGAGGCCACGTATGCTGCATAATCACCGCCTATAACTCACTGCAGTCAATACCAGATGGGCTGAAATCATTACACAGGGCCAGGTAGAGGAGGAAGCCTGCAATGAGGCCAGGAGGCGCCTGCAAAGCCCAAGACTATCAAGAAAATATCTGTAACTGATGCGAAAGAACTTAAGAAGAAAATGGAATGGAAGGAGTGATATGTGGAACTGATGTGGCTAAGACATGATGACCACCAAAGTGATGCGTAAGGCTACCACATGGCAGCAGAGCTCAACAATTAAGTCAGGCTTCTCCATATCCAGGAGTGTACAGTGTGGTATCACGTACGCACACGATATTACATATACACTCTCGTCAGTTCAACACTATATGACACATTCAGTGGGGAAAATAAGTACTTGATACACTGCCGATTTTGCAAGTTTTCCAATCTACAAAGAATGGATATCTTTCAAGGCTGTTTCTGGTATTATATGAGTACTTTTCCTTATATATCTGTGTCATATTATTTTTGACTCCTGATATAGATATTCATCTAGATATATTACCTCCGGACATATCATTGGCATATATATTTTTTTTTCTTACAGTCAATATCGATACATGCATTTGATATTGGGTTCTATGTCTAGTTTTTAGTTCTCTGTTTTTATGTCTCATTATTACTGTACTACTTGTGTCTAAATTGATATTTTATTATCTTCTATATATGACTAATAAAATGTGTTATACCTATTAATGATCAATTGCTCCTTTGTTTATCTCTGTTGGTTTATGTGATTTATGTATGAAGGAAGTGGCATAACTTGAAACTCATGAGCCCCGATGCGAAAGCGCCAACGGGGCCCCCAAATATTTTAAATTTTTAATAGCAATAGTCTTTTTCTATAGGCCAAAGGGACTTTCAGGACCCCCTAGGCTCCAGGGCCCGGGTGCGATTGCAACCCCTGCACCTGGTGTAGTTATGCCCCTGTATGAAGGGATCATTGCATTATCCATGAGGAATTCTATTGGTTCTATCCATACAACATAGCAAGTGTTTGCATGCATCCCTTTTAAGGAGGAGAGGAAGGCAAAGTAATTATTGAGCATTTCTGAGTTCTGATAATAAAAAAAACAGCAGGGTTGCGTTGTGGGCTCTTCCAGAGATAGTTGGATTGTAGATTGTGAGCCTTCGCGGGCAGGGTTCTCATTCCTCCTGTACCAGTTATGACTTGTATTGTTCAAGATTATTGTACTTGTTTTTATTATGTATACCCCTCCTCACATGTAAAGCGCCATGGAATAAATGGCGCTATAATAATAAATAATAATAAATAAATAATTTGGATCTGGCTTTAGTAAAACCCATAGTTTTATCTGAGCTCATGGAAATAGTATAGTACTATTCCTGGTCCAGATAAATGGTACTGATTATGGTCCAGATAACTGGTACTGTTCAAGGCACTGGCAGACACAGACCGGAAAGGGCCCCTGTGCAAGAGCAATATAAGGGCCCTTTGCGCCCCAACAGCTCCTAAAAATGCTAAATTGCACCTGCTTTGGAGGTATGAATCAGGCCCCTATGCGGTCACACAGGTTGCACCAATGATATGTCCTCTCCTGGTTGATAGCCCATATAAATATTACTGTTCACAGCACAGATAATTAGGACTGTACACGGGCCAGATAATTAAACCTGTTCACAGCTCAGATAAATAGTACTGTTCATGGTACAGATAAATACTAATGTTTATGGTGTAGATAAATAGTACTGTTTAAGGCCCAGATAAATAGTGTTGTTCAAAGCCAGATAAATAGGACTGTTCACAGCCCTGATAATTATCACTGTTCACAGCCTAGGAAATGAATACTGTTCATGGGCCAGATAAATGTTAAAAGCCCAGGTAGTATATTTCTTGGCCAGGAAAAATAGTACTGTTCCCAGGGAAGATAAATAGTATTTTTCACTGCAGAGATAAATAGCACTATTCACAGCCCAAATAAATAATATTATTCATGGCCCAGATAGTTAGGACTGTTCGCTGCTTAGATAAATAGTGCTGTTCATAGACCAGATAAATAGTATTGTTCTCAGCCCAGATAGTTAGGACTGTTCATGGCCCAGATAAATAGTACTGTCCATGGCCCAGATAAATGGTACTGCTCACAACCCAGATAAAAGTACTGTTCACTGCCCAGAAAAATAGCACTGTTCACAGCCCAGTTAGTACTTTTTACATCTCAAATAATAATACTGTTTATGTCTAAGATTAATAGTACTGTTGACTGCAAAGATAAACAGTACTATTCATCGTCCAGACAAATAGCACTGTTGTTGGCCCATAGAAATAGTACTGTTATTGGCTCAAACAAATAGTACTTTACCATTTATAGTCCAGATAATTAGTGCACGCATTGTTTTAACGGAGCCATACAGTCTCTATAATGTTAGTGCCATATGTGACACCCCAGGAATCTGGTTGTCACAGTGGTATTGCCTGCCTCCCGGGGAGGGTGATGCCATACCTGGAAGTGAGAAGGAGTCCCCTTAGTAGGTAACACTTACATACAACACTTTTCTGACTCCAGGCCAGAAGGGGGGAGCTCTAGACCCGGTTTCAGTGTAGCTTCCCTATAAGTTCTGGTCTGGATGAGGCGTTAGAGAGCAGTCTGTGTGAGACAGTGAAGGGAGAGGAAGCACAGGAGGAGAGAGAAAATGGAGTGGAGCTGCGATTGGGCTCACTCCAGGTATGAGCGCATGAAACTGGACATCGGAGTCCAAGGTTGTGTGGGAACTGTATGCCCGACAGCAGAAACCGGAGGCCAGGAGATTGCAGGTCTCCTGGCCACCACTGACACCTGAAGTCACAGCAGCAGATTAGAGCCCAAAGTCACCACGAGAAAGGGACACCTGTAAAAAAAGGCTCGAGCTGCCTGCCATGTGGGTAGAGTTCCACCTAAGGGACAGATTGAGAGAGGGACTTGAGGAAAGCTAATGCATCAAGAACCCAGAATTTAGCGCAGAAAGGAAGGCTTCCAACACCACCTGGCTAGGGGGATTCTGAACCGCTTCCAGGCTGCCCGGATTCCAAAGATCACCTGTAACCTGTGTCTTGGACTGCAATTTCATCAGTAAAAGGTAAAGAGACTGCAAATCCTGTGTCCTCCAATTATTTCCTGCACCCCAACATCTACAACCCCTCGTAGACTGTTCTGGTAGCCCTGGGGCCTCCGCTTCACCTGTGGGGAGCAAAACCATCTAAGCTGCAATACCATCGGCCCCAGTGGATCCCTTTAAGCAGCGTCGGCTATCCCTGGCCGACTACCACAGGTGGCGTCACAAACAATTATCCCATAAACTCTTCCACTTTTTCATATTTTATTGTACGCTCAGGGCCACGGACGGTGTCATCGCTTCAGTGACACATCCTTTTAAGAAACCGCCCTGTACCGATTATCCCACGGTCCTAGCGGGTGCTCCACCATACAAGACTCGTTTAATGTCCAGTTATTTCAAAGTTTGAGCCCAGATAGTGCCATTTCTTACCCAGATAAATAGTGCACGTTATATTGACCAGATAATCAAACCACAGCAACATTTTGAAAGACTTTTTTTCATAAATCTATAATATATATATATTTTGTTTTTGGATCTGTACACACCAATATTATATGGAAATGGGCCACACTACATGTTTATAGATCATACCGTATCTATATACACTATCTTACAGTATAGATTACATCTTCTGGGATGGGGGGCACTCTATAAACATGTATATTTGCTTTATTTACTAAGGAGCAACTAGCAGAACTTTTCAGGGGCAGTGTGAATCTGCGCACCATTGTGTATCTAATGAAGTATAGCGCAGAGCTGCCCGGTTGTCGGAATTATAACCGCTTTCAGTGTAGCAAAGTAGACAATATAGTCTGCTATAAGTCTAACCCCCCCAACTCTCCTTTAATGCTGACGAGTGCCGTGCCTGGAGGGACAGCAAAATCTGTGCCAGAAATCTTGATGTTTTCAATAAAGTAGGTGTTTTTGTCTCAGTTAAAGTCTGGAGTGCTGACCTTTGTCAAGTCTGCTACCGAAATTTCCTGCTTCTGTTATTCTCCTCTTCTGTAAGATGATCTGAAATCCTATACCTTTATTGCCCCTGTTAAATGGTCTGCACAGTTCTCCGCCTGCTTCCTAGTGTGTCTTATTTGCTCCCTGCTACATCGCTTAACGGATTCCCGATTTAACCTCTTGCAGTCTGACGCAAATCCCGCCGACTTTGATGACCCTCGGTGCTTTGTCATCTCCCAAGAGCCCACCTGATTGATTTTTCACATGTTCCCTTACAGTCCGTCTGTGGTTTGCGGTCATTTTTTCTTTTCTTTTGTATGTACTCACTGAGGTACTGTAAAATTTCAGCGTATCGTATGTTCGCTTTGTCGGAGTGACTGCCATCGCCGCTATAGATGGAAAATGTTTAATATATACTGAGCTACCGGGGAGCAGGTTTTTTCTGTCAATTTAGTTTCTGCAAAAGTTGCCAGTAAGCAATTTTGATCAATGCACTGTTTTGTTTAATTTAATTCCTGTTTTATAGTTTATTGGTCAAAGATGATACAACTATTAAAAATTTATTTTTAAAAAAAGTACAAAAAAAAAAGATAGATATCTATCTGCTCAATAAAGGATAAATGGAAAAATACAGTAGAAAGGAGAAATATCTGTTGGTTAAAGAAAGAGTATGTTAAAAATATAGGATAAATATCTAACTTTTTAACACCTATAAAATAAAAAATAAAAAGGGGTAAACATCTTTCTGACTAAAAAAAGGAACAAATGAAAAAAAGGATATATACTTTCTTAAAAAGTCAATTACGGTAATTAAAAAATATAAAAATGGATAGCTATCTACCAGATTTTAAAAAAAGACTACATTAAAACATACAAAAAAAGATAGATGCAGGTGCATCTCAAAATTAGAATATCAGCAAAAATTAATCTATTTCAGTTCTTCAATACAAAAAGTAAAACTCATACATTATATAGAGTCATTACAGAGTGATCTATTTCAAGTGTTTATTTCTGTTAATGTTGATGATTATGGCTTACAGCCAATGATAACCCAAAAGTCATTATCTCAGTAAATTAGAATACTTTATAACACCAGCTTGAAAAATTATTTTAAAATCCGAAATGTTGGCTTACTGAAATGTATGATCAGTAAATGCACTCAATACTTGGTCGGGGCTCCTTTTCATCAACTACTGCATCAATGCGGCGTGGCATGGAGGCGATCAGCCTGTGGCACTGCTGAGGGGTTATGGAAGCCCAGGTTGCTTTGATAGCTGCCTTCAGTTCGACTGCATTGTTGGGTCTGGTGTCTCATCTTCCTCTTGACAATACCCCATAGATTCTCTATGGGGTTAAGGTCAGGCAAGTTTGCTGCCAATCAAGCACAGTGATACTGTTCTTTGTAAACCAGGTATTGGTACTTTTGGCAGTGTGGACAGGTGCCAAGTCCTGCTGGAGAATGACATTTCCATCTCCAAAAAGCTTGTCGGCAGAGGGAAGCATGAAGTGCTCTAAAATTTCCAGGTAGACGGCTGCGCTGACTTTGGTCTTGATAAAACACAGTGGACCTACACCAGCAGATGACATGGCTCCCCAAACCATCACCGATTGTGGAAACTTCACACTAGACATTGAAAATCAAGGTCCCAGAATGTCTGGAAGTAGAGTGGAGAGGCCACACAGTATCGGACTGGAGCACCTTGGGCCCACCAGAGAAAATCATTCTTGGGGCCCACTATGTAGCTACATAGAAATAAATACAAGACCACCAATTGTGCGATAAAACACGCTAATATCAGGGTATCATATAAGGTAGTACACGTCTTAATTATGTAGCAGGGGTTGGGGTAGCCCCCTCAAACAAAATAAAGTAGCCCCCTCATAGGGTATAATGTATCCCCCTCACAAAATATAATGCAGCCCCCTATAGAATATAATGTAGCCCCCCCATAGAATATAATGCAACCAGCCTTAGAGTATAATGCAGCCCCCATAGGGTATAATGTAGCCCCCTTAGAGTATAGTGCAACCCCCCTCATAAGGTATAATGTAGCCCCTTCATGGAATATAATGTAGCCCCCTCATAGGGTATCACGCTGCCCCCTCTCATAGGGCATCATACAGCTCCCCCCATAGGGCATCATGCAGCTCACCCTCCCCCCATAGGGTATCAGGCAGCTCACCCTCCCCATAGGGCATCATGGAGCTCACTCCCCCCATAGGGTATCATGCAGCTCACTCCCCCATAGGGCATCATGCAGCTCACCCTTCCCATAGGGTATCAGGCAGCTCACCCTCCCCATAGGGCATCATACATCTCACTCCCCCCATAGGGCATTATGCAGCTCACTCCCCCCCATAGGGCATCATGCAGCTCACCCTCCCCATAGAGTATCAGGCAGCTCACCCTACCCATAGGGCATCATGGAGCTCACTCCCCCCATAGGGTATCATGCAGCTCACTCCCCCATAGGGCATCATGCAGCTCACTCCCCCATAGGGCATCATGCAGCTCACCCTCCCCATAGGGCATCATGCAGCTCACCACCCTTTCCCCATAGGGCATCATGCAGCTCACTCTCCCCATAGAGTATCAGGCAGCTCACCCTCCCCATAGGGCATCATGGAGCTCACTCCCCCCATAGGGTATCATGCAGCTCACTCCCCCATAGGGCATCATGCAGCTCATCCTCCCCATAGGGTATCAGGCAGCTCACCCTCCCCATAGGGCATCATACATCTCACTCCCCCCATAGGGCATTATGCAGCTCACTCCCCCCCATAGGGCATCATGCAGCTCACCCTCCCCATAGAGTATCAGGCAGCTCACCCTACCCATAGGGCATCATGGAGCTCACTCCCCCCATAGGGTATCATGCAGCTCACTCCCCCATAGGGCATCATGCAGCTCACTCCCCCATAGGGCATCATGCAGCTCACCCTCCCCATAGGGCATCATGCAGCTCACCACCCTTTCCCCATAGGGCATCATGCAGCTCACCCCCCATAAGGCATCATGCAGCTCACCCCCCTTGCCCCATAGGGCATCATGCAGCTCACCCCCTTGCCCCATAGGGCATCATGCAGCTCACCCCCCTTGCCCCATAGGGCATCATGCAGCTCACCCCCCCTTGCCCCATAGGGCATCATGCAGTTCACCCCCCCTTGCCCCATAGGGCATTATGCAGCTCACCCCCCTTGCCCAATAGGGCATCATGCAGCTCACACCCCCTCCTTGACCCATAGGGCATCATGCAGCTCACACCCCCTCCTTGCCCCCTAGGGCATCATGCAGATCACACCCCCTCCTTGCCCCATAGGGCATCATGCAGCTCACCCCCCCCCTTGTCCCCTAGGGCATCATGCAGCTCACCCCCCCTTGCCCCATAGGGCATCATGCAGCTCATACCCCCTTGCCCCATAGGGCATCATGCAGCTCACCCCCCCCCTTGCCCCATAGGGCATCATGCAGTTCACCCCCCTTGCCCCATAGGGCATCATGCAGCTCTTACCCCCTTGCCCCATAGGGCATCATGCAGCTCACACCCCCTCCTTGCCCCACAGGGCATCATGCAGCTCACCCCCTAGCCCCATAGGGCATCATGCAGCTCACCCCCCCTTGCCCCATAGGGCATTATGCTGCTCTCCCCCCTTGCCCCATAGGGCATCATGCAGCTCACACCCCCTCCTTGCCCCATAGGGCATCATGCAGCTCACCCCCCTTGCCCCATAGGGCATCATGCAGCTCACACCCCCTCCTTGCTCCATAGGGCACCATGCAGCTCACACCCCCATACAACCAGCCACGACTCAATAAAAAAACACAAAAAAAACACAATACTCACCTCACCTCTCCTCCTCGCTCCGACGCTGACTCCAGCAGCGGCTCTGCTCCGATGTCAGGAGCTGCGCTACTGTCGGCCTCACACACAGCATGTGCGCGGTGAAGTGACGTCATCGCGCACCTGCTGTGTGTCAGCGGCGAGGGGAATCATGGGAGAGGGAGCGTCATCTGACGCTCTCTCCCCATTAATGAGCGCTGGGGGGCGGCATTGGTGCCGGGACCCCTGGCTTACGGCCCCATAGCGGCCATGTGAGCTGTGGGCCCCGAGGGAGTGGCGGGGGGGCCCTGGTCTGCGGGCTCTGATAGCGGGCAGTGTTTAGCCGCAATTTGCGGCAAACTCTGCCCGCTATTATAGTGAAATGAATTCACTCCTCTCCACACCCATGGGGGCGTGGGGAAGCGTGAATATTCATTTCACTTTAGCAGCGGGGACAGGCTTAGGCTTCCTGTCACCCGCTGCTTCTCCGCTGGTACTGGGGGCCCCATAGCAGCTGCATGGTGTGACGCTATTAGCGACACCCCACTTGCTGGGGGCCCCTGGAGCAGCGGGGGCCCTAGGCACTGCTGGCACTATATGCCAGCAGGTGTCAGGGCCTGGGCCCACCAGAGAATCCTCCGGTTCTCTGGTGGGCCAGTCCGACCCTGAGGCCACAATCCAAGCTGCTGGGGGTCTAGTCTAGTGCAGCCACCCTTCCGTAATCAACCATGTCTCCTAATAGAAAGAGGTTGTCTTATGAAAAGTATTATTTTAGCATTTCCCCCTGTAAATTCCAAGTTAGCTGTACCTTGCAGTTTTTGACCGCAATCTTCATTCCTTCATTCACTTTCAGACCTCCTCATATGCAGTTTGAAACATGATCCAAGTTTCTAATTTTTCTTTTGTGGGAGTGTCTCTCTCAGTAATATAGGCTGGATGTCAGTCTGAGTGAATCCAGAGTGCTGCTGACTTCACTCGTTTTCATGTATCAGCACAGCTTCTATTCTGCAGTTATTTCCTCTTCATGTGCTTTCCTATTTGTCTACAGCCTGCTTTCTCTGCCCTCTCTGAGACTATTGAAGGTTTTGGAACGCCTTTCCAGGGCAGTGGGGTACTCGGCACCGGGTCCGGTCGCTATTAAAGAGGATATCACGATGGCTGCGACCCAGTCCATGGCCCTGGGCGCCCAATTAAAGGGGAAAGGTCTTTTTAGGGAAATTGTGATAAAGTCTGTCGTGACGGCACCTGTGGAGTTCGGTCAATAGGGGGACCGACGCTACTTTAAAGGGGTCCTCTGGGGGATGTTGTTGCAGCAATGATGCACTTCCCACAGGTGAAGCAGGGTCCCCAGGGCTCCTAAGGTGTGTGACAAGGTGGTATATGCCCACGAATAAGTGGAGGACACAGGTTGTAAAGTCTGGTTTACTGAAGATGTAGTAGTCCACAGTCCAGGGTACCAGACACAGGTGTCCTTTGGTCCGGCCAGCTCAGAGGCAATGGGAGAAGTTCCTCCTCAGTTGAGGTCCGTGAGCCTTTCCTACTTGCTCTGTTCTATGAGGTCCCTGC